>NC_091064.1:161821057-162516237 GCF_000393655.2 Nicotiana sylvestris | reverse complement strand
ATTTTAAACTCGGTTTATGTATTTGTTAAATAGATGATGTATTTTTTTTTTCATATCAGCTTTGTAAACTCTATTCTTAGAAGCTCATGATTTGTATTACCAGTCCTGAAAAAGTGTATAAGAGATCATTTATTTTTTCTCAGTAAGTTATATTGTATTGGATTTGATGAGTTGGCTTACCTAGCGGGATGAGTTATGTGCCATCACGACTAGTTAGATTCGGATCGTGACAGATAGTCATTGTGCGAAGTGTATATTAGTTAATCAATTAACTTATAAGATTTGCCTTTTTACAGGTCCGAATGCATTTGGTCTATCCTATTGTCTATCACAAGGTAAGGTACCATCTTTATATTTTTTGACGGAAACTTATGCAAATGTGAAACTATTGTGATGCTACTGCTTTAATTTTTTATGTGTTCTCCTGTACAATTGGCATGTTAAATTTTGCCTTACCGTATACCTGTATGTGACATTATGTATATTCCATAATGTAAGAAAATATTATTTTACCATATTACAGTGATGATTATTTTTGCAAATACTTTTTCTCATACCCCCATTTAATTTTACAACCATCCCTTTCCTTCGTGCAACCAACAAGACAGAACAACGTTTACTCACAACTGTTACAAATAAAAATTATTGAATATTATTTATGGATATGTTTGATTTTGTTTGATTATCTCATCTAAAAGTTTAAGCTGCTATAGAGAAAAATTAGTTTTATTTAATTATATCTCGAAAACGCCCTTTCACTTGCTGTCCTGATTCTTTTCATAAGCCAAGTACGCAAAAGTCTTTTTGTTATTGGATAGTAGTGGAACTCGAACAGAGGACTTCAACCTACTCTAAGACCATGTTGTAGAAATAGAACACAATAGTATTTATGTAATGAATCTTCAACAGATAGAATCAACATGTTCCTCCTCCGTGCTTGTGATAGTCGTTGTGCGAAGCGTATATTAGTTAATCAATTAACTTATAAGATTTGCCTTTTTACAGGTTCGAATGTATTTGGTCTATCCTATTGTATATCACAAGGTAAGGTGTCATCTTTATTTTTTTGACTGGAATTTTATGTAAATATGAAACTATTGTGATGCTGCTGCTTTGATTTTTTATGTGTTCTCCTGTACAATTGGCATGTTAAATCTTGCCTTACCGGATGCCTGTATCTGATATCATGTGTATTCCATTATGTAAGAAAATATAAATTTATCATAGAACAAATTTTTATTTATTTAATTAATTTTCAACGGATAGAATTAACATGCTCCTCTTCCATGCTTGTGATAGTCGTTGTGTGACGCGTATATTAGTTAATCAATTAACTTATAAGATTTGCCTTTTTACATGTCCGAATGCATTTGGTCTATCCTATTGTATATCACAAGGTAAGGTACCATCTTTATATTTTTCCACTGGAACTTTATGCAAATGTGAAACTATTGTGATGCCGGTGCTTTGATGTTTTATGCGTTCTCCTGTACAATTAGCGTGTTAAATATAATGTCATATTTTATAATTAGTTGCTTCATTTCTCCTGTCCCTGTAATTATCTTGTATGTTCTCCTGATTGTCTAATTAGGAGTAAGTTACCTTCTCTTCTGTTTTTTGTTACTTGTAAGCACTATTTAAATCCTGACATACCTGAAGGAATAATCGAGCAAACATTCCCAAAATCTTTCCCTTCTAAACAACTATCAAATTTCATTTTTCTTCTAGCTTATGTGTCCCAACATTAAATAAAGTAACATAATCAATTTTCCTATTAATTTAAGACGTATATTAATAAAGATTTCCTGTAATTTTTATTTTGATATGATGGATTTCCTGTACTTAAATCTATTCTTGCCAGTTTCTACAATTAAAAAATTGTTAATATGACAAGAGTCATGCCTTGCAAGTATGGCAACGATTTAAAATTCATGTAATTGTGTAGTAAGGAATAAGAATTACTTTCTTCTTCCTTTTAAGATCACTTGTAAACACATTCCTTTTCTTCTCATCCAAATTTATATATAAAAAAAAAGATTGACATTCAGACTTGAAATTTTTTATCTTGTCTCCTCTTTCCCACTCACTTTTCTCAGTTCTTGTTGTTACCAATGAAACTAAAGGAGGTGTGACACAACTGATATGTGAAAATGAAGTATAGAAACCATGTATGTAGGTTTATTTTCAGACACATAAGGTATGTTTTACTCTGTGTTATTCCTTAGAAAATATGACTATAGAAAAACAATTCATTCCTTCATTAAAGGTGTTGTAACTTCTGGTTCATGAATTCATGTCTTAAAAATAGATTTTTTTTGTATTTTTTTCATTTAAGGATTATGTAAATTTGGAATTTGAGGTGGATACTGTAAGGCATTTGTGATACTTTGAAACCACATAATCATTTTTTGTGACTTCAACTAGGGAGCTAATAGATGATTTGCTACTATATTTATATTTAAGATTTTCTCCCTTTATCTGATACTTTGAAACAACATATTTAAGGACATATGTACATTTATGATACTTTGAAACCACATATTTAAGGATAATTGCATTTCATATAAGTCTCTTTATCCATGTAGCGTTCAACAATGCACTTTAATGGTACTTTTGAGTGCCAATAAACTAGCTAGACAAATTAATACAATTTGGTCTAGTTTACCTGATGTACAACCTGGTTCATTTTGGGGACACTTCATTTGGCATGCTAATAATTTTTTGAATCACATACACTTCAGCACTTAAGTTCTAAGATTTCACAAGCCTTAGATAATTAACTAAGTCCGAAAGGAGCCATACTATGCAGATTTTGAGAGGTGCCTCACACCTTTCTCTCAATTTATTTGAACCCCTTACCTTAGAATTTCTAATATTAGTAGACCTTATGGAGTTAATAATAGATAACTAATAGGTACCCGACTCCTTAGTTAAATAAAGAATATGAGAATCACTAATATGTTATACTCTAATTTGATGCTGCTCGAGTTGGCAACATTTGATTCTCTAGTATGTGATTCTTTACTGTTTTCTATTGTTTCCTTACTAAAATAATTTAAGGTATGGTTAAGTTGATCTGATGCATAAGATTCTAGCTAGTCGTGTATTAACTATCATCACAACCTTCTTACCATTCTTAAAAAAAACTATCGTCATGGCCTCACAATGTCTTTTTCAATAAACAATTCCTTGATGCTGCCCTAGTTGGCAACATTTGATTCTCTGGTATGTGATTCTTTACTGTTTTTTCTTGTTTCCTTACTAAAATAATTTAAGGTATGGTTAAGTTGATCTGATGCATAAGATTCTAGCTAGTCGTGTATTAACTATCATCACAACCTTCTTACCATTCTGAAAAAAACTATCGTCATGGCCTCACAATGTCTTTTTCAATAACCAATTCCTTGATGCTGCCCGAGTTGGCAACATTTGATTCTCTGGTATGTGATTCTTTAGTGTTTTTCCTTGTTTCCTTACTAAAATAATTTAAGGTGTGGTTAAGTTCTATCTGATGCCTAAGATTCTAGCTAGTTTTGTATTAACTATCATCACAACCTTCTTACCATTTTGAAATAAACTATCGTCATGGGCTCACAATGTCTTTTTCAATAACCAATTCCTTGTGATCACATTTTATTAGTTTGTTTATTCATTTTTTCTTTATTTTTTGAGTTTTTAGCCGCATGACATGAATTATGGTGCTATGGAAAACATATGATGTACTTGCAACAATATCCTTATTCAAGACGGAATCGCTTATGATTGTTTTACAAGAGCATGTAAGGAATCTAAATGTCGTCCTAAAGATGTTTTTCTTGTCAAGCTAGAGGTGACGTATTGAAGGTTCCATCGATAATAAAAAAAAAAAACGAATCATTGCGAGGTGTATTCGATATTTCATACTAAAATTCTTCTAAAATTTCCATCATAATAATTGCTTAGATCTAAGAAACATTGCTCGAACCATAAACTAGAAGATAAAAAGGAGATGATTGACAACAGAAAAGAGGTGATAACAGCAATAGATAAGCACAAAAAATCTCAGATTGTCATGAAAGAAAGTGTTCCATAAAGTTATTTCTTAGTCAACACACGAGATTTTGGTGATAAAGAGATTGATAAGTTTAAATATTTATTCCTAGCCAAAATCGGCATCCAATGGGATGCGTGGGTTAAGCGAGATGGTTTCATAAATTTTAGGAAGTTAATGCCATTAAAGATAGTAAGATATTTACTGTAAATATGTATTTGTCTGATTTGTCTAGCATAACTAAATATAAAAAAAAAAAGTTTGTATCGCAAAATTTGAGTTAAAAATAATCTTTTTGCAGGACTATTTTAATCTCCATGAATGGCTTGATGTTGTATTAGAGAAATTCAAGTAAATCATTTGTCTATCATTGTTTCAAATTTAGTAATTATTTTAAATTGATATTCGCATTATCGTTATAAAAAATGTTGTTCCTACAGGATATGTGAGAAGGTTATAAAACCGAAGTTAATCCAGATAATTGTGATGACCCAAAAGGTCATCACTCGTTTTGAAAGTAAATTTGTGTCCCGGGGTATTAAAAATCTCGTTTTGTCCCACCTTGATTTGCATGCGCAGTCTGGACGCATTTTCGAAAAGCTTTTATGTGAAATCTAAGTAAAATAAGGAAATTGGCCTTTAAATTTGATTAAAATTGACTTAGGTCAACATTCTTGGTAAACATACCCGGACCCATAATCCGACGGTTTTATAGGGTTCGTAGTAAAATATGAAACTTGGGCGTATGCGCGGAATCGAATTCCGAGATCCCAAGCCCGAGAAAAGACTTTTTAAAGAAAATTGTTTGATGGAAAATATAAAGGCCTTTATAAGTGAAATGATGCATTTTCTTGATGGTATCGGGCCCGTATCGTAGTTCCGAAGCTCGGTACAAGTTTAAAATAATAATTAAGTTGAATCTGTGAAATTTGGTAAAGATCGGAATTGGTTTGGTTTAAATCGGACGTATAGTTGAGAAAATAAAAATTTTGGTGTTCTTGAGTAATTTTATGAATTTGATGTTGAATTCGTAGTTGTTGATGTTATTTTGGTTATTTGATTGTACGAGCATGTCCGTATGATGTTTTTAGACTTGAGTGCATGTTTGATTTGGAGCCCCGAAGGCTCGGATGAGTTTTGAATAGGCTACGGGTTGAATTGGACTTTGAAAATTTCAGCTGGTGTCTGGTATTTTTGCCCAGGCCTCTGATCTCGCAATTGCGAGATCAGGCTTCGCAAATGCGAAGATCTCAGGCTTGGGAAATGCGACCCAGGCGTCGCAATTACGAACCAAGCCTGGGCAGGCCATTCTCGCATATGCGACATTGTGGTCGCAAATGCGAAAGGGACAGGGGTCGCAAATGCGACTATTCCTTCGCAAATACGAAGCTGATAGGATTTCAAAGAGTTCGCAATTGCGAACCGCTGGTTGGAATTGCGACAACTGAGACCTGTTAAGTGGGATATTGACGGGATTCTTCTCATTTTTCAAACTTTTTCAAACCCTAAAACATCTTGGGCGATATTCCAAAGAAAGGTTCTTCTCCAAATCAATTGTAAGTCATTTCTAACTCATTTCTTTCAATCTAATCCATCTTTTTACATGATTTCATTTTAAAATCAAGGGCTTTTCATGGGAAATTGGGTGATTTTGGGTAAAACTTAAGATTTTTAAATTTTGGGGATTTGGACCTCGATTTGAGGTCCGATTACAAAACAAATTATATATTTGAGTTCATGGGTGAATGAGTGATCGGGTTTTGGTTCGAACTTTGGATTTTGACCAAGCGGGCCCGGGGTCAATTTTTTTGACTTTTTGGGGAAAACATTGGGAAATCTATTTTTATGCATTAGAATTGGTTTGTTTACCATTTATTAATGTTACTAAGTAAATTGTGCCTAGATACAAGCGGGTTGGAAGTGGAATAGAGAGGTAAAGTGGTAGTTGAGGCTTGACTGTGTTCGTGGCATTGAGGTAAGTGTTTGGTCTAACCTTAGCTCAAGGGAATAGGAGTTTTGATCTTATTTGCTATGTGTTAAATGTTGAGTACGACGTATGTGATGACGAGTATCTATACGTTGGTATCAAGCATACCCATGAGTCTTATACTATGATTGTTGTTACTCTGTTGTGTATTACCCATGTTTAATATGTTGATTATAAATGTTGTATAAGGCTTAGGAAAGTATTCTTGGTAAGTGACCATTGTTGAGCATTAGCTCAAGTTGAGACTTATGTTGTGAAGTAATGGTGGAAACGAGATGAGGTATATTGTTGATACCTTGCTGGAATATTATTGTTTATGATATTACTTCCCTTACCGGGATGTTATCGTTTAGAATATTGTTTCCCTTGCCGGGACGTTATTGCTTATGATATTATTTTTCCTTGCCGGGATATTGTTGTTATACTATTGTTTCCTTGCCAGGATATTGTTGTTATATTATTGTTCCCTTGCCGGAATTCTTTTGTGATTGGTTTTGATTTGTATATTGGGATCGGGTTGCACGCCGCAATAATATTATATGAAATCGGGTTGCACGCCGCAACAAAGAGTAATAAGGGTGGACAGGTGGGGTCGGGTTGCATGCCACAATATAATTATATGAATTGGATCGTTGTACGCCGCAACATCATTATATTATTTGGATCGGGTTGCACGCCGCAACAGTATTATATGATTGGGATCGGGTTGCACGTCGCAACAAGAAAGAATAAAAGTGAATATTGATTCGTTATTGTTTTTCCTTATTCTTGTTGATATGAAATTATGGTGTTCCTTATGCTTCTCTACTGAAATTCTATTATTACTTGATATTTCCCGCAGCATGTTCACCCTTCCCATCTTTAATTGCTAGTTTCCGTTATTATTATTTGTCGTATATGTTTTAACTGCACATGTTTATTTGGTAGTATTGCCTTAGCTTCGTCAGTACTTTGTCGAGGTTAGGCTCGACACTAACCAGCACATGGGGTCGGTTGTGCTGATACTATACTCTGCACAGTGGGCAGATCCCAGTGCTCGAGCTTTTGGACCATAGCGAGGTTACTTCATTCAGTCCAGCGGAGACCCGAGGTAGTCCTGCAGACGTTCGCAGGCCTTGACGTCCCCTTCTATCCTTTCTATTATATTTTTATTTAATTTAGAGACAGACTTACATTATTCTATTCAGACCCTTATTTGTAGTATTCATAGATGGTCTGTGACATTGTGACACCAGTTCTGGGTAGAGTTGTATTTTGGATTTTCGTACTAGTATTTGGTTAAATTATCAGAGTTCGTCTTCCGTATTTATTTTATTATTATTATTATTATTATTATTATTATTATTATTATTATTATTATTATTATTATTATTATTATTATTATTATTCCTATGTTGATCACATATTAATTTGAAATTGTTAAAAGGTTAAGGAAAAAGGGTAATAAAATCTGTAACACTCGGTTTGCCTAGATTTCACAAGTAGGCGTCATCACGACTCCCGAGGGTGGAAAATCCGGGTCGTGACAAGTTGGTATTAGAGATCTAGGTTGCTTAGGTCTCACAATTCACGGACAAGCTTAGTAGAGTTTGAGGGATCAGTACGGAGACATTTGTGCTTAACCCCTAGAGGCTATGGAGTTTAGGAAAACTTCACATCTATTCTTTTCTGTCGTGCGACATGATTTCTCAATGCTAATTGAGCTTCCAATCTGTTCTTTCGTAGATGATGAGAACACGTACCGCTTCATCAGCTGACCAGCAACCCGAACCCTCAATAGCAGCTCCTGCAAGGGGCAGAGGCCGAGGCTATGCTAGGGCCCGAGGCAGATGCAGAGCTCAGCCCAGAGCTAGAGCAGTAGCACCAGCGGCGGAGCCTCATATTGAGTTTGGCGATGAGGTTCCAGTTCAGTCAGTTCCAGCAGGACCAACTCAGGTTCCAGAGGGGTTCATCGCCACCCTGGTACTTCAGGATGCTCTGGTCCGTCTAGTGGGCCTTATGAAGAGTGTCGCGCAGGCAGGCTTACTTCCTGTAGCATCGATCGTCTCTCAGGTTGGGGGAGGAGTACAGATTCCCGCTACTCGCACTCCAGAGCAGATGGCTCCCCAGTTTCAGACTCCAGCAGCTCAGCTAGTTGGGGTAGTTCAACCGGGAGTTGTGGCTCAGACCGGTGATGGAGCAGTTATGTCTGTTGATGCATTGTGGAGGTTGGATAGGTTCACCAAGCATTTTACTACCACTTTTGGCGGTACATCTTCTGAGGATCCCCAGAATTATTTGGACAGCTATCATGAGATTTTACGGAACATGGGATAGTGAAGGCCGATGGGGTCGACTTTGCTGCTTTTTGTCTGTCAGGATCCACCAAGCCTTGGTGGAGGGATTATTGTTTGGCTAGACCAGCTGGGTCACCTGCTTTGACTTGGAATCAGTTTTCTTAGCTATTTCTGGAGAAGTTTTTTCCAGTCACTCAGAGGGAGAACTATCGGAGGCAGTTTGAGCATCTCTAGCAGGGTTCTATGACTATCACTCAGTACGAGACCAAATTTATTGACTTGGCCCGTCATGCTCTTCTTATACTTCCCATCGAGAGAAAGAGAGAGATGGGGGGTGAGGAGGTTCATTAAGGGACTCGTTCAACCTATTCAATTGCAGATGGCTAAGGAGGCGGGGAGCGAGATTTCTTTTCAGGATGTGGCCAATATGGCCAGGAGAATCGAGATGGTTTTATCACAAGGAAGCGGTCAGGGTTCTGATAAGAGGCCCTGTCATTCGGGCAGATTCAGTGATGCCTCGTCTGGAGGAAGGGATTCTTTTGATAGGTCCATTGATCGAACCCAACCCTACACCACTATAAAGTGGTGACAGTGGTCGAAACATCTTTTACCCAAGATGGTCGGGATCGAATCCATAGGGAGCTAGAACTGGGAATCGGATTCCTATCTAAATTAGAAATGCGTAGTGCTCTTAGTTACACTTCGAATCATCTTTGGTTGTTTGATACTTTTAATTTTTAAACTAATAATATGCTAAATTAAACTAAGAGTAAATGCTTGTAAGATTTTCTAAATAGTTAAAGAGGCACTAGAGAAGTGACTTTCTCCTATGTGAATACTTGACGAGATCTAAAGCCTAAGGCAAAGAAGTTATGTTGGGGATTGCGATATAGCCAATGCACGGAATTACTCACTCTATACCTCTCGATAGCTTGTGTGACTTTGCCCTAATTGACTTTCTCAAGAACAATTAGGTATCAAAATTGTGCAAGCAATATAGACTCAAGTCGGTTATTACTATCTCTAGGTTTAACCCTTTAATTGGGGCTATCAATCTCTTGATTACACCCAATTCCTTGTTGGACTGATTTTCCTAGACTCAAGCTCTCTTTCTCAAGAAGATCCCAAGTCAAATAGGCATAAATTAGTATTTGCAACCACTAATTCAACATGGAAAATACAAATCAGTCCAAATATCAAATACCCATAAACATCTAAGTCTTAAATTAAAAGTCCCATCAAATACCCATACTAGGGTTGAGCCACAACCCTAGCTAATGGGTCTAGCTACTCATAATAATGGAAGAAAACAGAGAAATAGATAAAGAATAACCCATAAATTATGATTACAAACTAAGATATTGAAGATTCAGTGTTAATCTAGCTACAAATTACTCAAAATGGAATAAAACAGCCGTTCACGTGCTCTGGGATCTAACAGATTACAAAAGATCCCCTAAAAATGTGAAAAGAAAGTATTTATACTAGGCTAAATTTTTTGGATAAAAATACCCCTGACGAGGAACTATAGTCCGCATAAAATGCACCGCGGACCGCGATGAGGCTTCTTGGCTTGACTATTCACTCTCTGAATCTGGCCACCGCGGACTGTATAAAATGCACCGCGGCCGCGGTGGCTTCAACTGCGGTCCGCACAAAAAGGGCCACGGGCCGCATTGGATTTTATCTTCAAACTCCCAACTCTCTAAACCCCCCTCTCCACGGACCGCACAAAATGGATTGCGTCCGCGAAGAGGCTACTGTGACCACAAGAAATCCTCCGCGGACCGCATTGCCTTAGGCTGCAAAAGTGCACCTCTCTGAATTTCCTCATTGCGGATCGCACTAAATGGTTTGCGGCCGTGGTGGGTCTGTTGCAGCTGTGCTTTGACTTGTTCTTGGTACTTGTGCATGTTTCACTCTTTTTTGAGCTGGTTTTGACTAATTGTCACCTTTTTGACCAAACCCTGCATACAAGTATAACATGTAAGCCTTTGGGACTATTTTTATACATTTTTAATCCAAAACTCCAGTAAAAAGGAGTGTAAAAAGAGCTAGAATCCCTAGTTATCAACTCCCCCAAACTTAAGTTTTTGCGTGTCCTCAAGCAAACAAAGTAATTCTCACCTCTTTAGGGATAAAACCAAGAAAATTCAGCTGACCTAAAGTGACCTCATCCAGCATCAATTGGGACTAACAATTGCCCTCAAATCAAATGAGTCATTAACAACATTCAACCTTTCAAACACCATGGTTTTAGTGCGACACAAGAGCATCAAGAATTGACTCAACCCATCAAGGAAACTCTTTCTACTACTTTGGTCATTGTGGAACGATTGTAGCACTCAGAACGAAGATTGTGGAAAACAAAATCATCTCTCTCAAAGAAAGGTCACAAGTCCGGCTCTAAGTATCATAAGCTTACCCCTTATGAGAGTCGCCACTAATGTAAGCTTCATTCAACTCAAGATCATATAGGGCTTTTGTGGAAATATAGTGAAGGCTTTTGGTTCAGGGTAGGAAATATTCGGTCTAAGTAGGTTCCATCTTCCCTTAAGCACTTCATTTGCTTCATTTTGGCACACATTCTCTTGCCTTTTTGAGTCATTAACTTCTTTCTTAGGGGTTAGAGAGATACACTCTCACTCGTTCTTGTTCATTTCAAACTTTTTTCTCCTTTCTCAACTTTCCACACCTTTCATCTCTTTGCTTTTATTGAATCCCTTCATTTTTTTTAATTATTTTTTTACATTGATCCTTCTTTTTGACTTTTTGATTTTTTTTCTTTTTCATTGCCTTTTCTTTTCTTCATTTTGTACCTTTTACCACTTTGTTGTATTCCTCATCTCTTACCCCAAACTTGTGCTTTTGCCTTTTGCTAAGGAAAGATCGGGTGCCAAGAGAGAGTCTTTTTAGAATGGGTAAAGGCTTGTATCATGGTCTTTGAAAGAAAAAGGTCTATGGCTCAAAAGGGTTGTGTCACGACCCTAAACCCGGACCCGATCGTGATGGCGCCTCTCGTGAAGACAAGGCCAGCCAATTAAACCCAATTCACTTTTTAAACAATTAAACAACATAAAATCAGTCTAAACCATGATTTAGCAATACTAAGTAGCAGATAATATCAATAAAGTGTGGAAGTACAACCCAATACAGCCCTAACCGGGGTGTCACTAGTCATGAGCATCTATAAGTCAAAATACAATACACTAAGTCTATAAACTAGTACAACTGTCTGAAAAGAAAGATAGAACTGATAAAGGAGTAGAGATACGGGGCTGCGGACACCAAGTATCTACCTCGTGAGCTCCGAATGTCCGCCTGAAGTTGGAGGGATCAGCACTCGGGAGCAGAACTAGCTACGCCTGAATCTGCACACAGGGTGCAAGGAGTAAAGTGAGTACTCCAACTCAGTGAGTAACAAATGTAAATAAAGACTGAAAGCAGGAAATCACGTAGGGCACAAAACATTCTATAATGAAGTAGTAAAACCATTTCAAAACAGTAAAACAGTGAAAGATAGGTAAAATTCTTTAACTCAAAATTTAACTTCATTAAAAAGCCCTTTTTAATGATTAAGCAGGTAATTGACAGTTAATTATGAAAAGTAAACACATAAAGGCTCGCCCATCGGGGACAATATCAACAAATCCACCCCTCGGGCAACATCACAGAATAGTATCAGCCCCTCGGGCAATCACATAGAACAATACCAGCCCCTCGGGCTCAATCTCACATCACAATGAGTACCCGCGCTCACTGGAGGTGTACAGACTCCTGGAGGGGCCCCTTACGACCCAAGAGCAATATCAAGCCACCTCATGGCATCATCACTAGGCCCTCGACCTCATATCAATCAAGCCACCTCGTGGCGTAAATATCTCAGGCCCTCGGCCTCATAATCAGTATCAAACATTTCCTCATAACATAGGCCCTCAGCCTTACTCAGTAAAAATCCTCACAAGCCACTCGGACAGTAGTAAAACATGTTTCTCAGCCCAAAATATCATTTAAAAGATCATTTAAGTGTTAAAACAGAGTAAACATGGCTGAGTACAAAAAAGGTAAAATATAACATGACTGAGTTCAAGTATAAAGTCAAAACAGTGAGGAAATTCCAGTAAAAATCCCCGAAGGGTTCAAATAGTTGGCACAAGGCCTAAATATGGCATTCAACCCAAATAATGATGATAACAAATAGATTTCAGTCAAATACGCGGTAAAATCATCAGTCAGGACGGACCAAGTCACAATCCCCAAGAGTGCACGACCCCACGCTCGTCATCAAGCGTGTGCCTTACCTCAATATAACACTACGATGTGAAATCCGAGGTTTCAAACCCTCAGAACATCATTTACGATCATTACTCACTTCGAACCGACTAAATCTCTAGCTCGTGATGCCTTTGCCCCTCAAATCGGCCTCCACACCCGTCGAATGTATCCAAAATCAGAACGAGGACATCAAAATATGCTAAGGGAATGAAATCCAAGCGAAAGCAATCAATAAATGGCACAAATCCCGAAATTATCAAAACCCGACCCCCGGGCCCACGTCTTGAAATTCGATAATTTTTACATCAATAGATTCCTTATCTCCCCACGAGTTCATATATATCAAAAGTTCTGAAATCTGACCTCAAATGGTCCTTCAAATCCTCAATCAAAGGTCTAAATTTTTAAGCCCTAGTTCTTCAATTTTTGGCTTATATTCCATGATTATTTAGGTGGAATTCACATTAGAATCGAGTTTTAAGTCCAAGAATCTTACCTCCAAATAATTCCCCTTGAATCCTTCTTCAATCTCTTTCAAAAAGCTCCAAAAATGACCAACAATGGAAGAAATAAACCCCAAAATCGCGGACAAGATGAGTACTTAAATGTTCTGTCCAGGCATTTATTCCTTCTTCGTGAACACGGTCAAAGCCTCGCATTCGTGAAGCACAAATTTACTTTGACCAATTTTTCTCCTACGCGATCGCGACCAAGCCCTCATGAACCCGATGCTTTACCCAGACGAACCTTCGCGAATGCGCTCCCCCTCCCGCGAACGCGATGAACAACTTGACCTCAAACCCAGCTGACCCAATTCCTCTACGCGAACGCGGAGCCCTTCTCGTGAGCGCGAAGGCCAAAATTCCACTGACTTCCTCTGACTATTCACGAACACAAGGGTCCACTCACGAATGTGAAGAGTAAAAACCTGCAACAGCTAAACTTGCAACTTCTGCAATTTTCTAAACTCTAAAATGATCCGATTGACCACCCAGAACTCACCCGAGGCCCCCAAGACCTCAACCAAAGTCACCAACATATCCTAAAACCTTATTCAAACTTGTTCCAATCATCAAAACACCTCAAACAACATCAAATCACCCAAAACACATCGTATTCAAGCCAAACTTTCTAAAATCTTCTGAATTCCGCTTTTGATCAAAAACCAACCAAACCACGTCCGAATGACCTGAAAATTTGCACACACATCCGAAATGACCAAACGAAGCTACTACGACTCTCAGAATTCCATTCCGACCCCTATATCAAAATCTCGCCTACCAACCAGAAATCGCCAAAATATCAACTTCGCCAATTCAAGCCTAAATCTACTACGAACCTCCAAAATTCATTCTGATCACGCTCCCAAGTCACAAATCACCTCCCGAAGCTAATTGAACCATTGGAACTCACATCCGAGCCCTCTAACATATAAGTCAATATCCGGTTGACTTTTCCAACTTAAGCTCCTTCAAAAGAGACTAAGTATCTCAAACCTTACCAAATTCCTTCCGGACTCGATCCGACCAACCCGATATCGCACAACACGGATAAACAAAGCATAAAGAAGCAGAAATAGGGAAATGGAGTGGTAACTCATGAGATGACTGGCCGGTTCGTCACAGGTTGGCTAGGGATATTATCATTGGCAGGCTATGGGTGTTTTCAAGATAACATTTGGATCAAGGAGAGCCTATAATCACTTCTCAGGTCAAACTACACTTAGGATTTCGCCTAGACAAACATTCAGGGCAAGTTTTAGACTAATAGCACGGGACTTAGACTTGCAATTCAAATTCTCACTACACTAGCTATAGGATTGCTAAAGAGACAGAGTCGGGGGCTCACAACAACCTTAGCTAAGATTTGATCAACATGAATGGTCCCAGAAAACCATTTGATGATTATCGGCCAACACAAGAGTCTCAAGGTCACAACTTTCACCATCCTATATACAACAATTTGTTTTTGACCATAAGATCAAAGGCAAATGTGCTAGGCCCAAGTGAAGCTTTGCTTGAGGCACCATTACTCACTAATTACTATTTACACAAAAATAAAACGAAAACAGACTCAAATACTTAAGAAGATTGTCATGCCATCCATCATCGGGAAGAGCCACCCGGTTCACACAAATTCCACGTTTGGAAAGAACCGTGGCATTAAGAAAACCAAAAGCATATTGAATGCAACTCAAAATAAGAAGCTATCAAAATGAAATAAGAAGCTATGAAAGAAAAAATGCGGAAAGTAGAATGAATATGTACAAGAGGGAATTTAGACGAATATACATAAGAGGGGATGAATATATACATTAGAAGGTGTGAGCACCTAATTTTTGCCCTACATGAAAATAACTCCTAAAAATAAACCAAAAATGATATTAAGGGATTTTAGAAGTTTTTCTTTATTTAGTTGCATTTCATGCATTTTTAATATTTTAAAATCATAGAAAAATGATAAAAAAATATCACGTTTTAATTTCATGCCATCTTAGGTTCAATTCACATGTAGGAATTAATTTTATTAAGCAAAACAAAACCCACAAAATAGTCATTTTTACATATTTGGATTTTAGCCTTTAAAATTAGCATTTTTTCCTTGGTTTTAATTTAATTAGTTGTTTTAGTGTTAAAAATAAATAAAGAATTTTAATTTCTACAAAATAGATTGATTTAGAATTTTAATTGATTAAAAATGGGGAAAAACAAAGAAAACGGAAAATAGGAAGAACATATTTTTTGTCTTGTTTCTTTTAAAATTGGACCAATTCCTAAAGGACCAAATTAATTTTAAACCTCAATCTAATTCCAATACCACTACCCAAATACCCATTACCCTTTGTCCTACCTCCTACATATAAGAACACATTAGGAGACCTAGAAAAGATATCCATGAGATCTCCCTTTCTCTTTGAAGACACCAACGACGCTCCTCTCCTCTCTTTAACAGAGAACTGGCAACCTCCCTCCATGAAATCTCATCTCTCACCCTCACTCACACAAAAACGTTAAGACTCAACCTTTTTTTCTCTCTAAAAAAAATAATAATAATACAACCAGAAATAGATAGATTTTAGAAAGGATTTTTTTTCTTCTGAAAACTGGTTCCTATCTTCATTTTTCTGGATCTGCTTTCTTCCAAAAAATACTGGAAATTTTAATATTCTGCTGTAGTTCTATATGGTTTGCTGCTGATTTATTCAAGTTGTTGTTGTGCTCCATCTAAATTTGGCCTTCTCTTAGTGTTTTTCTTGCTTTGAATAGGTAAGTTCAAACACTCTTGTATTTTCATTTGTCTTGAGTGAACGAGTTTCAGATTTTCATGTAATTTGGCTTGAATTCTCATACTAGTTTAGCTATGTGAACTAAGTGCTTTCATTATTTTGACTGGATTGTGAAATCATGTAAGCTTTCTTGGTTAATTTTTTTTTTTTGCTTTTGTCACTGACTTTATCGTGATTTATTCAGATACATTCATAATATCTTGTGCCTGTTTAAGTGATTTCCTATAGTAGTTAATGATGAAGAAGAACTGGAGTGACTAAATGTTTGGTTGTAGTTCATGGACTTGACCATTAATTGGCCAGATTTGCAAAAAACTTCAAAGCAAATCAACAAGTTTTCAGAAGTGTTTGGATTTCACTATAGATCTTCATGTCTAAATTAAGGGCTAAACCTCTTATGTTTGGGTTGTAATGTTATTTTAAGCATAAGAATGCATTTTATTGTAAATGTTAGAACTTAGCTAGGTTGATTTATGAAGAATATGAAGACAGGTGACTGTTTCTGACAAAAAAGAAAAAAGAAAAAAAAATATGGTCACGATACGTAATTCCTAATTCGGGAGTGCATTTCATGTGGCCCTATTATAACAACTTCGAATAATAAACCTTTGAAATAAATTGAGGCGTGTCATGCCAAACAAAACCTATAACACATGGCCCTCACAAAATTAGCTCAAAAGCTAATCTTTTTAGAAGATAATTTGAGGTGTGCCATACGCAAACAAAATCCATATCCTATGGCCCTCACATAAATAAAAAATATTTTAGTGTAAAAAATGCCTTGAACTTTCATAGTTTGCTTTAAGCGCGTTAATTAAATAATTGTCGTAGCTACGTGTACGGTTCCCGTGACGTAGTCGTGATGCTTATTACTAAAATCCGGGGATACATTTATGTGACCTGACCACAATTTAATCTTTAAACATGTTGTAGATCGTGGGTACGGTTCCCATGACATGATTCGTAATATGTAACAATAATTATTAAAAGCGGTTATAAAGTTTAAAAAATGCATAATAGGTTTAAAACATATAGTAAATCAGATAATAGGCCAATTATTAATGGTTTAAGCGACCGTGCTAGAACCACGGAATCCAGGAATGCCTAACACCTTCTCCCGGGTTAACAAAATTCTTTATCTAGAATTTCTGGTTCGCAGACTTTTGAATAAAGTCGAAAATTTCTTCGATTTGGGATTTAAAATAAATCATGACTTGGAACACCAAATAAACTATTTCAAGTGGCGACTCTGATAAATTATTTAATCCCATTTCGAATAATGTCACTTTAATTGGAAAAACCCCCTTATATACCCCCTTGGGTGGTAAAAAAAGAGGTGTGACAGCTCTGGCGACTCTGCTGGGGATCGAACCCAGAATCTTTGGTTCAGGGTTCAAGAATTCAAGCTTAGAATAATTTTTATAGTTGGCTTTTATTTATTATCTGATTGTTTATTATATGTTTGGGCCTAATGTGCTAAATGTCGCTTTTTACCTTCTTGATATTATTTGAACTGTATATAAACTGTTACGTAAACCTTCTCTTCTCATCTTTGGGGATGTCACACTTGTGTGACTCCTTTTCTGTTAGTGTCATACCTTGAATTAGAAGGAGGCTCGGACAAGTTACAAAGTCGGATGACCTTTTGGTTCCCGGTACGTAGTCCCCCTTGGCTCGAGTTGTCCGCTCGGGTAAACCAAGTCTAGAATAATACACCTAGGTTTTAAACCTAGAATAACTCAGCCTCATACCGGATCCCTAGTAGGAACGCTTGTTTGCATCATGTGCATTTGACTTTGGGGACTCAACACAGGGGTTCGGTCCATCTAGGACAGGTGTACCCAAATTAAAAAAGACCATCCTGATGCATCTTACGTACTACTTGTACAATTATTTGATTCGGCTTGCATGTTGACCGGCTTCTAGAAGGAAAAAGAAAATCAAAAAAAAGGTGAGAGGTAGATATCTAGAAAATTCTGAAATTCTGCCAAAATTTTGAAAAAAAAAGTGATTTCAAAATGAGTCAAAATTTTCAAGTGCTATGTTTCCCTTGTTCAGTCAAAACTGACCGAACTACGCGAACCTGATTCTCACCGGATGTGAGATATGTAGACAAACCTCATCGGTTCCGACCCCAATTTTCAAAAAAAAAATCCAAAAATATTTTCTTTTAGTTCCTTTTTTAGAATTCTTTCGTTAGAAAATTCAAAAAAAAGAGAAGTTTTTAAACTCAAAAATAGTTTCCTTCTTTCTGAAGTCTTTCATATGGAAAAAGAAATAAAAAAAGAAAAATCAAAAAGAATAAAAAACCGAAATACGGGTTTCCTTTATCTTGAAGTATTTTTTCAAAAATTAAAAAACCAGAAAAAAGAATTAAAAAAAAAGAAATATTCTTTTCCTTCTTTAAAAGTATTTCTTTCGTAAATGTCAACAAAAAAATTGAAACATTAAAGTCCAAAAATATTTTTTGCTTTTCTTTAGAAGTATTTTTGTAAATAAATAAAAAGCTCAGAAATTCAAAACATTTTCTTAAAAGTGCCTCTTTCGAAAATTAAGGGGGCAACATCCCAAAGACAAAAATATTTTCTTTCTTCTTTAGAAAAAGGGAAAACAAATGAAAATTCAATTTATTTTTTTTACTTTTGAAAATTTGAAAGTTCAAATCAAAAGAAAAAGAATTTTTAGAAGTCTTTCTTTCAAAAATAAAAGAAAAATCAAAATCAAAATCAAAAATCCAAAAACAAAATTCCCTTTCTTCTTGTAAAGAAAAAAAAATCAAAAATCAAATATGTTTTTCTTTTGCTTAAAGCTTTCATGGTCTGAGTTTTATAAAAGTAAACCAAAAAAAAGAGTTACCTTATGTACTCCATTCTCTATCTTCCCGAACTACACAAGATCTGATTCATGCGGCGTCATGATACGTAGGCAATCCTCATCGGATTCGATCATAGCCATAAAATTAACTGAGTGAAAAATAAACTAAACAAAAAGAGAAAAAAATTGAGTGAAAAAAAGAGAAAAAGAGAGTGCAAAAAATAAAAGAGTGGCAAAAACGAGATGAAAAAAAATAAGAGTGATTAAAGAGAGGCAGAAATGAAGAAAAGAGGTACAGAGTTAAAAGGGCTAGTTAAGGTCGGGATAAAATATGCAACCGTTCGAACATATGGTAGAAGCGTTTAACTGTTAGGTGCATTGCATCCTAACGTGCGATTTCCTATATGTTAAATGTTTCAAAACTAACAAGGTTGTTGGATGTGCAAATGTGATGACCTTTGTTTTAAAATAAAATTCTGTGTTCTGAGACCTTAAAAACATCTTTTAGCATCACCTAGATTTGCGTGCGCAGTCCGAGCACGTAGCCGCAAAGCTATTATGTGAAAATCTGTGAAAAATGATAAACCCGAACCCGTGATTTGATGAAAAATGATAAACCCGAAGCATCACCTAGACTTCGGTCAAAGTTTTGGGTAAATAGACCCGAACCGGTAATTTGATGGTCCCGAAGGGTCCGTAGGAAAATATGGGACTTGGGCGTATACCCGGAATCGAATTCCGAGGTCCCAAGCCCGAGAAATAAATTTTTAAAGAAAATTATTTTCTTAAATTATTTATGAGATTTAGAAATGAATTGTGATTAGAACTTGATGGTATCGGGCCGGTATTTTGGTTCCGACGCCCGGTATATGTCTTATATGTGATTTAAGATAATTCTGTGAAGTTTGGTAAGAAACGGACTAGAAACGACGTGAATCGGATCATTTTTGAGAAAATTAAAAATTTGAAGTTCTTGAGAAAATTTCATGATTTTGATGCAAAATTCATAGTAGTTGATATTATTTTAGTGATTTGAATGCACGAGCGAGTCCGTATGATGTTTTTAGGTTGGTGTGCATATTTGGTTTGGAGCCCCGAGGGCTCGGGTGAGTTTTGGATAGGCCTCGGGGTGTATTTTGGACTTTGAAAATTGCAGGTTTTCAGCCGTTGCATTGCAGGCCTGCAGGCTTCGCATTTGCGAAGCCTGGCTCCCAAATGCGAAATCGCAAATGCGAGAGGCCTGTCGCAAATGCTAAAGAGGCCCAGGCCAGCCCATTCTCGCAATTGCGAGGGTTCTATCGCAAATGCAATCCCCTCCCTTCCTAGCCAGTGGTCGCAAATGCAACCCTATCTTTGAATTTTCCAGCTCGCCAATGCGAGACCTTTTTCGCAATTCCCAACTTAGCAGAGGTCTGGGTTCGCAATTGTGAATCCCTGTTCGCATTTCCCATACCTGCGACCTGCAACTTTTACACTTAGCCGAAAATCAATCATTTTTCACATCTTTTCAAAACACAAACTCCCTAGAGCGATTTTTCAAGAACAACTCTTCTTCCAAATCGATTGTAAGTCAATTTTATCTCGTTTCCTTCAATCAATAACATCTTTTAACATAATTTCAATTCAAAATCATTGATTTTCATGGAGGAAATTAGGTGTTTTGGGTAGAACCTAGATTTTTCAAAAATTGGGGATTTGGACCTCGATTTGAGGTCCGATTTCAAAACGAATTATATATTTGGGGGAATGGGTAATCGGGTTTTGGTTCGAATCTTGGGTTTTGACCATGTGGGCCCGGGGGCAATTTTTGACTTTTTGGGCAAAACTCTGGAAAACTCATTTTTATGCATTCAAATTGATTCATTTAGCGTTTATTGATGTAATTAAATAACTTGTGACTAGATACGAGTGAATTGGTGGTGGAATCAAGGGGTAAAGCTATAATTGAAACGTGAATTGTGTTTGTGGCATCGAGATAAGTGTTTGGTCTAACCTTAACTTGAGGGATTAGGAGTCGAGTCCTATTTGCTATGTGTTATTTGTCGAGTACGATGTATAGGCATGGTGACGAGTATCTATACATGGGTGTGAAGCATGCCCGTGAGTCTTATGTTGTGACTATTATGGCCTCATTGTATTATTCATGCTTTGATGATGATTTCTATTGTTGGGCAAAGTTTGTGGGAGTAATTGTAACATTTGAACATTGAGGAGCATTGGCTCGAGTTGTATAATGAAATGTGAAAGTATAAGTGGAAGTTGAACCTTTTACAGCATTGGCTCAAAGAGGTGAACTGAGTTGTGAAGTAAAAGTGAAAAAGATAAGAGAATTATTATGTTATCTACCTTGCCGGGATATTGTTGCTTTTAATGTTATCTCCCTTGCCGGGATGTTGTTGTTGTTTTGATGTTGTCCCTTACCAGGATTTATATTGTAGTTTCATTTATTTCCTTGCCCTAATGTTTGTGATTGTTGTTTGGGTGAGAAAGAGAGTTAAAGCACGAAGGGTGATGTCGTGTAATGTTTGGTGAGAGAGTGTTAAAGCACGAAGGGTGATATCGTGTATGATTTGTGAGGAAAGAGTGTAAAGCACGAAGGGTGATGTCGTGTTGCATCATGTACCATTTTGTGCCGATTATATTGATTATATGGCGAGGAGGAGAGTAAAAGCACGAAGGTTGATGACGTGCACATTTTCATTACTTGATTGTTTTGGTGAGGACGAGAGTAAAAGCACGAAGGGTGATGCCGTGCACTTATTGATTTATGGGTCTTTGTTGTTATCTGAGATTTACTGTTTCCTTCAATTACCTGTTGTCTTTCTATTCTGAATTGATATCTCCCCCGCAGCATGCTACCGTTCCCATATTTGATTGTTTATTTCTGTTCTTCTTTTCCGTTATATATAGTTGAATTGTACAGGTTTATGTGGTAGTCTGGTCCTAGCCTCATCACTACTTCGCCGAGGTTAGGCTAGGCACTTACCAGCACATGGGGTCGGTTGTGCTGATACTACACTCTGGACTATGTGCAGATCTCGGGGCAGCTTTTGGACCGTAGATTGGATGGCTACCTTCAGTCCACGTGGAGATCCAAGGTAGACCTGCAGGCGTCCGTAGGCCCTGCCGTCTCTTCTATCCTTTATTTCCTGTTTCATTTCTTTGATTCGGAAATAGTGTATCTTTATTTTCAGACTTTTGTATAGCATTCTTAGATTGTTTGTGGTACTATGACACCAGTTCTGGGTGAGTAAGGGTTAAACAGTTGTATTAGATTCATATTTCAGATATTTTATTATTTTTCTTCCGCTTAATAAAATTTCCGCTATTTTTCACATTATTGATTTATAAATGCTAAAAGGGTATAAAAATGGATAAATGTAATATGTTCAGTAATTGGCTTGCCTAGCTCACATTAGTAGACGCCATCATGACTCTCGAAGGTGGGAAATCCGGGTCGTGATAAGTTGGTATTAGAGCTCTAGGTTATATGGGTCTCACAGTTCACAGACGAGCTTAGTAGAGTCTGAGGGATCGGTACGGAGACGTCTGTATTTAACCCCTAAAGGCTACAGAGTTAGGAAACACTTCATATTCATTCTTTCTTGTCGTGCGGTCTGGTTTCTCAACGCTAATTGAATTTCTACTATGTTCATTCGCAGATAGCAAGAATACGCGCTTCCTCATCCACTGACCAGCAGCCCAAGCCCCCAGCATCAGCTCCCACGAGGGGTAAAGGGCTAGGCCGAGGCTGTGCTAGAGGCCGGGGTAGGGGCAGAGCTCAGCCCAGAGCAGTAGCACTAGCATCGGAGCCTCAGGTTGACTTTGATGATGAGGTTCCGGCCCCAGCAGTTCTGGTGGGCCCAACTCAGGTCCTAGAAGGTTTATTGCTACCCCAGTACTTCAGGATGCTCTGGTCCGTCTAGTGGGCCTGATGGAGAGTGTCACCCGGGTAGGCTTGCTTCCTGTAGCACCGGCCGTCTCTCAGGCTGGAAGAGGAGCCCAGACTCCTGCTACTTGCACTCTAGAGCAGGTAGCTCCTCAGTTTTAGACTCCAGCAGTTCACCTAGTTGGAGCAGTTCAGCCGGGCATGCTAGCTCAGACTGCTGATGGAGCAGCTATGTCTGTCGATGCTTTGTGGAGGTTGGACAGGTTCACCAAGCTCTTCACTACTACTTAAGCCGTGCATCTTCTAAGGATCCCCAGGATTATCTAGACAGTTGTCATGAGGTTCTCCGCAACATGGGGATAGTTGAGACCAATGAGGTCGATTTTGCTACTTTTCGCTTGTCTGGATCCGCCAAGACTTGGTGGAGAGATTACTATTTGACTAGCCTAGCCGAATCGCCATATTTGACTTGGGAGCAGTTTACTCAGCTATTTTTGGAGAAGTTCCTCCCCATCACTCAGAGAGAGGCATATCGGAGGCAGTTTGAGCATCTCCATTAGGGTTCTATGACTGTTACCCAATATGATACCAAATTCATCGACATGGCTTGTCATGCTCTTATCATACTTCCCACCGAGAGAGAGAGAGAGAGTGAGGAGGTTCATTGATGGATTAATTTAGCCGATTCGTCTTCATATGGCTAGGGAGACTAGGAGTGAGATTTCTTTCCATGAGGCGGCCAATGTGGCCCGGAGAGTTGAATGGTTCTATTGCAGGGAGGTGGTCAGGGGTCTGACAAGAGGCTTTGTCATTCAGGCCGATTCAGTGGTACCTTGTCCGGAGGCAGAGATTCGTATGGTAAAGGCCATCCTCCTCTGCCCTTTCAGCCAACACTTCAGGTTTCTCACGGTGCTTTGGGTGGTCGTGGTTCCCACATGCAGTATTCTGATCAGCAGCCCTACAGTGCACCACCAGCTCCTATCAGTGCACCGCCGCTTCAGTTTTTGGGGTGGTCATTTAGGTCGTCAGGGTCAGCAGTCTCAGTAGCCGAGGGCTTGCTACACTTGTGGTGATATGAGTCACATTGCTAGGTTTTGCCCTCGAGCACCGAGTAGCTCCTAGTATCACGGTTCCAGTGCCATGGTTAAGGCACCGAGTGTTCCACAACCTGCCCATCCAGCTAGAGGTGGGGGTAGAGGTGCTAGAGGTGGAGGTAGAGGAACTAGAGGTGGAGCCCAGGCCGCTAGAGGTGGAGGCCAACTAGCAGCAGGCCGTCCTAGAGATGTAGTTCAGGGTGGTAGGCCCCAGCCCCGATGTTAAGCTCTTCCAGCCAGGACCGAGGCTGAGGCTTCCGATACAGTTGTCACAGGTACAGTTCTGGTTTGTGATAGAGATGCTTCAGTGTTATTTGATCCAGGTTCTACGTACTCCTATGTGTCATCTTATTTTGCACCGTATCTGGTCATGCCTAGTGATTCGTTGAGTGCTCATGTTTATGTGTCTACACCGGTTAGTGATTCTGTTATTGTAGATCGAGTCCATCGTTCATGTGTAGTTATGATTGGGGGTCTTGAGACTCGTGTAGATTTTCTCCTTTTGGACATGGTTGATTTTGATGTCATATTGGGGATGGACTAGTTATCACTTTACCATGCTATCTTGGACTATCATGCGAAGACTATGACCTTAGCTTTGCCGGGTGTACCTCGCTTAGAGTGGAGAGGAACTCCTGGACATTCTACCTGTAGTGTTATCTCTTATATGAAGGCTCGGCGTATGGTCGAGAAGGGGTGCTTGGCCTATTTGACATACGTTCGTGATACTAGTGCCGAGGTTCTTTGTATTGATTATGTGTCTGTTGTTCGTGAGTTTCCTGAGGTATTCCCTTTAGACATGCCGGGTATGCTACCCAACATGGATATTGACTTTTGCATTGATTTGGCTCTGGGCACTCAGCCCATTTCTATTCCGCCGTATCGTATGGCCCCGCCTGAGTTGAAAGAGTTAAAGGAGCAGTTGCAAGACTTGCTTTAGAAGGTTTCATTAGACCTAGTGTTTTGCCTTGGGGTGCGCCAGTGCTATTTGTTAAGAAGAAGGATGGATCGATGAGAATGTGCATTGATTACCGGCAGTTGAATAAGGTTACAATCAAGAATAAGTACCCATTACCGAGGATTGATGATTTGTTTGATCAGCTTCAGGGTGCCAAGGTATTCTCGAAGATTGACTTGAGATTTGGCTACCATCAGTTGAGGATTAGGGCATCTGATGTCCCTAAGACAGCTTTCTGCACTCGGTACGGGCATTATGAGTTCTTGGTGATGTCATTTGGGTTGACAAATGCCCCAGTAGCTTTTATGGAGTTGATGAACCAAGTGTTCAGGCCTTACTTGGATTTGTTCGTGATAGTCTTCATTGATGATATTTTGATCTATTCCCGTAACCGAGAGGAGCACGAGCAGCATCTTAGAGTGGTTCTTCAGACTTTGAGGGATAGTCAGTTGTATGATAAGTTTTCGAAGTGTGAGTTCTGGCTGAGTTCAATTGCATTCCTGGGTCATGTTGTATCAGCAGAGGGTATTCAGGTTGATCCGAAGAAGATTGAGGTAGTCAAAAACTGGCCTAGACCAGCATTAGCTATAGAGATTCGGAGTTTCTTGGGATTGGCAGGTTACTATCGTCGGTTCGTGGAGGGGTATTCATCTATCGCAGCCCCGATGACCAGGTTGACCCAGAAGGGTGCCCCATTCAGATGGTCGGATGAGTGTGAGGCGAGCTTTCAGAAGCTCAAGACAGCTCTGACTACGGCACCTGTATTGGTTTTGCCCATAGGTTCAGGGCCTTATACAGTTTATTGTGATACATCTCACATTGGACTTGGTGCGGTGTTGATGTAGGATGGCAAGGTCATTGCCTATGCTCCACGTCAGTTGAAGATTCATGAGAAGAACTATCCGGTTCATGATTTGGAGTTAGCAGCCATTGTTCACGCATTGAAGATTTGGAGGCATTATCTATACGGTGTGGTATGTGAGGTGATCACGGATCACAAGAGTCTGCAGTATTTGTTCAAGCAAAAGGAGTTGAATTTGAGGCAGAGAAGGTGGTTGGAGCTATTAAAGGATTATGATATCACCATATTATATCATCCGGGAAAGGCCAATGTGGTGGCTGATGCTCTGAATAGGAAGTCAGCCAGTATGAGTAGTCTTGCTCATATTTTGGTCATTTAAAGACCGCTTGCTTTGGATGTTCAGGCTTTGGCCAATCAGTTCATGAGTTTGGATGTTTATGAGCCCAACTGTGTGTTAGCTTGCACAGTCACTCGTTCTTCATTACTGGAGCGTATCCGAGATCGGCAGTATGATGATCCTCATCTATGTGTCCTTAGAGACACGGTGCAGCACAGAGGTGCCAAGCAGGTTACTTTAGGTGATGATGGAATTTTGAGATTGCAGGGTCGAGTTTGTGTGCCTAATGTGGATGGACTTCGAGAGTTAATTTTAGATGAGGCCCATAGCTCCCGGTACTCTATTCATCCAGGTGCCGCGAAAATGTATCAGGATTTGCGGCAACATTATTGGTGGCGGAGAATTAAGAAGGATATCGTTGCATATGTGGCTCGGTGTTTGAATTGTCAGCAGGTTAAGTATGAGTATCAGAGGCCTGGTGGTTTGTTCCAGAAGATTGAGATTCTTGAGTGGAAGTGGGAGCATATCACTATGGACTTTGTTGTTGGACTCCCACGGACTCAGAAGAAGTTCGATGCAGTGTGGATTATTGTTGATAGGCTGACCAAGTTAACACATTTCATTCCTGTGGCAGTCTCCTATTCTTCCGAGAGGTTAGCCGAGATCTATATCCGGGAGATTGTTCGTCTTCATGGTATGCCAGAGTCTATCATTTCGGATCGAGGTATGCAGTTTACCTCCCATTTTTGGAGAGCAGTTCAGCGAGAATTGGGCACATGGGTTGAGTTGAGCACAACGTTTCATCCTCAGACGGACGGGTAGTCCAAGCGGACTATTCAGATTTTGGAGGATATGCTCCGAGTTTGTGTCATTGACTTTGGAGGCTCATGGGATCAGTTTTTGCCTTTAGCAGAGTTTGCCTACAACAACAACTATCAGTCGAGTATCCAGATGGCTCCGTATGAGGCTTTGTATTGTAGGCGGTGTCGGTCGCCGGTTGGATGATTTGAGTAGGAGGAGGCTCGATTGTTGGGTACGGATCTGGTTCAGGATGCCTTGGACAAGGTCACGATCATTCAGGATAGGCTTCGTACAACTTAGTCCAGGCAAAAGAGTTATGCCGACCACAAGGTTCGTGATTTGGCATTCATGATCAGTGAGCGGGTATTGCTTCGAGTGTCGCCTATGAAGGGCGTGATGAGATTTGGGAAGAAGGGAAAGCTTAGCCCTAGGTTCATTAGCCCGTTTGAGATTCTTGATCGAGTGGGAGAGGTGACTTATAGACTTGCATTGCCGCCGAGCTTATCAGCCGTGCATCCAGTATTTCATGTGTCCATGCTTCGGAAATATAATGGTGATCCATCCCACGTGTTAGATTTCAGCACTTCCAGTTGGACAAGGACTTGTCTTATGAGGAGGAGCCGGTAGCTATTCTAGACCGGCAGGTTTGTCAGTTGAGATCTAAGAGTTTTCCTTCTGTTCGTGTTCAGTGGAGAGGTCAGCCTGCTGAGGCATCGACCTGGGAGTCCGAGTCTGATATGAGGAGTTCTTATCCCCATCTTTTCCCCGACTTAGGTACTTCCTTCTTCTGTCCGTTCGAGGACGAACGGTTGTTTTAGAGGTGGAGAATGTGATGACCCAAAAGGTCATCACTTGTTTTAAAATAAAATTCTGTGTTCTGAGGCCTTAAAAACCTCTTTTGGCATCACCTCAATTTGCGTACACAGTTCGGGTGCATAGCCAGAAAGCTATTATGTGAAAATCTGTGAAAAATGATAAATTTTTTTACTATAAAATGAACTAATTTGACTTCGGTCAATGTTTTGGGTAAACTGACCCGGACCTGTGATTTGACTGTCCCGAAGGGTTCGTAGGACAATATGGGACTTGGGTGTATGTCCGGAATCAAATTCCGAGGTCCCAAGCCCGAGAAATAAATTTTTAAAGAAAATTATTTTCTGAAATTATTTATGAGATTTGGAAATAAATTGTGATTAGAACATGATGGTATCAGGCCCGTATTTTGGTTATGGCGCCTGGTACAGGTCTTATATGTGAAATTTTGTGAAGTTTGGTAAGAAACGGACTAGAAACGACGTGAATCAGATCATTTTTGAGAAAATTGGAAATTTGAAGTTCTTGAGAAAATTTTATGATTTTGATGCAAAATTCATAGTAGTTGATGTTATTTTAGTAATTTGAATGCACGGGCGAGTCCATATGATGTTTTTAGGTTGATGTGATTTTTGGTTTGAAGCCACGAGGGCTCGGGTGAGTTTTGGATAGGTCACGGGGTGTATTTTGGACTTAGAAAATTGCAGGTTTTCAGCTGTTGCATTGCCCAAATTCGAATTCGCAAATGCGATAGGCCTGTCGCAAATGCGAAAGAGGCCTAGGCCAGCCTATCCTCGCAATTGTGAGGGTTCTATCGTAAATGTGATCCCCTCCATTCCTAGCCAATGGTCGCAAATGCAACCCTACCTTCGCATTTCCTAGCTTGCAAATGCGAGACCTTTTTCGCAATTCCCAACTTAGCAGAGGTCGGGGTTCGCAATTGCGAATCCCTGTTCGCATATCCCATACCTGCGACCTGTAACTTTTACACTTAGCTGAAAATCAACCATTTTTCACATCTTTTCAAAACACAAACTCCTTGGGGCGATTTTTCAAGAACAACTCTTCTTCCAAATCGATTGTAAGTCAATTTCAAATCGTTTCCTTCAATCATTAACATCTTTTAACATAATTTCAACTAAAAATCAATGATTTTCATGGGGGAAATTGGGTGTTTTGGGTAGAACCTAGGGTTTTCAAAAATTGGGTATTTGGACCTCGATTTGAGGTCCAATTTTAAAACAAATTATATATTCGGGTTCATGGGGAAATGGGTATTCGGGTTTTGATTTGAACCTCAGGTTTTGACCATGTGGGCTCCGGGATGATTTTTGACTTTTTGGGCATAACTCTGGAAAACTCATTTTCATGCAATCGAATTGATTCATTTAGCGTTTATTGATGTAATTAAATAATTTGTGCCTAGATACGAGCGAATTAGTGGTGGAATCAAAGGGTAAAGCTATAATTGAAACATGAATTGTGTTCGTGGTATCGAGGTAAGTGTTTGGTTTAACCTTAGCTTGAGGGATTAGGAGTCTAGTCCTATTTGCTATATGGCATTTGTCGAGTACGGCGTATAGGCATGGTGACGAGTATCTATATGTTGGTGTTAATCATGCCCGTGAGTCTTATATTGTGAATATTATGGCCTCGTTGTATTATTCATGCTTTGATGATGATTTCTATTGTTGGGCAAAGTTTGTGGGAGTAATTGTGACATTTGAACATTGAGGAGCGTTGGCTCGAGTTATACAATGAAATGTGAAAGTATAAGTGGAAATTGAACCTTTTAGGGCATTGGCTCAAAGAGGTAAAGTGAGTTATGAAGTAAAAGTGAAAAAGAGAAGAGAATCATTATGTTATCTCCCTTGTCGGGATATTGTTGCTTTTAGTGTTATCTCCCATTTTTGGGATGTTGTTGTTGTTTTGATGTTGTCTCTTGCCAGGACTTGTTGTTGAATTATTGTTCCCTTGTCGGGATTCTTATTGTTTCATTTATTTCCTTGCCCTATTGTTTGTGATTGTTGTTTATGTGAGGAAGAGAGTTAAAGCACGAAGGGTAATGCCGTGTATTGTTTGGTGAGAGAGTGTTAAAGCACGAAGGGTGATGCCGTGTATGATTTGTGAAGAAAGAGTGTAAAGCACGAAGGGTGATGCCGTGCCGCACGATGTACCATTCCGTGCCGATTATATTGATTATATGGTGAGGACGAGAGTAAAAGCACGAAGGGTGATGCCGTACACATTTTCATTACTTGATTGTTTTGGTGAAGACGAGAGTAAAAGCACGAAGGGTGATGCCGTGCACTTATTGATTTCTGGTTCTTTGCTGTTATCTGAGATTTACTGTTTCCTTCAATTACCTGTTGTCTTTCTATTCTGAATTGATATCTCCCCCGCTGCATGCTACCGTTCCTATATTTGATTGTTTATTTATGTTCTTCTTTTCCGTTATATATAGTTGAATTGCACAGGTTTATATGGTAGTCTGATCCTAGACTCATCACTACTTCGCTGAGGTTAGGCTAGGCACTTACCAGCACATGGGGTCGGTTGTGCTGATACTACACTCTGCACTATGTGTAGATCTCGGGGTAGCTTTTGGACCGTAGATTTGATGGCTACCTTCAGTCCACGCGGAGATCCAAGGTAGACCTGCAAGCGTCCACAGGCCATAGCATCTCCTCTATCCTTTATTTCCTGTTTCATTTCTTTGATTCGGAAATAATGTATCTTTATTTTTAGACTTTGTATTTAGCACTCTTAGATCGTCTGTGGTATTGTGACATCAGTTCTGGGTGATTGAGGCTTAAATAGTTGTATTAGATTCACATTTCAGATATTTTACTACTTTTCTTCCGCTTAGTGAAATTTTTGCTATTTTTCACATTATTGCTTTATAAATGTTAAACGGGTATAAAAATGTATAAAGGTAATATGTTCAGTAATTGGCTTTCCTAGATCACAATAGTAGGCGCCATCACGACTCCCGAAGGTGGGAAATCCAGGTCGTGACAGCAAACTAGCTAGGTTTTGGTGGTTGGTTTTGTTGGCAGTCTAACCTCCTCTCCTTCACAAGATCCAAAGGCATAGATGGCCTCCGCAAGCAATCTACTAATCATCGGTCCTGAGGATAGTCTGGCATCTGCTATTCTGCAGCTAGAATCAGCAGTTGCTGAAGAGAATAAAATGTTGCGTCTCCGCATATTGGAAATGTGGGACGCCTGGTCTAATGGTAGGGAACCGCCAAGTGCAATCCCTAGGTTCCCTGAGTTGGTCCCCAGGTTCCCTGAGTTGGTCTCCAGGTTCCCTGAGTTGGTCCCTAAGTCAGGTGAGGTTACCAATGCCCCTGTGCACAACCCGCTCATCCCATGCGAGCACCCTCCAATGCTGTCCAATGTTCCTGGCATGCTTTTTGTGGTTCCCCCCAGGCATCGGCTTCAAGGGCACCACCTCCAATGTTCATCTTTCAGGGTCCACAGCTTCAACCAGAAATAACATATGTGACCCCGTGTTCTTTTAATCAACCTCCGCAATATGATCTCTCGGTGGAGCAAGAAAAGGTGCCCGAGCAAGAGGAAATGGCTCAGAAGATGAAGAGCCTCGAACAAAGCCTAAAAAGCATGCAAGGTCTGAGTGCCCAAAAGAGTGTCTCATACTCACACCCTTGTATGTTTCCCCATGTCCACTTGCCAGTTGGCTTAAGATACCAAAATTTGAAAAGTACGACGGGCATGGAGACCCGATCGTTCATCTGAAACAATACTATAACCAGTTGAGGAGTGCTGGTGGAAAAAGGGGGTTGCCAATGGCCTATTTTGGGGAAAGCCTCACCGGAATCACTTTTGAGTGGTATACGGATCAAGAAATTACCCGTTGGAACATATGGGATGACCTGGCCCGGGATTTTGTCAGACAGTTCCAGTACAATGTGGACATAGCTCCGGACAGAAATTCTTTGTCCAACTTCAAAATGAAATCTTTGGAAAGCTTCCGCGAATATGCTGTCAAATAGTGTGAGCAAGCTGCCAGGGTAAAGCCTCCAATGGACGAAATTGAAAAGGTCACGGTCTTTCTTTAGGCCCAAGAGGCAAACTACTTCCAGAACATGACATCCGCTATGGGTAAGCCGTTCGCCGAGGCTATCAAAATTGGGGAAATGGTTGAAAACGGTTTGAAAATAGGTCGAATCTTGAGTCATGCTGCTTTTAAAGCCACATCACCAGACGTTCAAAATGGTTCAAAGGATTTAATAAATGGAAACGTGAGAGAAGAAGGAGCAATGATGGCTTCCAGCTCGAGGGGAGCCCACAGGTCATTCAACCAATCATATATGCTTCCTGAGGTCCCTCAACACTATTATCCAATTCAAGATGCTGCTTATGTCGTGGCACTACCTCCTTATGAGGTGATGAACATGCAACCTTACACGCGGCCACAACATTATCCACAAAATCGAGCTCCACCTCCCAAATATTCCTATCCTTACCAAGCTCCATATAATCCTCAAGCAAATGATCCCCAATACAATTCTTGCCCAAGAGAGCCTTTCAGAAAGAATCAGTTCATCCCTATTGGCGAATCGTGTTCAAGCTTGTTCCAAAAGCTAATCAGGCTAAATCTATTGCAACTAGTGGCCTCGAGCTGGCCAAACCCCGAGTCCCCCTCGCATCGAGATGATGCTAGATGTGAATACCACTCTGGAGTAGTAGGACACAGTACGAAGGACTGTTGGACCCTCAAAAGGGTAGTTGAAGATTTGATTGAAGCTAAAAGAATCATTTTTCGGGATGAAGAAGCTCCTGATGTGATGAATAATCTGTTGCCTGCCCACAACATCGGGCCAATAGTCGGAATAATTTGTGAAGCTGAGAAATTTGATCCAGCACTGAAGGCCGTTGCAGCCATTACCGAGATAGAAGAAAAGCCAAAAAATGGTCGCCAAGCATGAAAGTTCTCCATCATACGGGAGTCTTAGTAGCCGGTCTTGCTATTCTTCTACGTCCGGATTATCTCAGGGTGTGATCTGGATATTTTACCTTATTGTCTTACTTTCCGATGTAAACCCTTCTATCTTCAAAAATTGAAAAAAAAGAGAAAAAAAAAAGCAAATGAAATTAATATTTTATTGTCCAGGAATACCTATTTTCTTAGTCTTGTCACTTTTCTTATTTTTCTTTTCAGTTATGTTAAATGCAAATTTCAATAACATGACATGCTTGCGGACTTCATGCCTAGATCCTGAAAAGCTGTCAGACCTCGAAGTAATGAATCAAGAATTAGATCGCAATGAGGATAAGTTTAAGGAAATAAAACAAAGAGTTAGAACAACTGAAGGATTGGTTCCCGAATTGGAAATGTCCATACATTGCAACAAGAGTACTGCCAAAAGAGTGCATTGTACTTGGGACACATCGAAGAAAATGTCCCTGAAATAACTGTCCATGAAAATGCAGTTAAAAGGTACTATGTTGGATCCTCCATATAATACTAATATTCTCCAGTTGGGATGACGAAGGCTTTCGTTCTCGCTACCCAAACACTATCAACCCTTTGCAAACCCTTTGAGCCAACTCCCATTCTTTGATTACCCTCTTTGGTACCTGAAAGTGTTATTGAAAAATAAAATGAAAAAAAAAAAGAAAAAGAAAAAAAGAAGAAAAAGGAAAAAAAATATAAAAAAAAAGAGGAAGAAAAGACAAAGAAAATGGAATGAAAAAAATGAAAAAAAAGAGAGAGGAAAAAGGAAAGGAAAAAGAAAGAGAGCAAAACAAAACAGAAAAATAAAAGAAAATCAAAAACAAAGTTCCTTGAACTACGTTCGACTTGATTCCGAAAGGATACGTAGGCAGCCTCTCTCTGGGGTTCAGTCACACCAAAATAAAAACCCAAATTCCCTAAAAGTAAAACTGGGGCAAGTGTTATAATGGTTCGTCGATGATCCCGCCTGAATGGTTCCAAAGTTGTAATTCAGTCCAAATCATTTTTACCCAAAATCCTTTCAAGTCCTTCCGATCAATCGGTGAGAATGTTCAAGGATCGGAGAATACAGCTACTTGGATCCGATGCAATAAAAGTAGAGAAATAAAATGAGAGAGTCCTATTGGTGAAAACCCACACGAGCACCGTGAGGAGACAGTAAGCAGAGAAACTAGAAATGAGAGAGTCTTGTTAGTGAAAACTCGCAAAGAGCACTATAAGGCGATGGTGAGAAGAGAAATAAGAGTGGTCAGCTAGTGAAAACCCGCAAAGGGTGCCCCTGATAGAAAAGAAGATCCTCACAGTATCGGCATCGATAGAGTCCTGGCAATGTTTATCGATTTTGAGGCAAAAGCTGTGATACATTTCTGAGAGTCGGACGGTTTACATGGATCAGACATCCAGTCCAAAAGGCATGTCATATTCATTGAATTCTGCATGCACTCTAGATAAGTCCTTTTTTCTTTTCCCCAAAAGGGATACCTCTTGTTTAAATTCATTGTCCATTCTATTGTTTGTTTTTCTTTGAATCCCTTTCGGTCTAACTCTATTCTGAAATTGAGACAAAGAAGGGATGGCAAGACTGATTTACAGGGTTTTTGTCTGATACAAGCCAATATGCACCCAACATCATCAGGGGCATCAAGTTGACCTCGACTGGCCATGGTGTCCAATGCTTTGAAATTAAAAGTTCTCAAAAGAAAGAAATCAAATTAAAGTGCCTATAAGGGCAAAGTTAAGTTGAAAAGGTTGAGTACCATGTGGCTAACCGTCTTGGCAAAAGTTTGAAAGGCCAAGGTGCCCCAAATGCTCTGGAATTGAAGTTGGAAGAAAGAAGCCAGAAATGAAAGGCCTACGAAGGCGAAATAAAGTTGGAAAAGACTAAGTCCCACGCAACTAGTTGTTGCGACAAAGTTTGAGGAGCCAAAAGTTCCCCAATGCTCCGAAGATAAAAAAAGAGAAAAGAGAGAGAGAGAGAGAGAGAGAGAGAGAGAGAGAGAGAGAGAGAAAAGTCAGAAAGGAAAGGCCTACGAAGGAAAAATAAAGTCGAAAAGGTTGAGTTCTACCGACCAACCTTCATGGCAAAGTCTAGAAAAAATGAGATGTTCTCCAGGGCGTGAAATGAAATCGGTCCTCAAGGAACAAGCAGTTGCATTTGAGATCTTCATCCAAGAAGTCGGACCGAGATCGAATGATTGAAACAATTAAGGCAACAAAACCAACCACCGTTTCAAACTAACAATTGTTTTTTGTTTGAAAATATGAAACATGTGCAGTCCAAAGCAACCTTGCAAGAAGCAGGTGCAACCAAAGAGAAACTACGCAAGGGCTAGAAACAACATTGCAGCAACAATCCAAAAAGGGAAGTTCCCTCCAAAATTCTTCCAGCAATTACTCATTCTATGAAATAAAAAAAAAGAGAAAAAAGAAGAAGAAGAAAAATGAAAAAAAAGAAAAAAAAAAGAAAAATATAGAATTCAAAAACATAGTAGCCTAAGGTCCCCAATCTCTAGTTATGTTTTTTCCAACATAGGGTCTTCACTCCCTAGTTGATTTTGTTTAAGACATAGGGTCTCCACTCCCCAGTCTGCTTTGCCAACATAGGGTCTCCACTCCCTAGTTGATTTTATTTTACACATAGGGTATCCACTCCCTAGTCGCTTTTCCAACATAGGGTCTCCACTCCCTAATTGATTTTATTTTAGACACATGGTCTCCACTCCCTAGTCTCTTTTCCAATACAGGGTCTTCACTCCCTAGTTGATTTTATTTTTAGACATAGGGTCTCTACTCCCTAGTCTCTTTTCAAACATAGGGTCTCCATTCCCTAGTTGATTTTATTTTAGACATAGGGTCTACACTCCCTAGTCGCATTTCCAACATAAGGTCTCCACTCCCTAGTTGAGTTTATTTTTAGACATAGGGTCTCCACTCCCTTGTCGCCTTTCCAATATAGGGTCTCCACTCCCTAGTTGAGTTTATTTTTAGACATAGGGTCTCCACTCCCTAGTTGAGTTTATTTTAAGACATAGGGTCTCCACTCCCTAGTCGCCTTTCCAACATATGGTCTCCACTCCCTTAGTTAATTTTACTTGTAGACATAGGGTCTTCACACCCTAGTCTCCTTTCCAACGTAGGATCTCCACTCCCTAGTTGACTTTATTTTAGCGTAGGGTCTCCATTCCCTAGTTGAGTTTATTTTAGAAAGAGGGTCTCCACTCCCTAGTCGCCTTTCCAACATAGGGTCTCCACTCCCTAGTTGAGTTTTATTTTAGACATAGGGTCTCCACTCCATAATCGCCTTTCCAACATAGGGTCTCCACTCCCTAGTCGAGTTTATTTTAGACATAGGGTCTCCACTCCCTAGTCGTTTTTCAAACATAGGGTCTCTACTCCCTAGTTTATTTTATATTTAGACATAGGGTCTCCACTCCCTAGTCGCCTTTCCAACATAGGGTGTCCACTCCGTAGTTGAGTTTATTTTTAGACATAGGGTCTCCACTCCCTAGTCGCCTTTCCAACATAGGGTCTCCACTCCCTAGTTGATTTTATTTTAGACATAGGGTCTCCACTCCCTAGTCGCTTTTCCAACGTAGGGTCTTCACTCCTTAGTTGATTTTATTTTAGACCTAGGGTCTCCACTCCCTAGTTGATTTTATTTTTGTCATAGTGTCTCCACTCCCTAGTTGATTTTATTTTAGACATAGGGTCTCCACTCCCTAGTATGCTTTGCCAACATAGGGTCTCCACTCCCTAGTTTAGTTTATTTTAGACATATGGTCTCCATTCCCTAGTCGCTTTTCCAACATAGGGTCTTCACTCCCTAATTGATTTTATTTTAGATATATGGTCTCCACTCCCTAGTCGCGTTTCCAACATAGGGTCTCCACTCCCTAGTCGCCTTTCACACATAGGGTCTCCACACCCTAGTTGATTTTATTTTTAGACATAGGGTCTCCACTCCCTAGTCGCTTTTCCAACATAGGGTCTTCATTCCCTAGTTGATTTTATTTTAGACATAGGGTCTCCAATCCCTAGTCGCATTTCCATCATAGGGTCTCCACTCCCTAGTTTAGTTTATTTTTAGACATAGGGTCTCCACTCCCTAGTCACCTTTCCAATATAGGGTCTCCACTCTCTAGTTGAGTTTAATTTTAGACATAGGGTCTCCACAACCTAGTCACTTTTCCAACGTAGGGTCTCCACTCCTTAGTTGATTTTATTTTATATCTAGGGTCTCCACTCCCTAGTTGATTTTACTTTAGTCATAGGGTCTCCACTCCCTAGTTGATTTTATTTTAGACATAGGGTCTCCATTCCCTAGTCGCTTTTCCAACATAGGGTCTTCACTCCCTAATTGATTTTATTTTAGACATATGGTCTTCACTCCCTAGTCGCGTTTCCAACATAGGGTCTCCACTCCCTAGTCGCCTTTCCAACATAGGGTCTCCACTCCCTAGTTGAGTTTATTTTTAGACATAGGGTCTCCACTCCCTAGTTGCCTTTCCAACATAGGGTCTCCACTCCCTAGTTGATTTTATTTTAGATATAGGGTCTCCACTCCCTAGTCTCTTTTCCAATGTAGGGTCTCCACTCCCAAGTTGATTATTTTTTATACATAGGGTCTCCACTCCCTAGTTGATTATATTTTAGACATAGGGTCTCCACTCCCTAGTTGATTTTATTTTAGACATAGGGTCTCCATTCCCTAGTCGCTTTTCCAACATAGGGTCTTCACTCCCTAATTGATTTTATTTTAGACATATGGTCTTCACTCCCTAGTCGCGTTTCCAACATAGGGTCTCCACTCCCTAGTCGCCTTTCCAACATAGGGTCTCCACTCCCTAGTTGAGTTTATTTTTAGACATAGGGTCTCCACTCCCTAGTCGCCTTTCCAACATAGGGTCTCCACTCCCTAGTTGATTTTATTTTAGATATAGGGTCTCCACTCCCTAGTCTCTTTTCCAATGTAGGGTCTCCACTCCCTAGTTGATTATTTTTTATACATAGGGTCTCCACTCCCTAACTGATTATATTTTAGACATAGGGTCTCCACTCCCTAGTCGCTTTTCCAACATAGGGTCTCCACTCCTTAGTTGATTTTATTTTATACCTAGGGTCTCCACTCCCTAGTTGATTTTATTTTAGTCATAGTGTCTCCACTCCCTAATTGATTTTATTTTAGACATAGGGTCTCCACTCCCTAGACTGCTTTGCCAACATAGGGTCTCCACTCCCTAGTTGATTTTATTTTAGACATAGGGTCTCCATTCCCTAGTCGCTTTTCCAACATAGGGTCTTCACTCCCTAATTGATTTTATTTTAGATATATGGTCTCCACTCCCTAGTCGCATTTCCAACATAGGGTCTCCACTCCCTAGTCGCCTTTCCAACATAGGGTCTCCACTCCCTAGTTGATTTTATTTTTAGACATAGGGTCTCCACTCCCTAGTCGCTTTTCCAACATAGGGTCTTCATTCCCTAGTTGATTTTATTTTAGACATAGGGTCTCCAATCCCTAGTCGCATTTCCATCATAGCGTCTCCACTCCCTAGTTTAGTTTATTTTTAGACATAGGGTCTCCACTCCCTAGTCACCTTTCCAATATAGGGTCTCCACTCTCTAGTTGAGTTTATTTTTAGACATAAGGTCTCCTCTCCCTAGTTGCCTATCCAACATAGGGTCTCCACTCTCTAGTTGAGTTTATTTTTAGACATAGGGTCTCCACTCCCTAGTTGCCTTTCCAACATAGGGTCTCCACTCCCTAGTTGATTTTATTTTAGACATAGGGTCTCCACTCCCTAGTCGCTTTTCCAACGTAGGTTCTCCACTCCTTAGTTGATTTTATTTCATACCTAGGGTCTCCACTCCCTAGTTGATTTTATTTTAGTAATAGGGTCTTCACTCCCTAGTTGATTTTATTTTAGACATAGGGTCTCCACTCCCTAGTCTGCTTTGCCAACATAGGGTTTCCACTCCCTAGTTGATTTTACTTTAGTCATAGGGTCTCCACTCCCTAGTTGATTTTATTTTAGACATAGGGTCTCCATTCCCTAGTCGCTTTTCCAACATAGGGTCTTCACTCCCTAATTGATTTTATTTTAGACATATGGTCTTCACTCCCTAGTCGCGTTTCCAACATAGGGTCTCCACTCCCTAGTCGCCTTTCCAACATAGGGTCTCCACTCCCTAGTTGAGTTTATTTTTAGACATAGGGTCTCCACTCCCTAGTTGCCTTTCCAACATAGGGTCTCCACTCCCTAGTTGATTTTATTTTAGATATAGGGTCTCCACTCCCTAGTCTCTTTTCCAATGTAGGGTCTCCACTCCCAAGTTGATTATTTTTTATACATAGGGTCTCCACTCCCTAGTTGATTATATTTTAGACATAGGGTCTCCACTCCCTAGTTGATTTTATTTTAGACATAGGGTCTCCATTCCCTAGTCGCTTTTCCAACATAGGGTCTTCACTCCCTAATTGATTTTATTTTAGACATATGGTCTTCACTCCCTAGTCGCGTTTCCAACATAGGGTCTCCACTCCCTAGTCGCCTTTCCAACATAGGGTCTCCACTCCCTAGTTGAGTTTATTTTTAGACATAGGGTCTCCACTCCCTAGTCGCCTTTCCAACATAGGGTCTCCACTCCCTAGTTGATTTTATTTTAGATATAGGGTCTCCACTCCCTAGTCTCTTTTCCAATGTAGGGTCTCCACTCCCTAGTTGATTATTTTTTATACATAGGGTCTCCACTCCCTAACTGATTATATTTTAGACATAGGGTCTCCACTCCCTAGTCGCTTTTCCAACATAGGGTCTCCACTCCTTAGTTGATTTTATTTTATACCTAGGGTCTCCACTCCCTAGTTGATTTTATTTTAGTCATAGTGTCTCCACTCCCTAATTGATTTTATTTTAGACATAGGGTCTCCACTCCCTAGACTGCTTTGCCAACATAGGGTCTCCACTCCCTAGTTGATTTTATTTTAGACATAGGGTCTCCATTCCCTAGTCGCTTTTCCAACATAGGGTCTTCACTCCCTAATTGATTTTATTTTAGATATATGGTCTCCACTCCCTAGTCGCATTTCCAACATAGGGTCTCCACTCCCTAGTCGCCTTTCCAACATAGGGTCTCCACTCCCTAGTTGATTTTATTTTTAGACATAGGGTCTCCACTCCCTAGTCGCTTTTCCAACATAGGGTCTTCATTCCCTAGTTGATTTTATTTTAGACATAGGGTCTCCAATCCCTAGTCGCATTTCCATCATAGCGTCTCCACTCCCTAGTTTAGTTTATTTTTAGACATAGGGTCTCCACTCCCTAGTCACCTTTCCAATATAGGGTCTCCACTCTCTAGTTGAGTTTATTTTTAGACATAAGGTCTCCTCTCCCTAGTTGCCTATCCAACATAGGGTCTCCACTCTCTAGTTGAGTTTATTTTTAGACATAGGGTCTCCACTCCCTAGTTGCCTTTCCAACATAGGGTCTCCACTCCCTAGTTGATTTTATTTTAGACATAGGGTCTCCACTCCCTAGTCGCTTTTCCAACGTAGGTTCTCCACTCCTTAGTTGATTTTATTTCATACCTAGGGTCTCCACTCCCTAGTTGATTTTATTTTAGTAATAGGGTCTTCACTCCCTAGTTGATTTTATTTTAGACATAGGGTCTCCACTCCCTAGTCTGCTTTGCCAACATAGGGTTTCCACTCCCTAGTTGATTTTATTTTAGACATAGGGTCTCCATTCCCTAGTCGCTTTTACAACATAGGGTCTTCACTCCCTAATTGATTTTATTTTAGACATATGGTCTTCACTGCCTAGTCGCGTTTCCATCATAGGATCTCCACTCCCTAGTCGCCTTTCCAACATAGGGTCTCCACTCCCTAGTTGATTTTATTTTTAGACATAGGCTCTCCACTCCCTAGTCGCTTTTCCAACATATGGTCTTCATTCCCTAGTTGATTTTATTTTAGACATAGGGTCTCCAATCCCTAATCGCATTTCCATCATAGGGTCTCCACTCCCTGGTTTAGTTTATTTTTAGACATAGGGTCTCCACTCCCTAGTCACCTTTCCAATATAGGGTCTCCACTCTCTACTTGAGTTTATTTTTAGACATAAGGTCTCCACTCCCCAGTAGCCTATCCAACATAGGGTCTCCACTCCCTAGTTGAGTTTATTTTTAGACATAGGGTCTCCACTCCTTAGTCGCCTTTCCAACATAAGGTCTTCACTCCCTAGTTGATTTTACTTGTAGACATAAGGTCTCCACTCCCTAGTCGCCTTTCCAACATAGGGTCTCCACTCCCTAGTTGAGTTTATTTTAGACAGAGGGTCTCCACTCCCTAGTCGCCTTTCCAACATAGGGTCTCCACTCCCTAGTTGAGTTTTATTTTACACATAGGATCTCCACTCCCTAATCGCCTTTCCAACATAGGGTCTCCACTCCTTAGTTGAGTTTATTTTAGACATAGGGTCTCCACTCTCTAGTCCCTTTTCAAACATAGGGTCTCTACTCCCTAATTGATTTTATTTTAGATATAGGGTCTCCACTCCCTAGTCGCTTTTCCAACGTAGGGTCTCCACTCCCTAGTTGATTTTATTTTTAGGCATAGGGTCTCCACTCCCTAGTCGCCTTTCCAACATATGGTCTCCACTCCCTTAGTTGATTTTACTTGTAGACATAGGGTCTTCACTCCCTAGTCGCCTTTCCAGCGTAGGATCTCCAATCCCTAGTTGACTTTATTTTAGCATAGGGTGTCCATTCCCTAGTTGAGTTTATTTTAGACAGAGGGTCTCCACTCCCTAGTCGCCTTTCCAACATAGGGTCTCCACTCCCTAGTTGAGTTTTATTTTAGACATAGGGTCTCCACTCCCTAATCGCCTTTCCAACATAGGGTCTCCACTCCCTAGTCGAGTTTATTTTAGACATAGGGTCTCCACTCCCTAGTCGCTTTTCAAACATAGGGTCTCTACTCCCTAGTTTATTTTATATTTAGACATAGGGTCTCCACTCCCTAGTCGCCTTTCCAACATAGGGTGTCCACTCCGTAGTTGAGTTTATTTTTAGACATAGGGTCTCCACTCCCTAGTCGCCTTTCCAACATAGGGTCTCCACTCCCTAGTTGATTTTATTTTAGACATAGGGTCTCCACTCCCTAGTCACCTTTCCAATATAGGGTCTCCACTCTCTAGTTGAGTTTATTTTTAGACATAAGGTCTCCACTCACTAGTTGCCTATCCAACATAGGGTCTCCACTCTCTAGTTGAGTTTATTTTTAGACATAGGGTCTCCACTCCCTAGTCGCCTTTCCAACATAGGGTCTCCACTCCCTAGTTGATTTTATTTTAGACATAGGGTCTCCACTCCCTAGTCGCTTTTCCAACGTAGGGTCTCCACTCCTTAGTTGATTTTATTTTATACCTAGGGTCTCCACTCCCTAGTTGATTTTATTTTTGTCATAGTGTCTCCACTCCCTAGTTGATTTTATTTTAGACATAGGGTCTCCACTACCCAGTCTGCTTTGCCAACATAGGGTCTCCACTCCCTAGTTTATTTTATTTTAGACATAGGGTTTCCATTCCCTAGTCGCTTTTCCAACATAGGGTCTTCACTCCCTAATTGATTTTATTTTAGATATATGGTCTCCACTCCCTAGTCGCGTTTCCAACATAGGGTGTCCACTCCCTAGTCGCCTTTCACACATAGGGTCTCCACTCCCTAGTTGATTTTATTTTCAGACATAGGGTCTCCACTCCCTAGTCGCTTTTCCAACATAGGGTCTTCATTCCCTAGTTGATTTTATTTTAGACATAGGGTCTCCAATCCCTAGTCGCATTTCCATCATAGGGTCTCCACTCCCTAGTTTAGTTTATTTTTAGACATAGGGTCTCCACTCCCTAGTCACCTTTCCAATATAGGGTCTCCACTCTCTAGTTGAGTTTAATTTTAGACATAAGGTCTCCACTCCCTAGTCGCCTATCGAACATAGGGTCTCCACTCTCTAGTTGAGTTTATTTTTAGACATAGGGTCTCCACTCCCTAGTCGCCTTTCCAACATAGGGTCTCTACTCCCTAGTTGATTTTATTTTAGACATAGGGTCTCCACTCCCTAGTCACTTTTCCAACGTAGGGTCTCCACTCCTTAGTTGATTTTATTTTATACCTAGGGTCTCCACTCCCTAGTTGATTTTATTTTAGTCATAGGGTCTCCACTCCCTAGTTGATTTTATTTTAGACATAGGGTCTCCATTCCCTAGTCGCTTTTCCAACATAGGGTCTTCACTCCCTAATTGATTTTATTTTAGACATATGGTCTTCACTCCCTAGTCGCGTTTCCAACATAGGGTCTCCACTCCCTAGTCGCCTTTCCAACATAGGGTCTCCACTCCCTAGTTGAGTTTATTTTTAGACATAGGGTCTCCACTCCCTAGTCGCCTTTCCAACATAGGGTCTCCACTCCCTAGTTGATTTTATTTTAGATATAGGGTCTCCACTCCCTAGTCGCTTTTCCAATGTAGGGTCTCCACTCCCTAGTTGATTATTTTTTAGACATAGGGTCTCCACTCCCTAGTTGATTTTATTTTAGACATAGGGTCTCCACTCCCTAGTCGCTTTTCCAACGTAGGGTCTCCACTCCTTAGTTTATTTTATTTTATACCTAGGGTCTCCACTCCCTAGTTGATTTTATTTTAGTCATAGTGTCTCCACTCCCTAGTTGATTTTATTTTAGACATAGGGTCTCCACTCCCTAGTCTGCTTTGCCAATATAGGGTCTCCACTCCCTAGTTGATTTTATTTTAGACATAGGGTCTCCATTCCCTAGTCGCTTTTCCAACATAGGGTCTTCACTCCCTAATTTATTTTATTTTAGATATATGGTTTCCACTCCCTAGTCGCGTTTCAAACATAGGGTCTCCACTCCCTAGTCGCCTTTCCAACATAGGGTCTCCACTCCCTAGTTGATTTTATTTTTAGACATAGGGTCTCCACTCCCTAGTCGCTTTTCCAACATAGGGTCTTCATTCCCTAGTTGATTTTATTTTAGACATAGGGTCTCCAATCCCTAGTCGCATTTCCATCATAGGGTCTCCACTCCCTAGTTTAGTTTATTTTTAGACATAGGGTCTCCACTCCCTAGTCACCTTTCCAATATAGGTTCTCCACTCTCTACTTGAGTTTATTTTGAGACATAAGGTCTCCACTCCCTAGTCGCCTATCCAACACAGGGTCTCCACTCCCTAGTTGAGTTTATTTTTAGACATAGGGTCTCCACTCCCTAGTCGCCTTTCCAACATATGGTATCCACTCCCTAGTTGATTTTATTTTAGACATAGGGTCTCCACTCCCTAGTCGCTTTTCCAACGTAGGGCCTCCACTCCTTAGTTGATTTTATTTTATACCTAGGGTCTCCACTCCCTAGTTGATTTTATTTTAGATATAGGGTCTCCACTCCCTAGTCGCCTTTCCAACATAGGGTCTCCACTCCCTAGTTGATTTTATTTTAGATATAGGGTCTCCACTCCCTAGTCGCTTTTCCAATGTAGGGTCTCCACTCCCTATTTGATTATTTTTTAGACATAGGGTCTCCACTCCCTAGTTGATTTTATTTTAGACATAGGGTCTCCACTCCTAGTCGCTTTTCCAAAGTAGGGTCTCCACTCCTTAGTTGATTTTATTTTATACCTAGGGTCTCCACTCCCTAGTTGATTTTATTTTAGACATAGGGCCTCCACTCCCTAGTCTACTTTGCCAACATAGGGTCTCCACTCCCTAGTTGATTTTATTTTAGACATAGGGTCTCTATTCCCTAGTCGCTTTTCCAACATAGGGTCTTCACTCCCTAATTGATTTTATTTTAGATATATGGTCTCCACTCCCTAGTCGTGTTTCCAACATAGGGTCTCCACTCCCTAGTCGTCTTTCCAACATAGGGTCTCCACTCCCTAGTCGCTTTTCCAACATAGGGTCTTCATTCCCTAGTTGATTTTATTTTAGACATAGGGTCTCCAATCCCTAGTCGCATTTCCATCATAGCGTCTCCACTCCCTAGTTTAGTTTATTTTTAGAAATAGGGTCTCCACTCCCTAGTCACCTTTCCAATATAGGGTCTCCACTCTCTAGTTGAGTTTATTTTTAGACATAAGGTCTCCACTCCCTAGTCGCCTATCCAACATAGGGTCTCCACTCACTAGTTGAGTTAATTTTTAGACATAGGGTCTCCACTCCCTAGTCGCCTTTCCAACATATGGTCTCCACTCCCTAGTTGATTTTATTTTAGACATAAGGTCTCCACTCCTTAGTCGCTTTTCCAACGTAGGGTCTCCACTCCTTAGTTGATTTTATTTTATACCTAGGGTCTCCACTCCCTAGTTGATTTTATTTTAGTCATAGGGTCTCCACACCCTAGTTGATTTTATTTTAGACATAGGGTCTCCACTCCCTAGTCTGCTTTGCCAACATAAAGTTTCCACTCCCTAGTTGATTTTAATTTAGACATAGGGTCTCCATTCCCTAGTCGCTTATCCAACATAGGGTCTTCACTCCCTAATTGATTTTATTTTAGACATATGGTCTTCACTCCCTAGTCGCGTTTCCAACATAGGGTCTCCACTCCCTAGTCGCCTTTCCAACATAGGGTCTCCACTCCCTAGTTGATTTTATTTTTAGACATAGGGTCTCCACTCCCTAGCCGCTTTTCCAACATAGGGTCTTCATTCCCTAGTTGATTTTATTTTAGACATAGGGTCTCCAATCCCTAGTCGCATTTCCATCATAGGGTCTCAACTCCCTAGTTTAGTTTATTTTTAGACATAGGGTCTCCACTCCCTAGTCACCTTTCCAATATAGGGTCTCCACTCTCTACTTGAGTTTATTTTTAGACATAAGGTCTCCACTCCCTAGTCGCATATCCAACATAGGGTCTCCACTCCCTAGTTGAGTTTATTTTTAGACATAGGGTCTCCACTCCTTAGTCGCCTTTCCAACATAAGGTCTTCACTCCCTAGTTGATTTTACTTGTAGACATAATGACTCCACTCCCTAGTTGCCTTTCCAACATAGGGTCTCCACTCCCTAGTTGAGTTTATTTTAGACAGAGGGTCTCCACTCCCTAGTTGCCTTTCCAACATAGGGTCTCCACTCCCTAGTTGAGTTTTATTTTAGACATAGGATCTCCACTCCCTAATCGCCTTTCCAACATAGGGTCTCCACTCCCTAGTTGAGTTTATTTTAGACATAGGGTCTCCACTCTCTAGTCGCTTTTCAAACATAGGGTCTCTACTCCCTAATTGATTTTATTTTAGATATAGGGTCTCCACTCCCTAGTCGCTTTTCCAACGTAGGGTCTCCACTCCCTAGTTGATTTTATTTTTAGACATAGGGTCTCCACTCCCTAGTCGCTTTTCCAACATAGGGTCTTCATTCCCTAGTTGATTTTATTTTAGACATAGGGTCTCCACTCCCTAGTCGCTTTTCCAATATAGGGTCTTCATTCCCGAGTTGATTTTATTTTAGACATAGAGTCTCCAATCCCTAGTCGCATTTCCATCATATGGTCTCCACTCCCTAGTTTAGTTTATTTTTAGACATAGGGTCTCCACTCCCTTGTCACCTTTCCAATATAGGGTCTCCACTCTCTAGTTGAGTTTATTTTTAGTCATAAGGTCTCCACTCCCTAGTCGCCTATCCAACATAGGGTCTCCACTCCCTAGTTGAGTTTATTTTTAGACATAAGGTCTCCACTCCCTAGTCGTCTTTCCAACATAGGGTCTCCACTCCCTAGTTGAGTTTATTTTACACAGAGGGTCTCCACTCCCTAGTCGCCTTTCCAACATAGGGTCTCCACTCCCTAGTTGAGTTTTATTTTAGACATAGGATCTCCACTCCCTAGTCTCCTTTCCAACATAGGGTCTGCACTCCCTAGTTGTGTTTATTTTACACAGAGTGTCTCCACTCCCTAGTCGCCTTTTCAACATAGGGTCTCCACTCCCTAATTGATTTTATTTTTAAACATAGGGTCTCCACTCCCTAGTCGCCTTTCCAATATTGGGTCTCCACTCCCTAGTTGAGTTTATTTTTAGACATAGGGTCTCCACTCCCTAGTCGCCTTTCCAACATAGGGTCTCCACTCCTTAGTTGATTTTATTTTAGATATAGGGTCTCCACTCCCTAGTCGCTTTTCCAATGTAGGGTCTCCACTCCCTAGTTGATTATTTTTTAGACATAGGGTCTCCACTCCCTAGTTGATTTTATTTTAGACATAGGGTCTCCACTCCCTAGTCGCTTTTCTAGCATATGGTCTCCACTCCCTAGTTGATTTTAGTTTAGATATAGGGTCTCCATTCCCTAGTCTCTTTTTCTCAAGGATATACCATCCTGACTTTTATTGCTTTTAATAAAGAAATAGTTTAGATTTTATTACAATAATTCACGAAATTTTCCTAGTGAAAATTGGGGAAGAAAATTTCGTTCGCTTGTTTGCTTTGGGGCCTGAACAGGTTTTCACCGTGAGGCACAAGGTTTGAGATGACCAAAAAAAGAAGTCTAGGACCTAATAAAAGAAAGGAAGAACAAGAATAGAAGCTGAACTCTAAGTGCAGAAGCGGAGAAAAGATGCAGACTGCCCAAGATATGATTGAAGTCACAAGCTTTGCATGTCCCGCTTTGATCCGAAGAGCTGAAGAAAAATGAACCAGCGTTCGCAAGATCAAGCTTTAGAAGATTTATAGATAGGAATCTTGTAACTCGTAGCTGATAGGCTTAGCTAGTTTAGTTTTTCATTTTTCATTTTGGTGTAATAAGGTGCTCAGCAAGCAGAAACAAGCAACAACAATAGTGAAATCACAGCTTCTCGGTAGTCCCAGTTACCAAAACTTCCAGGACTACGTCGACCTTATTCCTTTATAGCCAAGGATATGTAGGCAACCTTCGAAGCAAGGTTCGGTCAAACTTTTTCAAAATGCTTCCAAATGGAGTTTCAAACGGTCAAAAATTGCTCGTAGTTGCTCACTTTATCTTTGCCCGAAAACTCTTCATGTTTCCGAGCAAAGAGGGGCAGCTGTGAGCACCTAATTTTTGCCCTATATAAAAATAACTCCTAAAATTAAACCAAAAATAATTTTAAGGTATTTAGAAATTTTTCTTTATTTAGTTGCATTTCATGCATTTTTAATATTTTAAAATCATAGAAAAATAATAAAAAAATGTCACGTTTTAATTTCATGCCATCTTAGGTTCAATTCGCATGTAGGAATTAATTTTATTAAGCAAAAAAAACCCCACAAAAATGGTCATTTTTACATATTTGGATTTTAATCTTTAAAATTAGCATTTTTTTTCCTTGGTTTTAAGTTAATTAGTTGTTTTAATGTTAAAAATAAATAAAGAATTTTAATTTCTACAAAAATAGATTGATTTAGAATTTTAATTGATTAAAAAAAAGGTGGGAAAACAAAGAAAAGGAAAATAGGAAAAACATATTTTTGGTTTTATTTCTTTTAAAATTGGGCCAATTCCTAAAGACCCAAATTAATTTTAAATCCCAACACAATTCCAATACCACTACCCAAATACCCATTACCCTTTACCCTATCTCCCATATATAAGAACACATTAGGAGACCTAGAAAAGATATCCATCAGATCTCCCTTTCTCTTTGAAGACACCAACGGCGCTCCTCTCCTCTCTTTAACAGAGAACGAACAACCTCCCTCCATGAAATCTCATCTCTCACCCTCACTCACACAAAAATGTTGAGACTTAGCCTTTTTTTCTCTAAAAAAAATAATACAACCTGTGAGCACGTGATTTTCGCCTTACGAAAACTACTCCAAAATAAATCAAAAATAAAATAAATTTCTTTTACTGTGCAATTTTTGAATTTTTGCGTGATGTTTGTTAAATATTTGTTTTATATCCGTAAATGTTTACTTTGTCATAACAAAATGAAAATAAAAATAAAAATATATGATGCAGGCATATCTAGGATTTAATTATGCATTTAATAATTGATTCAAAAAATAAAATCACAAAAATATGTGTCTGTTCTAATTTTAATATTTCACTGTGTGATTAGTATTTTGTCTATGTGTTAAATAATTGTTATAAAGTAATTAATATTTTTTATGATTAGGAATTTGAATTAGAAAATGAAAAATAAAAAAATATATATAAATGAAACTCGGACCTGGATTAAAATCCAGGCCCAAATCAAGATACCCCCAGCCCAATCCAGGCAACCCAAGACCAGTCCAATTCAAAGCCAAGACCAAACGACGACGTTTGGTCACATTTTATCAAGGACCGTTGGATCAAAGCCAACCAACAGCTGAGATCCCACGAACCGTAACCCATAGCCCTTACCCGACCCAATGCCCCGATTCAGCCCGACCCCATCAGTAAACCAAATGACATCGTTTGACTAAATGAACTAATCCTGGCCCTCTATTCTCCTAAATCTAACGGTTAGAATCAACCCACCCCGTCCCTATATAAACCCATAATCCTTACCCCGGCCCCCCTAACTAAACACCCCCTCCTCTCATTGTTCATCATCGTCCTCAGACCCACCCCTAACCCTATCCGCCCTAACATCCCATCGCCTGAAACCCGGCGGCATCAACGCCGCCGGTCACCAAAATAACACCCTAGAACCCCCTGAACATCCTCTATCCAGATATGCTAGCCACTTGGCTCGAATCTTCCTGAAGGTTCTCAAATCTTCATTTGAAGATTCGAGCTGAGCTTATATCTAAACCAAACAAACCCTAGTTAACACCATAGTACCCCCTAGCATGCCTCGTTATGGATCTGGTGTTTGTTTGGTTCGAATCCCCTCAGAACTCTTCGAATCTTCTTTTGAAGGTTCGGACCAAACAAGAACAAACTCATATCTGTTCTAAACTGACACCAAATGACCCCTAGGCTACCCTCACCCTTGTGTCGTATTTAGTCCCCCTCGAATCTGACCAGAAACGGTTAAGTCCCAAATCGAACCTTCAAGTACCCTAGAAATACCAGACTTTTGGATTCTGCCCAAATTAAATAAAGATTGAGGTTTAATCGACCCTAGTCGAAGGATTTTCAGTGGAAAATACTTCGACTAAGGTCTGTTTGATTTCAAACAAAGTCCAAATCCAAGTTGAGTTCGAGTCCGGATGAATTTAAAGATTTAGAGGTACTTTCCTTATTTCCTTTTTGTTTCTTACATGAATAATTGTTTGTTTAATAACCTGTTAATTTTTCATGTTTTTATTTGATTAATTCTGTCATCTTTGTCTCATGCCCGTATGATTAGTCAAATAAATGAATTGTTTCTGTTGGTTGTGATTAATTACAATGTGTGTGATCGACTCGATTAAGTTCGTCGATCAGTTGTGTTATAAATCTTGTTTCTGAAAATGCTGATTGAAACAGTCTGTCTCTTTTGTTTTAGACTGATTATGGACAAATATTGTAAATAGTAAACTGATTAATACTCATCAATTAAATCATGTTTGTTTGCAAATCAGTAAATTCAAATGAATGTTGTGTATATATTGTTTTCTGAACAGGGCATTGTCACTATATTGACAATGCTCCTGTGTGTGTTTGATCTTGGTTCAATATTGAAGTCCAGTCTGAATTGTTATAATAATTTCAGTGATATGTTGTTATGATGTTAGTTTTGAATTCAGTGTGATTTTACAAATGTTGATTAGATGTAATTGTGTTAGAAGGTTACATTCTTAGTTAGGATTCAGTCCAAAACTTTAGGATTGGTTGTAGCTGTCTTAAATCAGATTAATAATCGGGTTTGAACAGATTTTATAAAATCTGTATTGTTAGATTTTAAGTTTGACAGCAGTAATAATAGTAATCACAGTAGGATTTCAGAGGGTTATTTCTGGGACAGAATAGTGAGGGTAATATGATAGCATAATGGGCTGAAAGTGGAAAGTTAATGGCTATTATTTAAAGTGATAATGGGAAACAAAGGGTAATGGGGCTGCTTAAAATCAGGATAGGATCATTTAAATTATTCAAAAGCAGTTTTTAATGGAACTTTTTGATTTTTAAAGAGGAAATGGGTCCAGGCAGCACTTAAAAAGATAGGACCAGACCTGTATAAGTACAGGAGACCATCAGATTTGAAGGAAGAAGAAAAAAAAAGGAGAGCTTTCAAAGAAGAAAAAAAGGAGAGCTTTCAGAGAAGAAAAAAATAGGAAGAGATTGAGAGATTTGAGGATCAGATTTTAAAAGCAGATTTTAAGAGGGAATTGAGAGAGAGAAATGAGTTTTCAGACAGAATTTTAGATCAGATTTTGAGTGAGAATTTAAGAAAAATACACCTAGAGTGAGATAAAAGAAAAAAAATCAAGCAGAAAATCATATTCCTCTTGGAATCTGAAGAGGAAGAAGAAACAGAAAAGAAACCAAAAGAGAGTATTCACACACACACACACACAGTGAAGCTGAAATAGAAAAATAGAAAAGAACAGAAAAATCCGAAACCTTGTTGTTCTTTTGGAATCTGTCCGGGTCTGTGTATTGATACTATTTGGTTCTAAAATCTGAAATTCTTTAAGAAACTTTGCTCTTGTGAATCTGGGTTTCTCGGGTCTCATTATTGCTCAAGTCTGTGGAAAGACTGCTATTCTGCTGATTTTGTTACTGCTGCTACTGCTGAAATTTACTCCTTATACCTTCATTTCCAGGTACATATCCTTTTAAACTCATGTTGTGAAAAGCTTCAACACGGCAAATAAATGAAGTTTGGAGTTATGATTCTGCTTTCTACTCATCTAAGCCATTTAGTTTAAATTTCAGTTTTATTTTGTGTTGGTTAATTAGTGGTGAATTCAACACCATGGCTATAAGTTATTTACCTTATTTGAAATTCGTATAAGGTTTGTAATAATGTTATCCATTTCGAAATCTCATTAGTATAGGTATATGTGAGTTGTCAAAAACAGGGAGTATGGCATAAAAATGGGCCATTGATTACATCCCATAATATCTTTAGCTAAATGTAAAGTAGAATGGAAGTATTAAGAAGTTACATTAGTGGTATATCTTGTAAAAAATATGATTTTGTTTAGATTGATATAAGTTATTAAATGGCATGATGACAAGTATATTTATAATCATATGAGTAAGGTGAGTTGGTATAGCTCGTCATGATGTTAAGAATATTATGAATGTTTAGGCGCACAACTATGTTGTATGTAATACAATTCGAATTGAATCAATTCGAATAATAACTCCTTTCTCATCAATTTGATTATTTATCGTTATAAATAAACTAAGCAATTATAATTTTGGATTAAAAACAAGCATGTGAGAATGAGATGATATGTATAAGCACAAATTGCAACACTTTATATCAATGGTAATTAGAAATAGAATTTGTTAGTTTCATATACAATTCATTCTTTGGCATACATATATATGTTGTATTTGCTAAAAATCGAATTTTGATTCTTTTCTTTGAATTTGGATAGTTGGGATGAATATAATCTATACCCGGAAATTATAATCGATGGGCAACGTTTAATAATTTGTGAATTCTTTTAAAAGAATTTAAAGGCATCCTTAAAAATGTGAATTTCTCAGGATTTTCATATAAAATGTGTAGATATAATAAACAATTTGTGGACAATACATAATACCATTACAAATATTTCGCGTAATTAGGGATGCGTTTGCGTACCCTGATTATATTTTAAAAGCAAATTCAGATTATACGTACGCGCAATTTCGAACGAATATTTTAATAAAAAGGATTTCTCCGACGATGTCAAATAATTTCATGCAACCCGAGATGTGCGGTTCATTGTATAAATACAAAAGTGACGATGTTCCTAATTTTAATTTAAATTTTGAACATATGATTTTTTAATAAAAACTATAACATGGACAATTTATTGTGTACACGTATGTGTGACATGATACCCGTAATATTGAAAGATATATAATACGAATATACGTACGCGTAATTCGTTTATATAATTGTAAACAATAAGTAAAAGCGATAGTAAAATCATGCAATAAAAACGTATTTAGTAAAAAATCAAGATAACTAAGCCAATAATAAAAACAGTTGAGCGACCGTGCTAGAACCACGGAATTCGAAAATGCCTAACACCTTCTTCCGGATTAACAGAATTCCTTACTCAGGATTTCTGGTTCGCAGAATAATAAACAGAGTCATATTCTCCTCGATTCAGGGATTAAAACCGGTGACTTGGGACGCCTTAAAATTCCCAGGTGGCGACTCTGAAATAATTAAATAAATCCTGTTTCGACTGTCCTTCAATTGGAGAAAACTCCCCACGCGCCCCGCGGGCGCGGTAAAAAGGAGGTGCGACAGCTCTGGCGACTCTGCTGGGGACAATGTTGGTACTGTAACCCAGAACCACTGGTTCAGGGTTTAAAGAATTCGAGCTTAAAATAACTGCGATAATTGGCTTTATTTACTATATGATATGATTAACATGCTAAATGTTTTTTTACCGCTTTAATATTATTTGAATTGTGAATATATACAACTGCTACGAAACCCCCTCTTTCTGAGTCTTCTAAATTTATGGTGCACACGTGTGCGTGGCCCACCTTTCTTTTAAAGGTCATACCAAATAAGACGAAGTTGGGACAAGTAACTAGGCCGGATAGACTTTCGTTCTCCCGGTACGTTGCCCCCGCTTCGGCTCAAACTGTCCGTTTGGGTAAGCCAGGTTTAGAACAATCAACCTCAGGTTTTTCACTTAGAATAACTCAGCCATGTACCGGATCCCTAGTAGGAACGTATATTTGCATCATGTACATTTGGCCTTGGAGACTCAACACAGGGGTTGGGTCTGTCTAGGACAGGTGAACCCGAAATAAAAAGACCATCCTGATGCATCCTACTTGCTACTTGTGCATTCATTTGCCTCGAACATGCTTGTTGACCAGCTTAAATGAAATCATGGTGAGAAGAGAGGAATAAAATGGGTTGTTTTAAAAATTTCAAAAAAAAAAATAGTTTTAAATCTTGAAATAAAGGTATTTAATAAATTAAAAAATTTTGAAAATGATTTTTTTTAGTGTATATTTTCAAAATGAGTCTTGACTTTATTAAATTAAATTTCAGATACAAAATGAGCACCACGCAAAACCCCCCATCCACGAATACAGAAGAGTTTCTATTTCAGCTTCAAATGTGGTGGTATGATTTAGGCGAAGCTGGTCAAAAATGGGTTCGTCAAGCATTTGGGAAATCTCACGGATATTATGAAAGTTAAACCCCGTGATGATCTGATTGCGGCGTTAGTAACTTTTTGGGACCCTGTTCACAATGTCTTTCGTTTCTCTGACTTCGAGCTTACTCCTACATTAGAGGAGATAGCTGGATATGCTGGTTTTGACGGAAGTCTAAGAAATCAAAGCTTGATATTCACAAAGGCTCCTTCGGTACATCGATTCTTCGGTCTTCTGAACATCAGCAGTCAAATCAGGAAAAACAATGTCATCAATGGATGTTGTTCCTTCAACTTTTTGTATTCAAGGTTCGGAAAGTCAGATGGGTTCGAAATTCATGAGAAAGGCCTTACTAACAAGCAAAACAAAGACACTTGGCAGATTCACCGTCGCTTTGCCTTTCATGGTGGCTTTTCTAGGAATCATGATCTTCCCAAACAAAGAGCGAACAATTGATATTCGCACCGCGAAAGTTGTGCAAATCCTCACCACCAAAGAAAATCACACCCTTGTCCCCATCATTCTCTCAGACATTTATCGGGCTTTGACTTTATGTAAATCAGGAGCAAAAGTCTTCGAAGGATGCAAAATTTTGTTGCAAATGTGGGTGATTGAACATCTCCAACAACAGCCCAAGATCATACAGTATGGGTCAAACAATGATAATTGCATCGAGAGTTATGAGGAAAGAATAAAAAATTATCAGGCTCCAGAAGGGATAGAAGCATGGGTATCTCATCTAAAGGCTTTAACGGCAAATCAGATTGAATGGACTTTGGGATGGCTCCCGATGAGGGAAGTGATACACATGTCAACCTCAAATAGTTATCTGCTACTATTGGGATTGAGAAGCATCCAGCCGTATGCGCCACTAAGAGTCCTAAGACAACTAGGGAGATATCAAGTAGTTCCTGATGATGAAGATTTGAGTATGCAAGTAATCGAATTACACCCAGAAGCCACTATTCCCGAGGCTCTACTTCAGCAGATGTGGAATGGATGTCGATACTTGAAAAGTGATACTCAAGTCCCAGACACTACAAAGGGTGAGATAAATCCTGGATATGCAAGGTGGTTTGAAAAACGGTCTCGCGTGGATGATGTACCAGAGCCTGAGCTAAGAAGGCCAACAAAAAGACCCCATGTTCAAAACTTCAATGATAAAATCCAAGAGCGGTTGATCTGGGGAGAAAAGGAAAAAGGGTACAAAGCAACTATCCATGCCCTAAAAGAAAATCTGAGAAGCCTCAGTTTGGAGAAAGATTTGCAAGCACAAGAAGCCGAAGGCGAGAAGAAGAGTCTAGCTTGTGAGAATGAAAATCTTCATGCTCGATTCCAAAGAATGAAAAGAGTTTCTGAGACACCAAAGAGGAGCTGGAAGGATCAAAAAACCATCGCCAAACTTTTTGAAAAATTGCAAGATTATGATTCCATTCTTGCGGAAAACGAAAGGGCGTTGAGCAAAGCAAAAGAAAGGATCCAACAATTAAACGAAGAAGCCAGATCTAATAAGGAACGCCAAGATAGGCAGTCCGAAAAAGACAGGGCACAATTCAAGAAGGAAAAAGACCATTGGATACGATCAGAAGATCAGCTTCGTGCACAACTAGAAGAGGCAAGAAGATGCAACAGAGAACATCAACAAGCAGACCTCGACAGGGAAAGAGCGCAAGCAAAATTAGAGCAGGCCAGACTCCGAGCTCTATTAGAGTCAGCTCTAGATCGTGAAAACCGTGTCAGAGATATAGCTACCACTCGCCAGCAGCAATTGCAGAACCAAGACCAACGTCTCCAGGATTTCAGGGCACAAATCCACGACTTGGCGGTCTACACCTCTCAAAGTTATGTAAATTGCCAAGGAATGGATTATGAAAGGTTTACAAAGCATGCACCCATTTTTGCTCGTCATCTAGCAATGGAGTTGGAAAGGATGTATCATACGCTGGGAGGCCATCCAGGTCAAGCCCCACATTGAGCAGATAATCCAATAATTGACAACAAAAGTGGAAAGTGGGGCATGTTGTGAGATGTTAAGAGTTGTATCTTGTATTTTTATTTAAGTATGTGTGTTTCAAATCATTTTCTTAAAGTTTTCAAATGTAATTCCATCTTTGTATAATAAATAAAAGTGATTGCCTTTAGTCCGAACTACGCAAGGTCTGATTCATGCGGGGGCATGATACTTAGGCAATCTCTATAAGATTCGACCACCACAATAAAAGATATATATAATAAATAAAATTAAAAGTGAGTAACAATAAAAATTTCAAGAAAGCTGGGATGACACAAGCGGCCGAGCAAATGCATAATAGAAAGGGGATATTTGTCTAGGAGCATTGCATCTCAACGTGTAATTATATATGTGTTAAACTCTCAAAACTAACAAGTTTGTTCATTTTCAGAATTCAAGCTGTTAGTTTCTCTAAAGAGTATACTGACATATTATCATTATCACACGAGATCAAAAGGACCAATACCCAAAAGTATGTCTATCCCAGATGTTGACACAGGTATGGAGCTAGAGGAAATGGATGTCGGGAAAATGAAAGAAGAGATGTTTAAACTCAAGCAGCAAATGGCTGAGATGTACCAAGCCTGGTCTACAGGACAGTTACCCCCGTCTTACTCAACTAACCCTGCTCCATCAATGACCCAAACTCAGGATAATATTACCACTGAATTATCCCCAAATTTCCCCATTTACCAGCACTACCGAGGCACCACCTCTCAGACACCGCAGTCTCCACCTCCGAAACCAGTTCCATATTTTCCTCCACCTATGACTCCTGTTTTCGTAGCACCTCCCCCTGCTACATTCCACAAATCTCCTAGTGAGCCTACATTCCAGGCCCAGGACAACCAATATTACCCCCCGGAGCCCACCCTCAAAGCCTCCGAAATTCATTCAACCACTCCTCGTTTTGATCTCCCAACCGAAATTGACAAGCCAGCCAAAAATGCTGAACAAGAAGAGATGTTCAGGAAGGTCAAGAGTTTAGAACAATCGTTCAGAGACATGCGAGGATTCGGTGGGCAAGTCAGTGTAGCATACAAAGATTTGTGCTTATTCCCTAATGTACAATTACCAGTCGGCTTCAAGATGCCCAAATTTGACCTATACAACGGGCACGACGACCCAGTAGCCCACTTAAGGGGTTTCTGCAGCAAGATGCGAGGATCTGGGGGAAAGGATGAATTATTGATGGCTTACTTCAGTCAAAGTTTAAGCGGATCAGCTTTGGAGTGGTATACACGCCAGGACCATGGGAGATGGTACACCTGGGATGACCTGGCACAGGCATTCGCATACCATTTCCAATACAATCTGGAAATCATCCCAGATCGATTATCTTTGACAAAATTTGAGAAGAAACACAATGAAAGTTTCAGAGAGTATGGTTTTCGGTGGAGAGAACAGGCAGCAAGAGTGGATCCTCCTATGAAGGAGAGCGAAATGGTAGACTACTTCCTCCAAGCCTTGGAACCGACTTACTATGCCCATTTGGTTTCAGCGGTTGGGAAATCATTCAACGAAGTAGTGAAGATGGGAGGTATGGTGGAAGAAGGCCTCAAGACAAATAAAATTATGAGCTATTCAGCAATTAAGGCAACTACTCAAGCTATTCAAGGCGGGGTAGGAGGAATCGGAAAAAAGAAGAGGGAGGAAGCAGCGGTAGTTGATTCAGGAATTTGGTCGGGACCCAGAGGTTCACCGCCTTACTATAATCAACAACGACCTCGCCAATCAGCTTACCACCACGATTCATCCCAACACTACTATCACCCTTCAGAGCCTCATTTTTCCATTAACCATGCTCAAGCATACAATCAGCCACCTGTTCACGCCAATTGGCGTGCTCCTGCCATACCAAGTACTTACCCACGAGCCTATCCCGGACCAGGTTTCAGGCCTAGGCCAGCATTCAGGGGAGAAAGGGAACAGAAAAAGAAAACTTACACTCCATTGGGAGAGTCTTACACTAGTCTGTTCCACAGGCTGAGACAGCTAGACATGCTAAGACCAATACAATCCAAGCTACCCAATCCTCCGCCAAAGAATCTGGATTACACCATTAGCTGTGAATATTGCTCCGGTGCACCAGGCCATGATACGGAGAAATGCTGGCAATTTGAAAAATGCAATACAAGAGCTGATTGATACTAATAAAATCGAGGTTCAAAACCCCGAAGCTCCCAATATCAATAGAAATCCAATGCCAGCCCATCAAGAGGCCAATATGATAGAAATCATACAAGTTGATGAGGAGACAAAGAAGCCGTCACAAACTGTCATGATGATCAAGTCTCATGAAGCCAAGTCAGATAAGCAGTTAACAGAGGAGAAGCCGGTACCTAAGCAGAACAGAAATGGTGATGAACCATCTATGATAGTCGAGGAGGGATCATCGAGCAAAGTTGCCACAAAACAAGAAAGGCCGAAAGTGATAGTACCAGGGGTTGCTAACAAACCCATTGTATTCGTGGAAGGAGCCCGTACAGATCGGGTTATTATCACACCTGTAACCCAGCTGCCAGTCATCAACAACAAAGCCATCCCATGGAACTATGAACGGGTGACTGTAATGTACAAGGGAAAAGAAGTCAAGGAAGAAGTGTGTGAGGTGCAAGGCTTGACTCGTTCGGGAAGATGTTTTACACCCGAAGAGTTAAGAAAAACTAAAAATAATCCAACACCAATAAAGAGAGCTGTGACGGAAGAAGAGGCGGAAGAGTTTTTAAGAAAAATGAAACTCCATGATTATTCTGTTGTGGATCAATTGAAGAAGACGCCCGCTCAAATTTCATTATTGTCATTACTGATCCATTCAGAGGAGCACCGTCTGGCTTTGATGAAAATCCTGAATGAGGCTCATGTTCCTGAAAAAATCTCTGTAAATCATTTGGGAAGAATAGCCAACAGAATCTTTGAGACAAACAGAATTACATTTGCTGATGATGAATTGCCTGTGGAAGGTACCGAGCACAACAGAGCTCTTTACCTCACCGTGAAATGTGAAAACTCCGTAGTAACCCGGGTATTGGTTGACAATGGGTCAAGTGCAAACATCTGCCCTCTCTCCACTTTAAGCAAATTAAAAATTAAAGAGGAGAGGATCCAGAAGAATAGTATCTGCGTACGGGGGTTTGACGGTGGAAGCAGAGATTCATTTGGCGATATAGTGTTGGAACTAACAATAGGGCCAGTTGAATTCACAATGGAATTTCAAGTGTTGGACATAACTGTTTCTTACAACTTGTTGTTGGGTCGACCATGGATCCATGCTGCTAAAGCAGTCCCGTCAACACTACATCAGGCTGTCAAGTTTGAATGGGATCATCAAGAAATAGTTGTACATGGGGAAGAAAGTTTAAATGCTCGCAGCAGTGCCATTGTACCGGTCGAGGGAATAGAAAATGACCAGGGACCATGGGTATACCAAGTATCCGACACAGTGTCGGTAGAGAAAATTCCAGAGGGGAAATACTTTCCGAATCCAAAGATATCCTCTGCATCAGTCATGGTAGCCTATGAAATGTTAAAAACGGTTTTATACCCGGCAAAGGTCTGGGCTCATCTTTGCAAAGAATTATACAACCAGTATCTCTCCCCGAGAACTGGGGAACATTTGGTTTGGGATTTATACCCACTATTACCGATGTGAAAAAGGCCAGAAAGCTGAAACATAAGGCATGGGATCTTCCAAAACCAGTCCCACCTCTATCAAAATCTTTTGTCAAGACCGGTGCTAAAAATCGCCCGATAACAACAATTCCTAAATCCCGGGTCAATCCTGAGGAGGAATTAATTGAAAGATTCGAGAAATTGTTTAATGATGTGAATATGTTGGAAAGCGGAGAAGGGTGTAGCAACGCAGAAGTTCAATTCGTTGGGCCAGAAACAAAGCTTAATAATTGGAAAGCCACTCCTCTCCCAATTCGAAAGGAGTCTTGGTAGTTTATTTTGATTTTCTTTCAGTTTGTTTGGGTTACTTCAGGGTTGTAATCCCAAAGCTTATCTTACAGTTTGTTTGAAGTGTGCAAAACCTTGTTATCTTTCATCATCCAATAAAAAGCAGTTTCCTTTTTATTATCATTCCTGATAGTTTTCTTTTCTTTTTCTTCTTTCCTGTACAGTTCTTTTTACGCTGGCTCTAGTGATATGGCATGCATGAGGAATCCTCAGCCCAGTCTTAAAAATCAATCTGGTTCCGAAATATTAATTCAAGAAATATATTGTGATTATGAATCAGAATATGATGAAGATGAGGTTTTTGAAGAGATTAGTAAAGAGTTAATTCACTTTGAGGAAAAAATCAAACCTAACTTGAGTGATACCGAGGACATCAATATAGGGGACACGAGTAATATCCGGGAAACTAAAATAAGTGTCCATCTCGAACCAAAGATCCGAGAAGAGTTAATTAAAGCACTCATAGAATTCAAAGATGTTTTTGCATGGTCATATGACGACATGCCGGGCCTGAGCACCGATTTAGTGGTTCACAAATTGCCCACCGATCCAACGGTGCCTCCTGTCAAGAAGAGACTGAGAAAATTCAAGCCTGATATGAGTGTGAGAATTAAGGAAGAAATCACCAAACAATTGGAAGCAAAGGTCATTAGAGTCACTCGATATCCTGTTTGGTTGGCTAATATCGTTCCTGTACCAAAGAAAGACGGCAAAATTAGAGTATGCGTCAACTACCGCAATCTCAACAAAGCAAGTCCAAAGGATAATTTCCCATTACCCAATATCCATATTTTGATCGACAATTGTTGCCAAGCATGATATAGGATCTTTCGTGGATTGTTATGCCGGGTATCATCAAATTCTAATGGATGAAGAAGACGCAGAAAAGACGGCATTCATCACACCATGGGGAACTTATTGCTACCGGGTAATGCCATTCGGTTTGAAGAACGCCGGAGCCACCTACATGAGAGCAATGACCACGGTGTTTCATGATATGATACACAAGGAGATTGAGGTATACGTGGACGATGTGATCATAAAATCAAAGCATCAGGCCGACCACGTTGGGGACTTGAGGAAATTCTTCTTAAGGCTTCGCAGGTACAACCTCAAGCTTAACCCTGCCAAATGCGCATTTGGAGTTCCATCTGGAAAATTGCTGGGATTCATAGTCAGTCGACGAGGTATCGAGCTAGACCCATCAAAAATCAAAGCCATCCAAGAATTGCCACCTCCAAGAAACAAAACTGAAGTAATGAGTTTGTTGGGAAGGTTAAATTACATCAGCAGGTTTATTGCTCAGCTCACAACAACCAGTGAGCCAATTTTCAAATTGTTGAAAAAGGATGCTGCTGTCAAATGGACCGATGAGTGTCAAGAAGCGTTCGATAAGATAAAAGGGTACTTGTCGAACCCACCCATGTTGGTCCTGCCAGAGTCGGGAAGACCTTTGATTCTTTACTTGACGGTCTTGGAAAACTCGTTTGGTTGTGTATTGGGGCAACATGACCTCACCGGCAGAAAAGAACAGGCCATCTACTACTTTAGCAAAAAGTTCACATCTTATGAGGTTAAGTATACTCATCTGCAAAAGACATGTTGCGCCCTAACATGGGTAGCTCAAAAATTAAAACACTATTTGTCATCCTACACTACTTACCTCATTTCTCGTCTGGATCCATTGAAATATATTTTTCAAAAGCCTATGCCAACGGGAAGACTTGCAAAGTGGCAGATATTGCTCACAGAGTTTGACATCATCTATGTGACTCGGACTGCAATGAAAGCCCAAGCACTGGCCGATCATTTAGCAGAAAACCCGGTAGATGAGGAATACGAGCCATTGAAAACTTATTTTCCTGATGAAGAAATAATGCATATCGACGAGGTGGAGCAAACTGAAAAACCTGGCTGGAAACTTTTCTTTGATGGAGCTGCTAACATGAAAGGAGTCGGGATAGGAGCTGTAATCATTTCTGAAACAGGGCATCACTATCTTGTTACGGCTCAATTGCGATTTTATTGCACCAATAATATGGCTGAATATGAAGCTTGCATTTTGGGGTTAAGGCTAGCCGCGGACATGGGTATCCGAGAAATCTTAGTCATGGGAGATTCGGATCTTTTGGTGCATCAAATTCAAGGAGAATGGGAAACCCGAGACTTGAAGCTCATACCATACCGACAATGTTTACATGATCTTTGTCAGCGATTTCAATCAGTGGAATTCCGGCATATTCCAAGGATTCGTAATGAGGTTGCCGATGCATTGGCTACTTTGGCATCAATGTTGCACCATCCAGACAAAGCTTATGTGGATCCCCTACATATTCGAGTCCACGATCAGCACGCTTATTGCAATATGGTGGAAGAAGAATTTGATGGTGAACCATGGTTCCACGACATCAAGGAGTATATCAGGATGGGGATATATCCCGCACAAGCCACAGGAGATCAAAAGAGGACCATTAGGCGATTGGCAAATGGATTCTTCTTAAGCGGAGGAGTTTTGTATAAAAGAACACCAGATCTTGGATTATTAAGATGCATAGATGCCAGACAAGCTACAGCTGTCATGTCTGAAGTACATTCTGGAGTTTGCGGACCCCACATGAGTGGATATGTGTTGGCAAAGAAAATCCTCCGAGCTGGTCACTATTGGCTTACCATGGAGCGAGATTGTATCAGTTTTGTGCGCAAGTGTCATCAATGCCAGATACACGGAGATTTGATTCATTCTCCACCATTCGAGTTGCACACAATGTCAGCACCATGGCCTTTTGTTGCCTGGGGAATGGATGTGATTGGACCAATTGAGCCGACATCATCCAATGGGCACAAGTTCATTCTGGTAACCATTGATTATTTTACCAAATGGGTTGAGGCCAAGACATTCAAATCAGTGACCAAGAAAGCTGTGGTCGATTTTGTCCACTCAAATATCATATGTCGATTCGGAATCCCAAAGGTGATCATCACAGATAACGGTGCTAATCTTAACAGCAACTTAATGAAGGAAGTATGTCAACAGTTTAAGATTACACATCGCAACTCTACCCCATATCGGCCCAAGGCGAATGGAGCAGTCGAGGCAGCCAACAAAAACATAAAGAAGATACTTCGGAAAATGGTAGAAGGTTCAAGACAATGGCATGAAAAATTACCATTTGCATTATTGGGATACCGCACTACTGTTCGCACTTCAGTAGGAGCAACTCCTTATTTGTTGGTATATGGCACTGAAGCAGTAATTCCTGCAGAAGTTGAGATCCCTTCCCTTCGGATCATCGCCGAAGCAAAGATTGATGATGATGAGTGGGTCAAAACCCGTCTGGAACAGTTAAACTTGATTGATGAAAAACGATTGGCCGCAGTATGTCATGGCCAATTGTATCAAAGAAGAATAGCAAGAGCATACAACAAAAAGGTGCGTCCCCGGAAGTTTGAAGTGGGTCAACATGTGCTGAAACGTATTCTTCCACATCAGGTTGAGGCAAAAGGCAAATTTGCCCCGAATTGGCAAGGACCATTCATTGTGACCAGAGTATTATCGAATGGTGCACTATGCTTAACAGATATTGAAGGCAAATGCATAGATATGGCGATCAATTCTGACGCGGTAAAAAGATATTATGCATAACTTTTGAATGTTTGTATTTAGCATTATTTCGAAGATTGGAATGACAAAGGCAATTTATTCTGCTATCCAAACACTATACCCTTTGCTTCCCCTTTTGAGCCATATTTGTTTCGTTCCTACCCTCTCTTGGAATCAATGAAAATCAAATATGAAATAATAATAATAATAATAATAATAATAATAAAAATAAAAAAAATAAAAAAAAAAAGAGAAAAGAAAATCACTATCATTAAGTGAACTACGTTTGACCTGATTCCTCAAAGAAGGATACGTAGGCGTCTTACGGCTCGGTCATAGGGTGCACAATATACATAATGTGCACAAAAAGAAACTTAAGAGACCCCAATCAAGAAACTGGGGCAAGAATTGTATTGGAAATAAGAAAAGATTCCAAGAGTTGTAATTTTAAACCCATACCAAAACTGTTTAGCTTTTGATACCTTTCCATTTCCAACCACATACCAAAAAGACCTTTCGATCAATCTTAGAAAAATGCTGAGTCAAACAAATGAAGATGGTTCATAACACTCTGGTACAAACAAGAAAAGAAAGTAAATATGAGAGAGTCTTATAGGTGAAAACCCACACGGGCACCATAAGGCGATGGAAGTTGAGAGAAAGTAAAAGGAGAGAGTCTTATTGGTGAAAACCTTCGCAGGCACCATAAGGCGAAAAAGAAGTAAGAAATGAACAAATGAGGAAGGTTTATCGGTGAAAACTCTTTGAGATACTGCAAGTCCAACAAGTCTGTAAAATGAAAAATAAAGTTGGATTACGGAAATTTTGGGGAAAACAAAAATGAGACAATTGAAAGGAGATTGATTAAAAGACTGGGTTGATTAATCCGAAATGCATACCCTGATCATTGGCCCCAGTAACTCCAATCAGATAAGTTTTATTCCTTCTCCAACAGTCATCCAAATTTGGATTTTTCTTTTCATTCTATAATTGTCGAAATCAGCGCGTTTCGTCACTAATAATCTTACTTTTCTAAAGCTTTGAGATAAGTTTTATTCCAAACAAATAAGAAGGAATGTCAAGGTGTACTACCAAGATTCAAGGTTACATGATGCAAAATAAGGCCATGAAAGGCGGGAGATAAAAATAATAAGATATGGGAGGAAGAAAAGTGAAATCAAAAGTGGATCAACAATGTCAGGAGAGACATATGATTACGGTTAAAAGGGTTTGAAGGAAAACATACAGAGGAGAATCCTATAGTCAAGGATCAATTACAAAGACAAAACAGTCTTTTTCAACCATTTCAAGGCAATAAACAAAACGAAGAAGAAGCCCCACCATCGGCATGAATACCCCAGTTAACCACCCTGCTTTAAACTAACGAAGTTTTCTTTGATTTAAAACAGGGGCAGAAACAACATTTGTGTCAGGAAACACTTGGTAGAGAATTAAAGAAGTCAGGCGTCCACCTGGAGAATGAGGATGAGAAAAGAAGAAGTCAGGCGTCCACCTGGAGAACGAGGATGAAGAAGAAAAGAAGAAGTCAGGCGTCCATCTGGAGAATGAGGATGAGAATTAAAGAAATCAGGCGTCCACCTGGAGAATGAGGATGAGAAAATAAGAAGTCAGGCGTCCACCTGGAGAATGAGGATGAGAAAAGAAGAAGTCAGGCATTTACCTGGAGAATGAGGATGAGAATTGAAGAAGTCAGGCGTCCACCTGGAGAATGAGGATAAGAAAAGAAGACGTCAGGCGTCCACCTGGAGAATGAGGATGAGAATTAAAGAAATCAGGCGTCCACCTGGAGAATGAGGATGAGAATTGAAGAAGGCAGGCGTCCACCTGGAGAATGAGGATTATAATTGAAGAAGTCAGGCGTCCACCTGGAGAATGAGGATGAAGAAAAGAAGAAGTCAGGCGTCCACCTGGAGAATGAGGATGAGAATTAAAGAAATCAGGCGTCCACCTAGAGAATGAGGATGAGAAAAGAAGAAGTCAGGCGTCCACCTGGAGAATGAGGATGAGAAAAGAAGAAGTCAGGCGTCCACCTGGAGAATGAGGATGAGAAAAGAAGAAGTCAGGCGTCCACCTGGAGAACGAGGATGAAGAATTAAAGAAAGAAGTCAGGCGTCCACCTGGAGAATGAGGATGAGAATTAAAGAAATCAGGCGTCCACCTGGAGAATGAGGATAAGAATTGAAGAAGTCAGGCGTCCACCTGGAGAATGAGGATGAAGAAGTTAAAAAGAAGTCAGGCGTCCACCTGGAGAATGAGGATGAGAATTAAATAAGTCAGGCGTCCACCTGGAGAATGAGGATAAGAAAAAGAAGTCAGGCGTCCACCTGGAGAATGAGGATGAGAATTAAATAAGTCAGGCGTCCACCTGGAGAATGAGGATAAGAATTGAAGAAGTCAGGCGTCCACCTGGAGAATGAGGATGAAGAATTTAAGAAGAAATCAGGCGTCCACCTGGAGAATGAGGATGAATCCGCAGTCAGGCACCCACCTGGAGAACAAGGGAATGCAATTGAAGTGTTGAAATCAAAAGCCCGCTCATATGATAAAGGAGCACATTTAGAGTCAATAAAGCAGAGGATGTCCAACAAAATCCCCAGCAAGAAACAACAAGAGTTCCAAACAGATGAAGAAAATACGGGACACAATGAAAAGGAAAACGGAATAAGCCAAATGCCCAAGAGTCACCAAGATATCAAGACAACAAGAAACGCAAGGGCATGATCTAGATAAGATTTTTATAATTCATGTACCATAGTCTAATTTAGCTTTTTGTATTACCTTTGAAGTAAGGTGTAATAAGGAGGTCAGCAAGCAGTAAAAACAGCACGAAGCAGCAGTAACATCACAGTCCCACGGTAGTCCCAGCTACCCAAAACTTCCCGAACTACATTGACCTGATTCCTTTATAGCCAAGGATATGTAGGAAACCTTTGAAGCAGAGGTTCGGTCAAATCTTTCAAAAAATGCTTCCCACGGAGTATTTGAACGGGCAAAAATCGCTCGTATCCGCTCACTTTATCTTTGCACGAAAACTCTTCGAGTTTCCGCACAAAGAGGGGCAGCTGTGAGCACGTGATTTTTGCCTTACGAAAACTACTCCAAAATAAATCAAAAATAAAATAAATTTCTTTTACTGTGCAATTTTTGAATTTTTGTGTGATGTTTGTTAAATATTTGTTTTATATCCGTAAATGTTTACTTTGTCATAACAAAATGAAAATAAAAATAAAAATATATGATGCAGGCATATCTAGGATTTAATTATGCATTTAATAATTGATTCAAAAAATAAAATCACAAAAATATGTGTCTGTTCTAATTTTAATATTTCACTGTGTGATTAATGTTTTGTCTATGTGTTAAATAATTGTTATAAAGTAATTAATATTTTTTATGAGGTTAAAATTATTTTATAATTAAAATTAGGAATTTGAATTAGAAAATGAAAAATAAAAAAATATATATAAATGAAACTCGGACCTGGATTAAAATCCAGGCCCAAATCAAGATACCCCCCCCCCAGCCCAATCCAGGCAACCCAAGACCGGTCCAATTCAAAGCCAAGACCAAACGACGACGTTTGGTCACATTTTATCAAGGACCGTTGGATCAAAGCCAACCAACGGCTGAGATCCCACGAACCGTAACCCATAGCCCTTACCCGACCCAATGCCCCGATTCAGCCCGACCCCATCAGTAAACCAAACGACATCGTTTGACTAAATGAACTAATCCTGGCCCTCTATTCTCCTAAATCTAATGGTTAGAATTAACCCACCCCGTCCCTATATAAACCCATAATCCTTACCCCGGCCCCCCTAACTAAACACCCCCTCCTCTCACTGTTCATCATCGTCCTCAGACCCACCCCTAACCCTAGCCGCCCTAACATCCCATCGCCTGAAACCCGGCGGCATCAACGCCGCCGGTCACCAAAATAACACCCTAGAACCCCCTAAACCTCCTCTATCCAGATATGCTAGCCACTTGGCTCGAATCTTCCTGAAGGTTCTCAAATCTTCATTTGAAGATTCGAGCCGAGCTTAGATCTAAACCAAACAACCCCTAGTTAACACCATAGTACCCCCTAGCATGCCTCGTTATGGATCTGGTGTTTGTTTGGTTCGAATCCCCTCAGAACTCTTCGAATCTTCTTTTGAAGGTTCGGACCAAACAAGAACAAACTCAGATCTGTTCTAAACTGACACCAAATGACCCCTAGGCTACCCTCACCCTTGTGTCATATTTAGTCCCCCTCGAATCTGACCAGAAACGGTTAAGTCCCAAATCGAACCTTCAAGAACCCTAGAAATACCAGACTTTTGGATTCAGCCCAAATTAAATAAAGATTGAAGTTTAATCGACCTTAGTCGAAGTATTTTCAGTGGAAAATACTTCGACTAAGGTCTGTTTGATTTCAAACAAAGTCCAAATGCAAGTTGAGTTCGAGTCCGGTTGTATTTAGAGGTACTTTCCTTATTTCCTTTTTGTTTCTTACATGAATAATTGTTTGTTTAATAACCTGTTAATTTTTCATGTTTTTATTTGATTAATTCTGTCATCTTTGTCTCATGCCCGTATGATTAGTCAAATAAATGAATTGTTTCTGTTGGTTGTGATTAATTACAATGTGTGTGATCGACTCGATTAAGTTCGTCGATCAGTTGTGTTATAAATCTTGTTTCTGAAAATGCTGATTGAAACAGTCTGTTTCTTTTGTTTTAGACTGATTATGGACAAATGTTGTAAATAGTCAACTGATTAATACTCGTCAATTAAATCATGTTTGTTTGCAAATCAGTAAATTCAAATGAATGTTGTGTATATATTGTTTTCTGAACAGGGCATTGTGAGTATATTGACAATGCTCCTGTGTGTGTTTAATCTTGGTTCAATATTGAAGTCCAGTCTGAATTGTTATAATAATTTCAGTGATATGTTGTTATGATGTTAGTTTTGAATTCAGTGTGATTTTACAAATGTTGATTAGATGTAATTGTGTTAGAAGGTTACATTCTTAGTTAGGATTCAGTCCAAAACTTTAGGATTGGTTGTAGCTGTCTTAAATCAGATTAATAATCAGGTTTGAACAGATTTTAAAAAATCTGTATTGTTAGATTTTAAGTTTGACAGCAGTAATAATAGTAATCACAGTAGGATTTCTGAGGGTTATTTCTGGGACAGAATAGTGAGGGTAATATGATAGCATAATGGGCTGAAAGTGGAAAGTTATTGGCTATTATTTAAAGTGATAATGGGAAACAAAGGGTAATGGGGCTGCTTAAAATCAGGATAGGATCATTTAAATTATTCAAAAGCAGTTTTTAATGGAACTTTTTAATTTTTAAGAGGAAAGCGGTCCAGGAAGCACTTAAAAAGATAGGACCAGACCTGTATAAGTACAGGAGACCATCAGATTTGAAGGAAGAAGAAAAAAAAAGGAGAGCTTTCAAAGAAGAAAAAAAAAGGAGAGCTTTCAGAGAAGAAAAAAATAGGAAGAGATTGAGAGATTTGAGGATCAGATTTTAAAAGCAGATTTTAAGAGGGAATTGACAGAGAGAAATGAGTTTTCAGACAGAATTTTAGATCAGATTTTGAGAGAGAATTTAAGAAAAATACACCTAGAGTGAGATAAAAGAAAAAAAATCAAGCAGAAAAGAGGAATCTGAAGAGGAAGAAGAAACAGAAAAGAAACCAAAAGAGAGTATTCGCACACACACACACACAGTGAAGCTGAAACAGAAAAATAGAAAAGAACAGAAAAATCTGAAACCTTGTTGTTCTTTTGGAATCTGTCCGGGTCTGTGTATTGATACTATTTGGTTTTAAAATCTGAAATTCTTTAAGAAACTTTGCTCTTGTGAATCTGGGTTTCTCGGGTCTCATTATTGCTCAAGTCTGTGGAAAGACTGCTATTCTGCTAATTTTGTTACTGCTGCTACTGCTGAAATTTACTCCTTATACCTTCATTTCCAGGTACATATCCTTTTAAACTCATGTTGTGAAAAGATTCAACACGGCAAATAAATGAAGTTTGGAGTTATGATTCTGCTTTCTACTCATCTAAGCCATTTAGTTTAAATTTCAGTTTTATTTTGTGTTGGTTAATTAGTGGTGAATTCAACACCATGGCTATAAGTTATTTACCTTATTTGAAATTCGTATAAGGTTTGTAATAATGTTATCCATTTCGAAATCTCATTAGTATAGGTATATGTGAGTTGTCAAAACAGGGAGTATGACATAAAAATGGACCATTGATTACATCCCATAATACCTTTAGCTAAATGTAAAGTAGAATGGAAGTATTAAAAAGTTACATTAGTGGTATATCTTGTAAAAAATATGATTTTCTTTAGATTGATATAAGTTATTATATGGCATGATGACAGGTATATTTATAATCATATGAGTAATGTGAGTTGGTATAGCTCGTCATGATGTTAAGAATATTATGAATGTTTAGGCGCACAACTATGTTGTATGTAATACAATTCGAATTGAATCAATTCGAATAATAACTCCTTTCTCATCAATTTGATTATTTATCGTTATAAATAAACTAAGCAATTATAATTTTGGATTAAAAACAAGCATGTGAGAATGAGATGATATGTATAAGCACAAATTGCAACACTTTATATCAATGGTAATTAGAAATAGAATTTGTTAGTTTCATATACAATTCATTCTTTGGCATACATATATATGTTGTATTTGCTAAAAATCGAATTTTGATTCTTTTCTTTGAATTTGGATAGTTGGGATGAATATAATCTATACCCGGAAATTATAATCGACGGGCAACGTTTAATAATTTGTGAATTCTTTTAAAAGAATTTAAAGGCATCCTTAAAAATGTGAATTTCTCAGGATTTTCATATAAAATGTGTAGATATAATAAATAATTTGTGGACAATCCATAATACCATTACAAATATTTCGCGTAATTAGGGATGCGTTTGCGTACCCTGATTATATTTTAAAAGCAAATTCGGATTATACGTACGCGCAATTTAGAACGAATATTTTAATAAAAAGGATTTCTCCGACGATGTCAAATAATTTCATGCAACCCGAGATGTGCGGTTCATTGTATAAATACAAAAGTGACGATGTTCCTAATTTTAATTTAAATTTTGAACATATGATTTTTTAATAAAAACTATAACATGGACAATTTTATTGTGTACACGTATGCGTGACATGATACCCGTAATATTGAAAGATATATAATACGAATATACGTACGCGTAATTCGTTTATATAATTGTAAACAATAAGTAAAAGCGATAGTAAAATCATGCAATAAAAACGTATTTAGTAAAAAATCAAGATAACTAAGCCAATAATAAAAACAGTTGAGCGACCGTGCTAGAACCACGGAATTCGGAAATGCCTAACACCTTCTTCCGGATTAACAGAATTCCTTACTCAGGATTTCTGGTTCGCAGAATAATAAACAGAGTCATATTCTCCTCGATTCAGGGATTAAAACCGGTGACTTGGGACGCCTTAAAATTCCCAGGTGGCGACTCTGAAATAATTAAATAAATCCCGTTTCGACTGTCCTTCAATTGGAGAAAACTCCCCACGCGCCCCGCGGGCGCGGTAAAAAGGAGGTGCGACACAACCAGAAATAGATAGATTTTAGAAAGGATTTTTTTTCTGAAAATTGGTTCTATCTTCATTTTCTGGGTCTGCTTTCTTCCAAAAAATACTGAAAATTTCAAAATTCTGCTATAGTTCTATCTGGTTTGTTGCTGATTTATTCAAGTTGTTGCTCTGCTCCATTTGAATTGGGCCTTCTCTTAGTGTTTTTCTTGCTTTGAATAGGTAAGTTCAAACACTCTTGTATTTCTGTTTGTCTTGAGTGAACGAGTTTCTGATTTTCATGTAATTTGGCTTGAATTCTCATGCTAGTTTAGCTATCTGAACTAACTACTTTCATTATTTTTACCGGATTGTGAAATCATGTAAGCTTTCTTGGTTAACTTTTTTTTTTCTTTTGTTACTGACTTTATCATGATTTATTTAGATACATTCATAATATCTTGTGCCCGTTTAAGTGATTTCCTATAGTAGTTAATAATGGATAAGAACTGGAGTGACTAAATATTTGGTTGTAGCTCATGGACTTGATCATTTGCTGGCTAGAATGCAACAGACTTCAACGCAATCAACAAGTTTTCAGAAGTGTTTGGATTTCACTATAGATGTTAGAACTTAGCTAGGTTGATTTATGAAGAATATGAAGACAGATGACTGTTTCTGACAAAAAAGAAAAAAGAAAAAAAACATGGTCACGATACGTAATTCCCAATTCGGGGGTGCATTTCATGTGGCCCCATTATAACAACTTCGAATAATAAACACTTTGAAATAAATTGAGGCGTGCCATGCCAAACAAAACCTATAACACATGGGCCTCACAAAATTAGCTCAAAAACTAATCTTTTTAGAAGATAATTTGAGGTGTGTCATACGCAAATAAAATTCATAACCTATGACCCTCACATAAATAAAAAATATTTAGTGTAGAAAATGCCTTGAACATTCGTAGTTTGCTTTAGGCGTGTTAATTAAATAATTATCATAGATACAGGTATGGTTCCCGAGACGCAGTCGTGATGCTTAATTACTAAAATTCGGGGGTACACTTATGTGATCCGACCTCAATTTAATCTTTAAAAATTAAACATATTGTAGATCGTGGTTACGGTTCCCATGACATGATTCATAATATGTAACAATAATTATTAAAAAGTGGTTATAAAGTTTAAAAAATGCACAATAAGTTTAAAACATGTAGTAAATAAGATAATAAGCCAATTACTAATGGTTTAAGCGAACGTGCTAGAACCACGAAACCTGGAAATTCCTAACACCTTCTCCCGTGTTAACAGAATTCCTTATCTAGAATTTTTGGTTCGCAGACTTTTGAATAAAGTCAAAATTTTCCTTGATTTGGAATTTAAAATAAACCGGTGACTTGGAACACCAAATAAACTATTTCAAGTGGCGACTCTAATAAATTATTTAATCTCATTTCGAATAATATCACTTTAATTGGAAAAACTCCCTTATATACCTCCATCGGGTGGTAAAAAAGGAGGTATGACAGAAGGTAACTTTTTATATAGACCAAAGTTGCAAAGTACAAAAAGTGCAATAAACTAGTAAAATTATATACATGCCAAAGGTAAAAAGAAAGCATAATAAAAAGAAAGTAGTGTCATATATACAACCCAATGTCATCAAAATAGGGCTGCCCCCTCAAATGAGAGCTAGTATTGTTCTCAATGCTAACTAACCAAAATAAGATCAGTAAAAGATAGAGAGTAAAGAGAAACTCCCTATTGGCCCTCTATCTGCATGGGATCTTGAGCCTGGGTCCCTGGGTCCTCGGACTGCTCGGGAACATGTGACTGGATCCTTGTAACCTGTGTCTGCACGAGACCTGAGCCTACACTGGGTCCTGGGCCTGCACTGGGACCTAGGGCTGGCTAGAGGAACCATCCTGGGGGTTTGCTAACTCAATCACAGCATCATCAGCACGGGGAATCACCTTCTTCCTCTTTGCTGGCCTCTCCAACTCCTACTCTGGCTCTTGTTGGGCTACTGGAGCCGGGTCATGCAATAGCATCTCCAAGGATAAGTGATCAGTAGCCTTCATCTTCTCCAACTATACCCTCAGCTCCTTCAAAGACTCCTTTGATGCTCGAGTCTTTCTCAACTTCTTTGTTTCCTTTGTGAGCTCCTTCAATGCTTTCCCATGTGTATCGACAGCCTCTAATATCAACTGCGGGTTCTCTAGGAGCTTCTTCTAGTTGTCTAGAAGCTCCTTGAGAGTGTCCTCCACTAACTGTGGGACCTGTGGCAGAGGGGGTACAGACTGGGCTGCCACCAATGTAGAAAGTACAAATAGCTTAGAAGTGGCTGCCTGCATCCAGTTGTTGATACTGCAAGGGTCTGGCTTAAACCGTGGGCTGTCAAAGGGTAGGCAGAAGATGAGGGGATATCTGGGGCACTGGCAGTAAAGGGTCCTGGGGCCATATCTGGGGTAGCTGAAGGAGGCTGAGTAGGAGATACTACTACTACTAGCTCTTCAGACTAGCCAGTAGAAGCAGTGGATTTGCCTTTAGGATCTTTGCCTTTGGGGTTGTCATCACCCTATATGCTATACCAGGAAAAATGTGCCTTTGCTTTCACCTTCACATCAAATCTCTTTTTTCTACATTCTGATCCTTAAAGTACATAGTCTAGAAATGTGGGAAGGGGTATGATCTATCACCTTCATTTACCACCCGTGTGATTAACCTGTACATAACATTTTCGATGTTGATCGGGTACCCCGCCATGATAGAAGCTACCAAAATTGCCCGGGAGATACGAAGAGAGTTCTCATGAGTGGTGGGGTCTAGCCTGCTGCAAACAAATGTCTCCCACCCTTTTGCCTCGAAGTTCAGGGTTCTCTTCAAAATTTTGACTCCCACTGTCAACCACGCTGGGGTGGTACCTGGGATTGCCAAGTACTCTGCTAATCATGGACAGGTATCCTCCCCCAATGCTACCTTTTCTAAGTATAGTGTTTCATCCTCCTCCGGAAAGCCCAGGTAGTCATTGATTATTTTTCCATCAAAGTTTACTTTCAAATTTCGCACCTTAGTCACTGTAGTACCCTTTTTTATGTAGGCAACATTAGTGTAAAACTCTTTCACCAAGTGCTCATTTGCATCCTCAACGTTGCCTATGAAATAATCCTAGCACGGCCTCTCTCTGAATTGCCTCTGCACATTTGGGTTGTGAGGTAGAAGATCCTTGTCAATGATAGCCGTTCAAGTATCAACTTCCTCTCGAGCCACCATTCTCTGAACTTGTGGTATGCCAATTCACTAACAAACCTATCTTGCCAAGCTTCCAGTTTTCTGGTTCTAGCCACCCCTCCTACTTGGGGCTCACCCCCTCCTTCTTCTTCTTCTATGGAATCCTCACCGGGTGTTGAAGCTGTAGGTGAGGTAGAAGAAACATCATCACCCCTCTCAGCTGAGACCTCAGACGACTCAGAATAAATTGCAACTGAAGCTTGAGCATTAGGAGTGCCCGGAGGTGTATCTCTCAATCTTCGCCTTTCCGGTCAGTCAAGAACATACTCCGTCACTGACTCAGAGTTGGATACCTCCCGGGAGGGCAAATACTCACTTCCCGAATGGGAAGCAGCTCTATCCGCAGCCCTTATAGATGTTTTGGTGTCTTTAATTGCTTGCCGGACTTGTGGGGTCAATTTGATCATGCCTCGTCCCCTACCCTGGGAGGATTCTCCTTTGCCTTTCTGTTTATCACCTTCGCCTCGTGATTTCACCATTATCTGCAAGGAAAATTCATTCAGTAATTGTTAGTATCATAGTACCAGATGAAGCAGTGAAGATTATGATTGCAGACAGTTGACAATGTAAAGCAGAACTGTAGACTGCGGACCGCACAAAATGTAGTGTGGCCGCAAAGGGACCACCGCGGACCGCACAAAATGGTACCGCGGTCCACATTGAGGTGGGGGTCAGACTACCCACTCTCTGATAAAGGCCACCGCGGATCGCAAGAATTGTAGTGCGGCCACAGTAAGGCACCGCGGACTGCAGAAAATCAATCGTGGTCGCGGTCCTCAAACCTTCACTCTATGAAGTTTTACCATCGCGGTCCACATAAAATGCCATCGCGAACCGCAAAAAATTCACCTCGGACCGCGATGAACTTCATTCAGCAACACCAACCTAGGGTTTTAGATTTTTCTCATTTTGAGCCTAAATAACTAATTAACCCTACTCTAACAGTGTTATGTAACCCTAAGTTATCAATTAAAAGAAAAAGGGAAGAAGAAGACATATAACTAATCAATTAAAAGAAAATAAAATACAATTAAAGGCTAAGGAAAGATTAAAAGTATCAGTAATGAGATGCAACACAGATGAATGAGAATCAGAGGTTGAAATCGCGCAGTTAGGGTTAGGGATGAATAATACTTTTTACTATTTGGTAAGCAAATGAGCAAAAAGTTTTAAATGAAGGCCTCAGGTCCTATTTATAGAAAAAGGACCTAGGACCCACTGTACTTACCCACCGCGGACCGCACAAAATGGCACCGCGGTCCGCAGTACTCAAATATCTAAAGCACTGAGGAGGTACCCACTGCGGACCGCAAGAAATGCTCTACGGCCGCAGTGGGAATCGCGGACTGCAAGAAAGGCAATGCGACCGTGATGACAACTTCAGAGAGCATTCACTTTTTTCTAATCAACAGTGCAGACCACAATGAAATTTCCCCCCACAACAAGGCCATTACGGCTGTAGACATGTGATTTTTGACCCTCCTCAAGATTTTTCACATTTTAGCGAGTAAATATTTAATTTAGGCATAATATAGATATTTTAAGTAATTTTGACTTTTTACTTTATTTTATTACAAGAAAACAAAATTACAAAAATATGTTCATTAATGTTTTGTAGTCATTTTTAATCTTAAAAAAATACAAAAATAGTATCGTATTTTTATTTTAATATGATATTTGAAAATACCAAAAATAGATTTGTTTTAATGGTTATGTTTATTTTAATAATTTATTTAAATTGTAGGACTAATTAATAATTGAGATCGTATTTTTAGTCTTGTTCGCGGGGAAAGAATAGAACTTGGGCGCGAGCAACCCATATTTAGGCCTAATTTTGGACCTAGCCCATAATTGCCAAACCCATAATTCCTAGGCTAATACCCCTTAACCTAAAAATCCTACCAAAAAACCTACAATAAAAAAAGGAAAAAGCCTAAGACTAAAGAAGAAGGGAGTTGAAAAAAGCTGCGCAGCCTTAGAAAAGGGACGATCCTCATCGTCTTCTTCAAAATCAAAACCAGAGAACGACCCCCCGACCCCCCCCTCCCTGCGTCTTCTTCAAGCACACCCCCCTTCGTTTTAATTTCCTTGAGCAGCCATGAACAAGGAAGCAGCCATAAACGACTGAAGCTTCTTCTTCTTCATGAAGACACAAAAATAAACGGAGAGATCGAGAGACCAACGAGTCAGCCACAGAACACCAAGCAAGATCCCCCCCTGTATTTCATCTTCTTCACCTCATATTCTTCCTCATGAACCTCGACACACACCCATAGCAGCCTAACCCTAAAAGAACCAGCAACCTTCAGCTCCACTCCAACCCTTAGCCATCGCCGACCACCCTCTAAAACCAGTGACCCCTCACGCCGAACTCCCTTCCTCTCTGAGACCGGACCAGTCGACTGCCAGAACCCTAAAGCGTCTGATCATCATCCCCAGCCACTTTCAACAGCTGTAGACCACCTTAACCCTAACAACGAAGTCTGCCTTTTCACACGCCACCACAGCTCGCCAGAAAACGACCCTCTCCAACATCAGACGGACCTTGTATTTGAAGTCAGCAGTAGCTTTTAGAAAATGAGGGGACGCGAGGTTGATCTGGATCTTGAAACGATATGAAAGGAACAAAAAAAAGAACAAAAACAAAAAAACGGACACAAGCCAAGGAAATCAAAAATAATACAGTTTCATGTTTTTTTTCTTTATTTATCTTCGATTCTGTTTTTCTTGGGTTTCAAAGACGAATTTTGGTTAAGAGTTGGGTTTGAATCCGAGCTTGGTTGAGTTTCCGGTGCTAATTCGGGTTCCGTCCGCGGTTCGTCACATTTTTGAGCGTTAAACATTGAAACACCAATTTTCCGGCTATATTGAGGTCCAATTCTATCATTCTCTATCCGCTTTATTCAAGCTTAGTGTTAAATGTTTGTCTGGTGATATGATCCCATTGTTTGTGTAGTTGTTTTTTTCAGTAGTTTTGAATTTGCTCGTATGTTTGTTCGAATTGGTTATAGCTGAACATGATTTTGTCACAGTATAGAAACTGGGTGCTATTCATCAACTGAATTATGTCAAAGTAGATTAAAGGGGCTCGGGTGTGCATTTCATGTGACCCAAATCCAAATCCCAAAATGTTGAATAAAATGTGTTCCGTATTGCGAGTGCATTTCATGTGGCGCGATCCAAAGACATGTTTTAAACGACGTTTAATCTACTTCAAATGGAATAAAAGCGATTAACATCTAAAATTTGCACATAGGTTCATAATTGTTTAAAATCAGATAATTAAGCTGAATATAATAGTTGAGCGACCGTGCTAGAACCACGGAACCTGGGAATGCCTAATACCTTCTCCCGGGTTAACAAAATTCTTTACTCGGATTTCTGGTTCGCGGACTGTTAAATAGAGTCAGTATTTTCCTCGATTTGGGATTTAACCGGTGACTTAGGACATCATAAATCTCCCAAGTGGCGACTCTGAATCTTTATAATAAATTCCGTTTCGATTGTCCTTTAATTGGAAAACTCCACTATACGTCCCTTCCGGGGGTGTAGGTAAAAAAGGAGGTGTGACAGCTCTGGCGACTCTGCTGGGGGCTGAACCCAGAATCTCTGGTTCAGGGTTCAAGAATTCGAGCTTAGAATAATTGTTATAGTTGGCTTTATTCATTATCTGATTTTGTTACATTATTTGGGCCTAATGTGCTAATTGATTGCTTTACTGCTTTGATATTTCGTGAACTGTATATAAATTGTTGTGAAATCCCTCTTCTCTCTGAGTCTTCTAAATCATGAAGAAGTGTGCACTTCGTGTGACTTCTTTTCTGTTAGAGTCATATCCTAAATTTAGAACGAGGTTCGGACAAGTTGCAAAGCCGGTGAAGCTTCTGTATTCCCGGTATGCTTCCCCCCCCCGGCTCGAGGTTTCCGCTCGGGTAAGCCAGGTCTAGAACAATAAAGCCAGGTTTTGAACCTAATACAACAAGACCTCATGTCGGATCCCTAGTAGGTACGTTTGTTTGCATCATGTGCATTTGACTTTGGGGACTCAACATAGGGGTTGGGTCCGTCTAGGACAGATACACCCCAATGCATCTTATGTGCTACATGTTGCATTTATTCAAGGGTAAAAGGGTCATTTGGCGGACCAATGATAGCTGAGGATAAATGAAGAAATGAAAAAAAAAACAATGAAAAAGAAAGAAGAAAAAAGACAAAGAGAGAGGTTGAAGTGTGAGGATGAAGCGAGTATGGCCCAATTATATTTTTGTTCCATTTTATTAAGAAAAAGAGCATGGAAACTTCAAAAAGATTTTGCACTCTTTATCATTTTTCAAAAATCGAAAAAAAAAGAAAATCCAATTTTTTTTTTCATGTTTCGTCATTTTTCAAGAAAAAGCAAGAAAAATGTGATTTCTATGAATTAATGGTTTTTTTATTATTCTCGCCCGTATCCAATTTTCCCGAACTACGCGAACCTAATTCTCGTCTCTCGGGGCAGGATACGTAGGCAACCCACATAGGGTCCGGTCTTCCTAGTAAATCTTAAGTTCTTGGCTTTGCGGGGTCTTAGCTAAATTTTGCACTTCTAGCCACCTTTTGGCCAAATAAGTCATTTTGCAAAAATAGTCCCAATTATGTCTTGCATGTGTCTAATAGGGAGTGTTATTATCTCACATAGTGTTGGTTAAAGTTTTCTCATACAAGTGTGGATTTATTTACCGAAGTTTGAGTATGACAGACACCCCGTGACCATCCGATCAGGATCGCTCAGTCAGGAGTTGCTTAAGGAGATTTGTTTTATTTTTATGTTTTGAGTTTGTTCCTCATTTTATGTCGTCTTTTACTTTCTACTTTTGTACAGTAATGTCATGTCATTTTTATTATTGTTATTTTCTGTTTTATATTTGAAAAAATGTGTTGTAACTCAAAAATCCAAAAAAAGAGATGTTGTATTTTTATATTTCCGTTATAAGTTTTCTTTAGAATACTAATTCTAGAAATGAAAAAAAAATTGAGGTTGTTTCTCCTTTAGGCAATTAATATCAAGGACTTAAAATGAATTATTTTATGTTTCTTTTAGTATATTAGGACCAAAATTCAAAACGAAAAAGAGAGAATTTTATTTAAGTACTTCTTTAAAAGCTTTCTTTAAGGTGTTAATTCCAAAATCCAAAAGATTTTCTTTTGAGGTGTTTCTTTGGGGAAATTAATGAAGGATGAAAAAAATTCTTTTTATCTTCATTAGAATTTTAGGATATTGTACATAGAAAAAAAGCATACTTTATCTTTTGTTTATTATTAGAATTTTTCCTTTAGGCAATCAAAATTGAAATCTAAAAACATTCTGTTTTACTTTTTTCATTGCTTGCTTCGAAATCTTGCGTTAGGATATCAAATGAAAATTCAAAATATTTTTCCGTGGTTTATTCTTTCGATCTTCTTCCTAAAAAAAATATTTTTGTTTTCTCTTCTAGAGTTTTCCTTAATAATTTCCCATGGAGTGTTTGTTTCAAAAAAAAGAAGCAAAATATATGCTCGTTAAGCTTGAATTTAGAATAGGTTATAGAACATTAAGTCTAGAAAATTCAAAAACAAAAAAAGAGATTTGTTTCTTTTATTTCCCTTTCTCGTCAGAGTCATTAAGGTAGAAATAGAGAACGTCAGTTTGTTTTCTTTATTCCTGATCTTCTAGAACTACTCAAAGATCTGATTCATGCAGCGTCATGATACGTAAGCAACCTACATAGGGTTCGATCGAATCATTTTTTTATTGTTAAAAGAAAAGAAAAAAAAAGGAAAAAGAAAAAAAAGAAGGAAAAAAAAGAGAGGTGAAATTGTGGGATGTGAGATATGAGAGAAATAAAAGAGTGATGATAAAAAAATGAAGGAAAATGGACAAGCCAAGAGGTGCTAGAAAAGAAAAGAAAAGAAAGGATTGGAATGAACAAATTGGGATGATGCCTGACCGTTGTACCCTCGAAGTCATTTTAGAACCGATAATTGTGGCTAGGTGCATTGCACATAAAGTGAGATTATCTTATGTTAAATGCCCTAACGCTAACGTGATGGCTTCATATTGTAATATTCATAGCAGAAGGGTGGTTGGTTTGTGATTTTTAAAGTGGTAACTCTTCTCTACAACACAATGTCAAAAGGCAATGGCAGACAACAACAGAACTGAGTTGGTTAATACCGGTGCTCGGAAGCAGTCGGTTGAACAGGATAATGGGTTGGTTGAAGAGGTAAAGATATTAAGACAACACATGTCGGACATGCACCACCCCCGCCACCACCTAGCTTCCTAAATGCTACCCTTACCCAAACATCAGTCACAGTGCCAGATGATCCCCATACTCTCTAGATCCACCCGCTTATCATGGCTTTCCCAACCACCCTAGTAGCCCCGTCACTTATCTTCCAATTACCTTTCCCAAAAATTGCCCTCCTGTCTTATCCACCATCCCCAACAATGAACACCCACTCAAAGCTCACGATGCCCAATATTACCCCTTAGAGGTTGCCCACAAGGTTCCCAACTCATAGAAGCAGGGCCCGCGGGACGAGCCTCATGTTGAAAATGAAAAGTTCACAGGAAGAAAGGGGCGAGAAGGAATACCCAGGAGGCTGAAAGGCATAGAACAGTCCTTAAAGAACAAGCAAGGAATGGGAGGCCAGGGTAGCATGTCTTACAAAGAATTGTCTATGTCACCAAAATAACACCCTAGAACCCCCTGAACATCCACTATCCAGATATGCTAGCCACTTGGCTCGAATCTTCCTGAAGGTTCTCAAATCTTCATTTGAAGATTCGAGCCGAGCTTAGATCTAAACCAAACAACCCCTAGTTAACACCATAGTACCCCCTAGCATGCCTCGTTATGGATCTGGTGTGTGTTTGGTTCGAATCCCCTCAGAACTCTTCGAATCTTCTTTTGAAGGTTCGGACCAAACAAGAACAAACTCAGATCTGTTCTAAACTGACACCAAATGACCCCTAGGCTACCCTCACCCTTGTGTCATATTTAGTCCCCCTCGAATCTGACCAGAAACGGTTAAGTCCCAAATCGAACCTTCAAGAACCCTAGAAATACCAGACTTTTGGATTCAGCCCAAATTAAATAAAGATTGAAGTTTAATCGACCTTAGTCGAAGTATTTTCAGTGGAAAATACTTCGACTAAGGTCTGTTTAATTTCAAACAAAGTCCAAATCCAAGTTGAGTTCGAGTCCGGTTGAATTTAAAGATTTAGAGGTACTTTCCTTATTTCCTTTTTGTTTCTTACATGAATAATTGTTTGTTTAATAACCTGTTAATTTTTCATGTTTTTATTTGATTAATTCTGTCATCTTTGTCTCATGCCCGTATGATTAGTCAAATAAATGAATTGTTTCTGTTGGTTGTGATTAATTACAATGTGTGTGATCGACTCGATTAAGTTCGTCGATCAGTTGTGTTATAAATCTTGTTTCTGAAAATGCTGATTGAAACAGTCTGTTTCTTTTGTTTTAGACTGATTATGGACAAATGTTGTAAATAGTCAACTGATTAATACTCGTCAATTAAATCATGTTTGTTTGCAAATCAGTAAATTCAAATGAATGTTGTGTATATATTGTTTTCTGAACAGGGCATTGTCAGTATATTGACAATGCTCCTGTGTGTGTTTGATCTTGGTTCAATATTGAAGTCCAGTCTGAATTGTTATAATAATTTCAGTGATATGTTGTTATGATGTTAGTTTTGAATTCAGTGTGATTTTACAAATGTTGATTAGATGTAATTGTGTTAGAAGGTTACATTCTTAGTTAGGATTCAGTCCAAAACTTTAGGATTGGTTGTAGCTGTCTTAAATCAGATTAATAATCAGGTTTGAACAGATTTTAAAAAATCTGTATTGTTAGATTTTAAGTTTGACAGCAGTAATAATAGTAATCACAGTAGGATTTCTGAGGGTTATTTCTGGGACAGAATAGTGAGGGTAATATGATAGCATAATGGGCTGAAAGTGGAAAGTTATTGGCTATTATTTAAAGTGATAATGGGAAACAAAGGGTAATGGGGCTGCTTAAAATCAGGATAGGATCATTTAAATTATTCAAAAGCAGTTTTTAATGGAACTTTTTAATTTTTAAAGAGGAAAGGGGTCCAGGCAGCACTTAAAAAGATAGGACCAGACCTGTATAAGTACAGGAGACCATCAGATTTGAAGGAAGAAGAAAAAAAAAGGAGAGCTTTCAGAAGAAAAAAAAGGAGAGCTTTCAGAGAAGAAAAAAATAGGAAGAGATTGAGAGATTTGAGGATCAGATTTTAAAAGCAGATTTTAAGAGGGAATTGACAGAGAGAAATGAGTTTTCAGACAGAATTTTAGATCAGATTATGAGAGAGAATTTAAGAAAAATACACCTAGAGTGAGATAAAAGAAAAAAAATCAAGCAGAAAATCAGATTCCTCTCTTGGAATCTGAAGAGGAAGAAGAAACAGAAAAGAAACCAAAAGAGAGTATTCGCACACACACACATACAGTGAAGCTGAAACAGAAAAATAGAAAAGAACAGAAAAATCTGAAACCTTGTTGTTCTTTTGGAATCTGTCCGGGTCTGTGTATTGATACTATTTGGTTTTAAAATCTGAAATTCTTTAAGAAACTTTGCTCTTGTGAATCTGGGTTTCTCGGGTCTCATTATTGCTCAAGTCTGTGGAAAGACTGCTATTCTGCTAATTTTGTTACTGCTGCTACTGCTGAAATTTAATCCTTATACCTTCATTTCCAGGTACATATCCTTTTAAACTCATGTTGTGAAAAGCTTCAACACGGCAAATAAATGAAGTTTGGAGTTATGATTCTGCTTTCTACTCATCTAAGCCATTTAGTTTAAATTTCAGTTTTATTTTGTGTTGGTTAATTAGTGGTGAATTCAACACCATGGCTATAAGTTATTTACCTTATTTGAAATTCGTATAAGGTTTGTAATAATGTTATCCATTTCGAAATCTCATTAGTATAGGTATATGTGAGTTGTCAAAAACAGGGAGTATGACATAAAAATGGGCCATTGATTACATCCCATAATACCTTTAGCTAAATGTAAAGTAGAATGGAAGTATTAAAAAGTTACATTAGTGGTATATCTTGTAAAAAATATGATTTTGTTTAGATTGATATAAGTTATTATATGGCATGATGACAGGTATATTTATAATCATATGAGTAATGTGAGTTGGTATAGCTCGTCATGATGTTAAGAATATTATGAATGTTTAGGCGCACAACTATGTTGTATGTAATACAATTCGAATTGAATCAATTCGAATAATAACTCCTTTCTCATCAATTTGATTATTTATCGTTATAAATAAACTAAGCAATTATAATTTTGGATTAAAAACAAGCATGTGAGAATGAGATGATATGTATAAGCACAAATTGCAACACTTTATATCAATGGTAATTAGAAATAGAATTTGTTAGTTTCATATACAATTCATTCTTTGGCATACATATATATGTTGTATTTGCTAAAAATCGAATTTTGATTCTTTTCTTTGAATTTGGATAGTTGGGAATGAATATAATCTATACCCGGAAATTATAATCGACGGGCAACGTTTAATAATTTGTGAATTCTTTTAAAAGAATTTAAAGGCATCCTTAAAAATGTGAATTTCTCAGGATTTTCATATAAAATGTGTAGATATAATAAATAATTTGTGGACAATCCATAATACCATTACAAATATTTCGCGTAATTAGGGATGCGTTTGCGTACCCTGATTATATTTTAAAAGCAAATTCGGATTATACGTACGCGCAATTTAGAACGAATATTTTAATAAAAAGGATTTCTCCGACGATGTCAAATAATTTCATGCAACCCGAGATGTGCGGTTCATTGTATAAATACAAAAGTGACGATGTTCCTAATTTTAATTTAAATTTTGAACATATGATTTTTTAATAAAAACTATAACATGGACAATTTTATTGTGTACACGTATGCGTGACATGATACCCGTAATTATGAAAGATATATAATACGAATATACGTACGCGTAATTCGTTTATATAATTGTAAACAATAAGTAAAAGCGATAGTAAAATCATGCAATAAAAACGTATTTAGTAAAAAATCAAGATAACTAAGCCAATAATAAAAACAGTTGAGCGACCGTGCTAGAACCACGGAATTCGGAAATGCCTAACACCTTCTTCCGGATTAACAGAATTCCTTACTCAGGATTTCTGGTTCGCAGAATAATAAACAGAGTCATATTCTCCTCGATTCAGGGATTAAAACCGGTGACTTGGGACGCCTTAAAATTCCCAGGTGGCGACTCTGAAATAATTAAATAAATCCCGTTTCGACTGTCCTTCAATTGGAGAAAACTCCCCACGCGCCCCGCGGGCGCGGTAAAAAGGAGGTGCGACATAACCAGAAATAGATAGATTTTAGAAAGGATTTTTTTTCTGAAAATTGGTTCTATCTTCATTTTCTGGGTTTGCTTTCTTCCAAAAAATACTGAAAATTTCAAAATTCTGCTATAGTTCTATCTGGTTTGTTGCTGATTTATTCAAGTTGTTGCTCTGCTCCATTTGAATTTGGCCTTCTCTTAGTGTTTTTCTTGCTTTGAATAGGTAAGTTCAAACACTCTTGTATTTCTGTTTGTCTTGAGTGAACGAGTTTCTGATTTTCATGTAATTTGGCTTGAATTCTCATGCTAGTTTAGCTATCTGAACTAACTACTTTCATTATTTTTACCGGATTGTGAAATCATGTAAGCTTTCTTGGTTAACTTTTTTTTTTTTTTTTGCTTTTGTTACTGACTTTATCATGATTTATTTAGATACATTCATAATATCTTGTGCCCGTTTAAGTGATTTCCTATAGTAGTTAATAATGGATAAGAACTGGAGTGACTAAATATTTGGTTGTAGCTCATGGACTTGATCATTTGCTGGCTAGAATGCAACAGACTTCAACGCAATCAACAAGTTTTCAGAAGTGTTTGGATTTCATTATAGATGTTAGAACTTAGCTAGGTTGATTTATGAAGAATATGAAGACAGGTGACTGTTTCTGACAAAAAAGAAAAAAGAAAAAAAACATGGTCACGATACGTAATTCCCAATTCGGGGGTGCATTTTATGTGGCCCCATTATAACAACTTCGAATAATAAACACTTTGAAATAAATTGAGGCGTGCCATGCCAAACAAAACCTATAACACATGGGCCTCACAAAATTAGCTCAAAAACTAATCTTTTTAGAAGATAATTTGAGGTGTGTCATACGCAAATAAAATTCATAACCTATGACCCTCACATAAATAAAAAATATTTAGTGTAGAAAATGCCTTGAACATTCGTAGTTTGCTTTAGGCGTGTTAATTAAATAATTATCATAGATACAGGTATGGTTCCCGAGACGCAGTCGTGATGCTTAATTACTAAAATTCGGGGGTACACTTATGTGATCCGACCTCAATTTAATCTTTAAAAATTAAACATATTGTAGATCGTGGGTACGGTTCCCATGACATGATTCATAATATGTAACAATAATTATTAAAAATTGGTTATAAAGTTTAAAAAATGCACAATAAGTTTAAAACATGTAGTAAATAAGATAATAAGCAAATTACTAATGGTTTAAGCGAACGTGCTAGAACCACGGAACCTGGAAATTCTTAACACCTTCTCCCGTGTTAACAGAATTCCTTATCTAGAATTTTTGGTTCGCAGACTTTTGAATAAAGTCAAAATTTTCCTTGATTTGGAATTTAAAATAAACCGGTGACTTGGAACACCAAATAAACTATTTCAAGTGGCGACTCTAATAAATTATTTAATCCCATTTCGAATAATATCACTTTAATTTGAAAAACTCCCTTATATACCTCCATCGGGTGGTAAAAAAGGAGGTATGACAGAAGGTAACTTTTTATATAGACCAAAGTTGCAAAGTACAAAAAGTGCAATAAACTAGTAAAATTATATACATGCCAAAGGTAAAAAGAAAGCATAATAAAAAGAAAGTAGTGTCATATATACAACCCAATGTCATCAAAATAGGGCTGCCCCCTCAAATGAGAGCTAGCATTGTCCTCAATGCTAACTAACCAAAATAAGATCAGTAAAAGATAGAGAGTAAAGAGAAACTCCCTATTGGCCCTCTATCTGCATGGGATCTTGAGCCTGGGTCCCTGGGTCCTCGGACTGCTCGGGAACATGTGACTGGATCCTTGTAACCTGTGTCTGCACGAGACCTGAGCCTACACTGGGTCCTGGGCCTGCACTGGGACCTAGGGCTGGCTAGAGGAACCATCCTGGGGTTTGCTAACTCAATCACAGCATCATCAACACGGGGAATCACCTTCTTCCTCTTTGCTGGCCTCTCCAACTCCTGCTCTGGCTCTTGTTGGGCTACTGGAGCCGGGTCATGCAATAGCATCTCCAAGGATAAGTGATCAGTAGCCTTCATCTTCTCCAACTATACCCTCAGCTCCTTCACAGACTCCTTTGATGCTCGAGTCTTTCTCATTTTCTTTGTTTCCTTTGTGAGCTCCTTCAATGCTTTCCCATGTGTATCGACAGCCTCTAATATCAACTGCGGGTTCTCTAGGAGCTTCTTCTAGTTGTCCAGAAGCTCCTTGAGAGTGTCCTCCACTGACTGTGGGACCTGTGGCAGAGGGGGTACAGACTGGGCTGCCACCAATGTAGAAAGTACAAACAGCTTAGAAGTGGCTGCCTGCATCCAGTTGTTGATACTGCAAGGGTCTGGCTTAAACCGTGGGCTATCAAAGGGTAGGCTGAAGATGAGGGGATATCTGGGGCACTGGCAGTAAAGGGTCCTGGGGCCATATCTGGGGTAGCTGAAGGAGGCTGAGTAGGAGATACTACTACTACTAGCTCTTCAGACTAGCCAGTAGAAGCAGTGGATTTGCCTTTAGGATCTTTGCCTTTGGGGTTGTCATCACCCTATATGCTATACCAGGAAAAATGTGCCTTTGCTTTCACCTTCACATCAAATCTCTTTTTTTCTACATTCTGATCCTCAAAGTACATAGTCTAGAAATGTGGGAAGGGGTATGATCTATCACCTTCATTTACCACCCGTGTGATTAACCTGTACATAACATTTTCGATGTTGATCGGGTACCCCGCCATGATAGAAGCTACCAAAATTGCCCGGGAGATACGAAGAGAGTTCTCATGAGTGGTGGGGTCTAGCCTGCTGCAAACAAATGTCTCCCACCCTTTTGCCTCGAAGTTCAGGGTTCTCTTCAAAATTTTGACTCCCGCTGTCAACCACGCTGGGGTGGTACCTGGGATTGCCAAGTACTCTGCTAATCATGGACAGGTATCCTCCCCCAATGCTACCTTTTCTAAGTATAGTGTTTCATCCTCCTCCGGAAAGCCCAGGTAGTCATTGATTATTTTTCCATCAAAGTTTACTTTCAAATTTCGCACCTTAGTCATTGTAGTACCCTTTTTTATGTAGGCAACATTAGTGTAAAACTCCTTCACCAAGTGCTCATTTGCATCCTCAACGTTGCCTATGAAATAATCCTAGCACGGCCTCTCTCTGAATTGCCTCTGCACATTTGGGTTGTGAGGTAGAAGATCCTTGTCAATGATAGTCGTTCAAGTATCAACTTCCTCTCGAGCCACCATTCTCTGAACTTGTGGTATGCCAATTCACTAACAAACCTATCTTGCCAAGCTTCCAGTTTTCTGGTTCTAGCCACCCCTCCTACTTGGGGCTCACCCCCTCCTTCTTCTTCTTCTATGGAATCCTCACCGGGTGTTGAAGCTGTAGGTGAGGTAGAAGAAACATCATCACCCCTCTCAGCTGAGACCTCAGACGACTCAGAATAAATTGCAACTGAAGCTTGAGCATTAGGAGTGCCCGGAGGTGTATCTCTCAATCTTCGCCTTTCCGGTCAGTCAAGAACATACTCCGTCACTGACTCAGAGTTGGATACCTCCCGGGAGGGCAAATACTCACTTCCCGAATGGGAAGCAGCTCTATCCGCAGCCCTTATAGACTTTTTGGTGTCTTTAATTGCTTGCCGGACTTGTGGGGTCAATTTGATCATGCCTCGTCCCCTACCCTGGGAGGACTCTCCTTTGCCTTTCTGTTTATCACCTTCGCCTCGTGATTTCACCATTATCTGCAAGGAAAATTCATTCAGTAATTGTTAGTATCATAGTACCAGATGAAGCAGTGAAGATTATGATTGCAGACAGTTGACAATGTAAAGCAGAACTGTAGACTGCGAACCGCACAAAATGTAGTGCGGCCGCAAAGGGACCACCGCGGACCGCACAAAATGGTACCGCGGTCCACATTGAGGTGGGGGTCAGACTACCCACTCTCTGATAAAGGCCACCGCGGATCGCAAGAATTGTAGTGCGGCCACGGTAAGGCACCGCGAACTGCAGAAAATCAATCGTGGTCGCGGTCCTCAAACCTTCACTCTATGAAGTTTTACCATCGCGGTCCACATAAAATTCCATCGCGAACCGCAAAAAATTCACCGCGGACCGCGATGAACCTCATTCAGCAACACCAACCTAGGGTTTTAGATTTTTCTCATTTTGAGCCTAAATAACTAATTAACCCTACTCTAACAGTGTTATGTAACCCTAAGTTATCAATTAAAAGAAAAAGGGAAGAAGAAGACATATAACTAATCAATTAAAAGAAAATAAAATACAATTAAAGGCTAAGGAAAGATTAAAAGTATCAGTAATGAGATGCAACACAGATGAATGAGAATCAGAGGTTGAAATCGCGCAGTTAGGGTTAGGGATGAATAATACTTTTTACTATTTGGTAAGCAAATGAGCAAAAAGTTTTAAATGAAGGCCTCAGGTCCTATTTATAGAAAAAGGACCTAGGACCCACTGTACTTACCCACCGCGGACCGCACAAAATGGCACCGCGGTCCGCAGTACTCAAATATCTAAAGCACTGAGGAGGTAACCATGCGGACCGCAAGAAATGCTCTACGGCCGCAGTGGGAATCGCGGACTGTAAGAAAGGCAATGCGACCGCGATGACAACTTCAGAGAGCATTCACTTTTTTCCAATCAACAGTGCAGACCGCAATGAAATTTTCCCCCACAACAAGGCCATTACGGCTGTAGACATGTGATTTTTGACCCTCCTCAAGATTTTTCACATTTTAGCGAGTAAATATTTAATTTAGGCATAATATAGATATTTTAAGTAATTTTGACTTTTTACTTTATTTTATTACAAGAAAACAAAATTACAAAAATATGTTCATTAATGTTTTGTAGTCATTTTTAATCTTAAAAAAAATACAAAAATAGTATCGTATTTTTATTTTAATATGATATTTGAAAATACCAAAAATAGATTTGTTTTAATGGTTATTTTTATTTTAATAATTTATTTGAATTGTAGGACTAATTAATAATTGAGATCGTATTTTTAGTCTTGTTCGCGGGGAAAGAATAGAACTTGGGCGCGAGCAACCCATATTTAGGCCTAATTTTGGACCTAGCCCATAATTGCCAAACCCATAATTCCTAGGCTCATACCCCTTAACCTAAAAATCCTACCAAAAAACCTACAATAAAAAAAGGAAAAAGCCTAAGACTAAAGAAGAAGGGAGTTGAAAAAAGCTGCGCAGCCTTAGAAAAGGGACGATCCTCATCGTCTTCTTCAAAATCAAAACCAGAGAACGACCCCCCGACCCCCCCCTCCCTGCGTCGTCTTCTTCAAGCACACCCCCCTTCGTTTTAATTTCCTTGAGCAGCCATGAACAAGGAAGCAGCCATAAACGACTGAAGCTTCTTCTTCTTCATGAAGACACAAAAATAAACGGAGAGATCGAGAGACCAACGAGTCAGCCGCAGAACACCAAGCAAGATCCCCCCCTGTATTTCATCTTCTTCACCTCATCTTCTTCCTCATGAACCTCGACACACACCCATAGCAGCCTAACCCTAAAAGAACCAGCAACCTTCAGCTCCACTCCAACCCTTAGCCATCGCCGACCACCCTCTGAAACCAGTGACCCCTCACGCCGAACTCCCTTCCTCTCTGAGACCGGACCAGTCGACTGCCAGAACCCTAAAGCGTCTGATCATCATCCCCAGCCACTTTCAACAGCTGTAGACCACCTTAACCCTAACAACGACGTCTACCTTTTCACACGCCACCACAGCTCGCCAGAAAACGACCCTCTCCAACATCAGACGGACCTTGTATTTGAAGTCAGCAGTAGCTTTTAGAAAATGAGGGGACGCGAGGTTGATCTGGATCTTGAAACGATATGAAAGGAACAAAAAAAAGAACAAAAACAAAAAAACGGACACAAGCCAAGGAAATCAAAAATAATACAGTTTCATGTTTTTTTTTCTTTATTTATCTTCGATTCTGTTTTTCTTGGGTTTCAAGGACGAATTTTGGTTAAGAGTTGGGTTTGAATCCGAGCTTGGTTGAGTTTCCGGTGCTAATTCGGGTTCCGTCCGCGGTTCGTCACATTTTTTAGCGTTAAACATTGAAACACCAATTTTCCGGCTATATTGAGGTCCAATTCTATCATTCTCTATCCGCTTTATTCAAGCTTAGTGTTAAATGTTTGTCTGGTGATATGATCCCATTGTTTGTGTAGTTGTTTTTTTCAGTAGTTTTGAATTTGCTCGTATGTTTGTTCGAATTGGTTATAGCTAAACATGATTTTGTCACAGTATAGAAACTGGGTGCTATTCATCAACTGAATTATGTCAAAGTAGATTAAAGGGGCTCGGGTGTGCATTTCATGTGACCCAAATCCAAATCCCAAAACGTTGAATAAAATGTGTTCCGTATTGCGAGTGCATTTCATGTGGCGCGATCCAAAGACATGTTTTAAACGACGTTTAATCTACTTCAAATGGAATAAAAGCGATTAACATCTAAAATTTGCACATAGGTTCATAATTGTTTAAAATCAGATAATTAAGCTGAATATAACAGTTGAGTGACCGTGCTAGAACCACGGAACCTGGGAATGCCTAATACCTTCTCCCGGGTTAACAAAATTCTTTACTCGGATTTCTGGTTCGCGGACTGTTAAATAGAGTCAGTATTTTCCTCGATTTGGGATTTAACCGGTGACTTAGGACATCATAAATCTCCCAAGTGGCGACTCTGAATCTTTATAATAAATTCCGTTTCGATTGTCCTTTAATTGGAAAACTCCATTATACGTCCCTTCCGGGGGTGTAGGTAAAAAAGGAGGTGTGACAGCTCTGACGACTCTGCTGGGGACTGAATCCAGAATCTCTGGTTCAGGGTTCAAGAATTCGAGCTTAGAATAATTGTTATAGTTTGCTTTATTCATTATCTGATTTTGTTACATGATTTGGGCCTAATGTGCTAATTGATTGCTTTACCGCTTTGATATTCCGTGAACTGTATATAAATTGTTGTGAAATCCCTCTTCTCTCTGAGTCTTCTAAATCATGAAGAAGTGTGCACTTCGTGTGACTTCTTTTATGTTAGAGTCATATCCTAAATTTAGTTAGAACGAGGTTCGGACAAGTTGCAAAGCCGGTGAAGCTTTTGTATTCCCGGTATGCTGCCCCCCCCCCCGGCTCGAGGTTTCCGCTCGGGTAAGCCAGGTCTAGAACAATAAACCCAGGTTTTGAACCTAATACAACAAGACCTCATGTCGGATCCCTAGTAGGTACGTTTGTTTGCATCATGTGCATTTGACTTTGGGGACTCAACACAGGGGTTGGGTCCGTCTAGGACAGATACACCCCAATGCATCTTATGTGCTACATGTTGCATTTATTCAAGGGTAAAAGGGTCATTTGGCGGACCAATGATAGCTGAGGATAAATGAAGAAATGAAAAAAAAACAATGAAAAAGAAAGAAGAAAAAAGACAAAGAGAGAGGTTGAAGTGTGAGGATGAAGCGAGTATGGCCCAATTATATTTTTGTTCCATTTTATTAAGAAAAAAGAGCATGGAAACTTCAAAAAGATTTTGCACTCTTTATCATTTTTCAAAAATCGAAAAAAAAAAAAGAAAATCCAAATATTTTTTGCATGTTTCGTCATTTTTCAAGAAAAAGCAAGAAAAATGTGATTTCTATGAATTAGTGGTTTTTTTATTATTCTCGCCCGTATCCAATTTGCCCGAACTACGCGAACCTAATTCTCGTCTCTCGGGGCAGGATACGTAGGCAACCCACATAGGGTCCGGTCTTCCTAGTAAATCTTAAGTTCTTGGCTTTGCGGGGTCTTAGCTAAATTTTGCACTTCTAGCCACCTTTTGGCCAAATAAGTCATTTTGCAAAAATAGTCTCAATTATGTCTTGCATGTGTCTAATAGGGAGTGTTATTATCTCACATAGTGTTGATTAAAGTTTTCTCATACAAGTGTGGATTTATTTACCGAAGTTTGAGCATGACAGACACCCCGTGACCATCCGATTAGGATCGCTCAGTCAGGAGTTGCTTAAGGAGATTTGTTTTATTTTTATGTTTTGAGTTTGTTCCTCATTTTATGTCGTCTTTTACTTTCTACTTTTGTACAGTAATGTCATGTCATTTTTATTATTGTTATTTTCTGTTTTATATTTGAAAAAATGTGTTGTAACTCAAAAATCCAAAAAAAGAGATGTTGTATTTTTATATTTCCGTTATAAGTTTTCTTTAGAATACTAATTCTAGAAATGAAAAAAAAATTGAGGTTGTTTCTCCTTTAGGCAATTAATATCAAGGACTTAAAATGAATTATTTTATGTTTCTTTTAGTATATTAGGACCAAAATTCAAAACGAAAAAGAGAGAATTTTATTTAAGTACTTCTTTAAAAGCTTTCTTTAAGGTGTTAATTCCAAAATCCAAAAGATTTTCTTTTGAGGTGTTTCTTTGGGGAAATTAATGAAGGATGAAAAAAATTCTTTTTATCTTCATTAGAATTTTAGGATATTGTACATAGAAAAAAAGCATACTTTATCTTTTGTTTATCATTAGAATATTTCCTTTAGGCAATCAAAATTGAAATCTAAAAACATTCTGTTTTACTTTTTTCATTGCTTGCTTCGAAATCTTGCGTTAGGATATCAAATGAAAATTCAAAATATTTTTCCGTCGTTTATTCTTTCGATCTTCTTCCTAAAAAAAATATTTTTGTTTTCTCTTCTAGAGTTTTCCTTAATAATTTCCCATGGAGTGTTTGTTTCAAAAAAAAGAAGCAAAATATATGCTCGTTAAGCTTGAATTTAGAATAGGTTATAGAACATTAAGTCTAGAAAATTCAAAAACAAAAAAAGAGATTTGTTTCTTTTATTTCCCTTTCTCGTCAGAGTCATTAAGGTAGAAATAGAGAACGTCAGTTTGTTTTCTTTATTCCTGATCTTCCAGAACTACTCAAAGATCTGATTCATGCAGCGTCATGATACATAAGCAACCTACATAGGGTTCGATCGAATCATTTTTTTATTGTTAAAAGAAAAGAAAAAAAGGAAAAAGAAAAAAAAGAAGGAAAAAAAGAGAGGTGAAATTGTGGGATGTGAGATATGAGAGAAATAAAAGAGTGATGATAAAAAAATGAAGGAAAATGGATAAGCCAAGAGGTGCTAAAAAAGAAAAGAAAATAAAGGATTGGAATGAACAAATTGGGATGATGCCTGACCGTTGTACCCTCGAAGTCATTTTAGAACCGATAATTGTGGCTAGGTGCATTGCACATAAAGTGAGATTATCTTATGTTAAATGCCCTAACGCTAACGTGATGGCTTCATATTGTAATATTCATAGCAGAAGGGTGGTTGGTTTGTGATTTTTAAAGTGGTAACTCTTCTCTACAACATAATGTCAAAAGGCAATGGCAGACAACAACAGAACTGAGTTGGTTAATACCGGTGCCCGGAAGCAGTCGGTTGAACAGGATAATGGGTTGGTTGAAGAGGTAAAGATATTAAGACAACACATGTCGGACATGTATCAGGCCTGGATTACTGGGAAGGCACCACCCCCGCCACCACCTAGCTTCCTAAATGCTACCCTTACCCAAACATCAGTCACAGTGCCAGATGATCCCCATACTCTCCAGATCCACCCGCTTATCATGGCTTTCCCAACCACCCTAGTAGCCCCGTCACTTATCTTCCAATTACCTTTCCCAAAAATTGCCCTCCTGTCTTATCCACCATCCCCAACAATGAACACCCACTCAAAGCTCACGATGCCCAATATTACCCCTTAGAGGTTGCCCACAAGGTTCCCAACTCATAGAAGCAGGGCCCGCGGGACGAGCCTCATGTTGAAAATGAAAAGTTCACAGGAAGAAAGGGGCGAGAAGGGATACCCAGGAGGCTGAAAGGCATAGAACAGTCCTTAAAGAACAAGCAAGGAATGGGAGGCCAGGGTAGCATGTCTTACAAAGAATTGTCTATGTCCCCCGACGTTCGTCTGCCTATAGGGTTTAAAGTACCAAAGTTTAACTTGTATGATGGGTGTGGGGATCCAGTAGCCCATTTTAGGGATTACTGCAGTGAAATGAGAAGTGTTGGCGAGAAAGATGATTTGTTGATGGCGTACTTCAGTGAGAGCCTGACTGGGGCAGCTTTGGAATGGCACAATCATCAAGATGTTGGTAAATTGCTTACATTGGGTGACATGGCTCAAGATTTTGTTCAATACTTTCAATGCAAATCAGGTGTTACCCCAGACTGCTCCTCCCTATCTAGAATGGAAAAGAAGTCGGAGGAAAGCTTTAGAGAGTTTGGGCTCAGATGGAGGGAACAGGCTGCTCGAGTCAATACCTCAATTGGTGAAAAAGAAATGGTTGAGCTTTTCCTACAAGCCCAGGGGTCCACCTACTTCAGTCATTTGATCCTGGCCTTGGGAAAGCCTTTCAAAGATGTGTTAAAAATGGGGGAGCTTGTAGAAGAGGGAATCAAGTCAGGCAAAATCATGAGTTGTTCGAAAGACATTCAGAGCACCCCAGTAAGCTCGGGTGGAAGAAAGAGAAACAGAAAAGATGATCCGATGGGCTTTCCCGATCAACACTTCCAGCCTCGACGTCGTCCCCGTGGATATCCTTGTGCACCAGATGATCCTCCCCAATGCCACTTCTCTCCACAGAACTCCCAAGATCGTACATCACTTTCCCAGTACCCAGCTCCACAAAATGTGTATCTACCCCCACGAGCCTACCGAAAACCCCCTGGATCAGGTTTCCGACCCAATCAAGCCTTTAAGAACGAGATGTTACAGAAAAAGAAAATATTCACTCCATTGGGAGTGTCATACTTCAGTTTGTTTCAAAAGTTGAAGCAATTGGACATGTTGAAGGCGATTCATATAAAAATGCCAAACCCTCTGTCAAAGAAGTTTGATTTTTCTCAAAGGTGCGCATATTCCTCAGATGCCTCGGGGCATGACACAGAGAAGTGTTGGAATCTGAAGAAAGCAATTCAGAAGCTTATTGATGCAGGTGACATTGTCGTGCGAAATACAGATGCAGTAGACACTAGCCAAAGTCCATCGCCTGAGATGCATATGGTGAGTATGATTTGTTTTGAAAAGGAATATGAAAATTCTTCTGAGATCCTCGAAGGCCCACGCGTTGCAAAGTTTTTAGTGCTATCAGAGGTTGCTCTTAAAAATGAGCCAGCAAAGGCAACCCAAAACAATTTGTTAAGAACAATATGATGGAAGTTGGTGAAGGTCCTAGTAATGTTGATGCGGAATTCAGTGGCTAAGATGTCGAGCTTGGCAATTGGAAAGACGCTCCTGGTTTGGTTAGCCAGGGAGGAGTTTTGGTGGTTTATTTTGTTGTCATTTCTGTTGTCCGGGTTATTTCAGGGTTGTAATCCAGATATTGTCTTGTGACTCAAACCCTTCTATCCTCTTATTTTGCCTAGTTTGTTTAGTCTAGTAGCTTGTTTAGTGTTGTTTAGGTTTGTTCTAGGTTTGTAGCCCTAGTTTAGTTTGTTTGTTTTGTTGTCCAAACCTTGTCACCATCTGTCTAATGCAGTTTTCTGTTTTCTGTGATTTCTAGTCATTTTCGTTTAGTTCTCTTTTCTTTTATAGTTCTTTTCCTGTTGACTCTAGTAACATGACATGTATACGTAATTCTCAGCCTGGTCTTAAAAATTCAGTTTAGTCATGAAGCAATGAATGAAACAATTTTGAAGATGATAGGGACATTTGAGGGAAATAAGTAAAGGCATTTTGAGATCACTTCAAGCCCGAATTGTGTGAAACTGGGGCAGATAGAACATAAAGAACCCCTATTGAAATGCATCCTGCCGCATCAATTTGAAGATAAAAGCAAGTTTGCCCCAAATTTGTCGGGGGCCGTTCGTGGTAATGAGAGTGAGAGTGTTGTCCAATGGTGCTTTGTATACAACAAATGTAGAAGGCGAATGTGTGGGTACGATCATCAAGTCTGGCGCAACCAAAAGATGTTACGAATGTTTTCCTTAGTTTGTTTAATTGTGTTATTTATACTTGACATGTTTTGAAGGTTGGAATGACAAAGACATTTTGTTCTGCTATCTAAACACTTTATCCCTCCTCACCCCTTTTTAGCCTTATTTATTTTCTTTCATACCCCTCTTTCGGAATCACTAGCGAATACCAGAAACACAAGCATGAAAGATAAGAAAGGAAGAAAGAAAAAGATAAAGAAAAGGAAAGAGAAAGAAAGAAAGAAAAAGAGAAAAAAAAAATAAAAAGAAGAAAAGAGAAAAGAAGAAGAAAAACAATAAAAAGAAAAAGAGAAAAGCAAAAGAGAAAAAAAAAAGAAAACAAAGAGAAAAGAAAAAACACAACAACAAAGTAATTTCTATGACATGAACTACGTTCGACCTAATTCCTTTTAAGGATACGTAGACAGCCTCATGGTTCGGTCTCAGCAAAATAAAATCCAAATGTCCCCAAGCAAGAAACTGGGGCAGAAGTTGTGGTTGTTGTAAGAAATCTGATTCCGAAAGTTGTAATTTTGAACCCATGAGAATTGTTTTTGAGCCTTTGACATCCTTTCTTTTTAACCTTATCCAAAAGCCCACGTTACGGTCCAAAGAAAGACCTTCCGATCAGTCTTCGAGAGATGCCAAGTCAAGCAAGGAGAGGTAATTCATATCAAGGGCAACACTCTAGTCCAAGTAGAAAAATAATGAAAATGATAGAGTCTTATTGGTGAAAAACCTCACGGGCACCGTAGGGAAACGAGAGCTGAGAGAAATCCAAAAATGAGAGAGTCTTATTGGTGAAAACTCTTGCGGGCACCGTAAGGCGACGATAAGTTTAGAGAAAGAACAAAATGAGAGAGGCTTGATGGTGAAAACCCTTCGGGAACTACAAGTCGAATAAGGATTGTGAATCAGATTGGATAATCAGAGCATTGAAGTCCAGTTTCACGGTTCAGGGGTATAACAAGAGTTGAACATCAGACTTGTTTGACAGATTAGGCCACTTAATCAACATGTGCATGTCATGGTCATTAGGGTTGGTATCCATATCTGATAGGTTTATACTTTGTAGTTTTCTTATTAGGAATCATCTCTTTCCTTTGTCCTTTACTCTATTCCTTTTGTCTTGTTTACTTCTTCTTTCTGAGTCCGTTTGGTCAGAATAAGTGAGAAATGACTTCAAAATTTGCCACCAGCTTTCCAATTGCACAAAACGGGGTTTGGACAGCACATCAAAGTGGCATAAGTTAGGAAAGAACAACAAGTGCACTGAGTTGGTAGCAATCAACATGCTTTGGAGTCCATGAGAAATACAAAGGTTTGGTATATTTCAATTCGTGAGCAGTGCAACAGATAGAGGATGTTGGGTGAACGGGTCAAAGGTATTCTCTGCGATGAGATCAACAAAGAAAGTGTTTAACCAGTGACAAGCAAGGTATTCCAATCAGAAGTCAAAGTTATCGTGACAAGTGAGGGAACAATAGAATTCAAGGCCAAGGCCAGTGATTTAAGTCAGGAAGGAACAACATGCACACTAAGTAGATGGCAATTAATGTGCTTTGGAATTCATGTCAACACAAGAGCACGATGCAACAGATGGAGGGTGTTAGGTGGATGGATCAAAGGTATTTTCGGTGAAACACAAAGGTTGGTAAATGTCAGTTCATGAGCAATGCAATAGATAAAGGGAATTGGGTCTGAACGGAGAAGGGGTATTTTCTGTGATAAGGATGACAGAGAAAGTGGTTAGTCCATAAGCAAGCAAGGTCCTCGAGTGGAAATCAGTTATCATGGGAAGTGAAGGAGAAATCGCCCTCAAAGTCAAGGCCACAAACCAACCACCACATTTTAAACTGACAATATTTTTCTTTGATTGAAACAGGGGCAGAAAATTTTGTTTGTTTCGGAGAAACCCTTCGCAGGGAAAAGCAAGCACTAGACAGGTTTGACCGTAAACTTTCAGGACCCTCCTGGAAAATGGGACCTAGTTTAAATGTTCAGAAATGTCATAATCTAGCATAAATGCATCCCAAAGGAATATAAGTTGGCATAGAAGTTTGCATGCTCGAGATAGGATTCAATTAGGAGTTTCTAGGACCTTCCTGAATAATGGGACTTAGTTTAAGATTTCAGTTAGATAACAACATTTAGCGTAAGTTTTGCTGTAGGGTAGTATAATTCAGTCGTAAAGGTTGTCACTCTTAAGATAAGACTTGATGTTTGATTTTTCAGGACCCCCCTGGATAATGGGATGCAGTTGTAAGACCTTCTTAGATAACAGGATTTAGCAGAAGTCACACCTTTAGAAGATATAATTTAGATTTTTAAAGCCATCATTTACTAGGAGTTTTCAGGATCTTCCTGGATAATGGGACCTAGCTTTTAATTCTTAGTAATACTTGGTAACATGATTCAATGCGCCCAGCATCAAACCGGGGCAGACGTTTTCTTTGTTGTGTTTATTTTGTTGAAGTCAGGAGCCCGCCTGGAGAGCAGGGAATACTTTCAAGTCAGCAGTCAGGAGCCCGCCTGGAGAACAAGAGAGTACAATTTAAATTTTAGCTTTCAAATTCTTTGTTCTGTCTATGTTGAAGTCAGGAGCCCGCCTGGAGAGCAGGGAATACATTTCAAGTTGAAGTCAGGAGCCCGCCTGGAAAGCAGGGAATACTTTCAAGTCAGCAGTCAGGAGCCCGCCTGGAGAACAAGGGAGTACAATTTAAATTTTAGCTTTTAAATTCTTTGTTTTGTCTATCTTGAAGTCAGGATCCCGCCTGGAGAACAGGGAGCACTTTCAAGTTGAAGTCAGGAGCCCGCCTGGAAAGCATGGAATACTTTCAAGTCAGCAATCAGGAGCCCGCCTGGAGAACAAGGGAGTACAATTCAAGTTTTAGCTTTCAAGTTCTTATTGATATTTGGTAATGTGATCCATTTTACACTTACATCTGTGCCCAGCCACCGAACCGGGGCAGAAAAGTTTCTTTGTTTTGTCTATTTTGTTGAAATCAGAAGCCCGCCTGTAGAGCAGGGAATATATTTCAAGTTAGCAGTCAGGGCCCCGCCTGGAGAATAGGGTCAGTTTTTACTTTAGTCAAGCTTAGTTTATAGTTTTCCTAGTCTATTCTTTAGTTTTTTTCATCATTGCATCAATAGTACAAGTGGTTTACAATTTTGCTAACAACTCACAAATCTTCCTAGTGCAAACTAGGGCAGAAAAATTTCTTTGTTTTGTCTATTTTGTTGTAATCAGGCGCCCACCTGGAGAATAAAGGGAAACAACTCAAGTTTCTAGGGAAAGCAGTTTCAAAGGAAGACAGTTCAAGTTTCAGGGGAAAATGGTTCTAGGTGCAAAGGAAAGCAGTGTCAAGTAACAAGAGAAGACGATTCGAGTTCAACAGTCAGGCGTCCACTTGAAGAATAGGAAAAGCATCCCATATTGCAAGTCAAGTCAGCAACCAAAGAATCTCGCAACAAGAATGCGAGTCAACAGTCCGAGGTGATCGACAGAAGTTAGTCACAATAAAGAAAAAAGAAAGGCAAGAAGTGAATCCAAATGCAGAAGTTGATGAAAGATGTGGGTTGCTCAAAACATGGCCGAGGTAACAAGCATTGCATACCTGGTCTTGATTCGAAAAGTTGAAGAAGGATGAACTAGCACCTGCAACTAGCAAGCATCAAGGTTCAAATCTAAAGTCTGCATGAAGAACCATTCAAGACTCAAGATCAAGCTTCAGAAGACTTATAGATAGGAATCTTGTAACTCGTAATTGATAGGCTTAGCTAGTCTTTTTCATGTTTTGATTTTGATGTAATAGAAGGACTGCGGACCGTAACCTCGACGGAACGGTACCTCGACCGGCTCTCCACCTCGGCATACTCCATCATCTCACTCACCTCTGAACTACACGTGGCCTAATTCCTTTATAGCCAAGAATATGTAGGCAGCTCAGATACCAGAGCTCGGTCACATTCCCCTTTTCTCTTAGTTTTTGTCTCTCCAAATAAGGGTCGGGTCAAAAACCTGTCTAGTCATTCTTTGTCTGAAAATACTACGTCTTTCCAGTCAAAGAGGGGCAGCTGTAGACATGTGATTTTTGACCTTCCCCAATTTTTTTCACATTTTAGCGCGTAAATATTTAATTTAGGCATAATATAGATATTTTAAATAATTTTGACTTTTTACTTTATTTTATTACAAGAAAACAAAATTACAAAAATATGTTCATTAATGTTTTGTTGTCATTTTTTATCTTAAAAAAAATACAAAAATAGTATCGTATTTTTATTTTAATATGATATTTGAAAATACCAAAAATAGATTTGTTTTAATGGTTAGTTTTATTTTAATAATTTATTTGAATAGTAGGACTAATTAATAATTGAGATCGTATTTTTAGTCTTGTTCGCAGGGAAAGAATAGAACTTGGGCGCGAGCAACCCATATTTAGGCCTAATTTTGGACCTAGCCCACAATTGCCAAACCATAATTCTTAGGCCCATACCCCTTAACCTAAAAATCCTACCAAAAAACCTACAATAAAAAAAGGAAAAAGCCTAAGACTAAAGAAGAAGGGAGTTGAAAAAAGCTGCGCAGCCTTAGAAAATGGACGATCCCCATCGTCTTCTTCAAAATCAAAACCAGAGAACGACCCCCCGACCCCCCTCCCTGCGTCGTCTTCTTCAAGAACACCCCCCCCCTTCGTTTTAATTTCCTTGAGCAGCCATGAACAAGGAAGCAGCCATAAATGACTGAAGCTTCTTCTTCTTCATGAAGACACAAAAATAAACGGAGAGATCGAGAGACGAACGAGTCACCCGCAGAACACCAAGCAAGATCCCCCCCTGTATTTCATCTTCTTCACCTCATATTCTTCCTCATGAACCAAGACACACACCCATAGCAGCCTAACCCTAAAAGAACCCGCAACCTTCAGCTCCACTCCACCCCCTAGCCATTGCCGACCACCCTCTGAAACCAGTGACCCCTCACGCCGAACTCCCTTCCTCTCTAATATCGGAGTCGACTGCCAGAACCCTAGAGCGTCCGGTCATCATCCCCAGCCACTTTCAACAGTTGTAGACCACCTTAACCCTAACAACGACGTCTGCCTCTGCACACGCCATCACAGCTCGCCGAAAAATGACCATCTCCAACATCAAACGGAACCCTTGTATTTGAAGTCAGTAGTAGCTTTTAGAAAATCAGGGGATGTGAGGTTGATTTGGATCTTGAAACGATATGAAAGGAACAAAAAAAAGAACAAAAACAAAAAAAAAACGGACAGAAGCCAAGGAAATCAAAAATAATACAGATTCGTGTTTTTTATCTTTATTTATCTTCGATTCTGTTTTTCTTGGGTTTCAAGGACGAATTTTGGTTAAGAGTTGGGTTTGAATCCGAGCTTGGTTGAGTTTTTGGTGCTAATTCGGGTTCCGTCCGCAGTTCGTCACATTTTTGAGTGTTAAACATTGAAACACAAATTTTTCGGCTATATTGAGGTCCAATTCTATCATTCTCTATCCGCTTTATTCAAGCTTAATGTTAAATGTTTGTCTGGTGATATGATCCCATTGTTTATGTAGTTGTTTTTTCAGTAGTTTTGAATTTGCTCGCATGTTTGTTCGAATTGGTTATAGCTGAACATGATTTTGTCACAGTATAGAAACCGGGTGCTATTCATCAACTGAATTATGTCAAAGAAGATTAAAGGGGCTCGGGTGTGCATTTCATGTGACCCAAATCCAAATCCCAAAACGTTGAATAAAATGTGTTCCGGATTGCGGGTGCATTTTATGTGGCGCGATCCAAAGACATGTTTTAAACGACGTTTAATCTACATCAAATGGAATAAAAGCGGTTAACAGCTAAAATTTGCACATAGGTTCATAATTGTTTAAAATCAGATAATTAAGCTGAATATAACAGTTGAGCGACCGTGCTAGAACCACGGAACCTGGGAATGCCTAATACCTTCTCCCGGGTTAACATAATTTCTTACTCGAATTTCTGGTTCGCGAACTGTTAAACAGAGTCAGTATTTTTCTCGATTCGGGATTCAACTGGTGACTTGGGACACCATAAATCTCCCAAGTGGCGACTCTGAATCTTTATAATAAATCTCATTTCGATTGTCCTTTAATTGGAAAAACTCCATTATACATCCCTTCCGGGGGTGTAGATAAAAAAGGAGGTATGACAACGGCCGCGAAAAATACATTGCGGTAGTAGTCCAAACTTTAGAGAGTGCATCATTTTTCCATTTTTCCAGTTTAGTTCCTGCACTGCATCAAACCAATCCTACACACATCTCACAACCAGTTAGACCAAAAGTAAATCCTATACGACAAAGAAAATTAAAGAAAAACAAAAAGAAAGACACATGGGTTGCCTCCCAAGAAGCGCTTGATTTAACGTCGTGGCACGATGCAGGTTACCATCAAATCACTTTAGATGGAGCAGTGCCACCATGTGGCTATCATCAATCTTGCCCAAGTAGTGCTTGACCTTGTGACCATTAACTCTGAAGACCTCCCCATTTTTTTTCTTCAAGTCAAGTGCACCAAACAGAGTCACAAACACCACTTCAAAAGGTCCACTCCATTCCGACTTAAGCTTTCCCGGAAACAGACGTAACCGAGAATTGTACAAGAGAACCAAATCACCCACTTTGAACTCCTTGCCACGAGAATACTTATCATAGAGGTACTTCATCTTGTCCTTATACAAGGGCGGACTGGAGTAGTACTAGAATCGGAATTCATCAAGTTCATTAAGCTGCTCCACACGAAGATTTGCTGCCACATCCCATTCAAGATTCAACTTTCTCAAAGCCCACATGGCCTTGTGCTCTAACTTAACCGGTAGATGTCAAGCCTTCCTAAACACCAACCGGTACAGAGACATGCCAATCAGAGTCTTGTAAGCAGTTCTATAATCCCATAGAGCATCATCCAATTTCTTTAATCAATCGGTCCTATTTGCATTGACCGTCTTTGACAATATACTCTTGATTTCCCTATTTGAGACTTCAACTTGGCCACTCGCCTGAGGATTATAAGGGGTAGAAACTTTGTGATTGACACCATATCTTGAAAGCAAAGTATCAAAAGCTCTATTGCAAAAATGAGACCCCCATCACTTATGATTGCTCGAGGAGTGCCAAACCTAGTAAAAATGCTCTTATTGAGAAATGCAACAACACTCGGAGCCTCATTGTTGGGCAAAGCCATGGCTTCAACCCACTTTGAAACATAGTCGAATGCCACTAGAATGTATGTGTTCCCACACGAACTAACAAATGAGCCCATGAAATCAATGCCCCACACATCAAAAATATCAACTTCAAGAATGGTATTGAGAGTCATCTCATCTTTCTTCAAAATTCCAGCCGCTCTTTGACAATCGTCGCATCTCTCCACAAGTTCACTTGCATCTTTGTACAAAGTAGGCCAATAAAACCCACAACTAAGAACTTTTGAAGCCGTCCTTGCCCCGCCATAATGGCCACCATAGGGAGAGGAATGACAAGCCTCTAAGATACTCAATTGCTCCTCCTCCAGGACACACCTTCGGATTACACCATCCGTGCAGATGTTAAACAAGTACGGTGCATCCCAATAGAAGTCCAAACTATCCTGTTTGAGCTTCTTCCTTTGGTTAGAAGAGAGCTAACATGAGATTATACCTGTCACAAAGAAATTAGCAACGTCCGCAAACCATGGCATACCATTCACCGACACAGAAAGGAGTTGTTCATTGGGAAATGAATCATTTATCTCTAGGCCATCACAAGGCCTCCCCTCCTCCTCCAAGCAGGACAAGTGGTCCACCACTTAATTTTCACTACCCTTCCGGTACACAATCTCCAAATCAAACTCTTGAAGTAACAAGACCCATCATATCAACCTAGCTTTGGAGTCATTCTTCGTCATAAAGTACCGGAGTGTGGCATAATCGGTATGAACTATGACCTTGGCACCCATGAGATACGACCGAAATTTCTACATTGTGAACACAATAGCCAAAAGCTCTTTCTCAGTCAACGTGTAGTTCACTTGAGCATCATTCATTGTCTTGCTCGCATAGTACACCGGATGAAACATTTTGTTCAGTCTTTGACACAAGACCGCTCCAACCGCAACATCACTCGCATCACACATAAGCTCGAAAGGCAAGCTCCAATTGGGTGCGGTAATAATAGGAGTGGTGGTCAATTTGTGCTTGAGAAGTTCAAAAGCTTTCATACATCCCTCATTGAACATGAACTTGGCATCTTTTTCTAATAACTTGCACAAGGGATTCACTACCTTTGAAAAGTCTTTGATAAATCTCTAGTAGAACCCCGTATGCCCAAGAAAACTTCTAACTCCCTTGACAAAAGTAGGGGGAGGGAGCCTTGAAATCACTTCAATTTTTGCTTTGTCTACCTCTATACCACGCTTTGAAATTCTCCTCAACCATGAAGTGTCATTTCTCCCAATTAAGAACAAGATTGGTTTCTTCACAACGGGCCAACACTCTATCAAGATTTTTCAAACATTCATCAAACGAGTCACCCACAACGAGTAAGAGCCAACGAGATTTTCTTAGGCTCATAAGAGTAAGAGCCCATTCCATGTAAGGCCTTCATCCTCATTGACACACTCCACTCGGCCTTCATCCTTATTTACATCAAGATTAAACAATACCGCCTCTAGAGGGTCCTCCGCATTGATCATTGCACTAGTATCATCAACTATCACTTCCATGACAAGGTCCACAAAGAGCACACTTCAGAACTGTTGGTCTACTTCATTGACTTGCACACATGAAAGACCAATTTCTCATCACCCACTCGGAAGGTGAGTTCCCCTGCTTCCGCATCAACTAAGGCCTTCCCAGTAGTAAGGAAAGGTCTTCCCAATATGATCGAAACCTCATAATCTACATCACAATCCAAGATCACAAAATCATCTGTCAAGATAAATTTGTCCACCTGTATAAGAACATCATCGATTATACCCAAAGGTCTCTTCATTGTTCTATCTGCCATTTGCAATCTCATGGAGGTCGGCCTCGGTTTCCCAATACCGAAAGTCTTAAAAACTGAGTAGGGCATCAAGTTGATACTTGCCCCCAAATCACATAGAGCCTTATCAAAGTCTACACTCCCAATGGTATAAGGAATGGTAAAAGCACCAGGATTTTCTAGCTTCGGGGCCATTGAGTGCACTATTGCACTAACTTGATGGGTCATCTTGATAGTTTCACAATCCATGGATCTTTTCTTTGTCACCAAATCTTTCATGAATTTAGCATAACCCAGCATTTACTCTAGAGCTTCCACCAAACGCACGTTAATGGATAAGCTCTTCATCATGTCAATAAACTTCTTAAACTGATTCTCATTTTTCTGCTTCGCAAGCCTTTGAGGATAAGGTGGAGGTAGACTTAGCAAAGGAGCCTTGGCTTTAGGCACAACCATTTTTGATATGCCTATTACGTGTTCCCTAGACGGGTTCACGTCATTCTAAGTTTCCACCTCGGCATCTTGGATATCAATCCTCATATTCATCAATCACATTCTTAACCACCAAATGAATCTCATCTTCTTGCAACTTAACTTCATCACTCAAAATTTCTTTTTGCTTGGAGGCATGCACATCATCGCCTAGTCCACTTCTTGTAGTTACTGCCATAACATGCCCATAATTGCTCCCACCCTTGTGGTTGACTACCGTATCACTAGGAAGAGCCCTCTTAGGACGAGCATTAAAGGATTGTGAGATTTGGCCTAATTGAACCTCCAAGTTTCGGATTGAAGTATTGTGGGAAGCCAACTAAGCATCAGAGTCCGCATTCTTTTTCATCATATGTTCAAACATTATTTCAATTCTCCCCATTTCATTATTGGAAGAATTAGGACCTTGGGATAGAAATGGGGGTAGATTGTTCGGTTGTTGATACATTGGGGGCCTTTGAAAGCCTTGCCCCCGATTTCCTTGGTTGCCATTGTTCCAACCACCCTGATTGTTGTTTCCACCCTAGTTGTTGTTGTTGCCACTCCAATTACCCTGATTGTTCTAATTATGTTTCTAGTTCCCCATTTAGAATTTTGGTTATTGTTCCCCCAATTATTATTCCCTTGTTGTTGTTGATTTCCCCAATTGCCTTGGGGTCTCCATTGTTGTTGGTTGGATGAATTGCCCCTTTGGCCCTAATAATTGTTCACATATTGTACTTCTTCATTCTGCCCATCATAGCCATCATCTTAGAATCCACCACTATCATTGTCATATTGATATGAATTCCCTTGGTTCTGTTGACATCTTTATCTTCTTTTGTAAAACTAGCATGTTGACACCCTCCATAGTATTAACCTATCGTGGATTTTGAACCTGCTATAACTATGCCTTTGCTAGCTGGTTCATTGTTGTTGTCAGCTCTGCTATTGCCTGCCCATGATCATGTAGATCTTTGTGCAAGTGAGTGACCGTAGGGTCACCCTGTGGCACATTGGCTCTACTTTGCCAAGCGGAAGACGTGTCAGTCATCTCATCAAGAATGTTACAATCCTCATCATAAGACAGCTTCATGAAATTACTCCCGGCAAGTTAGTTCACTATGCACTGATTTGTTGTGTTAATGCCCCGGTAGAATGTCTGTTATATCATTGCCTCAGTCATATCATTATTGGGACATTCCTTTACCATGGTTCTGTATCTCTCCCATATCTCATGTAATAGTTCGGTGGTCTCCTGCTTGAAAGGTAATATCTCATCCCTCAATGCTGCCATGTGCCCAGTGAGAAAAACTTAGCAATGAATTTATCCACCAACTCATCCCCCGTTGTGATGGAATGGTTGGGAAGTCATTCAAGCCAATCCAATGCCTTACCTCTAAGTGAGAAAGGGAATAATCTCAATCGAAGTGCATCCTCTGACACATTAGATTGCTTGCTCCCCAACAGGTATCAATGAAACCCTTAAGATGTTTGTAAGCATTCTGATGGGGAGCACCCGTGAAATACCCTTGCATCTCCAACAATGTCAGCATCACATTTTTAATTTGAAAATTGCCCGCCCGAATCTGGGATGGAACAATTGCACTAGCATATCCTTGGTTTGGAAGCACTCGAGGAGCCACTCTTGGAGGTAGCGGGGAGGGTCTGCAACATTATCATTGGCCTGGAGGCCTCTCCTTTGAGTTTGAGGTACTATAGGAACCTCATCATCAATATTGTCATCTACCTCCTCCCCCGGTGGAAGATCTCCAAGAGGTGCGTTGTTTGCTGCCATTTTGTACCATAATTTGTGACACACACAAATTAGTAACGTAGAAGGAAAGAAGAACAATATAAAAAACTACTTAGATAGATAGCCAAAACCGTTAGCTCCCTGGCAACGATGCCAAAAAGTGATCGGAGCCAACCCTACACCACTACAAAGTGGCGAGAGCGGTCAAAGTAGCTTTTACCCGGGATGGTTGGGATCGAATCCACAGGGAGCTAGAATTGCGAATTGGATTCCTATCTAAACTAGAAATGCATAGTGCTCTTAATTACACTTCCAATCATCTTTGGTTGTTTGATACTTCTAATTTTTAAACTAAATTAAACTAAGAGTGAATGCTTGTAAGATTTTCTAAATATTTAAAGAGGCACTAGGGAAGTGACTTTCTCCTAGGTGAATACTTGACGGGATCTAAAGCCTAAGGCAAAGAAGTTATGTTGGGGATTGTGATATAGCCAATGCACGGAATTACTCAATCTAAACCTCTCGGTAGCTTGAGTGACTTTGCCCTAATAGACTTTCTCAAGACCAATTGGGTGTCAAAATTGTGCAAGCAATATAGGCTCAACTCGTGTATTACTATCTCTAGGTTTAACCCTTTAATTGGGGCTATCAATCTTTTGATTACACCCCAATTCTTTGTTGGATTGATTTTCCTAGACTCAAGTTCTCTTTCTCAAGAAGATCCCAAGTCAAATAGGCACAAATTAGTGTTTACAACCACTAATTCAACATGAAAAACACAAATCAGTCCAAATATCAACTACCCATAAAAATCAAAGCCTTAAATCAAAAGACCCATCAAATACCCACACTAGGGTTGAGCCATAACCCTAGCTAATGGGTCTAGATACTCATAATAATGGAAGAAAACAGAGAAATAGATGAAGAATAACCCATAAATTATAATTACAAACTAAGATATTGATGATTCAGTGTTAATCTAGCTACAAATTACTTAAAATGGAATTAAACAGCCGTTCATGTGCTCTGGGATCTAACAGATTACAAAAGATCCCCTAAAAATGTGAAAAGAAAGTATTTATACTAGGCCAAATTTTTTGGACAAAAATACCCCTGACGAGGTACTGCATTCCGTATAAAATGCACCGCGGACCGCGATGAGGTTTCTTGGCTTAAATATTTACTCTCTGAAGCTGGCCATCGCAGGCCACATAAAATGCACCGCGGCCGCGGTGGCTTCAACTACGGTCTGCATAAAAAGGACCGCGGGCTGCATTGGCTTTTATCTTCAAACTCCCAACTCTCTGAACCCCCACTCCGCGGACCGCACAAAATGGATTGCAACCACGAAAAGGCTACTGCGGCCGTAAGAAATCCTCCATGGACCACATTGCCTTAGGCTCCGAAAGTGCACCTTTCTGAATCTCCTCACTACGGACCGCACTAAATGGCTTACGGCTGCGGTGGGTCTGTTGCAGCTGTACTTTGACTTGTTATTGGTACTTGTGCATGTTTCACTCCTTTTTGAGATGGTTTTGACTAATTGTCACCTTTTTGACCAAACCCTGCAAACAAGTACAACATGTAAGCCTTTTGGACTATTTGTATACATTTTTAATCCAAAACTTGAGTAAAAATGAGTGTAAAAAGAGTTAGAATCCCTAGTTATCATCCATCCTTCCAGTCCGTTTGATTCAGCACTACAGGCTTCTCACGATGCTCCACATGGACGTGGTTATAATGTACCTCCTTCAGGACAGCCAGCTCCTATCAGAACACCTCCTCTTCAGAGCTATTCTCAAGGTCAGTCGGCCTGCCAGGGTCAGTCTCAGTCTTCTCAACCGCAATACTCACTTTGAGAGCGGTGGGTATGGTCATATCTGGAAGGCTTGTTTGATATTAGTGGTTGTTCAGTCGCAACATCAGGGTTCACGTGCCATGGTTCAGGCATCGGTTGTTCCACTTCCTGCTCAGCCAGCTAGAGGTTGTGGTAGAGGTGCTTGAAGTGGAGGTAGAGGTATTAGAGGTGGAAGTCAAGCCGCTAGAGGTGGAGGCTAGCCAGCAGGAGGCCATCCCAGGAACGTAATTCAGAGTGGTGGGGCCCAGCCCTGATGTTATTCTCTTTTAGCCAGGCCAGAGGCTAAGGCCTCTGATGCAGTTAGAGGTACTAGAGGTAGAGGTAGAGGTTCTAGAAGTGGAGGTAAAGGTATTAGAGGTGGAAGTCAAGCCGCTAGAGGTGGAGGCCAGCCAGCAGGAGGCCGTCCCAGGAACGTAATTCAAAGTGGTGGGGTCTAGCCCTGATGTTATGCTCTTTTAGCTAGGCCAGAGGCTAAGGCCTCCGATGCAGTTATCACAGGTATTGTTCTGGTTTGTAGTAGAGATGCTTCAGTTCTATTTGATCCAGGGTCTACATACTCCTATGTGTCATCTTATTTTGCCCCGTATTTGGTCATGCCTATTGATCCTTTGAGTGCTTTTGTATATGTGTCTACACTGGTAGGTGATTCTATTTTGGTGGATCGTGTCCATCTTTCATGTATAGTTGTGATTGGGAGTCTTGAGACTCGAGTAGATCTGTTACTTTTGGATATGGTTGACTTTGATGTCATATTAGGGATGGACTGGTTATCACCTTACCATGCTATCTTGAATTGTCATGCCAAAACTGTGACCCTAGCCTTGCGGGGTTCATCTCGTTTAGAGTGGAGAGGGACTTCTAGTCATTCCACTCGTAGGGTTATCTCATATATGAAGGCCCGACATATGGTTAAGAAGGGATGTTTTGCCTATTTGGCGTATGTTCGTGATTCTAGTGCCGAGGTTCCTTAAATGGATTCTGTACCGGTTGTACGTGAGTTTCCAGAGATATTTCCTTTAGACCTGCCGGGGATGTCACTCGACAGGGATATTGACTTTTGTATTGATTTGGCTCCGGGCACTCAGCCCATTTCTATCCCGCCATATCGTATGGCCCCGCCAGAGTTGAAAGAATTGAAAGAACAGTTGTAAGACCTGCTTGATAAAGGCTTTATTAGACCTAGTGTCTCTCCTTGGGGTGCACTGGTATTTTTGTTAAGAAGAAGGACAGATCCATGAGGATGTGTATAGATTATCGACAGTTGAACAAGGTCACAATCAAGAACAAGTATCCATTGCTGAGGATTAATGATTTGTTTGACCAGCTTTAGGGTACCAAGGTATTTTCGAAGATTGATTTGAGATCTGGCTACCATCAGTTGAGGATTAGGGCATCCAATGTCCCTAAGACAGCTTTTCGCACTCGGTACAGGCATTATGAGTTCTTAGTGATATCATTCGGGTTGACAAATGCCCCAGCAGCTTTCATGAACTTGATGAACCGAGTGTTCAAGCCTTACTTGGATTCCTTCGTGATAGTCTTCATTGGTGTTTTTTTTATCTACTCCCGCAGCCGAGAGGAGCAGGAGCAGCATATTCGCGTAGTTCTCCAGACTTTGAGGGACAGTTAGTTATATGCTATGTTTTCAAAATGTGAGTTCTGGTTGTGTTCAGTTGCATTCTTGGGTCACGTTGTATCGGTAGAGGGTATTTAGGTGGATCCGAAGAAGATAGAGGCAATCAAGGACTAGCCTAGACCCGCATCAGCTACAGAGATCCGGAGTTTCTTAGGTTTGGCGTGATATTACCATCGGTTTGTGGAGGAATTTTCATCTATTGCAGCCCCGATGACCAGGTTGACCCAGAAGGGTGCCCAGTTCAGTGGTCGGATGAGTGTGAGGCGAGCTTTCAGAAGCTCAAGACAACTTTGACTACGGCGTTGGTGTTGGTATTGCCTCCAGGTTCAGGGCCATATACAGTATATTGAGATGCATCTCGTATTGGACTTGGTGCGGTGTTGATGCAGGATGGTAAGGTCATTTTGTATGCTTCACAACAGTTGAAGATTCATGAGAAGAATTATCCAGTTCATGATTTGGAGTTAGCAGCCATTGTTCACGTGCTAAAGATTTGGAGGCACTGTTTATATGGCATGTCATGTGAGGTGTTCACAGAGCACAAGAGTCTGCAGTACCTGTTCAAGCAGAAGGAGCTAAATTTGAGGCAAAGAAGGTGGTTGGAGCTAAAGACTATGATATCACCATCTTATATCATCCGGGGAAGGCCAATGTAGTGGTCGATGCTTTGAGTAGAAAGTCAGTCAGCATGGACAGTCTAGCGTATATTCTAGTTAGTGAAAGACCGCTTGCTTTGGATGTTCAAGTTTTAGTCAATCAGTTCGTAAGGTTGGACGTTTCTAAGCCCAACTGTGTATTAGCTTGTACAGTCGCTTGTTCTTCATTATTTGAGCATATCTGAGATTGGCAGTATATTGATACTCATTTGCTTATCCCGAGGGACACAGTGTGGCACGGTGATGCCAAGCAGGTTACAGTTGAGATGATGGAGTTTTGAGGATGCAGGGTCATATTTGTGTGCCTAATGTGGATGGACTTCGAGAGTTGATTCTAAAGGAGGCCCATAGTTCCTAGAACTCCATTCATCCAGGCGCCGTTAAGATGTATTAGGATTTGCGGCAGCATTACTGGTGGAAGAGGATGAAGAAGGATATTGTTGCATATGTGGCTCGGTGTTTGAATTGTCAGCAGGTAAAGTACGAGCATCAGAGACCTGGTGGTTTGTTTCAAAGGATTGAGATTCCCGAGTGGAAGTGGGAGTGTATCACTATAGACTTCATTGTTGGACTCCCATGGACTCAAAGGAAGTTCGATGCAGTGTGGGTTATTGTTGATAGGCTGACCAAGTCAAAACATTTCATTCTTGTGGCAGTCTCCTATTCTTCAGAGAGGTTAGCAGAGATCTATATCTGGGATTGTTCATCTACATGGCGTGCCCGTGTCTATTATTTCTGACCGAGGTACGCAGTTTACCTCACATTTATGGAGAGCAGTTCAGTGTAAGTTGGGCACACGGGTCGAGTTTAGCACAACTTTTCATCCTCAGACGGATGGTTAGTCCGAGCATACTATTCAGATTTTGGAGGATATGCTCCGAGCATGTGTTATTGACTTTGGAGGTTTGTGGGATCAGTTCTTGCCATTAGCAGAATTTTCCTACAACAACAATTACCAGTCGAGCATCTAGATGGGGCTCCCTATGAGGCTTTATATGGTAGGCAGTGCCTATCACCAATATGATGGTTTGAGTCGGGAGAGGCTCGGTTGTTGGGTACATATACAGGATGCCTTGGACAAGGTTAAGATCTTTCCGGATAGGCTTTGTACAGCTCAGTCCAGGTAAAAATGTTATGCTGACCGTAAGGTTCGTGATGTGGCATTCATGGTCACAGAGCGGGTGTTGCTTCGAGTATCGCCCATGAAGGGCATGATGAGATTTGGGTAGAAGGGAAAGCTAAGCCCTAGGTTCATTGGTCCTTTTGAGATTCTTGATCGAGTGGGAGAGGCGGCTTACAGACTTGCGTTGCCGCTGAGTTTATCAGCTGTGCACCCAGTGTTTCATGTGTCCATGCTTCGGAAGTATCATGGCAATCCATCCCACGTGTTAGACTATAGCACTATCCAGTTGGACAAGGACTTGATCTATGAGGAGGAGCCAGTAGCTATTCTAGACCAGCAGGTTCATCAGTTGAGATTGAAGAGTTTTCCTTCGGTTCATGTTCAGTAGAGGGGTCAGCTTGTTGAGGCAATGACCTAGGAGTCCGAGCCCGATATGCGGAGCCGATATCCCCATCTTTTCTCCGACTCAGGTACTTTTGTTATGTACGTTGGACGAACGGTTGTTTTAGAGGTGAAGAATCTGATGGCCCAAAAGGTCATCGCTCATTTTGAAAGTAAATTCTTTGTCTCGAGGCCTTGAAAACCTATTTTTGTCGCACATCGATTTGCGTACGCAGTCCGGACACATTTTCGAAAAGATTTTATGCGAAATCAAAGTAAAATAAGGAAATTGGCTTTTAATTTGATTAAAAATTGACTTTGGTCAACATTCGTGGTAAACGGATCCGGACCCATGATCCGACGGTCTTGTAGGGTCCGTAGTAAAATATGGGACTTAGGTGTATGCCCGGAATCAAATTTTGATGTCCCAAGCCTGAGAAAAGAATTTAAAGAAAATTGTTTGTTGGAAAATATAAAGGCCTTTAGAAGTAAAATGATGCATTTTCTTGATGGTATCAGGCCTGTATCATGGTTCTGGAGCCCGAAAGAAGTTTAAAATAATAATTAAGTTGAATCTGTGAAATTTGGTAAAGATCGGAATTGATTTGGTATAAATCGGACGTACAGTTGAGAAAATGGAAATTTTGGTGTTCTTGAGTAATTTTATGAATTTGAGGTTGAATTCATAGTTGTTGATGTTATTTTGATGATTTGATTGTACGAGCAAGCCCGCATGATGTTTTTAGACTTACGTGCATGTTTGATTTGGAGCCCTGAGGGCTCAGATGAGTTTTGGATAGGCTACAGGGTGAATTGGACTTAGGAAATTTCTGCTGGTATTTGGTATTTTTTGCCTAGGCCTCTAATCTCGCAATTGCGAGATCAGGCTTCGCAAATACGAAGATCTTAGGCTTGGGAAATGCGACTCAATCGTCGCAATTGCGAACCAAGCCTGAGCAGGCCATTCTCGCAAATGCAACATTTTGGTCGCAAATGCCACTATTCCTTCACAAATGTGAAGCTGACAGGATTTCAAAGAGTTCGTACATGCGAACCCCTGGTCGCAATTGCGACAACTAAGACCTGTTAAATGGGATTTTGACGAGATTCTTCTCATTTTTCAAACTTTTTCAAACCCTAAAACATCTTGGGCGATTTTCCAAAGAAAGGTTCTTCTCCAAATCAATTTTACGTCATTTCTAACTAATTTCTTTCAATCTAATCCTTCTTTTTACAGGATTTAATTTCAAAATCAAGGGTTTTTCATGGGAAATTGGGTGATTTTGGGTAAAACTTAGGATTTTCAAATTTTGGGGATTTAGACCTCGATTTGAGGTCCGATTTCGAAACAAATTATATATTTGAGTTCGTGGGTGAATGGGTGATCGGGTTTTGATTTGAACTTCGAGTTTTGACCCAGCGGGCCCGAGGTCATTTTTTTGACTTTTTGGGAAAACATTGGAAAACCTATTTTCATGCATTAGAATTGGCTTGTTTAGCATTTATTAATGTTATTAAGTAAATTGTGGCTAGATACAAGCGGGTTGGAAGTGGAATCAAGAGGTAAAGCAGTAGTTGAGGCTTGACTGTGTTTGTGGCATTGAGGTAAGTGTTTGGTCTAACCGTAGCTTGAGGGAATAGGAGTTGTGGTCTTATTTGCTATGTGTTAAGTGTTGAGTACGACGTATAAGTGTGGTGAGGAGTATCTATACATTGGTGTCAGACATGCCCGTGAGTCTTATACTATGATTGTTGTGACTCTGTTGTGTATTACCCATGTTTAATATGTTGATTATAAATATTGTAAAAGGCTTAGGAAAGTATTCTTGGTAATTGACCATTGTTGAGCATTGGCTCAAATTGAGACTTATGTTGTGAAGTAATGGTTGAAACGAGATGAGGTATATTGTTGATTCCCTTGCCGGAATGTTATTGTTTCCCTTGCCAGGAAGTTATCGTTTAGAATTGATTCCCTTGCGGGGATGTTATTGCTTATGATATTGTTTTCCCTTGCCGGGATATTGTTGTTATACTATTGTTCCCTTGCCGGGATTCTTTTGTGATTGGTTTTAATTTGTATATTGGGATCGGATTGCATGCCGCAGCAATATTATATGGGATCGGGTTGCACGCCGCAACAAGGAGTAATAAGGGTGGACAGGTGGGTTCGGGTTGCATGCTGCAACATCATTATATGAATTGGATCGGGTTGCACGCCGCAACATCATTATATGATTTGGATCGGGTTGCATGCCGCAATAGTATTATATGATTGGGATCGGGTTGCACGCCGCAACAAGAAAGAATAAAAGTGAATATTGATTCATTATTGTTTTTCCTTATTCTTGTTGATATGAAATTATGGTGTTCCTTATGTTTCTCTACAGAAATTCTATTAGTACTTGATATTTCCCACAGCATGTTCCCCCTTCCCATCTTTAACTGCTAGTTTCCGTTATTATTATTTATCGTATATGCTTTAACTACACAAGTTTATTTTGTAGTTTTGTCCTAGCCTCGTCAGTACTTCGCCGAGGTTAGGCTAGACACTTACCAGCACATGAGGTCGGTTGTGCTGATACTGCACTCTGCACTGTGTGCAGATCCCGATGCTAGAGCTTTTGAACCAAAGCGAGGTTGTTACCTTCAGTCCAGCGGAGACCCGAGGTAGTCCTGCAGACGTCCGCAGGCCTTGGCATCCCCTTTTATCATTTCCATTCTATGTTTATTTAATTCAGAGACAGACTTGTATTTTTCTATTCAGACCACTGTTTGTAGTATTCATAGATGGTTCGTGACATTGTGACACCAGTTCTGGGTAAAGTTGTATTTTGGATTTTCGTACTAGTATTTGGTTAAATTATCAGAGTTCGTCTTCCGCATTTCTTTTATTATTATTATTATTATTATTCCGTTGTTGATCACATGTTAATTTGAAATTGTTAAAAGGTTAAGGAAAAGGGTAATAAATCTGTAACACTCGGCTTGCCTAGCTTTCACGAGTAGGTACCATCACGACTCCCGAGGGTGCGAAATCCACGCCGTGACAAATTGGTATTAGAGCTCTAGGTTGCTTAGGTCTCACAATTCACGGATAAGCTTAGTAGAGTCTGAAGGATCGGTACAGGGACATCTGTGTTTATGCCCCAGAGGCTACGGAGTTTAGGAAAACTTCACATCTATTCTTTCCTGTCGTGCGACTTGATTTCTCAATGCTAATTGAACTTTGATAACTAGGGATTTTGATACATTTTATACTCCTTCTTGATTAAGTTTTGATTAGAAATGTGTACAAAATAGTCCCAAAGGTTCAGAAGTTGTGCTTGATTGCAGGTTTGATCAACAAGGTGACAAGATGTCAAAGATCAGCTCAAAAAGGAGTGAAAATTACACAAGTACCAAGACAAGATAAAGCTCAGGTAAAACAAGGCCAGTGCAGCCGCACACCATTCTGTACGGTCCACACAAGTGATGTTCAGAGAGTGTGCATTTCTAGGCCAACAGGCATTGCAACCACATGGGGTTTTGTTCGGTTCGCATTGAGTTCATTGCTGCCGCACTCGATTTAGTGCGGTCCGCAAAGCCAGAGTTCAGAGAAGTGTCAGTTTCAAGTTTAAAGTCCTATAAGGTCCGCGCTCCATTTCATGCGGACCGCACTAGAAGCCACCGCGGCCACACTTGATTTTGTGCAGTCCACATTGCCAGAGTTCAGAGAGCTGGATTTTAAGTCAAGAGCCTTAGTGCGGCCGCACGTGATTTTGTGTGGTACGCACTAACCCCACTGGGGTATTTTTGTCCAAATTTTTTAGCTTAGTATAAATAGCCTTTTTCCCATTTTTAGGTCATCAGATATTTTTGTACACTGGCTGCGCTCGTGACTTCGAATATTTTAGCTATTTTGAGTAGTTTTAGCTTCATTTCAACATTGAATCCTGAAGTTTAATTTAGCAATTAATTAATATGAGTTTTTATTCATCTATTTCTTTGTTTTCTTCTCTAATTATGAGTAGCTAGACCCATAAGATGGGTTTATGGATCAACCCTAGTGTGGGTAATTAATGGGTCTTGTGTATTGATGCTTGATTGTCTATGGGTATTTGATATTTGGACTAATTTCATGTTTAATTGCTGAATTAGTGGTTGTAAACACTAGTTTGTGTTTAGTTGACTTTGGCTCTTCTTGAGAAAGAGAGTCTAAGTCTCTGAAATTGGTCTAACAAGAAATTAGGGCGTACTCAAGAGATTGATAGCCCCAATTAAAGGGTTAAATCTAGAGATAGTAATACCCGACTTGAACATTGATTGCTTGTGCAAATTTGCATACCCAATTGGTTTTGAGAAAGTCAATCCGGGCAAAATCACTCGAACTACCGAGAGGTATAAAGTGAGTAGAATTGTGCAATGGTTATATTATAATCCCCAAATGTGACAATCATAGCTTAGACTCAAGTACCTAGACGAAAGTCATTACCCTAGTGCCTTTTACCAATTTGAACAACTCGCAATAGTTTAACCTTAGCTTATTTTAGTTTAATTGAGCATTGTAGATTTATAAAATTAGAAGTAAATCAAAACCCAAAATGTTTAGAAGTGAAATTAAGAGCAAATACACAACTCTGCTTTAGATAGACACCCGACTCCAATATCTAGCTCCCTGTAGAAATTGATCTCCACCTTAATCGGGTAAAAACTGCTTCGACCTCTCTCGCTACTCAATTGTAGTGCAGGGTTGGCCTCGATCACCTTTTTGGCGCCGTTGCTGGGGAGCTAATGGTTTTGGCTATCTATCTAAATAGTTTTGTGTATTGTTCTTCTTTCCTTCTTTGTTACTAATTTGTGTGTGTCATAACTTCAGGTACTAAATGGCAGCAAACAACGCCAATGACCCTCTTGGAAATGTTATTGCGGGGGAGGAGGTAGATGACGTCGGAGATGATGAGGTGTCTCTTATACCTTAAGGACAACGTAGAGGCCTCCAAGCCAATGCTAATGCAAATGACAATATTCCAGACCCTCCTCCGCCACCTCCAAGAGTGGCTCCTATAGTGCTTTCAAACCAAGGCTATGCAAGTGCTATTATCCCACCCCGAATCCGGGCGGGCAATTTTCAAATAACCAATGTGATGATGACTTTGCTAGAGCAGCGTGGGTATTTCACGGGCGCTGCAAATCAAAATACTTACAAACATCTCAAGGGGTTTGTGGATATATGTTGGGGGAGTAAGCAATCTAACGTGTATGAGGATGCTCTCCGGTTGAGACTCTTCCCATTTTCACTTAGAGGGTAATCACTTGATTGGCTTGAGCGACTTCCCAACCATTACATCATTACTTGGGATGAGTTGGAAGATAAGTTCATTGTGAAATATTTCTCACCGGGGCATATGGCTGTATTGAGAGATGAGATCTTGGCATTCAAGCAAGAGCCCACGGAACCTTTGCATGAAATTTGGGAGTGTTATAGAACAATGGTGAAGGAATGCCCCAACAATGATATGACTGAGGCGATGATCCAACAAACCTTCTATCGGGGCATTAATACAACAAACTAATGCATAGTGAACCAACTTGCTGGGGACAACTTTATAAAGTTGTCATATGATGAGGCTTGTGACATTCTTGAGGAGATGGCTGACACTTCTTCTACGTGGCAAAGTAGAGCCAACGTGCCCCAGGGTGACCCTACGGTCACTCATTTGCACAAGGAGTTACATGATCATGGGAAGGCTATAGCTTAGTTGACAACTACAATGAACCAACTAGCAAAGGTACAGTTGCAACAAGTTCAAAATCCTCACCAAGTGAATGCCATGGAGGGTGTTAACATGCTTTTCAACAAAAGAAGACAAAGAGGTCAACAGAACCAAGGAAATTCGGAGCGATTTGACAATGATTGTAGTGGATTCCAAAATTATGGTTATGATGAACAAAATGAGGAGGTGCAATATGTGAATAATTATCAAGGCCAAAGGGGCAATTCTTCCAACCAACAACAATGGAGACCCAAGGCAATTGGGGCAATCAATAACAACAAGGCAATGGTAATTGGGGGAACAACAACCAAAACTCCAACTGGGGAAATCAGAACAACAACCAAAACTCCAACTGGGGAAATTAGAACAATAATCAAAACAATCAGGGAAGTTGGAATGGTAACAACAACAATTGGGATGGTAACAACAATCAAGGTGGATGGAACAATAGAAACCAAGGAAACCTGGGGCAAGGCTTTCAAAGACCCCCAATGTACCAACAATCGAACAACCCACCCCTATTTCCATCTCAAGGTCCTAGTTCTTCTAGAAATGATATGGGTAGAATTGAAATGATGTTCAAACAAATGATGAAGAATAATGTGGATTCTGATGCGCAGTTGGCTTCCCACAATACCTCGATTTGGAATTTGGAGGTTCAGTTGGGCCAAATCTCACAGACCTTGAATACTCGCCCTAAGGGTGCTCTACCAAGTGATACGGTAGTGAACCCGAAGGGTGAGAACAATCATGTTATGGCAGTAACTACAAGGAGTGGACGAGGCGGTGATCTGAATGCCTCTAAACAAAACCAAATTTTGAGTGATGATGTTGATTTGCAAGAAGATGAAGTTCCTTTGGTGGTTGAAAATGTGATTGATGACAATGAAAATGAAGAAGTGAGGATTGACATTCAAGATACCGAGGTGGAAACTCAAAATGATGTGAACCCATCTAGGGAACACATAATAGACATGCCGGAGCCGGTGGTGCCTAAGGCCAAGGTACCTTTTCCAAGGCCACCCCCACCTTATCCTCAAAGGCTCACGAAGTAGAAAACTGAGAATCGGTTTAAAAAGTTCATTGACATGATGAAGAGCTTATCCATCAATATGACTTTGGTGGAGGCTCTTGAACAAATGTCGGGCTATGCTAAATTCATGAAGGACTTGGTAACAAAGAAGCGGTCTATGGATTATGAAACTATAAAGATGACTCACCAAGTAAGTGCAATAGTGCATTCAATAGCCTCGAAGCTTGAAGATCCCGGTGCTTTCACCATTCCTTGCACCATTGGGAGTGCGGATTTTGCTAAAGCTCTATGTGATTTGGGGGCTAGCATCAATTTGATGCCCTATTCCATTTTCAAGACTTTGGGTATTGGTTAGCCGAGGCCGACTTCCATGAGATTACAAATGGCAGATAGAACAATGAAGAGACCATTGGGTATTATTGATGATGTGCTTGTCCGGGTAGACAAATTTATCTTGCCAGCTGACTTTGTGATCTTGGATTGTGAGGTGGATTATGATGTTACTATCATTTTGGGGAGACCTTTCCTTGCTACGGGGAAGGCCTTAGTTGATGTGGAAGCAGGGGAACTCACCTTCCGGGTGGGTGATGAAAAAGTGGTCTTTCATGTTTGCAAATCAATGAAGCAGCCCAACAGTACCGAGGTGTGCTCTTTTGTGGACCTCGTCACAGCAGTGATAGTTGATGACACCAGTGCAATGATTAATGTGGAGGATCCATTAAAGGCCGTATTGCTGAATCTTGATGTCAATGATGATGAGGGCCAAGTGGAGTGCATGAACGCTTTACATGGAATGGGCTCTTACTCTTATGAGCCTAGGAAATTATCTTTGGACCTTGAAAATAGGAAGACTCCACCAACAAAACCTTCAATGGAGGAGCCTCCGGTGTTGGAGTTGAAACTGTTGCCTCCACACCTCAGGTATGAGTTCTTAGACTCAAATTCTACTTTGCCAGTTATTTTTTCCTCTTATTTTACTAACATGTAGGTTTATGCCACATTGGCGGTGCTTCAAAAGCGGAAAAAGGCAATTGGATGGACTTTAGCTGATATTCGGGGGATAAGCCCCGCATTCTATATGCACAAGATTATTCTAGAATATGATGCAAAGCCCTACTTGGAACATCAAAGGAGGTTGAACGAGGCAATGCAAGAAGTTGTGAAAAAGGAGGTGATCAAGTTGTTGGATGTCGGGGTTGTGTACCCCATCTCTGATAGCTCTTGGACTTCACCAGTGCAATGTGTACCGAAGAAGGGTGGCATGACCGTGGTTGCAAATTCACAAAATGAGTTGATTCCTACCAGAACAGTCACCGGTTGGAGGGTATGCATGGACTGCCGCAAGTTGAATAAAGTGACCCGCAATGATCACTTTCCTTTGCCTTTTCTTGATCAGATGTTAGACCGAATTGCTGGGCGTGCCTTCTACTGTTTCTTGGATGGGTATTCTGGGTACAACCAAATCTTTATTGCTCCGAAAGATCAGGATAAAACCACATTCACTTGTTCATATGGCACATTTTCTCTCTCTAGGATGCCTTTTGGATTGTGTAATGCACCGGCTACATTTCAGCGGTGTATGATGTCTATTTTCACTGATATGGTGGAAGACATTTTGGAGGTGTTCATGGATGACTTTAGTGTTGTGGGAGACTTATTTGATGAATGCTAGAAGAATCTTGTTAGAGTTTTGGCCCGTTGTGAAGAAACCAATCTTGTTCTCAATTGGGAGAAATGTCACTTTATGGTGGAAGAGGGCATAGTTCTGGGGTATAAAATTTCAAAGCATGGTATTGAGGTAGACAATGCAAAAGTTGATGTGATTTCAAAGCTCCCTCCCCCTACATCTTTCAAGGGAGTTCGAAGTTTTCTTGGGCATGCAGGGTTCTACCGGAGATTTATCAAAGACTTTTCAAAGGTGGTGAATCCCTTGTGCAAGTTGTTAGAAAAAGATGCTAAGTTCATGTTTGATGATAAATGTATGCAAGCCTTTGAACTACTCAAGCATAAGTTGACCACCACTCCTATCATTACCGCACCTAATTGGAGCTTGCCCTTTGAGTTCATGTGTGATGAAAGTGATATTGCGGTTGGGGCAGTTTTGGGTCAAAGAGTGAACAAAATATTTCATCCGGTGTACTATGCGAGCAAGACAATGAATGATGCTCAAGTGAACTACACGGTGACCGAGAAAGAACTTTTGGCTATTGCGTTCGCAATGGAAAAATTTCGGCCGTATCTCATGGGTGCTAAGGTTATTATTCATACCGACCATACTGCAATCCGGTACTTGATGACAAAGAAGGATTCCAAAGCTAGACTGATGTGATGGGCCTTGTTACTTCAAGAGTTTGATTTGGAGATTGTGGATCGGAAGGGTAGTGAGAACCAAGTGGCGGACCACTTGTCCTGCTTGGAGGAGGAGGGGAGGCCTCGTGATGGCCTAGAGATCAATGATTCATTTCTCGACGAACAACTCCTTTCGGTGTCGATGAATGGTATGCCATGGTTTGCGGATGTTGCTAATTTCCTTGTGACTGGTATAATCCCGTGTGAGCTCTCTTTTAACCAAAGGAAGAAGATCAAGCGCGATAGTTTGGATTTCTATTGGGATGAGCCATACTTGTTCAAGATTTGCACGGATGGTATGATCCGAAGGTGTGTGCCGGAGGAAGAGCAATTGAGTATATTGGAGGCTTGTCATTCCTCTCCCTATGGTGGCCATCAGGCGGGGCGAGGACGGCTTCCAAAGTTCTTAGTTGTGGGTTTTATTGGCCAACTTTGTACAAAGATGCAAGCAAACTAGTGAAGAGGTGTGATGAATGTCAAAGAGCGGGTGGAATTTCGAAGAAAGATGAGATTCCTCTCAATACCATTCTTGAGGTTGATATTTTTGATGTGTGGAGCATTGATTTTATGGGCCCGGTTGTTAGCTCGTGTAGGAACCCATACATTCTTGTGGCGGTGGACTATGTTTCAAAGTGGGTTGAAGTTGTGGCTTTGCCCAACAATGAAGCCAGAAGTGTTGTTGCATTTCTCAAGAAGAGCATTTTTACAAGGTTTGGTACTCCTCGTGCAATAAGTGATGGGGGGTCTCATTTTTGCAATAGAGCTTTTGACATTTTGCTTGCAAAGTATGGTATCAATCACAAAATTTCAACTTGCTACCATCCTCAAGCGAGTGGTCAAGTTGAAGTCTCCAACAGAGAAATCAAAAGCATATTGTCAAAGACGGTCAATGCTAATAGGATCGATTGGTCAAAGAAGTTGGATGGCGCTCTATGGGATTATAAGACTTCTTAAAAGACCCTGATTAGTATGTCTCCGTATTTTTTGGTGTTTGGGAAAGCTTTCCATCTACCAGTTGAATTAGAGCACAAGGCCATATGGGCTTTGAGGAAGCTAAATCTTGAATGGGATGTTGCAGCCAATCTTCATGTGGAGCAGTTTAATGAACTTGATGAATTCTGATTCCATGCCTACTCCAGTTCTTCCTTGTACAAGGACAAGATGAAGTAACTTTATGATAAATATGCTCGTAGGAAGGAGTTCAAAGTGGGTGATTTGGTTCTCTTGTTCAACTCTCGGTTACGTCTATTTCCGGGAAAGCTTAAGTCAAAATGGAGTGGACCTTTTGAAGTGGTGTGTGTGACCCCATTTGGTGCATTTGATTTAAAGAAAAAAAATGGGGAAGTTTTCAGAGTGAATGGGCATAGGGTCAAGCACTACTTGGGAAAAATTGATGACAGCCACGTGGTGACACTTCTTCATCTCAAATGATGTGATGGTAACCTGCATCGTGATGCGATGTTAAATCAGGCATTTCTTGGGAGGCAACCTATGAGTTTTTCTTCTTGTTTTTCTTTGATTTTCATTGTAGTATAGGATTTATTTTTGGACTGACTGGTTGTGAGATGCTACAGGATTGTGTTGATGCAGTGCAGGACAAAGTGGAAAAAAAATGTCAAGTCTCTGAAGTTTTCAATGCGGACCGCAATACATTGTGTGCGGACGCTAAGAACTCAGTGCGGGGAGCACAAAATCAATGCGGACCGCACTGATGATGGATGAAATTAACAGCTCTCTAAAGTTTACCACCGCAACCGCATTGCATTTTGTGCAGTCCGCGGTGGTCCACTGTGGCCGCAATGCATTTTGTGCGAACCGCAGTGGCTGCCTTGCCTGAACCTCATGATATTGAGTAGTGCAGACCGCATTGCTATTTAGTGCGGTCCGCATTGTGTTGGTAAGTTGGGCCTCAGGTCCTTTTCTATATATAGGGCCTGAGGCCCTCCTTTTACACTTTTTGATCCTTTTGCTCTCAGAACCCCTAAAACACTGTTCATCGTCCCTATTGCTCGTAACTAACTTCTAGGAATCATTAATCATCAGTAACTCTCACATTTGGTAACTTAACTTCTTTTTAATTGTTTTTATTTTGTTATTTTCTTTTATTTTTTGTTTTTCTTCTGTTATTCCCGTATTTCTTTCAATTCGGTAGTTTAGAGTGGTTAATTCCTTGTTAAAATTAGAATTAGGTAGTTAAAAACACTGGGCAAACTCTTAGGGACCTTTCTTAGGTGTAAAATTGGACTTAAAATCAAAATACATTGAACCCTTAGTTAGTGCTGCTTCTGGATACTCAGTGCGGACCGCGATGAATTTTGTTCGGTCCGTAATGATATTTTGTGCGGACCGCATTGCTGAAAGTCCTGAAACTTGATCTTCGAGGACCGCGGCCGCATTGCATTTTGTGTGGTCTGCGGTGCCTCAATGCGGACGGCATTACCATTTTATGCGGTACGCGGAGCAAATGTTCAGAGAGTGGGTAGTCTGAACCCCACCTCTGTGCAGACCGCATTGGCATTTTGTGCGGTCCGCACTGACCTCTGTGCGGACGCACTATGTAATATATGCAACTGTCTGCAACCTTTTCTTTTCTACAACTCTTATCTTAATTACTTCTACTAATACTAACAAACTTAGTGGATGTTGTTTGCATACAATGGTGAAATAAAGAGGCAATGGCTCTAAACAACCCGACAGAGGAGAATCCTCCCGGGGAGGGAAACAAAAAATGATAAGACTGAATCCTAAAGCCCGAAAAAACATTAAAAACATGAGGAAGATCATTAAAGTTGCTGATAGGGCCATCGAACAGTCTGGGAGTGAATACAAGCCCTCCCGGGATATATCTTCAGACTCAATCCCAGAGTACATCCCTGACTGGCCAGAGAGAAACAAACTAAGAGACACTCTTCCACCTTCCCCCACTGCCCAAACGTTAGTAAATGTATCTTCTGGGTCGTCTGAGGGCTTAGCTGAAGGCAGTGGGGATGAATACTCCACCACTCCCACAATTCATTATCCGGAGAGGGTGCAGTAGGATAATAAGAGGTAGTAGGAGAAGGAGGTGAACCTCAGATGGGAGGAATTGCTAGAACTAGAAAACCGAAGGTGTGGGAAGACCGGTTTGTGAGTGAGTTGGCCTACCATAAATTCAGAGAATGGTGGCCTGTGAGGAAATTGATCCCAGAGAGGAGTTTTGTTGATAGAGACCCCTTGCCTTACAACCCCAATGTGAGAAGGCAGTTTAGAGAGAGAGTGGGATGGGAGTATTTCTTAAACAACTGTAAGGATGCAAACGAGCACCTGGTCAATGAATTCTACACCAATGTTGCCCACATCAAGAAGGGCACCAAAGTGACCAAGGTGCGCAATTTGAAAGTGTTGTTCGATGGGAAAACCATAAATGACTACTTGGTCTTTGATGAGGAGGATGAGTCGTTGTATTCAGCGAAGATGAAATTAGGTGAGGAGGTCCATCCTTGGTTGGCACAGTATATGGCAGTCCCATGTACCACCCCCGATTGGTTGAATGCTGGAGTGAAAATTTTGAGGAGAAGTTTAAATTTTGAGGCCAAGGTGTGGAAAACATTCGTGTGCAACATATTGGACCCCACTACTTATGACAACTCACTCCCTCTTTACTGGGCAGTATTGGTAGCATCAATCATGGTGGGATACCCGATTAACGTCGGGAAGGTGATGTCTCAGGTGATTACACAGGTAGGCAGTGAAGGTGACAGAAACTACCCCTTCCCCAGCTTCTTAACCATGTACTTCATAGACTTAAAGGTAGAAAAGCGGCCATTTGATATCAAAGTGAAAGTAAAGGCCCTGTTCTCATGGTACAGCATGCAGGTAATGACAACCCTAAAAGCAAGAACTACAAGGGAACAACCACTGCTGCAACTAGCCAGTCTGAAGAGCCAGTAGTGTTTGTAGCTCTTACTCAGCCGTCGTCCATCTCAGCGGACATGCCCCCTGGTCCATCCACTTCAGCAGATCCAAAGATACCCTCTACCCCAGCCCACCCAGTGAATGCACACCGCCTAAGCCAGGCCCTTCTCAGCATCAATAACTAGATGCAGACAACTTCCTCTAAGTTGTCTGTCCTCACTACTACAGTAGCAGCTCAGTCGGCACCTCCATCTCCACAGGTCCCACAGTCTATTGAGGACGCCCTCAAGGATATTCTGGGCAACCAGAAGAAAATCCTTGACACTCAGAAAGTTCTTACGGACACTGTGGAGTCTCATGGAATAGCTCTCAAGGAGCTTGCCAGGGAGGCCAAGAAGATGAGAAAGACATGGGCTTCAAGGAGTCCGTACAGGAGTTGAGAGTTGAGGTTTGGCAGATAATCTGCCTTTGGATTTACTATTACAAGACCTTGTGCCAGCAGCTCTCCCCCAGCCAGAGCAGTCTTAGAGGCCTCCCAAGAGGAAGATGATGATTCCCCGAGAAGATGATGCAGTCATCCAGTTGGCAGACCCACCGGAGACCTCCTCCAGTTAGCCACAAGATGCAGCCCAGGAGCCTATCCAGGCCCAAGTCCCAGCAGTAGAGCAGCAGGCTATAGGGAACCAATCTGAGGTTCCCGAGCATATTCAGGACCTTAGGACCACTCAGGATCCCATGCAGATAGACGGGCCATAGGGAGTCTCTATATCCTTTTCCTTTTTATTTTTGGTGCTTATTTGGTTTAGTTGGCATTAAGGACAATGCCAGCTTTCATTTGAGGGGGTAGGCCATACATTGATTTGTTGGATGATTGTATATATTTGACAGTTTTTATGCTTTCTTTATTTTTCATCTTTGGTTTGTATATAATTTTAACATTTCGTTATATTTCTCGTACTTTTATTTTACTTTGGGTTTGTATATAAAGTTATCTTACATTGTATATATTCATCCCCTTTATTGTATATTCGATTAAATCCCCTCTTGTATATATTCATTTTACTTTCCGCAATTTTTCTTTCTTAGCTTCTTAATTATGTTTGTAGCTTCTTGTTTTGAATGTTTGCAATAAGCCTTTGGTTTTTTTAATTCCACGGTTCTTTCCAAAGGTGGAGTTTGTGTGAACCGGGTGGCTTTTCTCAATGATCGATGGTGTGACAACCTTCTTAAGGGTTTGAGTCCTTTTTTTCTTTTTGCTTTTAGTAGTTAGTTGTAAGGGTGCCTCAGGCAAAGCTTCACTTAGGCCTAGCACATTTTCTTTTGATCTCATGGTCAAAAATAAATTGTTATGTTTAGGATGGTGAAAGTCGTGATATTGAGACTCTTGTGTTGATAATCATAAAGTGGTTTTTCGGGACCATTATGTGCTCAAATCTTATCTAAGGTCGTTGTGGGCCCCCGACTATGTGTCTTCAGTGATCCCATAGCTAGTGTGGTGAGAAATTGCATTGCAAGTCCAAGTCTCAAGCCATTGGTCTAGAACTTGCCCTGAATGTTTGTTGAGACGAAATCCTAAGTGAATTTTGACTTCAGACATGATTATAGGCTCTCCTTAGTCCAAATGATAGCTTCAACACTTCCATAACCTACCAATGATAAGATCCCTAGTTAACCCTTTTGAGCCTTAGGCTTTATTTCCTTCAAGAACCATGATACAAGCATTTACTCGTTCTAAAAGATACCCTTTCTTGACACCCGATCTTTCCTTAGAACATGGCAAAAGTATAAGTTTGGGGGGAGAGACGAGGATTGCAACAAAGTGGTAAAAAGGTACAAAATGAAGAAAAGGAAAGACAATGAAAAAGAAAGAAAAGCAAAAAAGACAAAAAGAATGCTCAATGTAGAATTGAATAAAAAGGGATTCAAGAAAAGCAAAGAATGAAAGGTGTGGAAAGTTGAGAAAGAGGAAAAGATTTGAAATCTATAAGAAAGAGTGACAGTGTGTCTCTCTAACCCCTTAGAAAGAAGTGAAATTACTCAAAAAGTCAAGTGAATTTGTGCCAAAATGAAACAAAAGAGGTGCTTAAGGGAAGATGGAACTTACGTAGACCAAACATTGCCTACCCGGGACCAAAAACATTCACTAGGTCTCCACAAAAGCCCTATATGATCTTGTGTTGAATGGAACTTACATTAGTGGTGACTCACATAAGGGGCAAGCATATGGTACTTAGTGCCGGACTTGCGACTTTTCCTTGAAAGAGATGAGTGAATTTCCATTAACCTCGTTCTGAGTGCCATTATTCTAAAGGTGATGTTTGCTTAGGGAGAGCTGAGGATGTGTGAGTTTGGGTTCCACAATAACCAAAGTAATAGAAATAGTTCTTTGATGTGTTGAACTCTTGATGCTCTTGTGTCGCACTTAATCCATGGTGTTTAATAGGGTAAATGTTGTTAATTATCTATTTGTATTAAGGGCAATTGTTAGTCCCAATTGAGGCTAGATGAGGTCACTTTAGGACAGCTGAATTTTCTTGGATTTTCTCTTAAGGGGTGGGTCTTATTTTGTTTGCTTGAGGACAAGCAAAAGCTTAAGTTTGGGGGAGTTGATAACTAGGGATTTTGATACATTTATACTCCTTCTTGCTTAAGTTTTGATTAAAAATGTGTACAAAATAGTCCCAAAGGCTCACAAGTTGTGCTTGATTGCAGGTTTGATCAACAAGGTGACAAGATGTCAAAGATCATCTCAAAAAGGAGTGAAACTTGCACAAGTACCAAGACAAAACAAAGCTCAGGAAAAACAAGGCCAGTGCGGTCCGCACAAGTGATGTTCAGAAAGTGTGCATTTCCAGGCCAACAGGCATTGCGCCCGCATGGGGTTTTGTGCAGTCCGAATAGAGTTCATTGCATCCGCACTCGATTTAGTGCGGTCCGCAAAGCTAGAGTTAAGAGAAGTGACAGTTCCAAGTTTAAAGTCTAATGTGGTCCGCGCTCCATTTTATGCGGACCGCACTAGAAACCACCGCGGCCGCACCCGATTCTGTGCGGTCTGCATTGCCCGAGTTCACAGAGCTGGATTTTAAGTCAAGAGCCTTAGTGCGGCCGCACGTGATTTTGTGCGGTCCGCACTAGCCCCATAGGGGTATTTTTGTCCAGATTTTTTAGCTTACTATAAATAGCTTTTTTCCCATTTTTAGGTCATCAGATAGTTTTGTACACTGGCTGCACTCGTGACTTCGAATATTTTAGCTATTTTTAGTAATTTTAGCTACATTTCAACATTGAATCTTCAACTTTAATTTAGCAATTAATTAATATGAGTTTTTCTTCATCTATTTCTTTTTTTTCTCTAATTATAAGTAGCTAAACCCATAAGCTAGGGTTGTGGCTCAACCTTAGTGTGGGTAATTGCTGGGTCTTATATTTTTGTGCTTGATTGTCTATGGGTGTTTGATATTTGGACTAATTTCATGTTTAATTGATGAATTAGTGGTTGCAAATACTAGTTTGTGTTTAGTTGACTTTGGCTCTTCTTGAGAAAGAGAGTCTAAGTCTCTAAAATTGTTCTAACAAGGAATTGGGGTGTACTCAAGATATTGATAGCTCCAATTAGAGGGTTAAATCTAGAGATAGTAATACCCGACTTGAACCTTGATTGCTTGTGCAAATTTGCATACCCAATTGGTTTTGAGAAAGTCAATCCGGGCAAAATCACTCGAACTACCGTGAGGATAGAGTGAGTAGAATTGTGCAATGGTTATATCATAATCCCCAAATGTGACAATCATGTCTTAGACTCAAGTACCCGTCAATTGACCACCTAGGCGAATGTCATTACCCTAGTGCCTTTTACCTATTTGAACAACTCGCAATAGTTTAACCTTTGCTTATTTTAGTTTAATTGAGCATTGTAGATTTATAAAATTAGAAGTAAATCAAAACCCAATATGTTTAGAAGTGAAATTAAGAGCAAATACACAACTCCACTTTAGATAGACACCCGACTCCAATATCTAGCTCCCTGTGGAAATCGATCCCGACCTTAATCGGGTAAAAGCTGCTTCGACCTCTCTCGCTACTCAATAGTAGTGCAGGGTTGGCCTCGATCAAACTTCCACTCTGCTCTTTCATAGATGGTGAGAACATGTACTGCTTCATCAGCTGACCAGCAGCCCGAACCCCCAGTAGTAGTTCCTGCAAGGGGCAGAGGCCGAGGCCATGCTATGGCCTGAGGTAGAGGCATAGCTCAGCCTAGAGCTACAGTAGCAACACCAGCGGCGGAGCCTTGGGTTGAGTTTGATGACGAGGTTCCAGCCCAGCCAGTTCCAACAGGACCAACTCAAGTTCTAGAGGGGTTCATCGCCACCCCGGTACTTCAGGACCGAGCCCGAACCGATAACCCAATAAAAAATTTTAACCCGTTACCGAACCATTAACCCAATAACCCAGTACCGATAACCCAATAAATAATTAACGGTTCAGGTTATTGGTTTTACCCGATATATGCCCACCCCTAATGTTTAGGCTTTAGCAAATCAGTTCGTGAGGTTGGACATTTCTGAACCCAGCCGTGTGGTAGCTTGTACAGTCGCTCGTTCTTCGTTATTTGAGCATATCCGAGATCGGCAGTATGATGATCCTCATTTGCTTGTCCTGAGGGACACAGTGCAGCACGATGGTGTCAAGCAGGTTACAGTTGGAGATGACGGAGTTTTGAGGATGCAGGGTCGTATTTGTGTGCCTAATATGGATAAACTTTGAGAGTTGATTATAGAGGAGGCCTATAGTTCCCGGTACTCCACTCAATCGGGCGCTGCTAAGATGTATCAGGATTTGTGGTAGTATTACTGGTGGAGGAGGATGAAGAAGGATATTGCTGCATATGTGGCTTAGTGTTTGAATTGTTAGCAGGTAAAGTATGAGCATCAGAGACCTGGTGGTTTGTTTCAAAGGATTGAGATTCCTGAGTAAAAGTGGGAGCGTATTACTATGAACTTCATTGTTGGACTCCCACAGACTCAGAGGAAGTTTGATGCAGTGTGGGTTATTGTTGATAGGCTGACCAAGTCAGCGCATTTCATTCCTGTGGCAGTCTCTTATTCTTCAGAGAGGTTAGTAGAGATCTATATCTTGGAGATTGTTCATCTGCATGGCATGCCCGTGTCTATTATTTCTGACCAATGTACGTAGTTTACCTTGCATTTCTGGAGAGCAGTTCAGCGTGAGTTGGGCACATGGGTCGAGTTGAGAACAACATTTCATCCTCAAATGGACGGACAGTCCGAGCATACCATTCAGATTTTGGAGGATATGCTCCGAGCATGTGTTATTAACTTTGGAGGTTCGTAGGATGAGTTCTTGCCATTAGCAGAGTTTGCCTACAACAACAGTTACCAGTCAAGCATCCAGATGGCTCCTTATGAGGCTTTATATGGTAGGCGGTGTCGGTCGCAAGTTAGATGGTTTGAGCCGGGAGAGGATCGGTTGTTGGGCACAAATCTAGTATAGGATGCCTTGGACAAGGTTAAGATCATTCAGGATAGGCTTCGTACAGCTCAGTCCAGGCAAAAAAGTTATGCCGACCATAAGGTTCATGATGTGGCATTCATGGTCGGAGAGCGGGTGTTGCTTCGGGTATCGCCCATGAAGGACATGATGAGATTTGGGAAGAAGGGCAAGATAAGCCCTAGGTTCATTGGTCCTTTTGAGATTCTTGATCGAGTGGGAGAGGTGGCTTATAGACTTGTATTGCCGCTGAATTTATCAATTGTGCACCCAGTTTTTCATGTGTCCATGCTTCAGAAGTATCACAGTGATCCATGCCACGTGTTAGACTTCAGCACTGTCCAATTGGACAAGGACTTGACCTGTGAGGAGGAGTCGGTAGCTATTCTAGACCGGCAGGTTCGTCAGTTGAGATCGAAGAGTTTTCCTTCGATTCGTGTTTAGTAGAGGGGTCAGCCTATTGAGGTAGCAACCTGGGAGTTCGAGCCCGATATGCGGAGCCGATATCTCCATCTTTTCTCCTACTCAGGTACTTTTCTAATGTCCGTTTGAGGACGAACAGTTGTTTTAGAGGTGGAGAATGTGATGGACCAAAAGGTCATCACTCATTTTGAAAGTAAATTATGTGTCTCGAGGCCTTAAAAACCTCTTTTTGTCCTACCTCGATTTGCATGCGCCATTCGGGCGCATTTTCGGAAAGCTTTTATGTGAAATCTAAGTAAAATAAGAAAATTGGCCTTTAAATTTGATTAAAAATTGACTTTGGTCAACATTCTTGGTAAACGGACCCGGACTCGTGATCCGACGGTCTCGTAGGGTCCGTAGTAAAATATAGGACTTGGGCGTATGCTCGGAATCGAATTCGAGGTCCCAAGCCTGAGAAAAGAATTAAAGAAAATTATTTGCTGGAAAATATAAAGGCATTTAGAAGTGAAATGATGCATTTTCTTGATGGTATCGGGCCCGTATCTTGGTTTCGGAGCCCAGTACATATATAACATAATAATTAAGTTGAATCTGTGAAATTTGGTAAAGATCGAAATTTGTTTGGTATAAATCGGACGTATAGTTGAGAAAATGGAAATTTTGGTGTTCTTGAGTAATTTTATGAATTTGAGGTTGAATTCGTAGTTGTTGATGTTATTTTGATGATTTGATTGCACGAGCAAGTCCATATGATGTTTTTAAACTTACGTGTATGTTCGGTTTGGATCCCCGAGGGCTCGGATGAGTTTTGGATAGGCTACGGGGTGAATTGGACTTAAGAAATTTCAGCTGGTATCTGGTATTTTTGCCCAGGCTTCTGATCACGCAATTGTGAGATCAGGCTTCGCAAATGCAAAGATCTCAGGCTTGGGAAATGCGACCGAGGCGTCGCAATTGCGAACCAAGCCTGGGCAGGCCATTCTCGCAAATGCGACACTTTGGTCGCAAATGTGAAAGGGACAGTGGTCGCAAATACGACTATTCCTTTGCAAATGCGAAGCTGACAGGATTTCAATGGGTTCGCAATTGCGAACCCCTGGTCGCAATTGCCACAACTGAGACCTGTTAAGTGGGATTTTGACGGGATTCTTCTCATTTTTCAAACTTTTTCAAACCCTAAAACATCTTGGGCGATTTTCCAAAGAAAGGCTCTCATTCAATTCAATTGTAAGTTATTTCTAACTCATTTCTTTCAATCTAATCCATCTTTTTACATGATTTCATTTCAAAATCAAGGGGTTTTCATGGGAAATTGGGTGATTTTGGGTAAAACTTAGGATTTTCAAATTTTGGGGATTTGGACCTCGATTTAAGGTTCGATTTAAAAAAATTATATATTTGAGTTCGTGGGTGAATGGGTGATCGGGTTTTGACCAAGCGGGCACGGGGTTGATTTTTTTGACTTTTTGGGAAAACATTGGGAAACCTAATTTTATGCATTAGAATTGGTTTGTTTAGCATTTATTAATATTATTAAGTAAATTGTGGCTAGATACAAGCGAGTTGGAAGTGGATTCAAGAGGTAAACCGGTAGTTGAGGCCTGACTGTATTCGTAGCATTGATGTAAGTGTTTGGTCCAACCGTAGCTTGAGGGAATAGGAGTTGTGGTCTTATTTGCTATGTGTTAAGTGTTGAGTACGACATATAGGTGTGGTGACGAGTATCTATACCTTGGTGTCAAGCATGCCCGTGAGTCTTATACTATGGTTGTTGTGACTCCGTTGTGTATTACCCATGTTTAATATGTTGATTATAAATATTGTTCAAGGCTTAGGAAAGTATTTTTGGTAATTGACCATTGTTGAGCATTGGCTCAAGTTGAGACTTATGTTGTGAAGTATTGGTGGAAACGAGATGAGGTATATTATTGACTCCCTTGCCGGAATATTACTGTTTATGATATTACTTCCCTTGCCAGGATATTATCGTTTAGAATATTGTTTCCCTTGCCGACGTTATTGCTTATGATATTGTTTTCCCTTGTCGGGATATTGCTTATGATATTATCGTTTGTATATTGGGATCGGATTGCACGCCGCAATAATATTATATGGGATCGTGTTTCACGCCGCAACAAGGAGTAATAAGGGTGGACAGGTGGGGTCGGGTTGCATGTTGCAACATCATTATATGAATTGGATCGGGTTGCACGCCGCAACATCATTATATGATTTGGATCGGGTTGCATGCCGCAATAGTATTATATGATTGGGATCGGGTTGCACTCCGCAACAAGAAAGAATAAAAGTGAATATTGATTCGTTATTGTTTTTCCTTATTCTTGTTGATATGAAATTATGGTGTTCCTTATGTTTCTCTACTGAAATTCTATTAGTACTTGATATTTCCCACAGCATGTTCCCCCTTCCCATCTTTAACTGCTAGTTTCCGTTATTATTATTTGTCGTATATGCTTTAACTGCACAAGTTTATTTTGTAGTTTTGTCCTAGCCTCGTCAGTACTTCGCCGAGGTTAGGCTAGATACTTACCAGCACATGAGGTCGGTTGTGCTGATACTGCACTCTGCATTGTGTGCAGATCCCGGTGCTAGAGCTTTTGAACCAAAGCGAGGTTGTTACCTTCAGTCCAGCGGAGACCCGAGGTAGTCCTGCAGACGTCCGCAGGCCTTGGCATCCCCTTTTATCATTTCCATTCTATTTTTATTTAATTCAGAGACAGACTTGTATTTTTCTATTCAGACCACTGTTTGTAGTATTCATAGATGGTTCGTGACATTGTGACACCAGTTCCAGGTAAAGTTGTATTTTGGATTTTCGTACTAGTATTTGGTTAAATTATCAGAGTTCGTCTTCTGCATTTCTTTTATTATTATTATTATTATTATTATTATTATTATTATTATTATTATTATTATTATTATTATTATTATTATTATTATTATTATTATTCTGTTGTTGATCACATGTTAATTTGAAATTGTTAAAATGTTAAGGAAAAAGGGTAATAAAATCTGTAACACTCGGCTTGCCTAGCTTTCATGAGTAGGTGCCATCACGACTTCCGAGGGTGGGAAATCTAGGCCGTGACAAATTGGTATTAGAGCTCTAGGTTGCTTAGGTCTCACAATTCACGGACAAGCTTAGTAGAGTCTGAGGGATCGGTACGGAGACATCTGTGTTTACCCCCCTGAGGCTACGGAGTTTAGGAAAACTTCACATCTATTCTTTCCTGTCGTGCGACTTGATTTCTCAATACTAATTGAACTTCCACTCTATTCTTTCGCAAATGGTGAGAACACGTACTGCTTCATCAGTTGACCAACAACCCGAACCCCCAGTAGAGCTCCTGCAAGGGGCAGAGGCCGAGGTCGTGCTATGGCCTGAGGTAGAGGCAGAGCTCAGCCCAGAGCTAGAGCAGCAACACCAGCGGTAGAGCCTCAGGTAGAGTTTGACGACAAGGTTCCAGCCCAGTCAGTTCCAGCAGGACCAGCTCAGGTTCCAGAGGGGTTCATCGCCACCCCGATACTTCAAGATGCTCTGGTCCGTCTAATAGGCCTTATGGATAGTGTCGCCCAGGCAGGCTTACTTCCTGTAGCACCAGCTGTGTCTCAGGCTGGGAGAGGAGTACAGACTCCCGCTACTCGCACTCCGGAGCAGATGGCTCCCCAGTTTCAAACTCCAGCAGCTCAGCCAGTCGGGGTAGTTCAGTCGGGAGTTGTGGCTCAGACCAATGATGGAGCGGCTATGTCTGTTGATGCTTTGTAGAGGTTGGACAGGTTCACCAAGCTTTTTACTACCACTTTTGGCGGTACATCTTCTGAGGATCCCTAGGATTATTTGGATAGGTGTCATGAGGTTCTACGAAACATGGGGATAGTGGAGACCAATGGGGTCGACTTTGCTGCTTTTCGTTTGTCAGGATCCGCCAAGACTTGGTAGAGGGATTATTGTTTGGCTAGACCAGTTGGGCCAACTGTTTTGGCTTGGGATCAATTTTCTCAACTATTTTTGGAGAAGTTTCTTCCTTTCACTCAGAGGGAGAACTATCGGAGGCAGTTTGAGCATCTCTAGTTTCCGTTATTATTATTATTTACTGTATATGCTTTAACTGCACTGATTCATTTGGTAGTCTTGTCCTAGCCTCGTCACTACTTCGCCGAGATTAGGCTCGACACTTACCAGCACATGGGGTAGGTTGTGCTGATACTGCACTCTACACTATGTGCAGATCCCGGTGCTGGAGCTTTTGGACCATAGGAGGTTGCTGCCTTCAGTCCAGCGGAGACCCAAGGTAGTTCTGCAGACGTCCGCAGGCCTTGGCGTCCCCTTCTGTCCTTTCCATTCTGTTTTTATTTAATTCAGAGACAGGCTTGTATTTTTCTATTCAGACCACTGTTTGTAGTATTCATAGATAGTCCGTGACATTATGACACCAGTTCTGGATAGAGTTGTATTTTGGATTTTCGTACTAGTGTTTGGTTAAATTATCAGAGTTCGTCTTCCACATTTCCTTTATTATTAATATTATTCCGCTATTGAGCACATGTTAATTTGAAATTTTTAAAAGGTTAAGGAAAAAGGGTAATAAAATATGTAACACTCGGCTTGCCTAGCTTTTACGAGTAGGTGCCATCACGATTCCCGAGGGTGGGAAATCCGGGCCGTGACAATAATGTAGGGCATCTCTTTACTTGACATTGAGTATGGTATGTATTTTATAACTTAATGAAATTGTTTACAAAGAATTTAAAAAATGGGATTGTCATTGCTCTTCACTTTGCATCGTATTTGGAACATATACGTGTTTTCTCGGAGAAGCAAAAAAGCCAAGAGTGTGGATTAAGTAATTTTTAGGAGCATCGATTGAAGAAGCTTTTACTCCCTAATGAGACAGTAAGAATAGGTTTTTTTTCCTCTATAGATGTTGGATATTACTGTTGAATGATACAAGCTTCTTCAGGTCTCTTTCAGTTTTTCTTGTTCTATACTTTATAATTTGCTCGAATCAAGAGGTTAATATTTAAGGATTAATTTGACTTTCTAAAATGATTAACTAACACAATCCTTAGTTGAATATTGCAACGTCTAGATTGAAACAAGACCTAGCATTAATATCAGCTGGATACTAAATTTTAGACTTTATCATGTTGAAATGTCACGTGAAATCAGTGTATATGTTTTTCTTGTTTAACATCCAGATAGGTCGTTGTTGTTGATATCTAATTTTTCCCTATATATTTTCAATATGCAAAATAACTTCAAAATAGCATATATATATATATGTAAGCATATCCAAGTATTTTATTATTTTTCCATAATTTTTAAAGGTTTTTAAATCAATTTATTTCCCTTTTTCATCCATAAAATCCCAATAATTATGTCCAAAATTATTATTTTTGATGATTCATTTGTTGAATCTTTATATTTATGCCAAAATATGGCTAAGGTAATTTTTACATATTTTTACAATCTTATTTGGTATTTTATAAAGCTAATTGCATATAATTGCAATATTAGCCCTTTTAAGATTTAATTGTGTTTTATATTCATAAAAATTAAGCCCTGCATTTTTAAATTGTTAATTGTATATTATAAATCATTTTAGTGCTTTTAATTTGTTTCCAGAATTTATTTACTATTTTTTATAAATTTCAAAAGGGAAAATTGGCTATTTAAATAACAGCCCAATTGCATTTAAATTGTAGCCTAAATCTGACCCTAAATCAGACCCAATTTCCCCGACCCAATTTCATTTAAACCCGACCCCTAACCCAGTTTAACCGGCCCAACCCGGATCCTCTACCTACCCTCTTTAATCCAGGACGTTGATCCTCCAGCTTTCACCCTTACCATTTTTAACCCTGAAAGACCCCTAAACCTAATTCATTTTCCACCACCCGCCACCTCTGAATCCCTTCCCTCTCAATTCTCTCTGCAAACCCACATGAACCCTAGCTGTCGCTATCTAATTTCACCTTAATCCGCCTTAACCCCTGCCTAATCCATGGCCTCTCATGGCCATTTGAGATGTGTATCGGCCACTTATGGCTTCTGGGTGTTTGTTTCTGTGGTTTCATGGCCAGACCTCGAAGGAATCTGGTCTAGTCCTTGCTCGACTTCTGTTCATGGCCTTTCTTCGTCCATCCATGACCTTTCTCCGCCATTCATGGCCTTTCAAGTCAGATCCTTGACTTTCCTGGTTAGATCGGTAACTTTCAAGGTCTTTCTCACCTTTTTTGGGTTTTCCAAAATCCTAATCTTTAAGATCTTTCAATTTTCTTCAGATCTATCTTAGATCTTTGTTTACTACGAACTTCTTAAGTGTTTTCTCGAAGGTTCTTCAACTTTTCTTTCAAAACAACTCTTTATTTTTCGACGATTAGGGTTTTCCTTTAAGTTTTTCAAAAGATCTCTTCTTTGATTTTAATGTTGTTTGTGATTTTTTTATGTTTAAAACGATTTGCTCATGTTGTTCTTCTATCTATCTCAGCATGTTAAAAACCCTAGTTCCTTTTTTGGTCTTATCTGAGTTCTGAAACTATTTGTTTAAAGGTGTACTTGTTCGATTAAGTTCTTTGTTTATGGCTCTCTTTTCCTTGGTTGACTAATCTGATTTTGAGTTCTTATCATCTCTTAAATTCGGCTACTGTTGAAGCCCTAATTTCTTAGAAGTTTTGTCTCACTTGTTACTGTGAGACCTCTACTTGTTTCTGACTCTCTTTACCTTTTACTATGTTCTTCTTCATTGTTGATTCTATGTGACTACTTGACCTACTTGACTACTGTGCTTCGAATATTTTGTTGCTACTGAACCCTAGCTTACCCCTACTGCTATTATATGGTTGTGTTGCTTCTTTTTGTCAACATGTTTAACTCTGCATGCTTGTTCATCCCTTGCTATTTATATGGTGAAGTGCAGAATCATGTTCCTTTCTTGATTGATCTTGATTTCTTCGATCTTCCGACTAATTGTAAAAGGTTTTCTTACGAGCCCTAATTTTTACTCGTCTGTTTAAAATTAATTGATTCCTTTCCTTTAATATGATGTTTTACCTTGTTGAATCTTTTCCCAAAATAAGCACATTTTGTACTTAGACTTGGTTATTTACTTCATACTTTTACTGCCCTCTTATATGGCAATAATCAATCTGTCCCCAAACTGATTTCTTTCCTTAATTAAACTTGTTACTACCCGTTAAACAGTGATTCCTTAATTAAAGGGAATCACTTGCGTTAATTGATTTTGATTGTGATTATTTCCATGTTTGTGTTTATGATTTTACCTCTTCTTTACTCGTTTTCAAAACTATAAATACACACCCCCTCTTCTTTCAAGGACACGAACAATTTGACTTCAAGAACACACACTTATACTTAAAACTTTCTCTCTTTTCTCTTACTACTTGTGTTACTGCTTTGTCTAGCCGGCTGAAAACCAAGGCTAGACTGTGGAATTTTGCTTACTTTTTGCACTTTGCTTCTCTACTGGTATGTCCTAGTTAATTTTCAAGCATCAACAACAACATGTTTCTTTAATTGTTCCAACTTCTCTCATTCTTGTTTACTTCTGCTTATGTTTCTGCAGTCAAGTTACATTACTAGTATGCTGAAATATGTTCCTTTCCCCTTTTAAATTAATGCTCTCCTATGTGTATGAATCCCAAACCCCATGTCCCCTCTATGTGTTTGTGTTCCTTTGGTTGGTTTGTGGCCATGCCAGTATCACCTATTGTTGTGCATGACCGAACCAGACCCCTGTTGGGTCATGTGGTTACAAACAATGTATTCCCAAAAACCCTTTGACCCCTTTTATGACTATTAATTATGTGTTTTGATCATTACCCCAACTGATTTTAAACATTTCTACTACTGATTACCTTCAAAAAATAAACTTACCAGTCCAATTTTAAACAAACTCTTTTTTTTTAAACTGTGTATTCTGCACTTCCACTATATTCTTAGAACCTAGGTTCTGCCCCTCTTGTGTGAGCCTTGCCTTGGGACCCTCGAGCTCCCTATGAACTTGGACACATAAAGGCTGGCCCTTCCACACTGCACTTATTTCTATCTGGTTATGCAAACCTGGGTGTAAGCACTGCCCGGGGTCCCTTGAGGCCCTTAGAGAACTTTGACACACCCAGGTCAGAGAAAGGCTTTGAAACAACATTGACATTTGAGATAGTTTATTCCATAACTCAGAGAGGAAATCAAGAATCAGGCTTCCTATGGTTGTAACTTCTTATTTTTGCACTTTCTAATGTAATTCAGTCATTTTTGGTCTGTAATAATTTGTAACAAATATTGGGGTTGGCTAGTGAAAGGGATGGGATGATTATGCATGCTTTAGCTATTAGAAGGGTAGATAACATGCCTATAGTATCTGTTTAATAAATTTTGCATGTTTTACTTCCACACTTAGACACCATGCCTATAGGGTCTGAATGACTATAATCAGACATCATGCCTACAAAGTTAAAATCAGCTTTGAAATTAGATGTCATGCCTATGAGATCCAAATCAATTTTTTATAGAAATCATGCCTATAGGAATTTCGTTGTGATCAAATGAATCCTGTCTGCTTCACTTCATGTTCAATTAGATACCATGCCTATAGGACCTAAATCAGCCTTTAATACTTAGATATCATGTCTGTAGGAATTAAAATCAGCTATAATAGAGATCATGTCTATAGGATCTAAAACGAGTTTAGTTAAAAATCGGTTTGACTCGTACAGTTCTGAATCAGTTTAAATAACCTGCTCTTTTAAATTAATACGGTTAGAAAGCATGCCTATAGGATCCAAATCGCTCGTTTCGAATTGTTTACTGTTTTACTACATTCCTAATTAGTAATAGACATCATGCTCATTACTGCGCCTAGGAAAGCCTTAGGTAATAATGATAAAACCGAACTCGCCTTTGTTTAGTTAGCACTGCTACAACCAGCAGGCAGGCCTGATTCGGACTTCTTATCTGAGTTATGTAATAAATTGGTCTGCTTCAACAATTAAAACACCCTGCCTTAGTACTTTAAATTATGACCCTAACTGTGTTTAATTCATGCTATTTATATGCATTGTTTGCGGAGGTATATATGATCCTCTTAATTGTTTATGTGTTTCCTCTTTAAATGCAGTCCTACATGTTTTTGTCTGTCGTCTTAGCCTTTTACCTTTAAAACCTAAAAGTCAGCCTAAAATCCTCCCACTTATAGGAATATTAGTCCTAAATTCCTCCGGGACTGATAGGAATGGGACGGGTAACAACATGCAATAGAGGTCGAGACCAATCTGCGCTTTAATACCTTAGCGGGGTGGGAAGGGTAGATATGGATATGATAACAGGTGTGCTAATACCACGTGTATCCCCTCTTCTGAGGAGTGTCATACCGGATATTGCATTTATGTGATCCATATTATAAACAAACCTAGGACCCCCCCTCCTTTTTATATTCTCAAGTATTTATAAAACTGTAACTCTTTTTTTTTAAATTCGCTTTTTAATGATTGTTTTCAAACTCCTATGTGTTTAAATTTAAATCTCTTACTATTTGAGCATATACTAGTCTATTTGCTAACTGTACAAATTCACAAAACTGTCTGGCCGGGAACCATACTAGTGGATCCTGAGGGGTGCCTAACACCTTCCCCTTAGAATAATTTCAAGCCCTTATCCTATCTCTGGTTATCAAACAAATTTAGAAATGAACCTTATAGGTGTCCTAATTCACCTTAAATCATTAGGTGGTGACTCTTCAAAATGCAAACACCGTTCCCAAAAGGAATGAGTTGTCCCATCCCCAAAAATGTCATAAACCCAATTTTCCGATGTGAAGAGGGAAAAAAAGGGCGCGACAGTTGTGGTTCAAGTTAGTGTTTTCCTTTAAGCTTCATTATGTGTTTGTTTTTTCCATATGCTTAATTCATTTTTGTTAAATATTCGGCATTCACTTTTGTTGTTGTGTTTTTTTATTTTTTAAGAAAAGGAAATTGACTTTCCATATGGCTTATATTTATCTACAGGGGTGTAACTGGAAACTTAAAGGTTGTAGATTGAGTCTTCCTGATAGAGAAAACGGAGAAAAGGTTAAGGAGTTTGATAAAATCTACAAACGACGCAAGGAGAGGAGTTTGATAAAATCTACAAATAAAGGGACGTCCAAAATGACTCGTTATAGAGAGAAAGAAGAGGAGTTTGATAATGTCTACAATGAGTTCAGAAAGTAGATGACTTTATCATTTGTTAGTTATGTTTCATATAATTTGTGTAGCAGTTATTTGTAGGCCACTTTCTCATTCCAGTAGTTTTAGGAAGTTATCTCCTAATTTTTAGGTGGATGGTGAATCCACCGGTCTTTTATAAGATTACTTGTAAACACATTCCTTTTCTTCTCATCCATATTAAAAAAAAAAAAAAATTGGCAATCAGACTTGAAAAATCTTATCTTGTCTCCTATTTCCCTCGCACTTTTCTCATTTCTTATAGTTACAAATGAAACTAGAAGGGAATATTCTGAAACTCGTATACAACATATCCAGTATAATCCCACAAATTAGGTCTGGGGAGAATATGTCACGGCCCAGGTTCTCCCTCCGTGAATCGTCGGGACGGCACCTAGTCTCTACGACTAGGTAAGTCTAACACTTTGCGGGAAATAAGACGAAAACATGAAAAACTAACAATTTAACAGGTAAATTATTTAAGAAATTTAGATGTCTCGCGACATATACAATAATCACCCTCGAATTGAACACAAATGCTCCCAAAACCCGAAATATCATGAATTACAAGCTACAGAAAGAAAACAATGCTTTTAAACTCTAGAATCTATCAACGAAGAAAATACAAGAAAGTCTTTAGCTTAAGGAAGAGTAGATAGGGACTCTTGGGTCTGCGGATGCGGCAGATATATCTCGAAGTCTCTACAATCGTCTCGCCTCACTGGTAATGCAACTAATGTGAGCTACCTGGATCTGCACACGAAAAACATGTGCAGGAAAGGGCATGAGTACACCACAGCGGTACCAAGTAAGTCCCAAGCCTAACCTCAGTCGAGTAGTGACGAGATTAGGTCAGGGGCCCCCGAGCTACAAAATAATACAAAATGAAATATTGCAGTAAGAATAAATACTAAATTTAACAAGAATGAAATCACAGAAAAACAACAACTCAGTACACAGAGATAACAAGGGATCTCCCGGGATACCATCCCGTAGTCCCAAACGTAAATGTGCAGGGGGATCTCCCGGAATACCATTCTGTAGTCCCAAAGTAAATATATAGTACAGGGAGATCTCCTGGGATACCGTCCCGTAGTCTCAAACATAAACATGTAGGGGGATCTCTCGGAATACCATTCCGTAGTCCAAAGTAAATAGGCAACTCAATCAACATAAACAACAAATTCAACAAGGAATTCTACAGTTTAGACTAAGTTCATATGAATGAAGACAGGTAATTTTCACTAAACATGCTGCACAGAGTTCGGAGAGGCAGTTAAGGTAGTTAAGGCAGTTAAGACAGTTAAGGCAAGTAGGCATGCTTTCATAAGCTAAACAGGATAGTTATATATACTAGTGTTGTTCAGTTAAAGGAAAACAAATATTTGCTTAAAGAAAACGTGATTTTTCACCAAATATCTCGTGTACGCACTCGTCACCTCACGTACACAACGCTCATATATCAAACAATACCAAATCCTAAGGGGAGTTCCCCCACACAAGGTTAGGCAAGCCACTTACCTCGAACCAAGCTCAAATCAATCCGAAATCACGCTCTTACCACGAGTATCCAACTCCGAGTGGCCCAAATCTAATCAAATCAATTACATAACGTAAATATAGCTACAAACAACTAATTTAGCTAATGGAATCAAAGCTAAGGCAAGAAAATAGAAAAAGCCCAAAAAGCCTCTCCGGGCTCACATCTCGGAATCGGGTTAAAGTCATAAATTATGAACACTCATTCACTCAAGAATCACTCGTGCAAAAATCAATTAAATCCGACGCCTAAATCCTACTCAAATCTCAGATTTTTGGTTGGGGAACTTTTCCCCCAATTTCTCAACTTCCTCATGTCACACCTCCTTTTACCACCCAAGAGGGGATATAAGGGAGCTTTTCCAATTAAAGTGACATTATTCGAAATGAGATTTTTTTTTTTTTTGGAATCGCTACTTGGAATAGTTTATTATGGTGTCCTAAGTCACCGGTTTATTTTAAATCTCAAATCAGGGAAATTTAGACTTTATTCAAAAGTCTGCGAACTAGAAATTCTAAGTAAGGAATTATGTTAACCCGGGAGAAGGTGTTAGGCATTCCCGGGTTCCGTAGTTCTAGCACGGTCGCTTAAGCTATTAATAATTGGCATATTATCTGATCTACTATATATTTTCAACATATTGTGCATTTTTAAACTTTATAACCGCTTTTAATTATTCTATGGAATTATTCTGGAACAAGTTACGATTGTCGTATACTTGTTTGTTTGATACACATTGTGAATCGTGTCACAGGAACTGTACCCACGATCTACAACATGTTTAATTTATTAAAGTTATTAGAAATTATGGCCGGGTCACATAAATATACCTCCGGATTTGGAAATTAGGTATCACAGCTACGTCACGGTAACCGTACCCGTAGCTATTATGACTTTATTATAAGCGCGCCTAAAGCAAGCTACAAATGCTTAAAAATATTTTCTATACTAAGTTATAATACTAATATGAGGGCCATAGATTTAAGTGATTCGATTGTGATTGGCACACCTCGATTTATTTTTAAAATATTTGTATTTTTACTAAAGCAAACTAAGGATGCTCCCATTTAAATATAGTTTAAAATTAGGTATCATAACTACGCCAGGGGAACCGTACCCCTAGTTGTGATAATTTATTTAATCGTGCCTAAAGCAAGCTATGATGTTCATAAGTATTTTCTAAACTAGTTATGAATGTTCAAAGTATCTTCTACACTAGTTTTGGTATTAATGTGAGGGCCATAGATTATAAATTTCAATAGTAGATGGCACCCCTCAGTTAAACTTCTTCACATATATTTGGTCCGAGTTGAGAGCAGCGAGAGCAACGACTAACAAGATTCGCACACATTAAAGAGTCGAGCAAAAAAACAACATCAGGACAATTAGATACAACATCAAATTAGCACAAGTCCCAGATCTCCACAGTAAACCATGGGGGTAAAAAAAAAGTAGACAAATATACAATTTAAACTATTCATTTTTTTTTGATGCGCTAGTTCAGAAATAAACAGTGCAAGCATATCAGCAAGATTAATGAGATTTGTGGACTAGTTTATTTTAAACAATAAAGCAATTGACTAAGTAATGAGCTTTCTCAGTTAGTCAGTTACATCTGTTTACGCCTCTTCCTCATCCATCCCAAAAATGAAGCCAAACAAAATTGTTTATCGATTGGATTAAAGAAGATCATCCTCCAACTAAAATTCAAATCGTTCCCTAGACCAAATAAAAGTGTTAACAGAGGATCTAAACATAATTACAAAGTTGGATTTATGAACCAAATTGCATAACTTCAGCTTTTCCAATGAACTTCCCAACACAGAATACGTTGCCTCATCAATGAAATAATTCATTAGAATTTATAAAAATACGATCAAGTAAAAAGGCATTGTATCTCAAACAGAAGAAGCCTATGAGAAATTAAAAAAAAAACACCAATGTCAATGGATATTGAAGGAGAATTAGGAAATTTACTTCTAGAAAGAATGAGAATAGAAATCATCGCTGACAACTTTAGCAAAAACCACTTCGGCCAGTGGTGATCTGTTCTTGTTTAAACTTTTCAATTAAGGATTTTCCCTTTTTATTAAACTAAACTAAAAGAAGTAAAGAATCAGATTTTAACCAAAAACATCATACCATTTCCTTGCAATTTCAGCAAGTTTTTAGCACATAAATATCCAAACAACACTTATATTTCGAGATTGAGATAAATACCTCTAAACATCAGTAAATACAAACGTGAATAGCCAAATAAAGGCAAGAGGAAAGTTGTAGCTTAGCAAAACAGCATCAACGAAACACAGCATCATCTTCACGGCAATTCCATCAACAGCGCTCAACAGACCCAGAATACTCTTGACCGGAAAACTCGAATTGGCGATAGAAATTTCCAGTCGACTACGAATTCATAATCAGACTTCGATTTCAACTGAAAATCCATCACTTTTAAAACAGAAATCGATCAAAATATGAAGAAACAAAATGTTTTGTATTAAATACTTCAGGAGCTCTTTTCAAAGCTTTTTATGAGAGAAAAATGAAGAGAGAAGGTGGAGCGAAGGCAAAGGGGTGGCTGATTTTTTGATGCTTTGCACCGCTGTTCTCTTTGCTGAAGGGAAAAATGGGTTCTCCTTTTTGTGTGGGTTTGATTCTGTCTATTGAAGATGAGAGAGCAGCGAAGAACAAGGTCCAGGGAAACGGCGCTGTCCGTTCTTTAGTGTAGGTCCCTTAAGGTCCCATTTTTTTGAGTTTTTTGCTGATCCTAAGGACGAAGAAGATGAAGTTCAAAGGATTTGGAAGGTGAAGGAGAAGAAGGTCCAGCGGGGGTCTATTCTTTGGTCTTGAAGAAGATGAACAAGGGGTCATTTTGATGGAAAACGGCGGCTCTCCTAGAGTGTCTAGGTCTAGGGTCTGTAGGTTTTAATGAGAGGGGGGTCTTGGGCTAGGCGGGTCGGGTCAGGCGGGTTTAGGTAGGGAGATTGGGCTGGTCGGTGGGTCTGGGTAGGGATTTGGGCTCAATATTAATTTTGGCCCAATCAAGTTTAAACCAGCCTTTTCTTTTCAATTTCCTTTTTTTCTTTTGTTTTCTTTTTCTTCCTTTAATTAATTAAAAACCTAAATTAAATTCCTAAATTAATTTAAATTATAAAATTAGGCTAATTGTTTAACTATAATATTTATGAAAATTAGTTGATCCTAAATTAAAGAGAAAAATTAATGATCCAAAATTAAAAACTAAGAATGTAAAAATGAGCTATTTTTTTGTGATTTTCATTTTTGATAAAGCAATTACTTAACTAATTAATCCTAAAATGTGAACAAAAAATCTAAATGTATGCATGATATTTGTGGCATTTTTTTCACGATTTTAATAAAAACTGAATGTGCAAAAAATGCAAACAATTAATATAATTCTACAAAAATTCCTAAACATGGCAAATAATTAAGAAAAAATCTATTTTCTTGAATTTTATAGGAGTAATTCGTACAGTGCAAAAATCACGTGCTCACACCTCACTCCAATTCAGTAATTTAATGAAGAAAACAACTATGGATTAATGAAATATGTTTAAAATAATTAGGAATAGTTATCCAATGATTTCCTCTCAAAAACTCTTGAAAAATCTCCTTCCACCGAGCTCCAAATCGAATTTTGTATTATGAATTTCAAACCCTCAAAAATCTCCTTTTTTGCCTATTGATTTCTGCTTTTGCTATCCCAAGACCGCATATGCGGTCCCGCACCTGCCAAATTTCCATCGCAGGTGCGGCTTTTCACTTAATGCACCTCATCCGCTTCTGCGATCAAGATATCGCACCTGCGTGTGCGCACCTGCGGATCCTCGTCCGCTTCTGCGGTCCCAGACCGCTCCTACATTCCTTCACTCGCACCTGTAGGCATTGCAGATGCGGAACTCCTCTCGCACCTCTAACCCCATACCTTCTCCCAAAATCCGCTTTTGTGCTTAGTCGTTCGTATATGCGGCCCCGCACATGCGGTTCCCTATCGCAGGTGCAAAAACACCAGAACCAGCACACCTAAAAATCCTCTAAGTCCAAGTTTTCACCCGGTGAGCATTCGAAACACACCTGAGGCCCTCGGGATCTCAACCAAACATACCAACCAATCCTAAAACCCTATAAAAACATAGTGAGACCTTAAATCACATTAAACAATGCTAAAAACACAATTCATCCTCCAATCCAAACCTAATGAACTTGAAACTTCAAAATTCTGCAAACGATGTCGAAACCAACCAAACCACGTCCCATTGACCCCAAATTTTGCACACAAGTCATATTAAACACTAAGGACCTACTCCAACTTCCGGAATCGGATTCTGATCCCGATATCAAAAATTCCATTGCCGGCCCAAAACTCTAAAAAATCAACTTTCGCCATTTCAAGCCTAAATGAGCTACGGACATCCAAAACACAATACGAACATGCCCCTAAGCCCAAAATCACCCAATGGAGCTAATAGAATCGATGAAATTCCATTTCGGAGCCGTCTTTACACTGTTTTGACTATGGTTTAAATTCTAAGACTCAATCTCTTATTTAGGCACTAAGTGCTCAAAACACTCCGAAACTCAAAACAAATCCTCCCGGCAAGTCACAATAGTAGAAATAGATAACGGGGAGGCAGTTAATAGGGGATCGAGGCGTTAATTTTCAAAACGACCGGCCAAGTCGTTACATCCTCCCCCTCTTAAAACATTCATTCAACCGGCTGCGCATATCCTGCTCGGTCTCCCAAGTCGCCTCCTCGACCAGCTGACCCTGCCACTGAACCTTTACTGATGCAATGCTCTTTGACTTCAGCTTTCGAACCTAACTGTCCAAAATAGCCACTACTTCTCAACATAAGATAGATCCTTGTCAAACTGGACTGAGCTGAAATTCGACATGTGAGACGGATCACCGTGATACCTACAGAGCATCGAAACATGAAATATCAAATGAACTCCTGCCAAGCTGGGAGGTAAGGCAAGCTCATAAGCAACCTCCCTAACACGCCGCAACACCTCAAAGGGACCAATAAACCTTGGGCTCAACTTGCCCCTCTTTCTGAATCTCATAACGCCCTTCATAGGCGAAACCCGAAGCAAAACCCGCTCTCCAACCATAAATGAAATATCGCGAACCTTTTGATCCGCATAACTTGTCTGTCTGGACTGGGCTGTGAAAAGTCTATCCTCAATCACCCTAACCTTCTCCAAAGCATCATGAACCAAGTTTATGCCCAATAATCTAGCCTCACCCGACTCAAACCAACCCATTGGGGACCGACGTCGCCAACCATACAGAGCCTCATACAGTGCCATATGAATGTTGGACTGATAACTGTTGTTGTAGGCAAACTCCACAAGTGGCAAAAACTCCCAAAAACCTTCAAACTCCATCACACATGCACATAGCATATCCTCAAGAATTTGAATAGTAAGCTCGGAGTGTCCGTCTACCAGGGGGTGAAATGTTGTGCTCAACTCCAACTGAATACCCAACTCATGTTGTACGGCTCTCCAGAACCATGATGTAAACTTTGTGCCCCGGTCAGAGATGATAGATACCGGCACGCCATATAGTATGACAATATCAAGGATATAAACTCGAGCCAGTTGCTCATAAGAATAGGTAGTCATCACAGGAAGGAAATGAGCCGACTTGTTCAGCCTATCTACAATCACCCATACTGCATCAAACTTCTGCTAAGTCCGTGGGAGTCCAACAAAAAAATCCATAGTGATCCGCTCCCCTTTCCACTCCGGAATCTCTAACTTCTGAAGCAATCCACCCAGTCGCTGATGCTCATACTTCACCTGCTGGCAATTTAGACACCGAGCAACATACTCCACTATGTCCTTCTTCATCCTACGCCACCAATAATGCTGCCTCAAGTCCTGATACATCTTCGTGGCACCCAGATGAATAGAGTACCGCGAGCTATGAGCCTCATGAAAAATCAACTCACGTGAACCATCTACATTAAGCACACATATCCTACCCTGCATCCTCATAGCACCATCATCCCCAATAGTGACCTCCTTATCATCACCGTACTGGACCATGTCCTTAAGGACAAGCAGATGGGAGTCATCATACTAACGCTACCTGATACGATTATAAAGATAAGACCGAGAAACCACACAAGCCAATACTCGACTAGGCTCAGAAATATCCAATCTCACAAACTGGATGGCTAAGGCATGAACATCCAACGACATGGGCCTCTCTACTGTTGGTAGATAAACCAAACTCCCCAAACTCTCTGCCCGATGACTCAAAGCATCGACCACCACATTGGCCTTCCCTGGGTGGTACAAATTAGTGATATCATAATCCTTAAGCATCTCTAACTACCTCCTCTAGCGCAAATTAAGATCCTTCTACTTAAACAGATGCTGCAAACTCCGGTGATCAGTATAGATCTCACAAGGGACACCGTACAAATAATTCCTCCAAATTTTCAAGGCATGAACAATCGCAGCTAACTCGAGGTCGTGGATAGGATAGTTCTCTTCATGCACCTTCAACTGTCTGGACGCGACAATAATAACCCGCCAAACCAAGAAACCTCTGGATCTCTATAGTTGAGGATGGTCTAGGCTAACTCTGCACTGCCTCCACCTTCTTCAGATCCACCTTGATCCCTTCACTCGACACTACGTGACCCAAAAATGCCATAGAATCCAACCAGAACTCACATTTTGAAAACTTTGCATATAATTTCTTTTCTCTCAAGGCCTGAAACACCGTCCTTAGATGCAGCTCATGATCTTCCCGACTCTAGGAGTACACCAAAATGTAATCAATAAAGACAATGACGAACGAGTCAAGATATGGCCGGAATAGACAGTGCATCAAATGCGTAAATGTTGCTGGGGCGTTGGTCAGCCAAAATGACATAACAAGGAACTCGTAATGACCATACCGAGTCCTGAAAGCAGTCTTTGAACGCAAATCAATCTTGGAAAACACTCAACCACACTATAACTGATCAAACATGTCATCAATATGAGGCAAAAGATACCGGTTCTTCACTGTAACTTTGTTCAACTGACGATAATCAATGCACATCCGCATAGAACCATCCTTCTTCTTCACAAACAAGATAGGAGCACCCTAAGGTGATACACTTGGCCGAATAAAGTCCTTATCAAGAAATTTCTGTAACTATTCCTTCAACTCAGGAGGGGCCATACGATAAGGAGGAATAGAGATGGGCTGAGTGACCAGCAACAAATCAATGCCAAAATCTATATCTCTGTTGGGCGGCATGCCTTGAAGATCAACTGGAAACACATCAGGAAAATACCTCACTACTGGGATTGAATCAACTATAGGGGTATCAATACTGACATCTCTCACATAAGCTAGATACGTATCACACCCCTTCTAGACCATTCATTGAGCTTTAAGAAATGAAATAACTCTACTGGGAGTGTAATCTAAAGTACCCCTCCAATCTAATCACAGTAAACCTGGTATCACCAACGTCATAGTTTGGCGTGACAATCAAGAATAGCATAATGGGGCGACAACCAGTCCATGCCCAAGATAATATCAAAATCTACCATGCTGAGCAATAATAACTCGGCTCTGGTCTCAAAACCACTAAGAGTAGTCAAACACGACCGATAAAAGTGGTCCACAACAAGAGAATCTCCCACAGGAGTAAACACATAAATAGGGGAACTTAATAAATCTCGAGATACGCCCAATTGCGAGGCAAAATAATAGGACACATAGGAATAAGTGGATCCCGGATCAAATAGAACCGATGCATCTCTATGACAGACTGGAACAATCCCTGTAATGACCAAATCGGAAGCAACAACCTCTGAACGAGAAGGAAGGGCATAGTATCTGGCCTAGCTTCCCCCTCCAGGGCGACCTCTACCTCCCTAACCTCCACCTATAGCTGGCTGTGCAGGTGAGGCGGCAGCTGGTGCCGTAATCATAGCCTGAGATTCTTGTGGAGCATGCTATGGCTGAAAAGTCTGTGGAGGTGCACCCCTCCTAAGCCTGGGACAATCCCTCACCATAATGCAAGTGTTACCATACTCAAAACAAGCTCTGGGAGGGCGTGGCTGTTGTGACTGGCCCGTGCCAGGTCTGTTAAACTGACCACTGAAAGCACCCCGTGTAGGAGGCACACTAGATACTCGAGTTGCATAATAAGATTCCTGAGGTCTATGAGGAGCTGGAATACCACTGGCCGCTGGAAGAGCTGAATGAACAGTGCGACTCACATAGCCCCTACCATGACGAACTACAGCTGGGGCAAGGGGCAAGAATAATGGCCCGACTCCAGAGACCTCTTGGCCTCTCTCTCCTCCCTATCCCGAGCAAGCATACCCTCTACCCTCCTAGTAATACTCACCACTTGCTAATACGTGATATTCATCTCTAACTTCCAGTCCATGCTAGACCTGATGCTGGGAATAAGCCCTCAATAAACCGGTGAACCCTCTCTCTTACTGTAGAAACCAAGGTTGGTACATGCCTAGCCAAGTCAGTGAAACATACGATATACTATGAAACAGTCATAGTACCCTGGCACAACTGCTCAAAATCCATGCACCATTCGTCCCTGAGGCTTTGAGGGACATACTCCCTCAAATACATATCCGAGAACTGAGTCCATATAAGGGAAGCTACCTTGGCCAGACTATCCAACTCAAAAGTACGCCGCCACTGATAGGCTGCCCCTTGAAGTTGGAAGGCAGTGAAAGAAACCCCACTCAACTTTGCTATGCCCATAGTGCAGAGGATATGGTGGCACTCCTCAAGAAATCCTTAAGCATCCTCTGATACTAGACCATTGAATGTAGGAGGGTCGAACTTCTTATACCTCTCAAGCCTCTGTTGCTCTTCCTCTGAAACAGTTGCCCTATCCTCGGGCTAAGCTGGGCTGCAAGTGGTACCAGTATAACCTCTGGGATCTGATCGATCTGAAATAGCTACTCTGGGGTGCGGGCGGCGGGAGTCCGTTCTCCTCCCCCGGCCTGAGATCTGGCTATAGCAAGGGGAATCAACCCTGCCTGGGCTAGAGTTATGTACATGCTCATGAACTGCGCAAGGGTCTCCTGGAGAGCTGGAGTAGTAGTAGTAGTAGTAGGCGTATCAAGTGCCTGGGATCCGGCTGGAGCTACTGGAGGCTCCTCTGTAGTCTGTAGCAGCTCGTCCGGGTGCTTTGGCTATACCACATGCGCGTCCTCAGCCTCTTCCCCGGCCCCAGCCTCTAGCGGCTCTAGTAGGGGGTGCGGGTGCCTGGTCATCTCTGGTAGCATGTGTCCTCACCATCTATGAAAGAATAGAATACAGAAGTACAGGATTTTAGAATTTAGAATTCAATAATCTCGCACGACAAGGAATCAAATGAAGTGTAATTTTCCTAACAGTTCCATATCCTCCTGAAGATAAGTACAGACGTCTCTATACTGATCCACGAGACTCTAATAAACCGACTTGTGACTCACGACTTCTATGAACCTAGGGCTTTGATTCCAACTTATCACGACCCAAGTTCTCCCTTCGTGAATCGTCGTGACGACACCTAGTCATCCTAACACTTTGCGGAAATGAGAAGAAAGCATGAAAAACTAACAATTAATAGGTAAAGTTATTTAAGAAATTTAGATGCCGCTCAACATATACAATAATCACTCTCGAACTAAACATAAATGCTCCCAAAACCCAAAATATCATGATTCACAAGCTACAGAAAGAAAACAGTGCTTTTAAACTCCAGAATCTATCAACGAATAAAATATAAGAAAGACTTTAACTTAAGGAAGAGTAGATAGGGACTCCTAGGTCTGAGGATGCGACAAATATACCTCGAAGTCTCTACAGTCGTCTCGCCTCACTGGTAATGCAACTGATGTGAGGTACCTAGATTTTCACACAAAAAACATGTGCAGGAAAGGGCATGAGTACACCACAGCGGTACCAAGTAAGTTCCAAGCCTAACCTCGGTTGAGTAGTGACGAGATCAGGTCAAGGCCCTACTGGTATATATATAACAAAATAATACAAAATGAAATATCCTAGTAAGGATAAATACTAAAATTTAACGAGAATGAAATCACAGAAAAACAATAGCTCAGTACATAGAGATAACAACAGGGGATCTCCCGGGGTACCGTCCCGTAGTCCCAAATGTAAATGTGTAGGGGGATCTCCCGGGATACCGTCCCATATTCCCAAATGTAAATGTGTAGGGGGATCTCCTAGAATACCGTTCCATAGTCCCAAAGTAAATATACAGTATAGGGGGATCTCCCAGGATACCGTCCCGTAGTCCAAACATAAACATGCAAAGGGATCTCCCGAAATACCATTCCATAGTCTCAAGGTAAATAGGCAACTCAAATCAACATAAACAACAGTTTCAACAAGGAATTCAACAATTTAGACTAACTCCATATCAAAGAAGACATGTAATTTTCACTAAACATGCTGCACATAGTTCAGATAGGCAGTTAGGGCAGTTAAGACAGTTAAGGCGCATAGGCATGCTTTCCTAAGCTAAACAGGATAGTTACATATATTGGTATTGTTCAATTAAAGGAATAGAAATATTTGCTTAACGAAAATGGGGTTTTTCAACAAATATCCCATATACGCACTCGTCATCTCACGTACACGGCGCTCATGTATCAAACAGTACCAAATCCTAAGGGGAGTTCCCCCACACAAGGTTAGGCAAGCCACTTACCTTGAACCAAGCTCTTGCCATGACTATCCAACTCTGAATGGCCCAAATCTAATCAAAATTAATTACATAATGTAAATATAGCTACAAGTAACTAATTTAGCGAATGAAATCAAAGCTAAGGCAAGAAAATAGAAAAACACCCAAAAAACCTCCCCGGGCCCACGTCTTGGAATCGGGTAAAAGTCACAAATTATGAATAAACATTCACTCATGAGATCACTCGTGTAAAAATCATCCAAATCTAAAGTCTAAATCCCACTCAAATCTCAGATTTTTGGTTGGGGAACTTTTCCCCCCAATTTTTCAACTTCCTCACTCCAATTCCTTAATTTAATGAAGAAAACAACAATGGATTAATGAAATATGATCAAAATTGGATTAGGAATAGTTACCCAATGATTTCCTCTGAAAAACATACCAACCAATCCTAAAACACCATACGAAGTTAGTCGAACCCTCAAATCACATCAAACAACGCTAAAAACACAATTCATCCTCTAATCCAATCTAATGAACTTGAAACTTCAGAATTCTACAACCAATGTCGAAATCAACCAAACCATGTCTAATTGACCCCAAATTTTACACACAAGTCATATTCAAAAAGGTAGACCTACTCCAACTTCCGAAATCGAATTCCGACCCCGATATTAAAAATTCCACTGCCGGCCCTAAACCTCAAAAAAATTTGACTTTCGTCATTTCAATCCTGAATGAGCTATGGACCTCCAAAATATAGTCCGAACATGCCTCTAAGACAAAAATCACCCAGTGGAGCTAACAGAATCGACGAAATTACATTCCGGAGCCGTCTTCATACTGTTCCGACTACGGTCCAAATTCTAAGACTTAAGCTCTCACTAAGGGACTAAGTGTCCAAAAGCACTCCAAAACTCAAAATGAATCCTTCCTGTCACACCTCCTTTTTCCGCACCCGCGAAGGCGCAAGGGGAGTTTTTTCCAATTAAAGGACAATCGAGAAGGGATTTATTTATTTATTTCAGAGTCGCCACTTGGGAGATTTAGGGTGTCCCAAGTCACCAATTTTAATCCCGAATCGAGGAAAAGAATGACTCCATATTACAGTCTGCGCACCAGAAATCCGGATAAGGAATTCTGTTAACCCGGGAGAAGGTGTTAGGCATTCCCGAGTTCCGTGGTTCTAGCACGGTCGCTCAACTGTCATATTCGGCTTATTTATCTGATTTTAAGTACCATTATGAACCAATGTGCCAATTTTAACTTTTTACCGCTTTATTGTTATTATTTCAAAAAGGATGTGAACATCGCTTAAAACATGTCTTTGGACTGCGTCACATGAAATGCACCCACAATCCGGAACATATTTTATTTGATGTTTTGGGATTTGGATCTGGGTCGCATGAAATGCACACCCCAAGTTTTAAGAAAGTAGATTATTAAACACGCACCTAAAGAGACTATCGTGTTATTATTTTGGGAAGGGCCGTGAAATTTGCTAAACGGCCCGTCCCGGAATCTAAGTATTTAATATATACATTTAGAGGGCCCCGCAGCTTCTACATTTTTGTTTGTCGAGGCTCGTCTCATTTTTATTTTAAAGGATAAACCTATAATGACTATATTTCCTATTAAGTTCGTCTCTAAAATAAAAGAAAATCTCTTAATTATTTACATGCTTGCAGATTATTTACAGCAGGATCCGAAATGCTTTTACAGAATAAGGAAACATGACCATGCATACGGACAGCTGATCGAACATTATGGGCCCAAATCCAGCTCATGCGGAATGGGCCAGACCTGGGCCACTGTTTATCCGAGGCGGGTCTGTTTGGTCTGTTTTGACCTGGGCTCGACCTTCATAAGGTTGAGGGGCGCGGACTTGTGCTAATTGTTATAAGGGTGTGGCTTGATAATTATAACGAGGCAGTTTATCAAAAGAGAATGAAAATTAACTGAGGCGGATAGTTTTATTCTTTGACATGCATTAAAAGAGAATGCTAATTACAAAACACAACTAATTTCCAAGACATAGCCTAGTATACTGCCAATCCTTTTGTCTGTCAACCTAACCAACATATGATATTAAACCATACTACATTTTTTTGTATTCACTATATGAAAGGACCAACTCCAATACCCAAACAAGATTGTAAACCATTACACACTACATAATCATCTATATAGCAACTACATGTGGACATAGATGTCTTCAAATCTTCCCTTTTGTATTCATGCTCGACTTTCAAATTACATGGACAGTATTAGTTGTGTACCTGGTATAGAGGAACAAAAGAAGAAGGAAAAGGATCAGCTGAGTAGTACACAGCAAACAACAGCAACAGCAGATTCACAGCAACAACACAGCAACAACAACCAGCCAACAATGATGAAGCTCAGCAAGGAGTCGAGCAACAAATAAACAATCCCAGAAAAACAGAGTAGGAAATAACAGCCCAGAATGTTGAATGTAACAGCAACAGAAATCCAATGACCACAAGAAAGCTTGGCAAACGACAGAAAAGCAAAACCACAAAGACAACCTGATCAAACTGGACTCTTACACAGTTTCTTCTAGACAATACTCATTCACAATGTTCTGAAATTTATTTCTGTTTTTCCTTTTTCAGCTTTCTTACTCACAGAATCTCTCAAGACTCCAAAAAAAAAATTCCTTTTCTAATGGAAGGTCTGCCTCTTTTATAGCCTAACCTTAACACTTTACAGTCTGTTTTACAACTCAAAATTGCCCCCCTCGTTGTTTTTCCACTCACTTCTTTTAAATAAACAAAACCCCCATCAAATCCCTGACAGCCCCTCTCTCTTTTGTTGTTAAAATGTACTGATCACTTGTTTATTTAACCAAAGTATGGGCAGTAGGAATATAATCTGACAGCACATGCTGTCCAATTATTTTAATTCCTTAAAGCTAACCATACACATGCTGCCCACGGTCTAAACCAAATGGCATCGTGTTTTAAAATCAAAGTCTGAATCTGCCATTATAACCTTTCCCCTAGATGTTCTTTAATTCGATTTGAACAAAATCAATAGGCAATACAATTCAGTTCCTAATGGGACTCAAATACGATCACAGCAGAAATAAGCAATACGAATCAAGTTGTTACCATTAACGATTGAAACTAATTGACGACATATATCGACTCGACTATATTAATCGTAACACATAACAATCAATCGTTCATATAAACAACACGTATAGAGTCCCGAATGACTTCAGACAAATTTGTTCAAACACTGGGAACTTATATGAATTAAACTCGTTTGACGACTAATCTAATTGATGAACACGTATATCACAGGGTATATTCAGAACACAAACAGAAGACAATTGACCAAATAAAAAGGCCTTTAACAGAGATGGAAGAAATCCGAATGAAAAATAACAAAATGACAAACAAACACAACGAAATATGCTGACAACTTAATTAGAACTAAAACAAAAGAAAGGAAAACTTACCAAAAGAGTTTGAAATCAAAATGACCCAAATCTGACTCAACTTCGAACTCTTGAGGCCGAACAAACTTTAATCAGGGTGTTCTCACGTGAGAACACCTTGATTAAGGTCTATTAGACCTCAAACCCTTGTCAAGACCGGCCGGATTCCCCAGGTGCATGTGTTTCAAGTTCTGGATTTTCAGATCTGGATTTTTAGGAGTTGTGGGTAGATTCGGACCAAACCAAGCTTGGTTTGGTCACGAGGAAGGTCAGGGGAGTGTCTGGTATGAAGATGGGGTGGTTTGGCATAGATCGAGTTTTGTCTCGAATCTTCAAATCCAGATTCGAGACGATAGGAGGTGATTCGAGGTTCGTGGTTAGTGGATTCGTGTTCAGGGTGGTTGGATGCTTTAGGGGTGTGAAGGGGGTGGTCACCGGCGTTCGTGCCGCCGGGTTTTGGTGGAGGGGAAGCTAGGGCGGCTTGCTAGGGTTTGGGGTTTCAGTTTGGGGAAGGAGACGAGTGAGGGGTGGGGTGAAGGGTTGAGTTTATATATGGGGAGGCTGATTGGATCTGAGCCGTTAGATCAGATGATCTCAACGGCTTGGATCTGATGCTGAGAAATGAGACGGGGTCGTTTGGTTTAAGTGAGGGGTTGGATCGGATTGGTTCTTGGGTCGGGTTTTGAAACGGGTTACTGATAGAGGTCCTGAGCCGTTGGATCGAGAGTTTGAACGGCCCAGATCAGACGCATGATGCGGCGTCGTTTCGGGAGGTGGTCAGGGCAGGCCTGGTTTGGACCGGGTCAGATCGTTGGTTTGGGCCTGTTTTTGTCTTATTTTTTTTGGGCCCAAATTGATTTCAACTTTCTTTTGTTTTCCAATTTAAAGAAAAATAAAAATAACTAATAAAACAAATGAAATTAAAACAAATAACAATATAGCACTTCAACATAATTATCATACCAAATAAAAATGTTTAAGTAAGTTAAATCACAACCTAAAACGAACGACGCACATATATTTATATTTTTGAATTTTCTTTTAACGCCACATATATTTTTTGTATTTTTGTTTGATAATGACTAGATGCAAAATGGACAGACTCACAAACGACTAACAACACATGTCACGGAAAGATCGAAAAATTGTACAGCGAAGCCTTTTGCCACTATTTTTATTTTCTTTTGGAGCGATTGTCCGTGAAGCAAAAATCACGTGCTTACAGCTGCCCCTCTTTGCACGAAGACACGAAGGGTTTTCGCGCAAAGATAAAGCGAGCGATTTTTGCCCGTCCGAATACTCCGTGTGAAGCATTTTTTGAAAAAGATTTGACCGAACCTTTGCTTCAGAGGTTTCCTACATATCCTGGGCTGAACAGGAATCAGGTCAATGTAGTTCGGGAAATTTTTGGTAGCTGGGACTACCGTGTGACTGTAGTGTTTGCTGTTGTTGCGCGCTGTTGTTTGCTGCTGTAGGATGCTACTGCTCAACCGATCTCCCTGTTACATTGCTCTTAAAGGAAAAACAAGAAGCTAAGCTAAACTGAGGATCCTGAAATCTCATCCATCTTCAACTTGTTCTTGTTGCCTTGCTTTCTTGTCGGCTAACGCTTTCCTCTGACGCCTTTATTTTGTGAACTTGGAGATGATGCTGGTCCTTCACCTTTTCTGAATGTCAGTTCTCATCACTTTGCTTGATTTGCTGGGAACATGGCTTTCTTCCTTAAATCTTTCAATGGTTTCTTCAGCGGTATGGTTTTTCATCTGAATTGTTATGTTGGGCATGCCATAATGTTTCCGAACTGCTTCTTCTGAGACGCGTTCTTCCTTCCTTTTGAATGTGCGCTTGCTTTGGCAGACTTCTGCTACTTGGCGCTGGGGATTTTATTGTTTTTCCTTCTTGGGGCTCTCTGTTGTAACCTTCCGTCTTCAGGTGGGGCTACTGATTCCAAACTCTAGAGCTGAAGTATTCCCGCATTATACTGGTGGGCGACCTAGAACTTAAAAATATTCCCGCATTATACTGGTGGGCGACCTAGAACTTAAAAGTATTCCCGCATTATACTGGTGGGCGACCTAGAACTTAAAATGTATTCCCGCATTATACTGGTGGGCGACCTAGAACTTAAAAGTATTCCCGCATTATACTGGTGGGCGACCTAGAACTTAAAAGTATTCCCGCATTATACTGGTGGGCGACCTAGAACTTAAAAGTATTCCCGCATTATACTGGTGGGCGACCTAGAACTTAAAAGTATTCCCGCATTATACTGGTGGGCGACCTAGAACTTAAAAGTATTCCCGCATTATACTGGTGGGCAACCTAGAACTTAAAAGTATTCCCGCATTATACTGGTGGGCGACCTAGAACTTAAATGTATTCCCGCATTATACTGGTGGGCGACCTAGAACTTAAAAGTATTCCCGCATTATACTGGTGGGCGACCTAGAACTTAAATGTATTCCCGCATTATACTGGTGGGCGACCTAGAACTTAAAAGTATTCCCGCATTATACTGGTGGGCGACCTAGAACTTAAAAGTATTCCCGCATTATACTGGTGGGCGACCTAGAACTTAAAAGTATTCCCGCATTATACTGGTGGGCGACCTAGAACTTAAAAGTATTCCCGCATTATACTGGTGGGCGACCTAGAACTTAAAAGTATTCCCGCATTATACTGGTGGGCGACCTAGAACTTAAAAGTATTCCCGCATTATACTGGTGGGCGACCTAGAACTTAAAAGTATTCCCGCATTATACTGGTGGGAGACCTAGAACTTAAAAGTATTCCCGCATTATACTGGTGGGCGACCTAGAACTTAAAAGTATTCCCGCATTATACTGGTGGGCGACCTAGAACTTAAAAGTATTCCCGCATTATACTGGTGGGCGACCTAGAACTTAAAAGTATTCCCGCATTATACTGGTGGGCGACCTAGAACTTAAAAGTATTCCCGCATTATACTGGTGGGCGACCTAGAACTTAAATGTATTCTCGCATTATACTGGTGGGCGACCTAGAACTTAAAAGTATTCCCGCATTATACTGGTGGGCGACCTAGAACTTAAATGTATTCCCGCATTATACTGGTGGGCGACCTAGAACTTAAAATGTATTCCCGCATTATACTGGTGGGCGACCTAGAACTTAAATGTATTCCCGCATTATACTGGTGGGCGACCTAGAACTTAAAAGTATTCCCGCATTATACTGGTGGGCGACCTAGAACTTAAAAGTATTGAAATTGCTTCCCCGTTCTTCCGAGAAAATTTTCGACAATTGGCAGAAAATTTTCTGCCCCGGTTTTTGGTGACTTCCCTGGCGTTGCATCTTGCTGCCATTGTCAATTCTTTGTTCTCCTGCAATAGACAAAAGGATTTAGTCAATTTTAATCGTGGTGGTAGAGGGTGCCTTTCCAGCGAGCGATTTTTCTCTCTTCCCCTTTTCTTGCTCTATGTCCCCATAATCGATTAACGGGCAGAGTTGCCTGCTGGGGGGGTCTCTAGCTTGCTGGGGATTGACTTTCAATTTATCCCCTTTTCTGCTTTCTCTTTAAACGCATGATGTGGGAGTCTGCTTCTAACTCCCGAAACCACTCCCTTTTGGAGCTTATTCTTCCAACATTTTCGGGCACAATCCCTGCATTGCCTGGGACCGGCCTTCAAGGCTGTTTGTATTATCCTGCATTGGGATGAATTCCCCTTCGGTTTCTGGTAGTAAGCTTTGAAAAATCCTTTCAAGACACATTTTAGGAAAAGAAATAAAGATATGGAAAAGGAGAAGATCTTTCTGAACGAATATTTTGGTGGGAGAAGAAACTCAAAAGAACTTATCTGGAGGATACGACTGGTCCCCGTGATCATGACGTGCACCATAGATTCCCGACCCAGTCTATTTGTATCAATCGATTTGCCCGATGGTCTGACTTGCTGGGGATGATAAAGGAGTGTCCGTTTCGGATGTTGTAGCTTTTGCTGATCTGTCTTGTCGCCTCATAGTGCCCTTCGAGGGGTTTTCACTAATGAGACTCTCTCGTTTCTCTCATCTCCCGGCGCCTTATGGTGCCTGTGAAGGTTTTCACCAATAAGACTCTCTCATTTCATATCCCTCATCTTACATCGCCTCTCGGTGCCTGTGAAGGTTTTCACCGATAAGACTCTCTCATTTTATTTCTTTCGAGGATCCGGGGTGTTGTAGATACGACCCTCTCTTCCGGGGATTCTTTTGACTATCAACTCATTCCCAGTCTTACGATCCTCTTCTTTGCTGGGGATCAGTGTATTATTCTCGGCCTTATTTGCCGGATTTGGCATCTCTCGAACATTGATCGGGAGGTCTTTTGGATGTTGATGTTGGTTTTGGTGTGGGATTGAAGAAAGGCTACAAAAATGAAAACAATTTGAAGGGTGATGTGCTACAACTTTTGGAATCAAACCTTTGTTGGAACTTAAAACATAACCTCTGCCCCAGTTTTCTTGCTTGGGGAATTTATTTTTTATGCTTATGTTGAGCTATGTGCGTTACGCACATTGTGCCTATTATGCACACTATGTACATTATGCATCCTATATTTGCTATGATGCATACTATGACCGAGCCGTGAGGCGCCTACGTATCCTCTTTGAGGAATCAGGTCAAACGTAGTTCCCACGGTTCTGTATTTCTTATGATTTTATCTTCTTCTTCCTTTTTTTTTCCCTTCTTTTCACTTTTTTTCCTTTTTTTTTTTTTTTTTTCATATCTTTCCCATTAGTGATTCCAAAAGAGGGGTATTGAAAGAATTGCTTAAGGCTCAAAGGGGGAAGCGAGGGTTAAAAGTGTTTGGATAGAAGAAAGAATTGCCTCCGTCATCTCATTATTCAACAAATGCCAAATACAAACAAATAAACCAAAAGTTGCCATAATTAAAGAAGTTACGCATAATATCTCTTGACTGCATCTGAATTGATGGCCATGTCGGACACATCTACCTTCGACATCTGTCAAACACAAAGCACCGTTGGACAATACTCTGGTCACGATATAAGGCCCTTGCCAATTTGGGGCGAATTTGCCTTTTGCCTCGACCTGATGTGGGAGGATCTTCTTCAATACTTGCTGCCCTACTTCAAACTTCCTGGGGCGCACCTTCTTATTATACGCTCTTGCCATTCTCTTCTGGTACAGCTGACCATGGCACACTGCTGCCAATCTTTTCTCATCTATCAGGCTCAACTGTTCCAATCGAGCTTTGACCCATTCATCGTCATCAATCCCGGCTTCAGCGACAATTCGGAGGGACGAAATTTCGACCTCCGTTGGTATCACGGCCTCAGTTCCATACACCAACAAGTAAGGAGTTGTGCCTATGGAAGTCCGGACGGTAGTGCGGTAACCCAACAAGGCAAAGGGTAATTTCTCGTGCCATTGTCTGGACCCTTCCACCATTTTTCGCAGTATCTTCTTGATATTCTTATTGGCTGCTTCGACTGCTCCATTCGCCTTGGGACGATATGGGGTGGAATTGCGGTGTGTAATCTTGAATTGTTGGCATACCTCTCTCATCAAGCTGCTATTAAGATTCGCACCGTTATCCGTGATGATCACTTTTGGGATCCCAAATCTGCAGATGATATGGGAGTGAACAAAGTCCACCACTGCCTTCTTGGTTACTGATTTGAAGGTTTTAGCCTCAACCCATTTGGTGAAGTAATCAATGGTCACTAGAATGAACCTATGACCGTTGGATGCTGCTGGCTCGATGGGCCCAATGACATCCATGCCCCATGCTACAAACGGCCAGGGTGCTGACATCGTATGTAACTCTGTTGGCGGAGAATGAATCAAGTCTCCATGTATCTGGCACTGATGGCATTTCCTCACGAAAGTGATACAGTCGTGTTCCATGGTGAGCCAATAACACCCTGTTCGAAGGATTTTTCTTGCCAATACATATCCACTCATGTGTGGCCCACAAACTCCAGCATGTACTTCTGCCATAACCGTTGTTGCCTGCCTGGCATCTATGCATCTCAACAATCCCAGATCCGGGGTTCTTTTGTACAATATTCCCCCACTGAGGAAGAAACCATTCGACAAACGCCGAAGGGCTCTTTTTTGGTCTCCAGAGGCATGTTCTGGATATATCCCCATCCTGAGGTATTCCTTGATATCATGAAACCAGGGTTCGCCATCTGCTTCTTCTTCTATGGCATTGCAGTAGGCGTGCTGATCACGGACCTGGATGTGTAGAGGATCAACATACATTTTGTCAGGGTGGTGCAGCATTGATGCTAAGGTGGCTAAGGCATCCGCAACCTCATTGTGAACTCTCGGGATGTGTTTGAACTTTACCGATCGAAATTGCTTGCTCAGATCATGCAAGCATTGTCGGTATGGTATGAGCTTTAGATCTCGTGTTTCCCATTCACCCTGAATTTGATGTACCAAGAGGTCCGAGTCTCCCAAGACCAAGACGTCTTGGACATCCATGTCGGCAGCCAAGCGCAGACCCAGAATGCAAGCCTCATATTCGGCCATATTGTTGGTGCAATAGAAGCGTAGTTGAGCCGTAACAGGATAATGCCGTCCTGTTTCAGAAATGAGTACTGCTCCTATTCCAACCCCTTTTGCGTTTGCAGCTCCATCGAAGAAAAGCTTCCAACCCGGTTCCTCAGGTAATTCCAACTCATTCGTATGCATCACCTCTTCGTCAGGAAAATACGTTCTTAAAGGCTCGTATTTTTCGTCAACGGGATTCTCTGCCAAATGGTCTGCTAGTGCCTGGGCTTTCATGGCCGTCCTTGTTACGTAGATGATATCAAACTCTGTGAGCAGAATTTGCCACTTTGCCAACCTTCCCGTGGGCATAGGTTTCTGAAAGATATACTTCAATGGGTCCAAACGGGATATGAGATAAGTAGTATATGAAGACAGGTAGTGCTTCAACTTCTGAGCTACCCAAGTTAGGGCGCAACATGTTTTCTCGAGTTGAGTGTACTTGACCTCATGCACTGTGAATTTCTTGCTAAGATAGTAGATGGCTTGCTCCTTCCTCCCTGTGTCGTCATGTTGCCCCAGTACACTACCAAATGAATTTTCCAAGACCGTCAGGTAAAGGATTAGGGGTTTCCCGGGCTTAGGTGGGACCAATACGGGTGGATTAGACAGATACCCTTTGATTTGGTCGAAAGCTTCCTGACACTCTGCTGTCCAACCTACTGCAGCGTCCTTTCTCAGCAGCCGAAATATGGGCTCACAAGTTGCTGTGAGTTGAGCGATGAACCTGCTGATATAATTGAGTCTACCCAGCAAACTCATTACCTCTGTTTTGTTCCTTGGCGGTGGCAAATCTCGGATGGATTCAATTTTGGATGGGTCTAACTCAATCCCCCGTCGACTGACGATGAATCCTAGCAACTTTCCTGATGGAACCCCGAATGCGCATTTGGCCGGGTTAAGCTTGATATCATACCTTCGGAGTCTTTGGAAAAATCTCCTTAGGTCTGCTACATGGTCCTCCCGACGCCAAGATTTGATGATCACATCATCGACGTACACCTCAATTTCCTTGTGTATCATGTCATGAAACACGACAGTCATTACCCGCATGTACGTTGCCCCGGCGTTCTTTAATCCGAATGGCATTACCCGATAGCAGTAGGTTCCCCATGGCGTGATAAACGCTGTCTTCTCAGCATCCTCCTCGTCCATTAGGATCTGATGATAACCCGCATAGCAATCCACAAAGGATCCGATCTCGCGCCCTGCGCAATTGTCGATCAAGATATGAATGTTGGGTAGAGGAAAATTGTCCTTGGGACTTGCTTTGTTGAGGTTGCGGTAGTCAACGCACACCCTGATTTTTCCATCCTTCTTTGGGACTGGTACCACATTGGCCAACCATTCGGGATATCGAGTGACCCGAATGACCTTCGCTTGTAACTGCTTAATCACTTCTTCCTTGATCTTTACACTCATTTCCGTTTTAAATTTCCTTAGTTTTTGCTTGACCGGAGGGTATGCCGGGTCAGTGGGTAATTTGTGAACCACTAAATTGGTGCTTAATCCAGGCATATCATCATATGACCAGGCAAAAACGTCTTTGAATTCCCTGAGAGTTTTGATCAATTCTGCTCTGACATTCGGCTCAATGTGGATGCTAATTTTGGTCTCTTGGACGTTATCAGCGTCTCCTAGATTCACAGCCTCGGTGTCATTTAGGTTAGGCTTGGGTTTCTCTTCAAATTGGCACAGTTCTCTGTTTATTTCTTCGAAGGCTTCACCTTCGTCACATTCAGATTCATCGTCACAAACGACCTTTTGCATCATTGAGTCGGTTTCAGATTGATTTATTAGACTAGGTCGAAGATCCGCTGTGCATGCCATGTCATTAGAACCAGTAAAAAGAGAACTGTTCAGAAAGAAAAAGAACAAGACAAAAATTAAAATGAGACAAAAGAAGAGAACTTTATTAAATTTGCGGGATAAAAAGGGTTCACACTTTTACAAAAACGAAAGTAAAATTTGGATTACACCCTTGAATAATCCGATCAAACAAACAAACAAACAAAACATTAATCAAAGCCTACTACCAAGACTCCCCTCGGACAGGAAGAGGAGTAACCGTCCAATTGTTGGTCTTGGCCTCAGGCCCCACAAATTGTATCTCTGCTCTGCTGGAACCTTCTCCAGCTTCCACCATACTGACATCCGCGAATAGCCTCTCAAAACTCTGATTCAGGTCTTCATTTATACCGATCAAAGGTCCTCGAATCTTTGGGATCGCTGACCCCTTGGCACTTGCTTTAACAAAAGACCTTGAGAGGCGTGGCACTGGTTTAGGCAGAAACCAGACCCTCTTCTTCATTCTTCGCGCCTCCTTCCTGTCTGCTGCGGTTGGTTTGAACCCCAACCCGAAGGTTTCCAGATTCTTAGGAAGGGAAACAGGTTGGACTATCCCTTGAAGTTCAACTCCCAGGCCTTTTCCCGGCACAAACCCATTACCCAGCATTTCTGATACCATCATGACTGTTGCGGCAGCTACCCTAGGGTGCGGGATGATTTCTCCTTCAGAAATTTTGTTGGCCGACCCTGTATCGAGAATCTGGTAGACCCAGGGACCCTTGTCATCAGTGGTCTCTATGAAAGGCACAATGGTTCCGCTCATGGTGCATGTTGTATCCTCGCCGTGCAACACGACCTCTTGTCTTTCCCACTCGAACTTCACTGTCTGATGTAGGGTGGAAGGCACCGCTTTAGCTGCATGAATCCAGGGTCGTCCTAACAGCAAGTTGTAAGATACCGTGGCGTCCAATACCTGGAATTCCATGGTAAACAGGACCGGACCAATGGTCAGTTCAAGTACAACATCCCCCACAGTGGCTGTTCCGTTTCCGTCAAACCCCCGGACACAGATGCTATTCTCCCGGATTCTTCCACGGTCAATCTTTAACTGGTCCAGGGTGGATAATGGACAAATATTGGCGCTTGAGCCGTTATCCACCAATACTCGGGTTACCACCGAGTCTTCACATTTGACAGCTAGGTATAGAGCTTTATTGTGCTCCGTTCCTTCCACCGGCAGGTCATCATCTGAGAATGTCACTCTGTTCACCTCGAAAATCTTGCTAGCAATGGTTTCCAGGTGGTTTACAGAAATCTCACTGGGTACATGGGCCTCGTTCAATATCTTTAACAGGGCCCGACGATGTTCCTCGGAATGGAGGAGTAATGACAATAGTGAGATCTGGGCAGGTGTTTTTCTCAGCTGCTCAACCACAGAATAGTCTTGTACTTTCATCTTCCTCAGGAATTCTTCAGCCTCTTCTTCTGACACTGGCTTCTTGGTTGCCACTGGGTTGGTTTTTCTTAACTCCACCGGAGCAAAACATCGACCTGATCGAGTCAGCCCTTGCGCTTCACAACTGACTTCTTCCACCTGTTTTCCTTGGTACGTCACCACTGCCTTTTCATATTTCCAGGGCACAGCCCTGCTGTCAATCATCGGCAGTTGGACCACCGGCTTTATGGTCACCCGTTCTCTACATACCCCTTTCAACATGACTGCCGGTGTGGGCAGGATCCCTGGTATTACCAACTTGCTTGGCTCGGGTTTGCTTGCTATGACGGACGGGCTCTTCCCTAATATCACTACCGGCTTGACGCCTCCTCCCTGTGACTATACACTCATTCCTCCACTGGTTAATACCTCTTTCGGGGCGGCTTGGATCATCATCACTGTTTGTGAGGGTTTTCTTAATTCTCCTCCCTCACACACCAACTCAATCATGTGAGTTTCGTGGTGCGCTGGCAGTGGGTTTTGGTTGATGTTAGGAGCCTCCGGTGTCTGGACCTCGATCTTATTGGTGTCAATAAGATCCTGTATGGCATGCCTTAACTTCCAGCACTTCTCGGTATCGTGCCCGAGCATCCCTGAACAGTATTCACAACTGATTGAACGATCCAAATTCTGAGGCGGGGGATTTGGTTCCCGAGTATGGACAGGACTAACCAAACCCAATTGCCGCAGCTTGTGGAACACAGCGGTGTAGGTTTCTCCCAGTTCGGTGAAGGTTCTTTGCTTCCGCAACCTGTCATTCCTAGCATCTGGATTTCCCCGGAAACCTGCCCCTGAAGGGTTTCTATATGCCCTTGGTGGAGGGTAGGTGTTTTGTGGTGGTGCATATATGTTCTGGGGAGCCGGTGCGCGCCATTGTGGGCGAACCGGAGGCTGAGTGTATACCTGGGCTTGGTGTACGGAACAATGTGGTTCTCGAGGTGGATAGAAATTTTGTGGTGGGTTGTATGGGTAGTTTGACCTGTGAGGCCTGGGTTGGTTGTAGTGCGGCCTGCCAGCCCTGGACCAACTGCCTGCCTCGATCGTGGCAACCTCTTCTTTCTTTCTTCTTAGCGCACCTCCCGTGCCGCTTTGAATAGCCTGGGTTGTGGCCTTAAGTGCCGAATAGTTTAAGATCTTGTCCGACCTCAAACCTTCTTCTATCATGACCCCTATTTTGACCACCTCGTTGAAAGATTTTCCAACCGTTGTCACCAAGTGACCAAAGTAGGTTGGATCCAATGTCTGCAAAAAATAGTCCACCATCTCTCCCTCTCTCATGGGAGGATCGACTCTAGCTGCTTGTTCTCTCCAGCGGAACCCGAACTCGCGAAAACTTTCCCCGGGTTTCTTCCCAGTTCTCAATAACGTGAGACGGTCAGGGACTATCTCCAGATTGTATTGGAAATGACCTGCAAAAGCCTGTGCTAGATCATCCCACGTGTACCACCTGCTGAAATCCTGCCTGGTATACCATTCCAGTGCAGATCCGCTCAGACTTTGGCCGAAATAAGCTATCAAAAGCTCATCCTTGCCTCCTGCCCCTCTCATTTTGCTACAGAATCCCCGCAAATGTGCCATGGGATCACCGTGCCCTTCATATAAATCAAACTTGGGCATCTTGAACCCAGCCGGGAGTTGGACATCTGGGAAAGGGCACAGATCTTTGTATGCCACGCTGACTTGATTGCCCAGCCCGTGCAAGTTCCTGAAGGATTGCTCCAGGCTTTTGAACTTTCTTAACACTTCATCCTGTTCAGGGGCCTTAACCGGCTTCTCAACCTCTGCCGGTACTTCCAAATGGGGATTGTAAGCCTGTGGTTCCGGTGCGTGGAATGTAGGCTCGGGGGGATAGTATTGGGTGTCGTGAGCCTGAAACAATGGCTCACTAGTCGTTCGCTGCAAAGGGGCTGATGTAGGTCCCACAAAAATGGGAATGTTGGGTGTTGGGAGAGGTTGATGGGGTGGTGGAGCTTGGGAATCGTGAGGGCTTCTTTCTTGATGATAGAGGGGATTTGGGCGGCTTGTGGAAGGGCCAGAGTGAGGGTATTCCGGCATGTGTCCCAGTGTCTCAGGGCTCTTTTGTGTTTTGGCCAGGGCTAGCTGCATTGCATGCATCTCTAGTCCCATCCTTTCAATCTTTTCCATTGCCTCTTTTAGCAACTGGCTCATCGGCCTTTCTTCCTCATTACTATTCTCTGAAGTAGTCATGCTTGTTGCTACCGGTCCTTTGGATCTGGTTTGGTATGAATGTGTTGCCAGAATTCTTTAACAACTAACTGTCTGGTATCAGACAACAACAAACTTTGTTAGTGTTAGAGCTTAACAGATTTGATCATAACACATAGAGGATGCAATGCACCTAGGCAGTTAACCGTTTCTACATGCTTTGCTTCAAACCACATGCGTCATCCCGGTTTGTTCATTCGTCTCTTTTTAAAGTATTTTGCGAAACCCCGCGTTTTATTTTATTTACATTTTTTTTTCTTTATTTATTAAAAGCAGTCGAATCTTATGGGGATTGCCTACGTATCACGTCCCCGCGTGAATCAGACCAGGCGTAGTTCTGCCTCAAAGCAAAGACACACAGTAATTCTTCTGGAGTCACTTAATTTCATTATCAAAATTTGCTATTACACAGTACTTAAAATAAAAATAGCAGAAGTACAGACTCCACGGTTTTAAACTTGGTTTAACAAAAAGAAAACAACATATGGGAAAACAACCACAGCCAAATAAACAGGACTTGACCCAAACTAATTCTCCAATTTAAGGGCCCGCGAGGCATCATTCGGCCTTTTTGCGGCTCTAGGTGTAAGGTCTCTTTGCAGGCTCTTCAACTCGCTCATAATCCGGAGGACGCAGCCCATGATGGAGACAAGGAGGGTCTTCTGAGGTGTTCGCTCACATGCCAAGCATTTCATGTAGATGTAATGCCCTATTTCATCAATCCTTGCTCGAATGTTATCTCTTTCACTGAGCAACTGCCTGATTTGTTGGTTCTTTAACCCCAGTGCCTGAGCATCGTCGGCAAGTCGATCCTGAAACAACCCCATTTGTCTTTCCATGCAGGCCATTGCATCGTAGCACTGTCTTCTGTCGGCCTGGGCGTCTCGTGCTTGTTTGACGATCCGATCATGTAGAGTGGAGCTCGTCTCCCTTAATATTCTGACGCTCATTTCATAATCCCTTATGACCTGTTGCAAACGCTGCTTCCGGGCCATTGCGTACTTTGCCCCTCTGACCTTCATCCTTGTTATGCAAGCTCTTGATTGTTCTAATTCTTCTTGGCTTTGGATGACCTGATTTCTCAAACTTGCTATCAATCTTTCATCAGAGCGACGCTTCTGTCGGTCAACGTTACTCTTACTGGCTTGGCGAAGGCGGGCCTTCAAGGTTTGGTTTTCTTGGGCTAACTTGTTTCTTTCAGCCTGCTCCGAGGCGACTTGCACATTGTTCTCAAATACAAGCCTTTCAACTTGTTGCTTTAGCTTCCCGATTTCGACCCGGTAACCTTTCTCCCTTTTTAACCATCCCCATTGCTCTTGTGAATCATTGGTGAAGTGTTGGACGTGGGCCCTTTTAGCAGGTCTTTGCCGAGTCTGAAACCTTCTTTCGAACCAAGCATCGTACTTTGGGTCTACCTCACCTTTAGCTAGCTCTCGTACCATGGTTTTGGGCTCCAAGAATCTACATTCATGCCACAGTTTTCTAATCTTCCCCTCGGGGAATATGACTCCCGGGCTTAATTCCAAGGCATGCTTGCTCAGATTTTCATCATTAGGGACTACTTGAAACCTGCCCAGTTGTCGTAATACCCGATGAGGGGCATATGGCTGGATGCTGCGAAGCCCCATTAAGAGAACATGACATTCTTCAGCCGACATGTAGATAACCTCAGTATCAGTCAACCAACCAAATGCCCATTCAATTTGGTCAGATGTTGTTGACCTTAACCGTGTAACCCATTCTTCGACACCTTCAGGAAATCTGGCGCCTGTCATGCGCTTCTTGAATCCGCTGATACAATTCCTCTCGGTCAACCCGTGGTTCATGTATCCTACTCGGTGATGGAGGTGTTCCTGCATCCATAGCTGAAGTAACAGGTTGCAACCTTGGAAGAACGTACCTCCTTCTCGGCATATAGTTAGAGCCCGGTAGATTTCGGACAAAATCAAAGGAACCACAGTACTATTGGTTCTTTTGATTGCCACGTCGGCCATCCCTACCAGACCTATCTCTATCTTTTTGTCCTTCCTTGGGCAGACCATGACTCCCAAGAATGCTGTGATAAAAGCCAAAGTACGTCTTGCTTCCCATTTGTTTCTGTTCCCTCCGTGAGTTAGCCCAAGGTTCGGTTCCTCGAAACCCTGCGGGGTTCCGTACCGCTGATATAAGAAATGGAGATCACAACACCCTCTCGATAAATCGTCATGTTGTACCTTCCGACTAATGCTTAGTAGATCCAGAAACGCATGCGGGGACACTGGCCTTGGCGAAAGCAAATATTGCCCTCTTAACTTCTCATTCAGTCCCGCATATCCGGCAACTTCCTCAAGTGTCGGTGAAAGTTCAAAGTCAACAAAACGGAATACATTGCAGGTGGGGTCCCAAAATGGTATTAGAGCTTCAAGAATATCTGTCCTCGGCTCAACACCCAACAAATTTACAAAACCTCCCAATATTCTTCCTATTACCCCTTTGCTATCGGCTTCCAAGTCATTCCACCACATGTGGAGTTGTAGAGGGACCTCGCTGAGGGCTGAGAATGGTTCATTTTGCTCTGTGTTCATCCTGCACATTTATTAGGGTGACCTTTTAGGTGAAAACAAAAACCTTTATTTTGACTCTAACCAAAAATCTTTGGACAAAACAAAAAAAATTTATTTATATACATGTGTATACATATATACATATATGCTTTATGGTATATCATTTTTGGTAAAAATGGAAAAAGAGTTGGACCCGATGAGGGTTGCCTACGTATCTCACATCCGGTGAGAATCAAACCGACGTAGTTCGGGTGATAAACTAACTGGTTTATTTATTTCTATTTTTTATTTATTTATTTATTTATTATATATATATATTTTTTTTTTGTAAAAATTTCCCAACATTCAAAACCGGTCATCATGCATGTTTGAAGCAAATAAATGCACAAGCAGTGAGTAGGATGCATCAGGATGGCCTTTTCTATTTCAGGTTGCTATTCCTAGACGGACCCAACCCCTGTGTTGAGTCCCCTAAGTCAAATGCACATGATGCAAATAAACGTTCCTACTAGGGATCCGGCATGTGGCTTTGTTATACTAGGTTCAGAACCTGGGTGTTTGTTCTAGACCTGGCTTACCCGAGCGGACAGCTCGAGCCGAGGGGGGGCAGCGTACCGGGAATACAGAAGCTTCACCGGCTTAGCAACTTGTCCGAACCTCGTTCTAAATTGGGATTTGACACTATACAGAAAAGAAGTCGTACGAAGTACACCCTTCTTCATGATTCAGAAGACTCAGAAAGGATATGGGTTTCGGCACAGTTTATATACAGTCCAAATAATATCAAAGCGGTAAAAGCAGCATTTAACACATTAGGCTCAAACATGTAAAAATCAGATAAAACCAAATATAACAATTTATCTAAGCTCGAATTTCTAACCCTGAACCAGTGGTTCTTGGTCAGCTCCCCAGCAGAGTCGCCAGAGCTGTCACACCTCCTTTTTCCGCACCCGCGAAGGCGCAAGGGGAGTTTTTTCCAATTAAAGGACAATCGAGAAGGGATTTATTTATTTATTTCAGAGTCGCCACTTGGGAGATTTAGGGTGTCCCAAGTCACCAATTTTAATCCCGAATCGAGTAAAAGAATGACTCCATATTACAGTCTGCGCACCAGAAATCCGGATAAGGAATTCTGTTAACCCGGGAGAAGGTGTTAGGCATTCCCGAGTTCCGTGGTTCTAACACGGTCACTCAACTGTCATATTCGGCTTATTTATCTGATTTTAAGTACCATTATGAACCAATGTGCCAATTTTAACTTTTTACCGCTTTATTGTTATTATTTCAAAAAGGATCTGAACATCGCTTAAAACATGTCTTTGGACTGCGTCACATGAAATGCACCCACAATCTGGAACATATTTTATTTGATGTTTTGGGATTTGGATCTGGGTCGCATGAAATGCACACCCCAAGTTTTAAGAAAGTAGATTATTAAACACGCACCTAAAGAGACTATCGTGTTATTATTTTGGGAAGGGCCGTGAAATTTGCTAAACGGCCCGTCCCGGAATCTAAGTATTTAATATGTACATTTAGAGGGCCCCGCAGCTTCTACATTTTTTGTTTGTCGAGGCTCGTCTCATTTTTATTTTAAAGGATAAACCTATAATGACTATATTTCCTATTAAGTTCATCTCTAAAATAAAAGAAAATCTCTTAATTATTTACATGCTTGCAGATTATTTACAGCAGGATCCGAAATGCTTTTACAGAATAAGGAAACATGACCATGCATACGGACAACTGATCGAACATTATGGGCCCAAATCCAGCTCATGCGGAATGGGCCAGACCTGGGCCACTATTTATCCGAGGCGGGTCTGCTTGGTCTGTTTTGACCTGGGCTCGACCTTCATAAGGTTGAGGGGAGCGGACTTGTGCTAATTGTTATAAGGGTGTGGCTTGATAATTATAACGAGGCAGTTTATCAAAAGAGAATGAAAATTAACTGAGGCGGATAGTTTTATTCTTTGACATGCATTAAAAGAGAATGCTAATTACAAAACACAACTAATTTCCAAGACATAGCCTAGTATACTGCCAATCCTTTTGTCTGTCAACCTAACCAACATATGATATTAAACCATACTACATTTTTTTGTATTCACTATATGAAAGGACCAACTCCAATACCCAAACAAGATTGTAAACCATTACACACTACATAATCATCTATATAGCAACTACATGTGGACATAGATGTCTTCAAATCTTCCCTTTTGTATTCATGCTCGACTTTCAAATTACATGGACAGTATTAGTTGTGTACCTGGTATAGAGGAACAAAAGAAGAAGGAAAAGGATCAGCTGAGTAGTACACAGCAAACAACAGCAACAGCAGATTCACAGCAACAACACAGCAACAACAACCAGCCAACAATGATGAAGCTCAGCAAGGAGTCGAGCAACAAATAAACAATCCCAGAAAAACAGAGTAGGAAATAACAGCCCAGAATGTTGAATGTAACAGCAACAGAAATCCAATGACCACAAGAAAGCTTGGCAAACGACAGAAAAGCAAAACCACAAAGACAACCTGATCAAACTGGACTCTTACACAGTTTCTTCTAGACAATACTCATTCACAATGTTCTGAAATTTATTTCTGTTTTTCCTTTTTCAGCTTTCTTACTCACAGAATCTCTCAAGACTCCAAAAAAAAAAAATTCCTTTTCTAATGGAAGGTCTGCCTCTTTTATAGCCTAACCTTAACACTTTACAGTCTGTTTTACTACTCAAAATTGCCCCCCCTCGTTGTTTTTCCACTCACTTCTTTTAAATAAACAAAACCCCCATCAAATCCCTGACAGCCCCTCTCTCTTTTGTTGTTAAAATGTACTGATCACTTGTTTATTTAACCAAAGTATGGGCAGTAGGAATATAATCTGACAGCACATGCTGTCCAATTATTTTAATTCCTTAAAGCTAACCATACACATGCTGCCCACGGTCTAAACCAAATGGCATCGTGTTTTAAAATCAAAGTCTGAATCTGCCATTATAACCTTTCCCCTAGATGTTCTTTAATTCGATTTGAACAAAATCAATAGGCAATACAATTCAGTTCCTAATGGGACTCAAATACGATCACAGCAGAAATAAGCAATACGAATCAAGTTGTTACCATTAACGATTGAAACTAATTGACGACATATATCGACTCGACTATATTAATCGTAACACATAACAATCAATCGTTCATATAAACAACACGTATAGAGTCCCGAATGACTTCAGACAAATTTGTTCAAACACTGGGAACTTATATGAATTAAACTCGTTTGACGACTAATCTAATTGATGAACACGTATATCACAGGGTATATTCAGAACACAAACAGAAGACAATTGACCAAATAAAAAGGCCTTTGACAGAGATGGAAGAAATCCGAATGAAAAATAACAAAATGACAAACAAACACAACGAAATATGCTGACAACTTAATTAGAACTAAAACAAAAGAAAGGAAAACTTACCAAAAGAGTTTGAAATCAAAATGACCCAAATCTGACTCAACTTCGAACTCTTGAGGCCGAACAAACTTTAATCAGGGTGTTCTCACGTGAGAACACCTTGATTAAGGTCTATTAGACCTCAAACCCTTGTCAAGACCGGCCGGATTCCCCAGGTGCATGTGTTTCAAGTTCTGGATTTTCAGATCTGGATTTTTAGGAGTTGTGGGTAGATTCGGACCAAACCAAGCTTGGTTTGGTCACGAGGAAGGTCAGGGGAGTGTCTGGTATGAAGATGGGGTGGTTTGGCATAGATCGAGTTTTGTCTCGAATCTTCAAATCCAGATTCGAGACGATAGGAGGTGATTCGAGGTTCGTGGTTAGTGGATTCGTGTTCAGGGTGGTTGGATGCTTTAGGGGTGTGAAGGGGGTGGTCACCGGCGTTCGTGCCGCCGGGTTTTGGTGGAGGGGAAGCTAGGGCGGCTTGCTAGGGTTTGGGGTTTCAGCTTGGGGAAGGAGACGAGTGAGGGGTGGGGTTCGGATAGGGGGCGTGGGGTGAAGGGTTGAGTTTATATATGGGGAGGCTGATTGGATCTGAGCCGTTAGATCAGATGATCTCAACGGCTTGGATCTGATGCTGAGAAATGAGACGGGGTCGTTTGGTAGTTAAACGGGGTCGTTTGGTTTAAGTGAGGGGTTGGATCGGATTGGTTCCTGGGTCGGGTTTTGAAGCGGGTTACTGATAGAGGTCCTGAGCCGTTGGATCGAGAGTTTGAACGGCCCAGATTGAGACGCATGATGCGGCATCATTTCGGGAGGTGGTCAGGGCAGGCCTGGTTTGGATCGGGTCAGATCGTTGGTTTGGGCCTGTTTTTGTCTTATTTTTTTTTTTATTTTTTTTTGGGCCCAAATTGATTTCAACTTTCTTTTGTTTTCCAATTTAAAGAAAAATAAAAATAACTAATAAAACAAATGAAATTAAAACAAATAACAATATAGCACTTCAACATAATTATCATACCAAATAAAAATGTTTAAGTAAGTTAAATCACAACCTAAAACGAACGACGCACATATATTTATATTTTTGAATTTTCTTTTAACGCCACATATATTTTTTGTATTTTTGTTTGATAATGACTAGATGCAAAATGGACAGACTCACAAACGACTAACAACACATGTCACGGAAAGATCGAAAAATTGTACAGCGAAGCCTTTTGCCACTATTTTTATTTTCTTTTGGAGCGATTGTCCGTGAAGCAAAAATCACGTGCTTACACTTCCGACAAGTCACAATAGCAGAAATAGATAATGGGGAAGCAATTAATAGGGGATCGGGGCATTAATTCTCAAAGCGACCGACCATGTCATTACAAGATAGTGTGTGCACAGACCTTATCCCTACCTGGCAAGGTAGAGAGGCTGTTTCCCGATAGACTCTCGGCTCAAGAAAAGGTGAAAAGAGAGAAAGGAAGAAGACGAAGAAGAAAGAGGATGAAAAAATAAAGAATAGAAGGACAAAGGAAGATAAGGAAAAGGGGAAAAAGACGACAATATTAATAACAACAAAATAACAAGTAAAAGAAAAAATAGCATCTAACAGTAACAAACTGGAAAATATGATACACGGAGCGAATGAAACAATAAGTAAATACCAGATATCAAAGAATACGAAAAAGAAAAAAACAAGAGAGCTACTAATAATACTAAAATAGAATGGGCAACTCTCGACTACCTTCTAGCCTACTACCCTAATCCTCGACCTCCGCACTCTTCTATCCTGGGTCTTGTCCTCAGTGAGGTGAAATAGCACCACGTCCTGCCTAATCACCTCTCCTAATGCTTCTTCGGCTACCTCTACCCCTTATCAGCCTCGCCACTGCCATCCTCTCACACCTCCTAACAGGAGCATCCGTACTCCTCCTTTGCACGTGCCCGAACAATCTCAGCCTCAACTCCCGCATCTTGTACTCCACGGGGGCCACTCCCACTTTGTCCCGAATAACTTCTTTCCTAATCTTATCTTTCCTGGTATGCCCACACATCCATCTTATCATCCTCATTTTTGCTACTTTCATCCTCTGAACATGGGAGTTCTTGAGTGACACATAGTCCCATACAACATAGTAGGTCTAACTAGCACTCTGTAGAACTTACCCTTAACTTTTGGTGGCACCTTCTTATCACACAAAATAACGGATGCGAGCCTCCATGTCAATCTCCCAGTTACCTTGGATTATAGACTCACGATACTTGAAACTACCCCTCATTGGGCTGACTTGAGTATCAACCTTCACATCCACGTCTGCTTCATGAGTCTCATCACTGAACTTACTCTCCAAGTATTCCATTTTGGTCCTGCTCAACTTGAAACCTTTAGACTCTAGGGTCTGTCTCCAGATCTCTAGCCTCGCGTTAACCCTACTTCTTGTCTCATCAATCAGCACTATGTCATCGGCAAATAACCTGCACCATGGCACCTTCCCTTGAATGTGCCGCGTCAGCACATCCATTGCCAATTCAAATAAGAAGGGGCTAAGAGCCGATCCCTGGTTCAACCCCATCACTATTGGGAAGTGATTCGAGTCATCTCCCATTGTCCTCACCCGACTCTTAGAACCATCATACATGTCCTTTATTACCCTAGTATATGCTATCGGAACACCGCTAACCTCCAAACATCTCCACAGAACCTCCTTGGGACTTTTTCGTACGCCTTTTCTAGGTATATAAACACCATGTGTTAGTCCTTCTTTCTCTCCCTATACTACTTTACCAATCTCCTCAATAGATGAATGGCTTCCGTAGTCAATCACTCTGGCATGAATCCAAACTGATTCTCGGAAAGTTCTGAAACTCGTATGAAATTTTAAATTAACTAGAGGGGATTTCTAATTAACTTACCTTAACTTTTTGAGATGGGGTTTCTAATGATGTTTGTAATTGTTGAAGTTTCATTTCAATTTTCTTTTTTGGCATGAATTGGGAAAAATATTTGGCGTTAATATCAGTTGGACACTATTAATTTTAGACTTAACATGTTGAAATGTCACGTGAAACTAGTGTGTGTTTTTCTTGTTTAACATCCAGACATGTCGCTGTGATTCAAGTTAGTGTTTTCCTTTAAGCTTCATTATGTGTTTGTTTTTGCCATATGCTTAATTTATTTTTGTTAAATATTCAGCATTCACTTTTATTTTTGTGTTCTTTTTGTTTTTAAGAAAAGGAAATTGACTTTCCATATGGATGATATTTATCTACAAGGGTCTAACTGGGAACTTAAAGGTTGTAGATTGAGTCTTCTGGAGAGAGAAAAAGGAGAGAATGAAGGGACTTCCAAAAGGACTCCGTGATAGAGAGAAAAGAGAAGAGTTTAATGAGTTTGAGATAGTCTACAAATGACGCACACATGGGAAGTGTAAGAAGTTCAGGAAGTAGATGACTTTAGAATTTGTTAGTTATGTTTCATATAATTCCTATAGCAGTTATTAGTAGTAGGCCATTTTTTCATTCCAGTAGTTTTAGGAAGTTATTTCCTAGTTTTAGGTGGGTGGTGAATTCACCGGTCTTTTTATTTAAGGTTATTTGAATTTTGTGAAAAGTATAGAGAAAATTATTCTAGTCTTTGTGCAGGTTCTTTTTTTAACGAACCAGTACCATAGGTCGTAGAAAGAAAACTACTTCTCAGACTAACTCTAATCTTATCTTGCAGCGTCCTATTACTATATTTATAATAGGGTACCATAAAAACTTCCGAAAGGACAAAAAGGGGATAATAGTTTTGTGCAATGATGATTATGTGAGACTGTAATCATCAAGCTAGTGGTTACTTTGTACTCAAGTGACTGCAGATTCTTATTGTCCTTACGTTTGAACCAAGTAATCGTCTCTCTTCTTATGAAGAGGTGTTCGAATATGTTCGGAGACTTAGTTTGGAGACTCGGTCAACCTTATCCTTAGCATAGATATCTATGTTACGCCGAAACGAGAGCTACTATCGAGGATTCCGCTCCCCACTACTGTGATGACCCGATATGTCATCTTATAAATTAAAACCAAATTCTGTGTTCTAAAGCCTTAAAAACATCATTTTATCCCTCCTCATTTTGTCTGCGCAATCCGGGCGTGTTTTCGGAAAGCTTTTATGTTGAAAGTTGATAAAAATAAAAAATTTTGATTAAAAATTCCACTTGAGTTGACTTCGGTCAAAATATTTGGTAAACAGACCTGGATTCATATTTTGATAGCCCCGGTGGGTTCGTATCAAAATATTGGACCTGGGCGTATACCTGGAATCGGAATCGGAGGTCCCTAGCTCAAGTTATGAATTGTTGTTGAAAATTGAGAGTCTGAAAATTCAATGGTTTTTAAGAAATTCTTAATGTTTGATCTTGTTGGTATCGGGTCCGTATTTTGGTTTCGGATCCCGATATAGATTCAATATAATATTTAAGACCTGTCTGTGAGATTTGATAAAGACAGAACTGGTTTGATGTGATTCAGACGTCCGATTAAGAAAATAGAAATTTCAAAGTGTTATTGAGAATTTCATTCGATTTGGTGCTAAATTCGTGTTTCTAGGTGTGATTTTGGCGATTCGATCGCACGAACAAATTCGTATGATGTTTTAAGACTTGTGTGCATGTTTGGTTTGGAGCCCTGAGGGCTCGGGTGAGTTTCGAATAGGCTACAGAGTGATTTAAACTTGGAAAAATTTGCTGGTATAATTGAATAGGTTGCAGACCTCTGATCTCGCATTTGCTAGATCAAGTTTTGCAATTGCGTCCTCTTAGGGGTCCGCATTTGCGAGCTAATTCTCGCATTTGCGAGGAGAAGCTGGGCCAGCACAATTCGCAATTACGAACTTTCCTTCGCATTTGTGAAGGGAGTCTGGGAATGGTAGGGATCGCAATTGCGATCAATTGGTCGCAATTGCAGAAGGTCAGGCTCGCAATTGCGAAACTTTCTTCTCATTTGTGATGAAAGCAGGACTGGGGAGACCTTCACATTTGCGATAGGTTCTTCGTATTTGCGAACCCCAGGTCGCAAATACAATACCTGCAGCTGATCAAAATGATTTTTGGACGGGATTTTTCATTCATTCTTCAAATTTTCAAAACCTAGAACACAAGAGGCGATTTTTCAAAGACTTCTTCTTCCCCAAATCATAGGTAAGTTATTCTTAACTAGTTTCTTTCAATACTTCACTTTATTTTACAATATTTCAACCTAGAATCTAAGTTTATTCATGGTGGAATTGGGGAATTTTGGGTAGAAACTAGGGATTTCAAAATTTGGGGATTTAGACATCAAATTGAGGTCAGATTCCAAAACCAATTGTATATCCAGACTCGGAGGTGAATGGGTAATCGGGTTTTGTTTCGAATTTTGGGTTTGGAACAAGCGGGCCCGGATGTTGACTTTTTTAATAATGACCTAAATTGAGTCCTTTGTTACTATGGGTGAATCCTAAGGCTTATTTTGAAATGTTTGGTTGGTAATTTACTAGATATTTTTGGCTCGGAGGTGTGTTTGAAAGGCAAAGCTGTGATTGAATTTTGAGTGGCCTTTGGTTCGAGGTAAATGGCTTGCCTAACCTTGTGTGAGGGAATTTCCTTACAATTGGTACTGTTTGATATATTAGCGTCGTGTACGTGAGGTGACGAGTGCGTACACAGGCTATTTGTTGAAAAACCCCATTTTCATTAAGCAAATATCTGTTTTTCCTTTAATTAAGCAATTCTAGCATATGTAACTATCATGTTTAGTTTAGGAAAGCATGTCTATGTGACTTAACTGTCTTAAATGCCTATTTGAACTCTGTGCAGCATGTTTTAGTGAAATTTCCTAATCTTCCTTGACTCGGACTTAATCTAAATTGTGGTTTCTTGCTGTAACTGTTATCTCTATTCGGTTGAGCCGCATGTTTACTTTGGGACTACGGAACGGTATTCTGGGAGATCCCCCTATATAGCATATTTACTTTAGGACTAGGGATCGGTATTCCGGGAGATCCCCCAGCACTGCATATTTACTTTGGACTACGGAACGGTATTCCGGAAGATCCCCCTGCACATTTATGTTTGGGACTACGGGACTGTATCCCGGGAGATCCCCCTGTTGCTATTACTGTGTTTTGAGCTGTTGGTGTCCATTGAGTTCCATTCTTGTTAGATTTCCGTATTTATGTTACTGTAATACTCTTTCTATGTTATTTCATTATATCTATATCAATAGGGCCCTAACCTGATCTCGTCACTACTTGACCAAGGTTAGGCTTGGCATTTATGGGTACCGTTGTGGCGTACTCATGCCCTTTCCTGCACATGTTTTCTGTGTGCAGATCCAGGTACTAGCTATTAGCCTCGAGTCTAGCTGTGTGGTTTCTTCTTCTGCAGACCTCGGAATCCCCTTCTATCTCCTATGTTCATTTTTTTCCCATAGAAATGATGTATAGAATAGTTAGACTTCTTAGAAGCTTGTGACATTGCGACATTCCGGGTTTTGGGAAAAGTGATTATTGTATATGCCAAGCGGCATCATTTCTGCTTATTTTTTATTTTTTTTGGTAAATCCACTAGACTGAGTGCCTAGGGCTGTTTTTATATATATAAGTAAAACAACAAAACCAATACAATTACTTTGTCCGGATGTTTACTGAAATGAAAGGCATAATATTTGAGAATTACATATGACCTATTATCAAAGTTGAGTTTATAGCCCAACAATGATATCACAAAATGAAAACTAATTATAATAGAAAGTTTATGATACTCCATGTATTTATGTATTATTGGTACTGCCTCTGTGGTGTAATTGCCAATATACTTCCAATGAAATCTATCAGCTACTACTTCATATTGATCCATGTGTATGCACCAGTACATATTTCCTTTCAAAATGTTATCTTTCCTCGATATCCTTCTGTGCAGAATGATCAGTTGCATAGCAGTTACATTGAGCACTGTTTCTTCTTTGTCACGCACATTCTTGTATGTTTTGCTCGACCAGAAATAAGCTCTGTCCATCCCACTGTCCATCATTTCGATTGTCCAGCATTTCGACTGCTCAACCTGCATTGTTGGTGGCGATCTCCAGAAATGAATGTTTTGATGCCAACATATTAACTATATTCGTTAGCTATTATCTTTGTATTTATAATTCATTTCCGCAATATTAGGCTTACCTAGTCGTAGAGATTAGGTGTCGTCACGACAGTTCACGGAGGGGGAAATTTTGGATTGTGACAACTACCTAATCTACTGGCATGCTGGCGCAAAACTCGGGAGGGCAGTTCTCTTCTCATCGCTATAACAGTTGCTCCTACGCTCACAAATGGGCATCACAGAAAAGACACAGAGAAACTTTCCCAGCAACAAAAAATATCATCTTGTGCTAGCCCTTTTTCTGATTAAGCTCTATAATTCAGCAAACTGTGAGCGGAGAACGTTCAGAACTGAAAATAAAGACGAGTTCTATCTGGCGCATTATTCTTTTTTAATCTATTTTGCTATTTCTCGTTTATCTTTATTCATTATTTACGATCGTATCGAACCAAACAAATTGATATTTGCCAAAAAATATAAATTCAATTGTTTAATCTCAATATTAGTTTTTGGGTCAAATAGTTTGGCGCCCACTGTAAGGCACTGGCAATTAACAGTTTGAGTCACAATTACAGTCTCTTCTAACTTTAGTTTTTCTGTGTTATTTGCAAGTAAAACAGCATGGCAGGAACCGACAAGCAACTCAATGTCCCTGCAATTGGCAGACAGTCGAAGGATATGAAGGAATCCGGACTCCGGATGATCAATCCACCAGATCCACGCCCCTTCGTGGCATAAATTAATCGCCCAACTAGATCCAATAAGGACTATAATGATATTCGAGGGTTGGAGAAGAAGGTGGAAAATTTCATATCGGAACAACAAAAGTTGAACGCTCAGATTGGGGAAGCCTTAAAGGTATAGACGAATGGAGAAACAGTAATGACACCAACACCACCTTCGAGGACAGATGCTACTGATGGGAATCCCAACTCCAAAATGGCTCATACTACAACTCGAGAGCTTCCGGATAAAATCGGAGCCGGAAGCTCAGGTATGGCTTTAAGTGCTAAATGGCAAGATACTATTTAACCATGCAGAGGCAACTCAAGGAACAAAACGAAAAAATTAGACAAATTCCAGGAACATTGTCGGTCATCAAAGGAATCGACCTAAACAAGTATTCGCTACAGCCGTGGAAGCCTAGTGTGACCCCCATATCGAATCCCAAGGAATTCAAGATGCTTGATATTCCAAAGTATGATAGTACCTAGGATTTCTATGATCACATTATGGCGTATACAACCAAAATCAAAGGGCACGACCTCACGAAAGAAGAGACTAGATCGGTGCTCTTCAAAAAATTCAGAGAGACACTTACAAAAGGAGCTCTAACATGGTATTCTCATTAACCCGAGCATTCTATTAGTTCTTTTGCTGAACTTGCAGATGCTTTCATCAAATCCCATATGGGAGCACAGATGGTGGAAAAGCAAATGGAATATATCTTCAAGGTCATATAGAGGAGGACAGAGTCGCTCCGAGACTTCATTGACAAGATCTAAAGGGAAATGATATTGCTCCTAGAAGTTGAGGATAATTGAGCGGCCATGGAATTCACCAAGAATTTGAACCCAGAAACCTTAGAGACTTTGCGAAGACTAAAAGAAAGCCTTCGATGATTCCCAGAAAAGACATCGATGTATACCATCAATACAACACAAAACTCTAGATGGAGGAATATATATCGGTGCTTCCCGCGTTTGAAATGATGGACACCCATGGGTATGACCGCTGACCGGGAGGAACCCACAAACAAGATGAATTCGAGAGTCAGGATACCAGAATGCAACATGAACCGTACCCCAGTCTTATACGACACGAAATTGATCAATGCCCAAGGCACGTACGTGATGACATGAATCCCGATCAAAGAAGTGAACCGCCAATGTAACGACCTAGAATAGAATTTGAGACACTCAGAATTAGCGGTCACCATTCTAGCTGAAACTCACCGACTATGGCTTCGGTTTGAATGTGACAGAGTTAGTAGAAACGCTCAAAGGTGTGAGGGACAAAGTATGATGGCCCAAAGAGATGAAATCCGACCCAAGCAAGCAAAGCCAGGAATTCTGGTGTGAATTTTGATCACGACTACAAGACTTCGGATTGCATACTCCTCTAAGGTGAAGTCAATCGCTTGCTCAAGGAGGGATGCTTAACAAATTTCTTCTGCGAAAGGGTGAAGCTCTCTGACATGAAAATTTAGAACAAGGAGAAGCCACCAAAAGTTCTGACTCTTAAAAGGATCACCAATGCTATCTTTGGAGGGAAGAAGTAAACAAGAGTCACCTTCACAAATTCAAGGAAATACAAAGACTCTCTCTCGCTCTCTCGCACTCTACTTCTTCTAACGGCTCCTTGCCACCACCGATGATAAGCCAAGCTCTGGAACCGATGATGGCCACCACCACCAGGTAAGCTCTCATTCCCTCTCCCCTTATTTCTATCTCTCATACCCCTTCTCTCATTTCCCTACTTTATCCCTTTTTTTCTCTTTCTCCCCTCTATTTCCTCCTTCGTCGGCGGCCCACCCCGAGCTGGCGACTGCCCTCATTTTCTATCTTCTTTCCCTTCCCTTTACTCTATCCCCCTATCTTCTTTTTCTCCTCTCTCTCTCTCTCTCTCTTTATCTCTCTCTCTCTTCCCCCCTTTTTTATTTTCTTGTATAAGTGCGCGTAGTGCCGATAGATCTAGGGTTTCTAGTAGGGTCCAACTATGCGCCAGCAAGCCTGTCACTGTACAAGTAAATTTTTAGCCAGAAGATCTCTTGGTGTCAGTCGTCTCTTCAAAATCGCCTTGTCCCACAATGCTCCAGCCGGTTCCAATGAGAAACAGTCACTTTGGCCAACTTTTCGGTGACCTTTTTCGGCAATTGTCATTCAAGAAGTGGCAGTAAAGGCTGCACCAAGTTGAATATCCATGTTCTATTCTCAGGAGTTGGTACCTCCTAGTTTCCTGTATGTCTTCTTTGTATTAGTTAATTGTTTCCATTTTAGTTCGCATTTGTTTAATCATACTATTAGCGTGCCTGTAGTCACAAACTATTTTCTTCTAGTTTGGTCAGTTGCCTATTTTGTGTTAGCAATTTTCCTTAGTCTATCATAGGTATAGTGGCTGTGGTCTGGGATGGTAGAGTAAGGTCATGTCCTCAGGTGGGTCAGGGGGTATGGCAGGGAACACTGGGTGGGATAGGGGGATGGTCTCGTAGGGTTCGTAGTAAAATATGGGACTTGGGCGTATGCCCGGAATCGAATTCCGAGGTCCCTAGCCCGAGACAAGAATTTTTAAAGAAAATTGTTTATTGAAAAATATAAAGACTTTTGGAAATGAAATGGTGTGTGTTTTTTATGGTATTGGGCCCGTATCTTAATTTCGGAGCCCGGTACAGGTTTAAAATAATAATTAAGTCGAATCTATGAAATTTAGTAAGAATCGGAGTTGATTTGGTATAAATCAGACCTTTAGTTGAGAAAATGGAAATTTAAATGTTCTTAAGGAATTTCATGAATTTGAGGTTAAATTCGTAGTTGTTGATGTTATTTTGATGATTTGATCGCACGAGCAAGTCCGTATGATATTTTAGACTTGTGTGCATGTTTTGTTTGGAGCCCCGAGGCATCGGATGAGTTTTGGATAGGCTACAAAGTGATTTTAGACTTAGGGAGATTGCTGGTATGTTTCAGCTATGTAGCAGGCCCCTAATCTCGCAATTGCGAGATCAGGCATCGCAATTGCAAAGTAAACAGTGACCGCAAATGCGAAAAAGGTCACGATCAGCTTTTCTCGCAAATGCGAAATTGTCCAGGTAGGCTAGAGATTGCAAATGCAACAAAATTGTCGCATATGCGAAGGCAGCAAAGATTGCGAAGGTTTGCATTTGCGCATTTGCGAAGCTCCAGTCGCAATTGCGACATCTGCAACCTGTTAAGTGGGATTTTGACGGGATTTCAACTTCATTCTTCAAAATTTCGAACCCTAAGCAGCATCCCTAGGCGATTTTGCAAAGGCTCAAACTTCTCCAAATCATAAGTAAGTGATTTCTAACTCATCTTCTTCAATCTAATTCATCTTTTTACATAATTTCACTCCAAAATCTAGGGGTTTTCATGGGAAATGGGGTGTTTTTGGGTAGAAATTAGGATTTTTAAATTTTGGGAATTTGGACCTCAATTTGAGGCCGGACTTCAAAACCAATTGCATATTTAAGTTTGTGAGTGAATGGGTAATCAGGCTTTGGTTCAAACTTCGGATTTTGACCAAGAGGGCCCGGGGTCGGTTTTTGACTTTTTGGGAAAAACATTGGGAAATCTATTTTCATGCATTAAAATTGGTTTATTTAGCATTTATTGATGTTATTAAGTAAATTATGCCTAGATTCAAGTGGATTGGAATTGGAACCGAGAGGTAAAGCGGTAATTGAGGTTTGACTTTGTCCGTGGAATTGAGGTAAGTGTTTGGCCTAACCTTAGCTTGAGGGAATAGGAGTTGTGGTCTTATTTGTTATGTGTTAGTATCGAGTACGACGCATAGGTGTGGTAACGAGTATCTATACGTTGGTGTCAAGCATTCCCGTGAGTCTTATACCATGATTTTTCTGACTCTATTATGCACTGTTCATGCTTAAATTGATAATTATCACTGTTGAACAAGGCTTATGATCATCTCTTTATAATTGACTATTGTGGAGTATTGGCCCAAGTTGAGATTTATTTTGTGAAGTAACTATTGAAACGCGATTGGTTATAGCTGATTCCCTTGCCGGGATGTTATTGTTTATATTGTTGATTCCTTTGTCGGGACGTATTGTTTCAATTGCTTTGGTGAGGAAGAGTGTAAAGCACGAAGGGTGATGCCGTGCACGATATTGTGAGTGAGTGTTAATGCACGAAGGGTGATTCCGTGCCATGATTTGAGAGTTAATGCACGAAGGGTGATGTCGTGCCATGATTATGAGAGGTAATGCACGAAGGGTGATGCCGTGCCATTTCTGTTGTTTCATATGGTGATAACGAGAGTAAAAGCACGAAGGGTATGTCGTGCATGTGTTACTGTTTTCCTTATTCTTGCTGATTTAACTATGGTGTCCTTTATGCTTCTCTATAAGTTTATTGTTAGAACTTGATATTCCCCGCAGCATGTCCCCTTCCCATCTTATTCTATTGGTTCTTGTTATTATGGTTCTGTTTGCATATGATTTAACTGCACATGTTTATATGGTTGTCGTGTCCTAGCCTCGTCACTACTTCGCCGAGGTTAAACTCGACATTTACTAGTACATGGGTCGGTTGTACTAATACTGAACTCTGCACTCTTTTGTGCAGATTTCGGTGTCAAACCCGGTGAGTAGCTGAGGTAGTTGCCTTCAGTTCAGAGAGACCAAGTTAGATCTGCAAGCGTCCGTAAAGCCTGAAGTCCCCTTCCCTGTTTTAGCTTTCTGCTATCTCTTTTCATTTCGAGAACAATTGTACTTCCCTCAGACTTGTATTTGTAGTGAAAATCTTAGTCGTTCGTGAAATTATGACACCACATTCGTTGGTAGACATGTATTGGATTATTTGAATTTGTTATAGCACATTCACACTTTTCATCTGCTTAGCTTTAGTTACTGTTTATATCTGTTTGGTTGATTGCTAATGTGTTAAAACCTTAATAGTTGGCTTGCCTAGCTTTCACGAGTAGGCGCCATCATGACTCCCAAGGGTGAGAAAATTCAGGCCGCGACAAGTTGGTATCAGAGCTCTAGGTTGCCTAGGTCTCACAATTCACGAACAAGCTAGGTAGAGTCTGAGGGATCGGTACGGAGACGTTTGTTCTTATCCCCCAGATGCTACAGAGTTTAGGAAAGCTTCACATCTATTTTTTCCTGTCGTGCGACTTGATTTCTCAATGCTAATTGAACTTCAATTCTGTTCTTTCGCAGATGGTGAGAACACTTACCGCTTCATCAGCTGAACAACAACCCGAGCCCCCAATAGCAACTCCTGCGAGGGGTAGAGGCCGAGGCTGTGCTAGAGGCCAAGGAAGAGGTAGGGCTCAGCCCAGAGTTTGAGCAGCAGCACTAGCGGCGGAGCCTCATGTATAGTTCGAGGATGAGTTTCTGGCCCAGACAGTTCCAGCAGGGCCAGCTCAGGTTCTAGAGGGGTTCATCGCCACCCCGGTACTCCAGGATGCTCTGGTCCATCTAGTATGCCTTATAGAGAGTGTCACTCAGGCAGGCATATTCCTTGTAGCACCAGCTGCCTCTCAGGTTAGAGGAGGAGCCCAAACTCTTGCTACTTACACTCCAGAGTAGATGGCTTCCCAGTTTCAGACTCCAGCAGCTCATCCAGTTGGGGTAATTCAGCTGGATGTTGTAGCATAGATTGGAGATGGAGCAACCATGTCTGCTAATGCCTTGTGGAGACTGGACAGGTTTACCAAGCTTTTTACTACCACATATGGTGGTACATCTTCAGAGGATCCCCAAGACTATTTAGACAACTGTCACAAGGTTCTACGGAACATGGGGATAATGGAGACCAATGGGGTCAACTTTGCTGCTTTTCATCTGTCAGGTTCTGCCAAGACTTGGTGGAGAGATTATTGTTTGGCTAGGCCAGCTGGGTCACCGTCTTTGACTTGGGATCAGTTCTCTCAGCTATTTCTAGAGAAGTTTCTACTTATCACACAGAGGGAGGACTATCGGAGGATGTTTGAGCGTCTCCAGCAGGGTTCTATGATCGTCACTTAGTATGAGACCAGATTTATCGACTTGGCCCGACATGCTGTTCTTATAGTTTCCACCGAGAGAGAGAGAGAGAGAGAGAGAGGAGGAGGTTCATTGAGGGACTCGCTCAATCTATTCGATTGCCGATGGCTAAGGAGATAGGGAGTGAGATTTTTTTTCAGGATACGGCCAATGTGGCCAGGAGAATTAAGATGGTTCTAGCTTAGGGGAGCTCTCAAGGGTCGGACAAGAGGCTTTGTCATTTTGGAAGGTTCAGTGGTGCCTTGTCTGGAGGTAGGTATTCTTTTGGTAGAGGCCATCCTCCCAGTCCGTTTCATTCAGCACTACAGACTTCTCATGATGCTCTAGGTGTCCATGGTTCTCATATGCAGTATTCAGATCAGCTACCTTACAGTGCATCACCAGCTCCTATCAGTGTGCCTCTAGAGTTTTTAGGGTGGTTACTTAGGCCGTCAGGGTCAGCAGTCTCAACAGCCGAGGGCTTGTTATACTTGTGGCAATACGAGGCATATTGCTAGATTTTGCCCTCGAGCATTGAGCAGTTCTCAGCATCAGGGTTCCCGTACCATGGTTCAGGCACCGGGTGTTCCACCGCCCGCTTGGCCAGCTAAAGGTAGGGGTCAGGTAGCTAAAGGTGGAGGTCGAGGTGTTAGAGGTGGAGGTCAGGCCGCTAGAGGTTGAGGCCAGCCAGCAGGAGGCCGTCTCAGGGATGTAGTTTAGAGTGGTAGGGCCCAACCTCGATGTTATGCTTTCCCAGCCAGGCCTGAGTCCGAGGCATCTGATGCCATTATCACAGGTACGGTTTCAGTATGCACTAGATATGCTTCTTTTTTATTTGATTCAGGGTCTACATACTCCTATGTGTCATCTTATTTTGCTACGTATTTGGTTGTTCCTCGTGATTCTTTGAGTGCTCTTGTATATGTGTCCACGTCGGTGGGTGATTCTACTGTTGTAGATCATGTCTATCGCTCGTGCGCGGTTATTATTGGGGGTCCTGAGACCCGTGTAGATCTCTTACTTCTGGATATAGTTGATTTTGATGTTATATTAGGGATGGATTGGCTGTCACCTTATCACGCTATATTGGACTGTCATACTAATACCGCGACCTTGGCTTTGCCGGGGTTGCCTCGATTGGAGTGGAGAGGGACTACTGGTCATTCTACCAACAAGGTTATTGTTTACATTGAAAATGGTAATTACAATTAGAGTTGATTTGGTAGTTCTAAAAATACGTGATTTATTTTTATGATAGTTGTTAGGCAGTAGATGCTAAATGTGAGACTAGAAAATATGATAAGAGCTTGAAGGCAGTGTGTCGAGCAAATCGAGTGGCTGGGATTCGGGGCCTCGACCTGGCCTATACGGGGCCTCGAGGTCGACCTAAGCGTTAGGCTGTGACCGGCTGATAGAGGTCTAGCATTACTAAGAGATTTGATAAGAGCTCTTTATGATCAATAATGAGTAATAAATGAAGAATAATTAATGAAACACAATAAATGTAAGCAATAAATATAAGTAGTAGAATCAAGGGAGAGTGTGTTTAAGTTAGAGAGTAGAAAATGTTCTTGTATATTGAATGTTGTGTATTGTGTCTTACAAAATGACAATGTTCCCCTTTATATATGAGAGGGAATACCAACATAGTACAAATACATTTATTATAGAAATATATGACTGGTACAGCCATTTAATGCCATGGTACGGGCTCGTGCTAGCCCAATAGACTGGGTCAGCCTTAATCACGTGCCTTGGGAACTTCCTGTTTTACCATCATAACCATCGATTTGCACTTCCCCAAGGTCGAAAGTTGGAAACCATTCGGGGTTGAACCTCGATCCTTGACTCGAGCCTTTGGAGACTTGTTTACAAAGCGACATAATGACCATAAAATCGAAGCCTCTGATTTTTACTGTATATAGATAGTCTCCACGTTTCTTAGACTAAAATGATAAGAAATGACTTTGACATCTATCTCCTCGAGCTTTTTACGATGACGGCGTGCTTATGACGTAAGCTTTTGTGATAACTGAGATGTCCCATCGGTTCATCTTTCTAGAAGAATTCAATACACCGCCGATTTATTTTTCCAAAGGCGGTGATATCGCCGGCGATCCGTTTCCTAAAAAGCATTGATTGCGCCAGTCGATACGTTTCCCCAAGGCATTGATTGTGTCATCCATTATGTTACTGTGTTTCTATAAATGGGAGGTTTCTTGGACCAAGATTTCACCCAGTCATTCTTCAACAACCTTTAGCCCTTTTCTTCTCTTCATCCTCATCCAAATTCTAACTTCCATGGTTCAAGCCCGTGACTGTAAGGTCACACGGCATCGATTTTGCCAGTTATGCCATGGCTCTTCTGCAAAGCTTTTCCCCGCTGAGTGGGATCGTACTAGTTTGTTGTATTTGTTGGTGTTGTTGGCCTGAAATAATGAGTCAGGGGCTTCGAGTTATCCCCCTATTAGAGGATATGTGGATCATGAACTACTACTCATCTCTCTTAACTTTAACCTGGTATGGTGCTTCATTCCTTTTGCTTTCCATGGAGTGAGGTGGTGCCATCTACTAAATTTTGCATCCCACACTGGTGCAACATCTGAAGAAGTTGCTTCCCCATAGTAGTGCTGGTGAGACCCATACTCGCCAAATTTTTCACCAAGCCACAATTTTCCCTACCTGTTAAGAGCTTTTGCTCTTTGATAGGCTACAACCTCTTCCTCATCTTTTTTTGCTTCGGAGGAGATTCTCAAAGACGTCGTTTGGAAGACCGAAATAGGGTCCCCGAGGAAATGGTTCTCGCAGATATTGCTTCCGAGGATGTACCTCCGAGAGTAGATTAGACTTTTAGCTATTATTTTTTGCTCCTTTATTTCTGTGTAAGGACCCTTCGTGGGCCTTTGTAATCATCGTTTATTAATACAAAAATGTTTCTTCAATTTGTCTTTGCTTTGTGCTGAATTTCCCTTTGTCTGGGTTTGTAAAGAATCTGAGCATGTGACTTTTCCGATCGGTCCAAATATCAGACCCGGGCATAGGTATTCCCTTGGTTCTTGATTGGCTTATATGATATTCCCTAAAACCTTTTGCCTTTCCTTGGACTAAGTTTGGATTGACTTGATACAAACTTACACCGCCGGAACCTCCGACTTCGAATTGAGTGAGAGTGGGACCTCGAATCTTAGAACAAAACTCAGCCTTTTAGGCCCCATTGATAGTACTCGAGATCTTGCTTTGAAAACTGAAGACAGCCCTAAGGTGTCATAGATAGACCCTGAATGAGGATACACTTGAACACTGATGGCCCCTGGACTAAAGCAGCCGAGAGAGAATTTAAATTGATTTAAAGGCAAAAATAGCCCTGAGGCTTTATTAATAACCCTCGAGCGGGAACTGATTCGGGCCTAGAAAGATCCTCGAGACTGGGCACCATCTCGAGGCTAGGTTTATGCTGATAGTTTCTTAGAGCCCATTGTTATAGTAACAGAGATCATCGAGATCGGGTACTATCTCGAGGCTAGGTTGATACAGGGGTCTTTGATCCCGCGAACGTTGTACGACAACGTCAATCGTATGAAACAGTCATGAAATGATCAAGGTGATCCCGCCGGTACACCTTCCCAAAAGTGATAATGGCCTATCAGAATTAATTGGCCTTTGGAGTAGGCGGACAATCGCCACTTGCTCTATATATGAGTTTGTTTTCTTCCCTTTTGAAGATTCCGCTATTTTGAGCCACTATCCCTTTTCATAGAGTTCTCCTTCCTCGCTTAAGATCTTTCACCTCTTTAATTCGAAGCTTTCACCTAAGTCCTCATTTCCCTTCTCTTATTCTACCACAGTTATATCTGCCATGCCCAAACCTGTTCACCCAGAAGAGGATAGTTCCGCCTCTGCTTTCCGCTCGGTTGGTAGTACACCACCGACGTCTGGTGAGCTAACCCTGAGAGATTTTGTCTCGAGGAGGGACTTTACATTAGAGAGGCCTCCCAATATTCAGGGCCATTGGGAGTATGCATCGAGGTTCATTTCATCAATAGGAGATGGACACCTTGAGGCAGTGAGGAGAGACCGTGGATGGGGAAAAGAGGTGGTATTGCAGGTACCTTCCCTGGAAGAGAGCATCATGGCTCATGTAGAGGGGTTTTCGAACATATATACATACCCCTTCACGTTTGGCCCTCTTGATAGGGTTGTGCTCGACTTCTGCCGAAGATATCAAGCTACCCTAGCACAGGTTCACCCATCGTTCTGGAGGGTAGTATTGATGATGTTGTTCTTTGCGGAGGAGGCCGGGCTTGAGTTCACCCTTAGCCATTTCATTAGGCTGTATCGGCCCTTTAATCATCGAGGCCTGATAACTTTGCGATGCTGATCTACCAGGCCCTTTGTTGTTGATGATGAAGAAGATGAGGACCGATGGTGGATGACTCAATTCGCCCGAGTAAGGACTGTCGATATTATCCCCGTGGAGTTCCTGCCATTTCCTGAGAAATGGAATGTTACACGTAAGTGGTACACTTGTGTTTTTATAGTTTCTGCTCACGGTGGAAACGGATTCTGTAAAGACGCTTTCCTTTTCTTTTTTGCAGCAGTCCCATGGATGCCATACTAGGTCCCTGACCTGGCGGATTGGGCTTGGAAGCTGGCAGCCCGCTCGACCTATGATGAGTGCAAGTGGGGAGATATGTCCAAGGGTAGATGGGAGGCAAATACCACGGTACGTGCTGTGTTGTTTGCTTTCTTTGAAAGGTACTTTCTTTTATGTGTACTAACTCTATCATCGCAAGCATTGGGGAATTTTTTGAGATGAGATCGTGCCCCCTCGGAAAGGAGGAAAGATCGTCGGCTTTGGGAACGAGGAATAATAACAAACGTAAGGAACCCTCGTAGGGCGAAGGTGCCCATAGCGAGATAAGTCTTGCCCGAAGGCTTAGAGAAGATGTCTTGGCTGAGCCTGCAACACCCGAGGCTTTTGGCCTTAGAAAAATGGTTCCTCCTTTGCGGCCATCATCTTTTCCCGTCGAAGGTACTTCGAGGGACAAGGATTTTACACTGCCGTCTTCTTTTCTCGTCGAAGGTACTTTGAGGGGTGTTTGAGGCCAAGAGGCATCTGACTCAAGTGAGGTCTCAAACGATCACATTCCTATTAGGACCGATTCTACTGGGGTTGATGAGACCAGGCCGGTAGGTGTGCGTTCGACTATTGAGGAGGCTCAGCGGCTCTGTTGGGCGGTGAGTTTTGGCCGATTGTATTGGTTTTTCAGTTTTGCACTTTCATTTCCTTATTGAGCTCCCTTTTTGTAGGCCTTTGACAAACTTAAGTCTAAGCTGCCTCGCCATGAAGCCAGATTGCGAAAAACTTTGGACAGAGAGAAATCCCTCAGGCTTCTTTGCGACAAAAGGGGAGAGGAGTTGGTATACCTGCGGTACGAGGCGAATCGAAGCCTGAACTACAAAAACCACCTTGAGAAACAGGTAACCGTTGCCCCGAGAGAATGCATGCTTCTTCTTATGTCCTTAGAGATTAATATTTTGATACTTCAATTGCAGAGCAAGACAGAGGATCTGGATGCCTTTGGGGCGAGGTTGGCCAGACAAAGTATGAGTGTAACGGGCTAAGGGCTCAGGTAGATGCCCATATTGCGGCCAAAAAGAATGCTTTGGCCAAGGTTTCTGCCCTTGAGGTACCGCTCTGGATTGCCCGTGAAAACAACTCGCTTCAGAAGAGTAGGATTGCCAAGCTCGAGTCCGACCGTTTGGAGATGAAGGCCGAGGTCGTGGACGCCCGGGTTGAAGCTGAAGAGATTCAGGCTAAGACTGACAAGAAAGTGGCATCTATTTAAAAGGCGCTATCGAAGATCGGGCTAAGTTGAGAGGTGCTTCCAATCGAGACAGCAGAAGCAATGAATATGTCCGGTGCAAATCCCGGAGGGAAACCCTCGAAGAGATTCACGCTAGGGGCTTCGATCTCTCGAAAGAGATAGCGCAGGCCAAAGTGGATGAATACGACGCCAAATTCCTCGTATCTGATGCCGAAGGTAATGTAGAAGAGGCCGATGGGGCTGTAGTTCCCGAGAGGAAAATAGACTAGGCTTTTTTTATTCTTTGTATAGTGTTCTTATAGAACTTTGTAAATGGAACTTTTATTTTTTCACGTATACGTATAAAAGAAAACCTTTCAGTTCCATATTTCATGCATTTCCCTCTGCTTGTGCACGTCTTTCTTTGTTTTGAATTTATATGTTCGTCGATGATTGGCCAGGTGAACTGGACTTCGAGGTGAAAGCCTTAGGTTCACACCTTGAGGCCTGTTGGGCTGCCTCGTAGGCTCTTACGCATTTACCCTTAGGCGTCTTAAGTTAACTGTTTCGGGCTCAGTCTTAGAGTTGGATTCCGACTCGAGCTCATGACCCTTAAGTTTTTGTGTTTTAAGCTGGCTCTTAAGCTCTTATGCATTGGGTTGGTACAACCTCTAATATAGGCTGACGGTAGTGGCTCTTACTTGTTGGGTCGGTACGACCTCTTAATATAGGCTAGCAATAGTGGCTCTTACGTATTGGGTTGGTATGACCTCTAATATAGGCTGGCGATAGTGCCTCTGTCACGCCCCGAACCTGGGGAGGCGTAGCTGGCACCCGGTGCCGTAGTGGCCCGGGCGAACCACTCTGTAACTCATTCATTCCTTTTTATAACTATCATGGGCCAGCATGACCACAACTCGTAATGTAAAATTGTAAGTGGGCAAATATTATATCAATGAACCATCATTTATAAAACATAAATACATACGAGTCGTCAAGGCCTCTGACATACTGTACATAGTAACCCTGTGTCTACAAAGCCTCTAAGATTGTTTGACATAAAATGGGATAGGTTACAGGCCTACCCATAAGTCTGTAGCAAAACTCTAACATGTGACTCATAGACTCGGATGCACTCTGAATGAGATGGAGTCTTACCGAACCTTGGTTGAATGCCAATCTCATTTACGATGAAGACTCATAAAACTGATTATCTATACCTGCAGGCATGAATACAGCGTCCCCAAAAAAAGGAAGTCAGTACGAATAATGTACTGAGTATGTAAGGCATGTAAATAAGTATATACAGGACGTGGAAGAAAATGTGGAGTAATTGACTCATCCTATAAATCTGGATGGCTCTGTAAATCAAAATCATGAAATATCTTTAATGTCATGCATATGCATATAAATGTCATATAATGCATAGGTTTGTACGTACATAACATCATCAAGCCTCTAAGGGCATCTCATCATATCATTTCAGCCACCGTGGGCAACATCATCATCGTATACCAGCTGATCAGGTGGTGGTGCGTATATAACGCCGTAACCTTTTTCCCATATCCTATATACATATATTTACATATATACCCGTATATAATGCCATCTGGTGCCACTGTATGCAAAATCATCAACTTATACCAGCTGATCAGGTGGTGGTGCATATATAACGTCGTAACCTTTTCCCATATTTCATATACATATATATACATATATACGCGTATATAACACCGTCTGAGTCATGGGTAAATGCATATGCAAATGAGTACAATGCATGATAAGTACGTTAATAAAACTTTTCGGAACGTCAAAAGACCATTATACCTCTGATTAATATCACTTTACAAGAATAAATAATATAGACATACTTAACTGCTAAGAGTAGAAACAATTATGAAATAACATTACGTTTACATATCGTTGCCAAGATCATGCCAAAAGAAGGAAGGATTAGCCTTAACATACAAGGAGTAGGGAAAAATCTGTATGATATTCTTTTAATGTCGTGAACTGTACATTTCATTCCAAAGAAGCATGCGCTCAACTTCAAGTTTTTTTTTTGCTTCAAGCCCCATGAACTTTGTCACTAATTTAAGATCTTTGTTTTTAAAGAAACTGCTTCTACCAGCAATTAGACAACGTAAACAGAACATTCCCCCTTCCATCTTTTCTTCCTGGGCAAGCATGGGTGGTTGATTTTTAAAAGTTTCAATGATATGGGTAATAGAATACAAGATACAATGAGCCATAGGGCACCATTATTTCTATCTATCGATTAAATGATTCAATGACTTCATTTAGAATTGCTGCTATTCGGCATGAATGTCACATCAAACACGGAAAATGACAGGATACATTCTTCCAAAAACTTACTGCTGGAAAAATGGATATAAGATGATTCTAACAATAAAATTTACCCAAATATCTACAAATGGGAATTTATACAAGTCATTCTAAGATGGATAAGTCTAGACCAGTTGGAAAAACCTGGTAGAATGCGACTCAAAATTAAATTTCAGTAGTTTCTTTTTACTTTTTTTATAAAGAAACTTTCACTAGTTTCTCCCATCCTTTATAAAAAGTTATTCCAAACAACCTAAAATATATCAAGTAAAGCTTACCAGTTCTCCACACGTTTACTTCACTAAAGATACTAATTTGTCAAAATAGTCCATAAGAAATAAAACAGCGAACCCTATAGTTTCAGAAGACAAAAAAATTGCATCCTTCAAATGAAAAGTAAGTCCAAAATCAATCTTCGGAAATTTATCATAAATATGAAGTAATCTAAACAAGAGAAAGAATGCATAGCTTTGTTTGAATTAAAAAGCCTTATCTTTTAATTGATTGCCACATAATCCATAATGACTAAGAGTCATATGGTTTGGTGGTGGCTTGGTGCCACGTGGGGGTGGGAGGGGTATTTAATCTTATCCCCTAACTTATTTATTAACTAGGTAATGACTCGTTACCCAAAAAATAACCAATTATCCATGTAATCAAAACAATTATCTCAAATTACTTAAAATACTATTCATTTTTAATATACTTTATATATCATACTATAATATACTTTACTATCATGATCATGTGGTACCATATAAAATTAATACATACACTATTATTTTATTAAAACATCCGTGTAAAAATACATATATTTTCTCAATATTTTAATTTTCCTAGTCTCATATAAAGAGTACAAATTTTTCGTATGCTTAATTTTTAAAATGGTAAAAAAGATAACCGTCTTTTCTTGTGAGAAAATAATTTATATATTTACAATAAAGAAATTCTTTTTGCACTATAAATTCTCAAAACGGAAAAATGATAATATTTCTTATGATAAAATACTATCTATTCTTATAAGAAATAAAACTTCATTATAAACTCCCACATGTCATGTATTTAATTTACAACTTATCACAACCATATAAAATTTTATCTATCAACTTTTACCGAAAATGGTTTACTTCAAAGAAAATACATATCAAGCCAATATATAGTAGTTCCGAAATTCTTCAAACTTACACGGTCTTACATCCCTATCTTCATGTATAACCTTAATCCCTTCCAACTCATATGTTATTACTTCGACGAATCCTAACGTTAAAGTACGGGATGTAACATCCTTCCCCCCTTTAGAACATTCGTCCTCGAATGTTAACTCTTAGAGATTTGCAAATTTTTTACTAGGGTCTCCTCTGTAAATTAAACTTGAAACCAAAATAATTTCAGAAGTCTCGACTATTCACAACTTTCTGTGCTTGAGTATCTTGTATCTTTTTCACCTTTACCTTACTTACTTTTAAATCTCCCATCGTATTTTCTGTTTCTTTCATAACCTCCCTTCCACATAAGTAGAAATTACATCTACGATTTAAAGCTCTTTTGTGATAGCACCTTATTGGTGCATGCAAAATTTAGTGGAAGCTTTATCTTGACTTCTTACGACTTATCTCTATGGAACGATCTGGAAACAAAAGAAGGGTAAAATTTTCTAAATTCCCTATAGCCTCTTAATTATAAATGTGGCGTACAACACACCTATAAGTGAGACTCTAATAGGCACGGCTTTGTAGAGTCTTTAGGACACGACCCGCTCTGATAACACTTTGTCACGCCCCGAACCTGGGGAGGCGTGGCTGGCACCCGGTACCGTAGTGGCCCGAGCGAACCACTCTGTAACTCATTAATTCCTTTTTATAACTATCATGGGCCAGCATAGCCACAACTCATAATGTAAAATTGTAAGTAGGCAAATGTTATATCAATGATCCATCATTCATAAAACATGAATACATATGGGCCGTCAAGGCCTCTGACATACTGTACATAGTAACCCTGTGTCTACAAAGCCTCTAAGATTATTCGACATAAAATGGGACAGGGTACCGACCTACCCATAAGTCTGTAGCAAAACTCTGACATGTGACTCATAGACTCGGATGCACTCCGAATGAGATGGAGTCTTACCGAACCTTCGTTGAATGCCAATCTCATTTACGATGAAGGCTCGTCAAACTGATTATCTATACCTGCAGGCATGAATGCAGCGTCCCCAACAAAAAGACGTCAGTACGAATAATGTACTGAGTATGTAAGGCATGTAAATAAGTATATACATGACGTGGAAGAAAACGTGAAGCAAATGACTCATCCTGTCTCTGTAAATCAAAATCATGAAATATCTTTAATGTCATGCATATGCATATAAATGTCATGTAATGCATAGGTCTGTACGTACATAACATCATCAAGCCTCTAAGGGCATCCCATCATATCATTTCAGCCACTGTGGGCAACATCATCATCGTATACCAGCTGATTAGGTGGTGGTATGTATTTAATACTGTAACCTTTTTACCATATCCCATATACATATATCTACATATATATCTGTATATAACGCCATCTGGTGCCACTGTGGGCAAAATCATCAATGTATACTAGCTGATCAGCTGGTGGTGGTGCGTATATAATGCCGTAACCTTTTCCCATATTTCATATACATATATATACATATATACGTGTATATAATGCCGTCTAAGTCATGGCTAAATGCACATGAAATTGATTGCAATGCATGACAAGTACGTTAATAAAACTTCTCGGAACGTCAAAAGACCATTATACCTCTGATTAATATAACTTTACAAGAATAAATAACATAGACATCCTTAACTGCTAAGAGTAGAAACACTTATGAAATAACATTACGTTTACGGATCATTGCCTGGATCATGCCAAAAGAAGTAAGGATTAGCCTTAACATACCTAGAGTAGGGAAAAATCTGTATGATATTCTTTTAATGTCGTGAACTATGCATTTCGTTCCAAAGAAGCATGAGCTCAACTTCAAGTTTTCTTTTTTGCTTCAAGCCCCATGAACCTTGTCACAATTTTGAGATTTTTGTTTTTAAAGAAACTACTTCTACCAGCAATTAGACATCATAAACAGAACATTCCCCCTTCCATCTTTTCTTCCCGGGCAAGCATGGGTGGTTGATTTTTAAATTTTCAATGAGATGGGTAATAGAAAACAAGATACAATGAGCCATAGGGGCACCGTTATTTCTATCTATCGATTAAATGATTCAATGGTTTTATTTAGAATTGCTGCTATTCGGCATGAATGTCACATCAAACACGGACAATGACAGGATACATTCCTCCAAAAACTTACTACTGGACCAACGGATATAAGATGATTCTAACAATAAAATTTACCCAAATATCTACAAATAGACATTTATACATGTCATTATAAGATGGGTAAGCCTAGACCAGTTGGAAAAACCTGGTAGAATGCGCCTCAAAATTAACTTTCAGTAGTTTCTTTTTACTTTTTTTTATAAAGAAACTTTCACTAGTTTCTCCCATCCTTTATAAGAAGTTATTCCAAACAACCTAAAATATATCAAGTAAAACTTACCAGTTCTCCACATGTTTACTTCACTAAAGATACTAATTTGTCAAAATAGATTAAACAACGAACCCTACAGTTTCAGAAGACAAGAAAATTGCATCCTTCAAATGAAAAGTAAGTCCAAAATCAATCTTCGGAAATTTATCATAAATATGAAGTAATCTAAACAAGAGATAGAATACATAACTTTGTTTGAATTAAAAAGCCTTATCTTTTAATTGATTGCCACATAATCCATATTGACTAAGAATCATATGGTTTGGTGGTGGCTTGGTGCCACGTGGGGGTGGGAGGGGTATTTAATCTTATCCACTAACTTATTAATTAACTAGGTAATCATCCCTTACTCGAAAATTAACCAATTACCCATGTAATCAAAAAGATTATGTCAAATTACTTAAAATACTACTCATTTTAATACACTTTATATATCATACTATAATATACTTTACTATCATGATCATGTGGTACCATATAAAATTAATACATACACTATTATTTCATTATCGTGTAAAAATACATATATTTTTTCAATATTCTAATTTTCCTAGTCTCATATAAAGAGTACCAATTTTTCGTATGTTTAATTTTTAAAATGGTAAGAAGATAACCTTCTTTTCTTGTGAGAAAATAATTTATATATTTACAATAAAGAAATTCTTTCTGCATTATAAATTCTCAAAACGGAAAAATGATAACTTTTCTTATGATAAAATACTATCTATTCTTATAATAAAAAGAACCTCATTTATAAACTCTCACGTGTCATGTATTTAATTTACAACTTATCACAACCATATAAAATTTTGTCTATCAACTTTTACCGAAAATGGTTTACTTCAAAGAAAATACATATCAAGCCAATATATAGTAGTTCTGAAATTTTTCAAACTTACACGGTCTTACATCCCTATCTTCATGTATAACCTTAATCCCTTCCAACTCATGTGTTGTTACTTCGACGAATCCTAACTTTAAAGTATGGGATGTAACATGCTCTTACGCATTGGGTCGGTACTGTGAGCACGTGATTTTTTCCCTATGAGATTTACTCCCCAAAAATTCAAAATAAAATAATTTTTCCGTTGTTTGCAATTTTGTGGATTTTTGTGGTATTTTCTGTTATTGTTTGCATTTGTCTGTGCATGTTTATTTGTTAAATTAATGAAAATATAAAAATATATTGCATTTGCATTTAGGATTTAATTTTACAATTAGGATTAGTTAAGTAAGTTGTTTTTTTACAAAAATGAAAAAAGAAATCACAAAAATAACGTACTTCGCATTTTAGTGTTTAATGTCAAAATTGTGTGATTTTCCTTTAATTTGGTATTTAGTTATTTGTGATAATAACTACTTAGAGTTAATTAATATTCTTAGGATAATTTGGTAAATTTTAAATTTAGGTTTGTATTTTATTTTGATTAGAAAGAAAATTGAAAAGAAAAAGAAAATAAGAAGAGGAAAATCTGATTTGGGTCAATTTGGTCAGAATCCAGGCCCAAAACAAACACCCACCCCAAACCCAATCCAATCCGGCCCAAAACCCACCCATGACGCGACCCAAAAACCCGTCCCCGACCCGGATCCCTCTTAAAAATAACCTAGACCTACACCCTTCAGTAACCAGCCGCAACACACAAAATCCCCCCCTGAAAACTTCATCCCCGTCGCACCCCACCACCCCTGAAACCAAACGGATCTCTCTTCTCTCTCGTCAACCACCAGCAACTGCAAGAGAACAACGAAAAACAGTAGAGGGGAATCGAATAAGGACGAGAATTTTAGGGACAGATCGAGCACACACACGATCACATGCCGGCGGGTCCACTGCGGCTCACTTCATCTCCATCGTCTTCTCTTTTCTTTTAAAAATCCAACAGTTGTTTTTGTTGCCATTGTTGAACTGAGTTTATTGAAGATCCAAGGTTGATTGATTGGGGGTGCTGTTCGAAGACATTTTTTTCAAATTCCGTTTCTCTCCAATTTCGGCATTTATAGTTGACTTATGTTGCTTGAGTTGTTGGAAATTTCCATTAATTGACGTTTAATTTCAGGTATGTTTTTCGTTTTCTTTATTACTTGCTTTGATATTGAAGTCTAATGTGACTGAGTGCCTTGTTTGTTTGGTGAAAGATGTTCTGAATTACTGGTTTGTTTGCTTGGCCAGTTGATTGTTGGTTTTGTTCGTCTAAGCTTCTCGTGGTTGAGTTTGAATTAATCATAGCTGAAAATTACCTCAATTGACATGTCTTCTTTGTATATTTTGTATATCCTAGGTAATTTAAAGATGCTGATTATAGGATACTTGTATGAGGTTTTTTCCCAATCAGTCCAAATTTTGTGTCTGTGGTAATTTTCTAATGGAAATCAATGGAAAGTTTTGGGGTGATAATAGTTTGTTAGTAGATAGATAATTAATGCTAATATTTGATCATATATTTATTTATTTTGAACTATGTCGAAGTGATATATATGAAGAGAGCGATTGAGCATTGTAGAGCTGTATAAAATGAGATTCTCTAGTGTGATTATGTGTAAATTCAAATGCTATGTGGGTAACTGTTTGGTCTTGCATATTTTTGTAAAGTTAATGCTTTGATTGGAATTTGTTAATTGATTACTGTAGTGAATTGGGCCATTCAAGATTGGGAACGAAATGGTTGAGTCGGCTCATTCTCTTTCGCTACTAATATTCTTGTATTTAAATTCATGAATAAGTCACATAAGTCATATGCTTCTCCAACATTATGTTCTATAAAGACCTTCACTGGGAACTTCAAAGTAGCGTAGGTTTAACCATGTACACTTTGTAGATGTTAGCTCGAATAATATGACATCTCTGGCCCTCCAATTATATTGGCCTGAATACATTTAGTTGTATTTAGCTTGAGAGTTGTTTGATAAAAAAAAGGGTATTCACCTACTTAGGAAGCTTTTGGTAGTTGTGAGGTTGGAATTACAATAGTTGTTTAAATTAAGAAAGCATTAAGTTAGTGGGGGGGGGGGGTTAATTGAGAATTGAAAAGGGGTTGGTAGAGGAAATGACACTCTATTTAGTGCCTTTTTTGATAAAGTTGGAAATAAGATAACATGGGGGCAATGATGAAAGGAAAAGGAATACAATTGTAAAGGAAAAGAGGAGCTGGAAAGGGAGAGAGGTTGGAAGTTTAAAAGGAGAACACATAGACCTGAAAGAGGAGGAGAAGAAAAAAGAAGGGGGCGGAGAGAGCGGTATACACTCGATATACATTCTGGATACAGTGGATATACAGGGGCAGAATTCATTTTGGAGAGAGTAAAAAAGATAGAACCAAATTTTCTGAAATATTGAGAGCGAAAGAACACCATAGAGAGTTCAAAGCTAGAAAGAGAAAACAAAGAGAGATTTCCAGACTATTTTTCTTCTCCATTTTTACTGGTTTTCTCCTTGTTGCTGGGATTTCTGGATTGAGGTGTTGAAGCTACTGTGTTGGGCTTTCTGCTGCTGTATTTTGCTGTTTGCTGTTGGTGATTGCTTACCCCATTTTTCTGTTCTACATACCAGGTACATGTCCTGAAACTTGATGTATGTAAATATCCAGTTGAAAATGAATGAAGTGGAGGCCTATTGTTGTTGAAGTGGAGGCCTATTGTTGATTTACTTCTTTCATTGTACTGTAATAACCGTACTGATGGACTATTAATTATAAGTTTGTGCATTTGAACTGTTAAGTGTGTGTTAGATATTTAGAAATGCATATGAGTTTAGTTGAGTATTCGTTGTAATAATTCCATGCTGGACTAACAGAATAGTTTCTATTAGTTTAGTTAATTTCCGGTTTTCCTAGATCTGTATAAATGGTATTTTCAAGCTGTGATTAATTAGGCTGTAGACTGTTAAAGTAGTGTGATACTTCTTCTGATCATGGGAGCTTTATATTTAGTAGTGATGATGTGAGTTAATCTATAATTCTGAGTTTGAGTGGTTGTGTGTGGGTTCGAAATCAGAAAGTTAAAAGTAGATATGAGATATGTAATTCGTAAGGTTAATTTAGGCAATCCATTTTCGTCCAGCATCCTTAATTCTCGAGTTTCAATTCTCATATGTGGTCACGTTAGTGTTTAATCAAAGTTCATGAGTCAGCATTTTAATAAAAATGAGTCATAGTAGGGAATTTGAAATTTGAACTAGTATGCACCATGTTTGAAATTGTGATCATAGGCAGTTTACGTGGGTCATGAAATCTGAAATCAGTTGATTTCCAACTCATGTTTAATATTGCATTGAATTTATTTTACTGGCTAGTTAATTTTAGTAGTAGATTCATCAGATTTGTGTTCTTAATTAAATTGAAATTCCATTTAGTGTAAAAGAAGGGCTTAACGGGCTAGTCCCTAAACGTTTGGGCCTCAGGAAAATTAATGCACGGCCCAAGCCAGTTTTGGCCCCTTTCTCATTTAGGCCTGGGCCAAGGTCTGTTTTGGCCGATTTTATGGTGTATATCTGGTATTAAATTCCCTCTGTTGGGCTCACATCGGAGCCCAATGGTCGGATGTTGGTGCAAAAATATTACTTAGTTTGCATCAGTCTAGTAACAAATTAATTAAGGCCTTTCTTTTATTTTAGAGAAAAATTATGTAGAAAACTATAGATTGCTCTAGGTTTGCACTTTAAAATAATAAAACGGGATGAGCCTCGCTAAACATAACACATAAATTGCGGGTCCCTCGATAATTGTATATATTAAAATACTTAGATTTTGGGACGGGCCGTTTAGCGAATTTCACGGCCTTCCCCAAAATAATAACGCGTTAGTCTCTTTAGGCGCGTATTTTAATAACATTACCTCCCTAAACTCGGGTGCGCATTTATGTGACCCAAATCCAAATCCCAACGATGTTAAAGTATGTCCAAAAACCACGGGTGCATTTATGTGACGCGGTTCAAGACTTGTTTTAATGACGTTGCAGTTTTCTTTAAAAATGAATAAAAGCGGTTAAGGTTAAAATTTGTACATAGGTTCACAATAGTTAAAATCAGATAATTTAAGCCAAATATAACAGTTGAGCGACCGTTCTAGAACCACGGAACTCGGGAATGCCTAACACCTTCTCCCGGGTTAACAGAATTCCTTACTCAGATTTTTGGTTCGCGGACTGTAATACAGAGTCAATCTTTTCCTCGATTCGGGATTCAACCGGTGACTTGGGACACCATAAATCTCCCAAGTGGCGATTCTAAATCTTTAATAATAAATTCCGTTTCGATTGTCCTTTAATTGGAAAAACTCCCCTATGCCCTTGCGGGTGTAGGTAAAAAGAAGGTGTGACAGCTCTGGCGACTCTGCTGGGGACAAGAACCCAGAATCTTTGGTTCAGGGTTCAAAATTCGAGCTTAGATGAATTGTTATATTTGGCTTTATCTGTTATCTTATTTTATTACATGTTTGGGCCTAATGTGCTAAATAATGCCTTTACCGCTTTGATATTATCTGAATTGTATATAAATTACTACAAAACCCCTCTCTTCTCTATCCCGAGGAGTGCACGCTGGTCGTGACTTCTTTCTGTTAGAGTCCTATTCCAAATAGAATGAGGTTCGGACAAGTTGCAAAGCCGGATGATCTTTTGGTTACCGGCACGCAGCCCCCCCTCGGCTCGAGTTGTACACTCGGGTAAGCCAGGTCTAGGACAAATAAACCCAGGTTTTTAACCTAGTATAAGAAGACCTCATGCCGGATCCCTAGTAGGAACGTTTGTCTGCATCATGTGCATTTTGACTTTGGAGACTCAACACAGGGGTTGGGTCTGTTTAGGACAGGTGTACAAAAAATGAAAAGATCATCCTGATGCATCTTACTTGCTACTTGTGCATTTATTTGCTTCAGATTTGCATGTTGACCGGTTTTCGAATAAAAGGAAAGAGTTTGGAAAAGAAATAGCAGTGTGAGGGCTAAGGGAGGTAATTACCTGTTTTGAAAACCTATATATGCCAAAACTCTGCCAAAATTTTGAAAAAAAAATAAAAAGAGAATTTTTTGTTTTCAAAAAAAAAAATTGGTTTTTGTGTTATCAAAATTGTCCGAACTACGCCAGTTTGATTCCCACAGGGTGTGAGATACATAGGCAACCCCTATCGGGTCCAACTTCCTTTTTGCAAAAATAATCCGAAAGAACAAAAATTTTACTTTTTATTTGAAAATAGTTAGGGTGATTCCATTCTTGTCAGAAATAGCCGAATGGCCCTAAAAGGGCGCCGGAAGGCTGTTTTTGCAAAAACAGCTGCCTGTGGTCATTTTTCAAGGTTTTCACCGATTAGCCAACACAGCCTTAAAATCTTCGTCTTCGAGGTGCTGAAAGGCCGTATTTGCAAAACCGGATTTTATTTTTTGGAAAAAAGGGAAAAGAAAAAGTGTGTCAATTTTGTCTTCGAGTCAAATGAGTCTTGATTTTTGCTTAATCACCCTAATAAATGTGCAGAATGAGCACGAGTCCAAGTTTGCCGATAGCAGTTATGAACAAGATCCCTTTGAAGTTGCGTATATGGTGGGAAGATCTGGGCAAGTCAGAGCAAGATAAGGTCAATCTACATTTGGGAGGTCTTACCGGGTTATTAAAGATCAAACCTAGAGGAGACATCATAAAGGCTTTGGTTACGTTTTGGGACCCGGCCCATAACGTATTTCACTTCTCGGATTTTGAACTCACCCCAAACTTGGAAGAGATAGCAGGTCATATGAAAAGTACTGCAGGTTTGAGGCATAAGTATCTGATCGCTCCAAGGGCCGTTAACTCTCACAAATTCATGGATTTGCTAAAGATAAACAAGGGAATCCCATATTCCGAGTTGGAAGGGGGGTTTTCCACTCTACGTTTTATATACCAGAAGTACGGGCATGTAGGAGGGTTCATTGATCTGGAAAGCGGGGTTTGTAGTAAAGGGAACCGAACAAAATGGGATGAGCATAGGCATTTCGCTTTCATGGTAGCGTTCTTAGGCCTTGTGGTGTTTCCGCGAAAAGACGGGAATATCGATTTGCGGGTGGCTAAAGTCGTCAAGGTCCTGGTTACCAACGCCAAGAGCACTCTCGCCCCTATGATAGTGTCTGAGATATACCGAGCTCTCACAGCTTGTAAAGCTGGGGCAGACTTCTTCGAGGGATGCAATTTGCTATTACAAATGTGGATGATCGAGCACTTGTGCCACCACCCTCAGTATATGAGTTATGGATCCGCAGAGAAAAGCTGCATTGAAAAATTCAACACAAGGGTTTCAGGGTTCAAGTTACCGGAGGGGTTTGGAGAATGTATAGCCCGCCTTCGCGCCATCACTACGGGACAAATAGAATGGACGCTAGGTTGGTTTCCTGCTGAAGAAATTGTATATATACCCGCCACGGGTCCTTACTTCCTCCTAATGGGCGTTCGAGGTATTCAGCCTTACGCTCCCTACCGAGTGATGAGACAATTAGGGAGGTGTCAGGTGATGCATCCAGATGAAGATCTCAGTATCCACGCGGTTGAGATTAGCTCCGACGACCAATTTCATGAAGAAACAGTTCGTTCTATTTGGAATGAGTGCCAATATTTGACGGCAAGCACCCTAGTGCGGAACCTATCTAAAGGAGAGGTCTCACCCGCCTACCTTGCCTGGTATAGAAAGAAGAACACTGCAAGGGCCAAATCAGAAAGACCGGCCAAATCAGAAACACCATGGGCTTGGTTGGCCAAAGAAAACGAGTACAGGGCCACAATAGGAAAGCTGGAGAAGCAAGTCAAAGACCTTCAATTCGAGAATGGCTTACAAGCAGTGGCAGATGAGGGTGAAAAGAAAAGGCTAGCCAAAGAAAATGAGGCCCTTCAAGCTCAAATTCAGAAATTGAAAGTAGCAGCAGAAAATCCAGTCCGAAGTAACAGAGATGAAAAGCTCGTAGCTAACCTAAGGCAGAAAGTGAGTAACTATAGTTTCTATTTGAACAAAGCAGAAAGTGAACTAGCCGGGGCTCAAAAACAATTGGCTAAAAATGCAGATGAACGGGTATGCCTGGTTAAGCAGTTGAGAGAAAGGTACGACGATGAGGTCGCGGGGTTGAAGAAAAGGGTCATCGCCACGAGAAACAAAATGATCAAGCAGGCAAAAGACTTCAAGATTGAAAAGGAACACTATTACACGACATTGGCACAGTTAGAAATAGACTTGCAACAACTTCAGGAACAAAACTATGCAGCCAAGCAAACTTTGGAGGCCAGGTCCCAGCAGATTGGGCGTTTGTTACAAGAAAAGGGCGTCATAAGAGAGAGAATTAGAAATATCGCTGACTACATCGTTATGAAGTGCCACATTTGTGAGGATATGACTCGCACTACATTCTTTGCAGCGGTGATGACCTTTGTTAAACAAATAATGTGCAACTTGGACCGACTTCAAAGGGATCTTGCACATAGGCCCGTGGCGAGACCGAATGATGTCCCATGGACACCAAGAGCATTGATGTACTCATGATTTTCAGTTTGAGTCTGTATTTCCTTTTCTATCAGAGTCTGTAAGGCATGTTGGGTTTATATTTTCTCTCTGTTTGAGTCTGTATTTCTTTAAAGTATGATAGCTTAATTTCAGAGTCTGTATTTTGTCTTTGCATCAGAGTCTGTTAGTCTTTTGAAATTTGTTAGTATTGAGTCTTTGTGATCAAAGCATCTGTTTTTAAAAAAGCTGAAAATCCCAAAAATATTTTATTTACTTTCACACTTATCTGTTAGAACTTCGCACGATCTGATTCATGCGGGGACATGATACGTAGGCAATCTCTATAGGATTCGACCACCACTAAAAAGAAAAGGGGGAAATGAAAAATAAATAAAGGAGGATAGAATAAAGGAAGTTTAAAGGAAGGGGCACCATTATGAGAGGCCGGAATGATGCACGCAACCGAAGCAAATGCATGATAGAAAATGGTTAATTGCCTAGGTGCATTGCATCCCAACATGTAATTGCATATGTGTTAAACTCTAAAAACTAACAAGGTTGTTGTTTTCCAGAGAATTCAAGCAGTTAGTTTATTTTAGAGGATACTGGCACATTATCATTACCAAACCAGATCAAAGGGACCAATACCAGAAATCATGTCTATCCCGGATGTCGACACTAGTGTTGAGGTAGAGGAGTTGGACGTCAATAAAATGAAAGAGGAGATGCTCAAGCTTAAGCAACAGATGGCCGAAATGTATCAGGCCTGGTCCAAAGGGCAATCACCACCGTCTTACCCAGCCAACCCGGCTTTTACCCCACCATTAGCTCAGTCTCAGGATCATCCCGCCACCGATCCAAGTTTTCCCATTTATCAACACTACCATGGCACTACTTCTCATATGCCACAAGCTCCGCCACCAAAATCAATTCCATACCCTCCTCCGCCAGTCACCCCTGTCTTTGTGGCATCTCCACCAACTGCACTCCATAGATCCCCGAGTGAACCTGTGTTCCAAACTCAGGACAACCAGTATTATCCCACGGAGCCCACCTTCAAATCTCCCGAAACCTACCCCTATGATCCACGTTCTTATCTCCCGAGAGAAGCTGAGAGACCAGCTAAAAATTCCGAACATGAGGAGATGTTCAGAAAAATGAAAAGCATAGAACAATCCTTCAGGGATATAAGAGGGCTAGGAGGTCAGGTAAGCGTGGCTTACAAAGACCTGTGTTTATTCCCAAATGTACAACTACCGGCAGGGTTCAAAATTCCCAAATTCGACTTGTACAATGGACACGGTGATCCGGTGGCTCATTTGAGAGGTTTTTATAGTAAGATGAGGGGAGCCTGAGGAAAGGATGAATTACTAATGGCTTACTTCAGTCAGAGTTTGAGCGGAGCAGCATTGAAGTGGTACACCCGCCAAGATCACGGAAGATGGTACACATGGGATGATCTGGCACAAGCATTCGCTTGTCACTTTCAGTATAATCTTGAGATCATTCCAGACCGACTATCTTTGACTAAACTAGAGAAGAAGCACAGTGAAAGCTTTAGAGAATATGGTTTCCGGTGGAGGGAGCAAGCAGCAAGGGTAGATCCCCCAATGAAAGAGAGCGAGATGGTTGATTACTTTTTGCAGGCTTTGGAGCCAACTTACTTTGGTCATTTGGTGTCCGCAATTGGCAAGTCTTTTAATGAGGTTGTAAAAATGGGAGGCATGGTCGAGGAGGGGCTTAAGTCCAACAAAATCATGAGTTATTCAGAGATCAAGGCAACCACTCAGGCCATTCAAAGCGGCACTGGGGTGTACTTGGGAAGAAGAAGAAAGAAGATGTCACGACTGTTGAGTCCGGAGCCTGGTTCAGACCTAGAGGCCCATCACCCTACTATAGCCAACCATGACCCTACCACCAAAATTATCCCCACACTCCATATAGCCCTCCACAACATTACTACCCACCGCCAGATCCCTCATTTTTCCGTCCATCATGCACAAACCTATACCCAAACTCCATCACACGTACAATGGCGTGCGCCGGCTCCACAAAATCCATACTCAGCTCCATAAAATCCATACCGAGCTCCACAAAACACATATCCACCCCCAAGAGCCTACAGAAATCCCCCCGGAACGGGTTTCCGACCAAACCAAGCCTTCAAGAATGAGAGGTTACAGAAGCAAAAGACTTTCACTCCACTGGGGGAATCATATACCAGTCTTTTTCACAGGTTGAGGTAGTTGCGCATGCTGAATCCAATTGAGCCTAAAATGCCAAATCCTCCTCCTCGAAATCTTGACCACTCGGTGAGTTGTGAGTACTGTTCAGGATCCCCGGGGCATGATACAGAGAAGTGTTGGAAACTGAAAACAGCTGTGCAAGAGCTTATTGATACTCATCAGATCGAGGTTCAGGCCCCAGAAGCACTAAATATCAATTAGAATCCACTGCCAGCTCACCATGAGACCCATATGATTGAGTTGATACACAAAAGAGGGGATCCCAAGAAGCCCTCACAGATGGTAATGATGGTCTGTTCCAGTGAAACCAGCTCAAAGGAAAAGGTAACTAGTGAGAAATCAATGGTCCAGTTGAAAGGGGTAGACAATAAGCCAGTTGAGGTAGCCGAGAAAGGGTCGTCAAGCATTGTTGCAGTGAAACCCGAGAAAGCTAAAGTGGTAGTACCAGGGGTTGTAAGTAAACCTGTTGTGGTCGTGAAGGGGGCTCGCACAGAGCCTGTTATTATAAAACCAGTAACTCAGCTTCCAGTGATCAACAACAAAGTTGTTCCTTGGAATTATGAACGAGTGACCGTGATTTACAAAGGGAAAGAAATCAAAGAATGAAGCACAAGGTTTGACTCGCTCAGGAAGGTGTTTTACTCCAGAGGAGTTAAGGAAAGCTAAAGATGATCCAACGCCAATGAAGAAAGCTGTAACTAAAGAAGAGGCAGAGGAATTTTTGAGGAAAATGAAAGTGCATGACTATTCTGTTGTAGAGCAGTTGAGGAAAACGCCCGCTCAGATCTCATTGCTCTCATTGCTAATCTATTCAGATGAGCACCGCCGATCATTGATGAAAATCCTGAATGAGGCCCATGTTCCCAACAAGATCTCGGTGAACCATCTGGAAAAGATAGCTAGCAAAATTTTTGAAGTAAACAGAGTCACTTTTTCTGATGATGAATTGCCTATAGAGGGTACTGAGCACAACAAAGCCCTTTACCTGACAATAAAATGCGAGGATTCTGTGGTTACCCGGGTATTGGTTGACAATGGTTCAAGTGCGAACATCTGTCCTCTCTCCACTCTAAGAAAGCTGAAAGTAGAAGATGAGAGGATCCATAAGAACAGTATCTGTGTGCGAGGATTTGACGGCGGAGGCAAAGACTCAGTCGGGGACATAATGTTGGAGCTAACTATAGGTCCAGTAGAATTCACAATGGAATTCCAAGTGCTGGATATAGCTGTTTCCTACAATTTGCTATTAGGACGACCATGCATCCACGTCGCTAAAGCAATACCATCAACACTCCATCAGATGGTCAAGTTTGAATGGGACAGACAGGAAATAGTTGTGCACGGCGAAGATAATTTGTACGCTCACAGCAACACCATGGTTCCATTTATTGAAGTGGAAGATGACAAGGGACCATGGGTCTACCAAGTTTCCGACACAATGTCAGTCGAGAAAGTTCCAGAGGGGAAGTGTATCCCAAATCCGAAGATAACCGCCGCATCAGTCATGGTAGCGTACGAAATTTTGAAGAATGGTTTTGTACCAGGAAAGGGTTTGGGATCAGCTCTGCAAGGCATTATACAGCCCATGTCTCTCCCTGAAAACTTGGGAACATTTGGTCTAGGATTCAAGCCCACAACCGCAGATATAAAAAGAGCCAGAAAATTGAAATAGAGGACATGGGTCCTTCCAAAGCCGGTCCCACGTCTTTCCAGATCATTTGTCAAGTCCGGTACAAGGAGTCTCCCAGTGACAGCAATTCCCAGTTCTGTGACTGACCCGGATAAGGAGTTAATTGAAAGATTTGAGAAGTCGTTCGACAGTGTGAACATGGTGGAAATTGGAGAAGGTTCTAGCAACGCGGAAGTGCAATTTGTCGGGCCAACAACAAAGCTTAATAATTGGAAGGCTACTCCTCTCCCTACTCGGAAGGAGTCTTGATAGTTTGCTTTGATTTTCCTTTAAGTTTGTACGGATTATTCGAGGGTTGTAATCCAGATTTCATTTTTCGGTCTGTTTGAGTGTGCAAACCTTGTTATCTTTTATCATTCAATAAAATACAATTTCCTTTTCTTCATCATTCCTGATGGTTTTCCTTTTTGTTTTGTTTTCTATACAGTTCTTTTTACGCAGGTTCTAATGACATGATATGCATAAGGAATCCTCAGCCCAGTCTTAAAAATCAATCTGATTTTGAAATATTAGTTCAAGAAGTAGATTGTGGTTACGAAACAGAATACGATGATGAGGATGAAGCTTTCGAAGAGATTAGTAAGGAGTTAATTCACTTTGAAGAAAAATCCAAACCCAACCTGAATGACACAGAAGCCGTCAATTTAGGGAACACAGACAATATCCGAGAGACTAAAATAAGTGTCCACCTCGAGCCAAAAATTCGGGAGGAGTTAATCAAAACACTCATCGAGTACAAAGATATTTTTGCGTGGTCATATGACGACATGCCAGGTTTAAGCACTGATTTAGTGGTCCATAGATTGCCCACTGATCTAGTATTCCCTCCCGTCAAGCAAAAGTTGAGGAAATTCAAAACTGATATGAGTGTGAAGATTAAAGAAGAAGTTACCAATCAGTTGGATGCAAAGGTTATTCGGGTCACTCAGTATCCTGTTTGGTTGGCTAAAGTCGTGCCTGTGCCGAAGAAGGATGGCAAGATCAGAGTATGCGTCGATTGCCGCAATCTCAACAAAGCAAGTCCGAAGGATAACTTCCCACTATCCAATATTCACATTTTGATCGATAATTGTGCCAAGCGTGAGATTGGATCTTTTGTGGACTGCTACGCCGGGTATCATAAGATTCTAATGGATGAAGAAGATACGGAAAAGACGGCATTCATCACGCCATGGGGAACTTATTGCTATCGGGTAATGCCATTTGGTTTGAAGAATGCTGGGGCAACTTATATGAGGGCAATGACTACTGTGTTTCATGATATGATACACAAGGAGATTGAGGTATATGTAGATGATGTGATCATAAAATCAAAGCATCAGGACGACCATGTCGGGGATTTGAGGAAATTCTTCCAGAGGCTTCGCATGTACAACCTCAAGCTGAACCCCGCCAAGTGTACATTTAGTGGTCCATCTGGAAAACTGTTGGGATTCATAGTCAGCCGGCGAGGCATCGAGTTGGACCCATCAAAGATCAAGGCCATACAAGAAATGCCCCCTCCGAGGAACAAGACTGAAGTGATGAGTCTTTTAGGATGGTTGAACTATATCAGCAGATTTATTGCTCAGCTCACGACAACTTGTGAGCCTATTTTCAAGTTGTTGAAGAAGGATGCTACGATCAAGTGGACTGACGAGTGTCAAGAAGCATTTGACGAGATAAAGGGATACTTGTCTAACTCGCCTGTGCTGGTACCACCAGAACCAGGGAGACCTTTGATTCTTTACTTGACTGTCCTGGAAAATTCATTTGGCTGTGTACTGGGGAAGCATGACATCACCGGCAGGAAAGAAAAATCCATCTACTATCTTAGCAAGAAGTTCACGACTTATGAGGTTAAGTACTCTCACCTGGAAAGGACATGTTGTGCTCTAACTTGGGTGGCGCAGAAATTGAAACATTATTTGTCATCCTACACTACCTACCTCATTTCGCGTTTGGATCCGTTGAAGTATATCTTTCAAAAGCCTATGCTGACAGGGAGACTTGCGAAGTGGCAGATATTGCTCACAAAGTTAGACATCATCTATGTGACTCAGACTGCGATAAAAGCCCAAACATTGGCTGAAAACCCGGTCAATGAAGATTACGAGCCACTAAGAACTTATTTTCCAGATGAAGAAGTGATGCATATCGATGAACTGGAGCAAATTGAAAAACCAGGTTGGAAACTTTTCTTTGATGGGGCTGCCAACATGAAAAGAGTCGGTATAGGAGCTGTGCTATTTCTGAAACAGGGCATCACTATCTTGTTACGGCTCGACTTTAAGTTCATTGCACCAACAATATGGCTGAGTATGAATCATGCATTTTGGGTTTAAGGCTAGCTGCAGACATGGATGTCCAGGAATCTTGGTCTTGGGAGACTCGGATCTTCTGGTACACCAAATTCAAGGAGAATGGGAAACACGAGATTTGAAGCTCATACCATACTGACAATGTTTACATGATCTTTGTCAACGGTTTCGATCAGTGGAGTTCAGGCATATTCCGAGGGTCCATAATGAGGTTACCGATGCTTTGGCTACCCTGGCATCAATGTTGCACCATCCGGACAAAGCTTATGTCGATCCTTTGCATATTCAAGTCCGAGATCAGCATGTTTACTGTAACATGATTGAAGAAGAACTTGATGGCGAACCATGGTTCCACGATATCAAGGAGTACATCAGAATGGGGATATATCCAGTGCAAGCCACGGGGGATCAAAAGAGAACAATTCGACGGTTGGCAAATGGATTCTTCTTAAGTGGAGGAGTTTTGTATAAGAGAACATCAGACCTTGGATTATTAAGATGCATAGATGCTAGACAAGCTACGGCTGTCATGTACGAAGTATATTCGGGAGTTTGCGGACCACATATGAGCGGGTATGTGCTGGCAAAGAAAATTCTCCGAGCAGGTTATTATTGGCTCACCATGGAGCGAGATTGTATTAGTTTTGTGCGCAAATGTCATCAATGCCAGATACACGGAGATTTGATTCATTCTCCACCATTGGAATTGCACACGATGTCGGCACCATAACCCTTCGTTGCTTGGGGCATGGATATCATTGCACCAATTGAGCCAGCAACATCCAACGGGCATAGATTCATTCTGGTAGCCATTGATTATTTCACCAAGTGGGTTGAGGCCAAAACTTTTAAATCGGTGACCAAGAAAGCAGTGGTCAATTTTGTTCACTCAAGTATCATCTGTCGATTCGGAATCCCAAAGGTGATCATCACGGATAATGGTGCTAATCTTAACAGTAAATTGATGGAAGAGGTACGCCAACAGTTTAAGATTACACATCGCAATTCTACCCCATATCGTCCCAAGGCGAATGGAGCAGTTGAGGCAGCCAACAAAAATATAAAGAAGATACTTCAGAAATTGGTAGAAGGTTCCAGGCAATGGCATGAAAAATTACCATTTGCGTTGCTGGGTTATCGCACTACTATCTGTACTTCAGTAGGTGCAACTCCTTATTTGTTGGTATATGGAACTGAAGTAGTGATACCTGCGGAAGTTGAAATCCCATTCCTTCGGATTGTCGCTGAAGCTGAAATTGATGATAATGAGTGGGTCAAGACCCGTTTGGAGCAGTTGAATTTGATTGATGAAAAAAGATTAGCAGCAGTGTGTCATGGCCAGTTATATCAAAAGAGAATGGCAATAGCATACAACAAAAAGGTACGTCCACAGAAGTTTGGAGTGGGCCAGCAGGTGCTGAAACGTATCCTTCCACACCAGGCTGAAGCGAAAGGCAAGTTCGCCCTAAATTGGCAAGGGCCATTCATTGTGACCAGAGTATTGTCCAATGGTGCTTTATGTTTAACAAATATCGAAGGAAAATGCATAGACATGGCTATCAATTCTGATGCAGTAAAAAGATATTATGTATGATTTCTTTGTTATAACTGTTGATTGTTTGTATTTGGCATTATTTCGAAGATTGGAATGACGAAGGCAATTTGTTCTGCTATCTAAACACTTCACCCTTTGTTCCCCCTTTTGAGCCTTATTTATTTCTTTCATACCCCTCTTTTAGAATCAATAACGAAAAAGAGAGAAAAAGAAATAAAAGAAAAGAGAAAAGAAAAGAAGTAAAAAGTATAACAACAAGGAAATTCAAGGGGGAACTACGTTTGACCTGATTCCTGTTAAGGATACGTAGGCAGCTTCCCGGCTCGGTCATAGTAAAATAAAATATCAAAAGATCCCTAAGCAAGAAACTGGGGCAGAAGTTGTACTTGTAATAAGAAATGTGATTCCAAGAGTTGTAACTTTAAACCCGTGTCAAAATTGCTTTGAGCCTTTGATACCCTTTCTTTCTAACCCCATCCAAAAACCCACATTACGGTCCAAAGAAAGACCTTCTGATCAATCTTCGAGAAATTCTGAGTCGAGCAAATAGAGGTGATTCATATCAGGGTAACACTCTGGTCCAAACAGGAAAAGTAACGAAAATGAGAGTCTTATTGGTGAAAACCTTCATGGGCACTATGAGGCGACGAAAGCTGAGAGAAAATAAAAATGAGAGAGTCTTATTGGTGAAAACCTTCGTGGGCACCATGAGGCGACGAAAGCTGAGAGAAAACAAATGAGAGAGGTTTGTCGGTGAAAACCCTTCAGGGCACTGCAAGTCAAACAAGGTCCGCAAGTTGGCGGAAAGTAAAATTGGGTTGTGGAAATCTTGGAGAACAAAGTAGAACAATTGGAAAGGAGATTGGTTAAATAGACTATGCTGATTAATCCAAATGCATACCATGATCATTGGTGCCGGTGATTCCGCTCAGATAAGTCCCTTTTCCTGTCTCCAACAGTCATCCAAATTTGGATTCTTTTCTTTATTCTTAAAATCCTTGCATTTCATTGCTGTTAATTTTACTTCTCTAAAGCTCTACCAAGTTTAGCCTTGTAAGAAGGAATTTCAAAGCTTACTACCAGTTTCGGAATTGCACAAAGCAAAATGCAGCTGGAACATGCAAAAAATAATATGATGAAAAATGGGACATATGGTGTAAGCAAAAGTTAAAACTGTGGAATGGTTCAGTAATGCCGCGGGAGATATACGGTTTCAGGCAGAAAGGTCAGGAGGGAAGAATAGCAGTTGAGGATCTTGCAGTTAAGGATCAGTCAGGAGGTCAAAACGATCTTTTCGATCAGTTCAAGACAGTTGGACGAAGCAAAGAATGGCAAAGAGAAAACCACCTCCAACAGGAATGCCACGATGAACCACCACGTTTTAAACTGACGAAATTTTCTTTGATTTGAAACAGGGGCAAAAATGGCATTTGTTTCGGGAAATCATCCGTAGGAAGAGTAAGTACTAGGCAGACTTGATCGCGGAAATTCTCAGGACCCTCCCGAAAAATAGGACTTAGTTTAAAATTCAAAATAATCATGAGTAGCGGAATTTGGCATGAATGCACCCTAGAAGATTATAAGTGGAACTTTGAAGTTTGTATGTTTGAGATACACTTTGGACATTACGCCATGAGAACAAAGATTCTGACTTCTCTTCTTTCCCAGATTAATGATTATGATTTTCTGTTTCCTCAACGTTTTCCCCAAGCAGAAACGCCATCTTTTTTTTCCCAATTTAGTCGAAAATTCTCAGGACCCTCCTGGAAAATGGGACCTAGTTTTTTTTTAAAAAAAAAAAAATCGAAACAATCATGAAAAACAAGATCTAGCATAAGTGTACCCCAAAGGAACATAAGTTAATCTCAAAGTTTGCATGTTTTAGATAGGATTCAATTAGGAATTCTCAGGACCCTCCTGAACAATGGGACCTAGCTTTGAGAGTTTTCATTAAATAACAAGATTTAGCGGAAGTCACACCTTTAAAAGATATATCTTAGATTTAAAATTGTCAAGAGTTGTCAGGACCCCCCTAAATAATGGGACCTAGATTTCAAATTCTTAGTAATATTTGGTAATATGATTTAGTTTGACACTCACAGATGCGCCCAACTACCAAACTGGGGCAGAAAATTTTCTTTTATTTTGTCTATTTTTGCTGAAGTCAGGTGCCCCTCTGAAGAATAGGGAGAATAACACAGATTTGAAGATAAGAGCGTAACCAAGCACTAGCAGTCAGGTGCCCACCTGGAGAACAAGGAACAACAGTTGAAGTATCAGCAATCAGGCGACCACCTAGAGAACAAGGAACAACAGTCGAAGTATCAGCAATCAGGCGTCCACCTGGATAACAAGGAATAACAGTTCGAGTTTCAGCAATTAGGAGCCTGCCTAGAAAGCATGGGAACACATTCAAGCGCAGCAGTCAGGAGCCCACCCGGAGAACAAGGGAGTATAATTTAAGTTTTAGCTTTCAAATTCTTGGTTTGTCTATTTTAAAGTCAGGAGCCAGCTTGAAGAGCAAGGAATACTTTCAAGCGCAGTAGTCAGAAGCCCACCTAGAGAACAAGGGAATACCATTTAGATTTCAAGTAATCAGGAACCCGCCTGAAAAACGAAGGGAAGAAGCAATTCAAGTTCAGGCAATCAGGCGTCATCCTGGAGAACAAGGAAAGGCAGTGGAAGATTCAGCAATCAGGCGTCCACCTGGAGAACAAGGGAATACGATTCAAGTTCAGCAGTCAGGCACCCAAATGGAGAACGAAAGGAACAAGCAATTCAGATTCGAGTAATCAGGAGCCCACATGTAGAATAGAGGATAGGCAACAATAGTCAAAGAAATACGTTTAAAGGTTCAGCAATCAGGTACCCGCCTGAAGGGGAGGGAAAGCATCTCAAGAGTACAATTCGAGTCAGCAGCAAAGGAACAACTGAGGGAAATACAAATCAACAAGGCAACAACAGTCACAAGACCAAGTTTGAAAATAAATCATTGTAAAGCATAGATTATAGCTTAGTCTAGCTTCTTCATTTTTGTCATGGTGTAATAAGGAGGTCAGTAAGCAGTATTAGCAGCAGCAACAGTAACAGTGAAACCACAGCTTCATGATAGTCCCAGCTACCGAAACTTCCCGAACTATATTGACCTGATTCCTTTTTAGCCAAGGATATGTAGGAAACTTTTGAAGCAGAGGTTCGGTCAAATCTTTCAAAAATGCTTCCCACTGAGTATTCAAAACGGGCAAAAATCGCTCGTATCCGCTCACTTTATCTTTGCACGAAAACTCTTTGTGTTTTCGAGCAAAGAGGGGCAGCTGTGAGCATGTGATTTTTGCCCTATGAGATTTACTCCCCAAAAATTTAAAATAAAATAATTTTTCCGTTGTTTGCAATTTTGTGGATTTTTGTGGTATTTTCTGTTATTGTTTGTATTTGTTTGTGCATGTTTATTTGTTAAATTAATAAAAATACAAAAATATGTTGCATTTGTATTTAGGATTTAATTTTACAATTAGGATTAGTTAAGTAAGTTGTTGTTTTACAAAAATGAAAAAATAAATCACAAAAATAACGTACTTCGCATTTTAGTGTTTAATGTCAAAATTGTGTGATTTTCTTTTAATTTGGTATTTAGTTATTTGTGATAATAAATACTTAGAGTTAATTAATATTCTTAGGATAATTTGGTCAAGGTTAAATTTAGGTTTGTATTTTATTTTGATTAGAAAGAAAATTGAAAAGAAAAAGAAAATAAGAAGAGGAAAATCTAGTTTGGGCCAATTTGCTCGGAATCCCAGGCCCAAAACAAACACCCACCCCAGACCCAATCCAATCCGGCCTAAAACCAGCCCACGACCCGACCCAAAAACCCGTCCCCGACCCGGATCCCTCTTAAAAATAACCTAGACCTACATCCTTTAGTAACCAGCCACAACACCCAAAATCCCCCCCCCCCTGAAAACTTCATCCCTGTCGCACCCCACTACCCCTGAATCCAAACGGAGCTCTCTTCTCTCTCGTCAACCACCAACAACTGCAAGAGAACAACGAAAAACAGTAGAGGGGAATCGAATAAGGACGTGAATTTTAGGGACAGATCGAGCACACACACGGTCACATGCCGGCGGGTCCACTGCGGCTCACCTCATCTCCATCGTCTTCTCTTTACTTTTAAAAATGCAGCAGTTGTTTTTGTTGCCATTGTTGAACTGAGTTTATTGAAGATCCAAGGTTGATTGATTGGGGGTGCTGTTCGAAGACATTTTTTTCAAATTCCGTCCGTCTCCAATTTCAGCATTTATAGTTGACTTATGTTGCTTGAGTTGTTGGAAATTTCCGTTAATTGACGTTTAATTTCAGGTTTGTTTTTCGTTTTCCTTATTACTTGCTTTGATATTGAAGTCTAATGTGACTAAGTGCCTTGTTTGTTTGGTGAAAGATGTTCTGAATTACTGGTTTGTTTGCTTGGCCAGTTGATTGTTGGTTTTGTTCGTCTAAGCTTCTCGTGGTTGAGTTTGAATTAGTCGTAGCTGGAAATTACCTCAATTGGCATGTCTTCTTTGTATATTTTGTATATCCTAGGTAATTCAAAGATGCTGATTATAGGATACTTGTATGAGGTTTTTTCCCAATCAGTCCAAATTTTGTGTCTGTGGTAATTTTCTGATGGAAATCAATGGAAAGTTTTGGGGTGGTAATAGTCTGTTAGTAGATAGATAATTAATGCTAATATTTGATAATATATTTATTTATTTTGAACCATGTCGAAGTGATATATATAAAGAGAGCGATTGAGCATTGCAGAGCTGTATAAAATGAGATTCTTTAGTGTGATTACGTGTAGATTCAAATGCTATGTGGGTAACTGTTTGGTATTGCATATTTTTGTAAAGTTAATGCTTTGATTGGAATTTGTTAATTGATTACTGTAGTGAATTGGTCCATTCAAGATTGGGAACGAAATGGTTGAGTCGGCTCATTCTCTTTCGCTACTAATATTCTTGTATTTAAATTCATGAATAAGTTACATAAGTCATATGCTTCTCCAACATTATGTTCTATAAAGACCTTCACTGGGAACTTCAAAGTAGCGTAGGTTTAACCATGTACACTTTGTAGATGTTAGCTCGAATAATATGACATCTCTGGCCCTCCAATTATATTGGCCTGAACACATTTAGTTGTATTTAGCTTGAGAGTTGTTTGATAAAAAAAGGGTATTCACCTACTTAGGAATCTTTTGGTAGTTGTGAGGTTGGAATTGCAATAGTTGTTTAAATTAAGAAAGCATTAAGTTAGTGTGTGGGGGGGGGGGGGTTAATTGAGAATTGAAAAGGGGTTGGTAGCGGAAATGACACTCTATTTAGTGCCTTTTTTGATAAAGTTGAAAATAAGATAACATGGGGGCAATGATGAAAAGAAAAGGAATACAATTGTAAAGGAAAAGAGGAGCTGGAAAGGGATAGAGGTGTGAAGTTTAAAAGGAGAACACATAGACCTGAAAGAGGAGGAGAAGAAAAAAGAAGGGGGCGGAGAGAGCGGTATACGCTCGATATACATTCTGGATACACTGGATATACATGGACAGAATTCATTTGGAGAGAGTAAGAAAGATAGAACCAAATTTTCTGAAATATTGAGAGCGGAAGAACACCAGAGAGAGTTCAAAGCTAGAAAGAGAAAACAAAGAGAGATTTCCGGACTATTTTTCTTCTCCATTTTTACTGGTTTTCTCTGTGTTGCTGGGATTTCTAGATTGAGGTGTTGAAGCTACTGTGTTGGGCTTTCTGCTGCTGTATTTTGTTGTTTGCTGTTGCTGATTGCTTACCCCATTTTTCTGTTCTACATACCAGGTACATGTCCTGAAACTCATTGTATGTAAATATCCAGTTGAAAATGAATGAAGTGGAGACCTATTGTTGTTGAAGTGGAGGCCTATTGTTGATTTACTGCTTTCATTATACTGTAATAACCGTACTGATGGACTGTTAATTATAAGTTTGTGCATTTGAATCGTTAAGTGTGTGATAGATATTCAGAAATACATATGAGTTTAGTTGAGTATTCGTTGTAATAATTCCATGCTGGACTAACAGAATAGTTTCTATTAGTTTAGTTAATTTTCGGTTTTCCTAGATCTGTATAAATGGTATTTTCAAGCTGTGATTAATTAGGCTGTAGACTGTTAAAGTAGTGTGATACTTCTTCTGATCATGGGAGCTTTATATTTAGTAGTGATGATGTGAGTTAATCTATAATTCTGAGTTTGAGTGGTTGTGTGTGGGTTCGAAATCAGAAAGTTAAAAGTAGATATGAGATATGTAATTCGTAAGGTTAATTTAGGCAATCCATTTTCGTCCAGCATCCTTAATTCTCGAGTTTCAATTCTCATATGTGGTCACGTTAGTGTTTAATCAAAGTTCATGAGTCAGCATTTTAATAAAAATGAGTCATAGTAGGGAATTTGAAATTTGAACTAGTATGCACCATGTTTGAAATTGTGATCATAGGCAGTTTACGTGGGTCATGAAATCTGAAATCAGTTGCTTTCCAACTCATGTTTAATATTGCATTGAATTTATTTTACTGGCTAGTTAATTTTAGTAGTAGATTCATTAGATTTGTGTTCTTAATTAAATTGAAATTCCATTTAGTGTAAAAGACAGGGCTTAACAGGCTAGTCCCTAAACGTTTGGGCCTCAAGATAATTGATGCACGACCCAGGCCAGTTTTGGCCCCTTTCTCATTTAGGCCTGGGCCAAGGTCTGTTTTGGCCAATTTTATAGTGTATATCTGGTTTTAAATTCCCTCTGCTGGGCTCACATCGGACCCCAATGGTCGGATGTTGGTGCAAAATTATTACTTAGTTTGCATCAGTCCAGTAACAAATTAATTAGGGCCTTTCTTTTATTTTAGAGACAAATTAAGTAGAAAACTATAGATTGCTCTAGGTTTACACTTTAAAATAATAAAACGGGATGAGCCTCATTAAACAAAACACATAAATTGCGGGGCCTCGATAATTGTATATATTAAAATACTTAGATTTCGAGACGGGCCGTTTAACGAATTTCACGGCCTTCCCCAAAATAATAACGTGTTAGTCTCTTTAGGCGCGTATTTCAATAACATTACCTCCCTAAACTCGGGTGCGCATTTATGTGACCCAAATCCAAATTCCAATGATGTTAAAGTGTGTCCAAAAACCACGGGTGCATTTATGTGACGTGGTTCAAGACTTGTTTTAATGACGTTGTAGTTTTGTTTAAAAATGAATAAAAGCGGTTAAGGTTAAAATTTGCACATAGGTTCATAATTGTTAAAATTAGATAATTTAAGCCAAATATAACAGTTGAGCAACCGTTCTAGAACTACAGAACTCGGGAATGCCTAACATCTTCTCCCGGGTTAACAGAATTCCTTACTCAGATTTCTGGTTCGCGGACTGTAATACAGAGTCATTCTTTTCCTCGATTCGGGATTCAATCGGTGACTTGGGACACCATAAATCTCCCAAGTGGTGACTCTAAATATTTAATAATAAATCCCGTTTCGATTGTCCTTTAATTGGAAAAACTCCTCTATGCCCTTACGGGTGTAGGTAAAAAGGAGGTGTGACAGGTACGACCTCTAATATAGGCTTTATTTTCCCTCGTTAAAGACTTTTTGATGTTTTTTGTGTTCGTCCGACTCTTCGACGGCTTGATAAGATCCTCGATTGTGAGCCGTTATGTAGCGATAAATGAGCACCTCGGGAGGTTTTGCTCGATGACTGAATTGTTTTGAAGCCTATTGTTTGGAGCCGATATGATCAAAAATCTTTTGCTTATGCCGAGGATAGCCTGATTAACCGGTTCTTTTTGAAGTCTTTTTGAAGTAATTGAAGGCCTGTGATTTTATAGCGTCGGTCAGGCGTCCCCGAGTCATGTGAGTTTGGTCGGAGCCTTGTGACCGTAGTCATTGCGTTTGGCCGTAGCCTTTCAGTCCCTGAGTGAAGTAGTTTCGGCATTTATATCGAGGGTATGCCTTTTTAGGGTCTTACAAGTTTGAATATATAGCTTTAACTTTAAAATTGGGATTACGCCTTTTGTAAGGTCTTACAAATTTTAACATGCCTTACTTGAGGTCTTATAGATAAGTTACTTGGTACAAATATGGTTCATGCCTTGCTTGAGGTCTTACAGACAGGTTACTTGGTACAAGTATGGTTCATGCCTTGCTTGAGGTCTTATAGATAGGTTACTTGGTACAAATATGGTTCATGCCTTTTGGAGGTCTTATCAGCTCGAGGTTGCCCGCACGGAGCCTTATGGCCTCAAATTTTTGATAGCTCGATGGGTGACAGTCAGCGACAATCCCCGAGACATCTAAAGCTCTTTTGGCTCTGGAGTCGTTCTTTGTAAACTTTGGCCGGAGCCTTGTTGAGGGATTACGAGTTCGAAGTTTCTAACCCGGAAGTCTTATCGCTTCGAGTTTTTGACGTCAGTCCCCGAGTGTTAAGGGAATTTAAGGCCCTGGAGCCATTTCTTGTAAAAGTAGCATACTTCCTTGAAGCGCAAAGCATTTTGATGGAGGGAAAATATTCTTTGATTACTTGGAACAAGTATACATGTTTTCATTGTCAAGGGTTTGGTTATTCTATGCTGATACGGTTTGTTCGACCGTTTGGCCCGATACATCGTTTTCCTATCAAGACCCTTTTTGGCACATTCTTGACTTCTCCGAAGAGGTGATTTCCTGCGGGGATGCCACTCAGTATTCGAGGTTGATTAAAGAGAAGCCTTGAATACTTGTTGAATTCTCTTTAGGTAGCATATAGGTGTTGCCTCGTTAAAGACCTTGCCGATAAAACCCTTCTTGGGATAAAATCTGATCGAAGGAAAAAGGGTGCAACGCATGCTTTAAAACCTAAGGTCTTCGAGATTGACAGCGCTTCGATTGTTCTGATCGGACACCTGCACAAAGGTTAGTGTAAGATGTAAATAAAAAGGGAGACGGTTATACCTTAGCGGTGATGGCGCTTTGAGCCTCGATATGCTTCCAACATTTGCTCCGGGGATGCAGCACGGTCCTTAGGTTGTTTTATTTGGGTGTAGCCGAGAATGTGTCTCGTGATTGCTACTTTACTATTTTCTTATCCTTTGGCTCCTTCGTTGTTGAAGGCGTCGGTGCTAGTGCCACATCGTGCACCGCGAACATCTCCTTCACTGCATGTTATTCCCCATATATGTTTTTTTTATTCTGTCCTTTATCGGAAACATCATCATTTGATGAAAGGTTAATGGTACTGCTCTCATGCAGTGTATCCATGGCCTTCCGAGCAAGGCGTTGTACCTCATGTCTCCTTCCATGACATGAAATTTGACATTTTGGGTTGTGCCGGCCACGTTGACTTGGAGGGTGATTTCCCCTTTCATTGTTTCACTCTCTATATTGAATCCGTTGAGAACTCGAGAGGTGGGCACGATCTGGTCGAGCAGTCTGAGTTGCTCCACAACCCTCGACCTGATAATGTTGGCCGAGCTACTTAGATCCACAAGCACATTCTTAATTTGAAATGTTTTCACAAGAAAAGAAATTACCAAGGCATCGTTATGTGGTTGAGAAATTACCTTGTCGCTGAATGTGAGAGCATCTTCGGTTATGTAACCCCGAGTTCGCTTCTCCCTGGTGATGGATATTTTTGTTCCTTTTTACAATGGGTTCCTGCGGGATATCGATTCCTCCAACGATCATGTGGATGACATGTTATGACTCATCTATTTCATTTTTCCTATTCGCCTCTCTTTCCCCAAAATTTTTTGGCTCGGTCGCTAAGGAACTCTTGGAGGTGCCCCTTGCTGAGTAGCCAGGCTACTTCTTCTAGGAGCTGTCTACAATCTTCGGTCCTATGACCGTGTATGCCGTGAAATTCGCACACTAAGTTGGGGTTCCTCTGCGATGGATCTGATAGTACAGGTCTTGGAAACCTAGTGTCTCTAATTTTACCGATGGCACATACGATGTCTGAAACGTCAACGTTGAAGTTGTATTCCGACAAGTAGGGTGCCTCCGTCGGTCCTGTGTGTCTGTCAAATCTGGCCCTACTTACGAGTCCCCGAGGATTCTAACCTTGATCTGTCTTTCGATCATTTCGGGGTATGTTACGCCTTGGGGCGTTTCTTCGATCTTCGATGTACGGTTGGTACCTTTCCTTGTTTGGCTTTGGCTCCTTTGCCAGGAGTCTGCTTGGATATACTGAGCCTGAGGGGGCTCCCAATTGGTCGTCCTCGACCCTAATCTTTGACTGATATCGGTTGTGGACATCGGACGAAGACACGACAAGATAAATTCTGCTTCAGCTACTTCGAAGCCACCAAGCTTCGTTCATTCAAACCTTGGGTGAAGTCCTGCACTGCGCAGTCATCGGAGACTGGTGGTAATTCCATATGCTCCATTTGAAAGCAAGATACGAACTATCGCAGCATCTCGTTTTCTCTTTGTTTGATTTTGAAGAAGTCAGACTTCCTTGTAGCAACTTTGATGGCACCGACATGTACCTTTATAAAAGAATCTACTAGCATGGCGAATGAATCTATCAAATTCAGGGATAGGTTGTGATGCCACATCATGGCCCCTTTTGAAAGTTTTTCCCCGAATCTCTTCAACAGGTCAGATTCGATCTCGTCGTCCTTTAGGTCATTTCCCTTTACAGCACAAGTGTAAGCTGTGACGTGCTCGTTGGGGTCCGAGGTCCCATTGTACTTTGGGAGATCGGGCATTCTGAATTTCTTCAGGATTGGCTTTGGAGCCGCATTTGAAGGGAATGGCGTTTTGTACAAATTTCTTTAAATCAACACCCTTCGGCATCGGGGGTGCGCTAGGAATCTGGTCGACTCTTGAATTGTAGGTCTCCACCTTTTTGTCATTAGCTTATATCATCTTTTTGCCTGATTCAATCCTCTTTGTGAGGTCCTCGAGCATCTTCATAATAGCGGGGTCGTCTGCTGACCAATTGTTACTCAATCTTTCCAGTACCTGTTCGGCTCAAGGAGCCGTTTCCGGTGCTGTTGTGCTTAGAGTTTTTTTTGGTGGCTTTGTAGTTAAGCAATCACCAGCTGTCGTGCCTGTAACATCTCAAAAATAATGTGAAGGCTAACCTCTTGTTCCCCTCGCACTGGGATTTATTGAGCTTCTTATTGGTATTCTTGGGGTATACTCCTGTCAGTGTGGGAGCTTACGTCGATGTGTTGGGCGTTGCGTGAGACCACATCCATGTGAATCAGTTCTGGTGCATCCTCAGGGTTTCGTGGTGGCATACTAATACCTAGAATAGCTATGCCAATCTCCCCATGGTCCTCAAGACCGTTGTTTTCATATGCGTTCACTGAGTTAGACATTTTGACCTGAAATCAAAGATTCTTGGACAAGAAAAAGTGTGAAAAAATAACTTGCGTTATGTAGTAAACCAACAAGAAAACAACCACTATTATTTTTAGCCCTACGGTGGGCGCCAAACTGTTTACCTTAAAAATGGTAATTACAATTAGATTCGATTTTGTTGTTCTAAACATGCGTGATTTATTTTTATGCTAGTTGTTAGGCAGTATATGATAAGTGTGAGACTAGAAAATATGATAAGATCTTGAAGGTAGTGTGTCGAGTAAACCGAGTGGCTGGGATTCAGAGCCTCGAGATGGCCTATACGGGGCCTCGAGGTCGAGCTAAGCGTTGGGATGTGACCGGTAGATGAAGGTCTAACAATACTAAGAGCTTTGATAAGAGCTCTTTATGATCAATAATGAGTAATAAATGAAGAACAATTAATGAAACACAATAAATGTAAGTAGTAGAATCAAGGGAGAGTGTGTTTAAGTTAGAGAGCAGAGAATGTTCTTGTATATTGAATGTTATGTATTATGTCTTACAAAATGACAAGGGTCCCCTTTATATATGAGGGGGAATCCTAACATAGTACAAATGCATTTATTATAGAGATATATGGCTAGTATAGCCATTTAATGCCATGGTACAGGCTCGTGCTAGCCCAATAGACTGGGTCAGCCTTAAATCACGTGCCTTGGGAACTTCCTGTTTTCCCATCATAACCATCGATTTGCACTGCCCTGAGGTCAAAAGTTGTAAGCCATTCGGGGTTGAACATCGACCCTTGTCTCAAGCCATTGGAAACGTGTTTACGAAGCGTCATAATGGCCATAAAATCGGAGCCTCTGATTTATACCATATACAGATAGTCCTGACGTTTCTTAGGGTGAATGATAAGAAATGACTGTGACATCTATCTCCTCAAGCTTCTCATGATGATGTCGTGCTTATGACATAAGCTTTTGTGATAACTGAGACGTCTCATTGGTTCATCTTTCTAGAAGCATTCCATGCACTGTCGATTTATCTTTCCAAAGGCGGTGATATCGCCGCCGATTCGTTTCCCAAAAAGCATTGATTGTGCCTGTCGATACGGTTCCCCAAGGCGTTGATTGTGCCGTCCGTTATATTACTGCATTTCTATAAATAGGAGGTTTCTTGGACCAAGATTTCACCCGGTCATTCTTCAACAACCTTTAGCCCATTTTCTTCTCTTTATCCTCATCCAAATTCTAACTTCCATGGTTCAAGCTCGTGACCGTAATGGCACACGGCAACAGTTTTGCCAGTTATGCCATGCCTCTTCTTCATAGCTTTTCCCCACTGAGTGGGATCGAACTGGTTTGTTGTATTTGTTGTTGTTATTGACCCGAAATAATGAGAGGGGGGTTTCGAGTTATCCCCGTATTAGAGGATATGTGGATCATGAACTGCTGCTCATCTCTCTTAACTTCAACCTGGTGTGGCACTTCATTCCTTTTGCTTTCTATGGAGTGAGGTGGTACCATCTACTAACTTTTGCATCCCACAATGGTGCAACGTCTCAAGAAGTGGGTTCCCAATAGTAGTGTCGGCGAGACCCATACTCGCATAATTTTTGCCTATGTAGCTCGGTGTTTGAATTGTTAGCAGGTAAATTACGAGCATCAGAGACCTGGTGATTTGCTTCAGAAGATTGAGATTCCTGAGTGGAAGTGGGAGCATATCACTATGGACTTCGTTGTTGGACTCCCACTGACTTAGAGGAAGTTCGATGCAGTATGGGTTATTGTTGATAGGCTGACTAAGTCAACACATTTCATTCCTGTGGCAGTCTCCTACTCTTCAGAGAGGTTAGCCGAGATCTATATCCATGAGATTGTTCGTCTTCATAGTGTGACCATGTCTATTATTTCTAACTGAGGTACGCAGTTTACCTCGCATTTCTGGAGGGCAGTTCAGCATGAGTTGGGTAATCGATTCGAGTTGAGCACAATATTTCATCCTCAGACGGATGGACAATCCGAGCATACTATTCAGATTTTGGAGGATATGCTCTGAGCATGTGTTATTGACTTTGGAGGTTCGTGGGATCAGTTCTTGCCATTAGCGGAGTTTGCCTACAACAACAGCTATCAGTCAAGCATCCAGATGGCTCCCTATGAGTTATTACATGGTAGACGGTGTCGATCACCAGTTGGGTGGTTTGAGCCGGGAGAGGCTCGGTTGTTGGGTACAAATTTTGTACAGGATGCCTTGGACAAGGTTAAGATCATTCAGGATAGACTTCATACAACTCAATCCAGGCAAAAGAGTTATGCCAACCGTAAGGTTTGCGATGTGGCATTTATGGTCAGAGAGCGAGTATTGCTTCGGGTGTCACCCATGAAAGGCGTGATGAGATTTGGGAAGAAGTGCAAGCTAAGCCCTAAATTCATCGGTCCTTTTGAGTTTTTGATCGAGTGGGAGAGGTGGCTTACAGACTAGCGTTGCCACCGAGTTTATCAGCTGTGCATATAGTGTTTCATGTGTCCATGCTTCGGAAGCATCACGGCGATCCATCCATGTGTTAGACTTTAGCACTATCCAATTGGACAAGGACTCGACCTAAGAGGAGGAACCGGTAGCTATCCTATACCGGTAGGTTCGTTAGTTGAGATCGAAGAATTTCCCTTTAGTTCGTGTGCAGTGGAGAGGTCATCCTGTTGAGGCAGCGACCTAGGAGTCTAAGTTCAATATGCAGAGCTGATATCCCCATGGGGTATCACCCTCCTCAGCAGCAACATGGTGGAAGGCAGGAAAATGGGTTTGCTAGACTTGAGGCAATGATGCAGCAGGTTATTGGGTCTAATGCAAAGATTAATGAGAGAGTGGATGCACATGATGCAGCAATCAAGAATATTGAAGTGCAGGTGGGTCAAATTTCTATGTATCTGAACAATCGTCCTCCTGGGACACTACCTGCAGACACCTAGATAAATCCAAAAGATCAAGGCCCAAAGCAGCTGATGGCGGTAAGTCTACATAATGGCAGAGATCTGGAGGTAGAGTAAGAGAGGGCTCGAGAAACTAGACAAGCTGAAAGACTTATACCACTGCCCATTGAGTTGGATGAGTCAACAAAACTGACGGAGGTGCCAGTCCAGCCTGCCCAGGAAGAAAATAGCATTCAGAATACGACCGAGAAAGAAGCTGAGACAGTCCAGGTACCAGTAGTTGATGTAGCAGCTGATAAGGATCAATCCCAGTTGATTGGGAAGAAGAGACCTCCTGCACCTTTCCCTCAGAGGCTGGCTAAGTACCAAAAGAAGGAACAATACAAGAAGTTCTTCGGAATGCTGAAACAAATCCAAGTAAACAGACCATTGATTGAAGCTTTGAAGGAGATGCCTGGGTATGCAAAAATGATGAAGGACTTGATGTCCCGAAAGTTTGATTTCCAAGACTTGACCACAGTTACTCTTACTTAGACATATAGTGCAGTGGTGACTAGACCAATTGCAGAAAAGCTGTCTGACCCAGGGAGCTTTACAATTCCATGCACTATTGGTAATTTTGCTTTTGCTAAAGCACTGTGTGATCTAGGGGCCAGCATCAATCTTATTCCCCTGGCGATTTACAAGAGGCTGGGCATTGGAAGAGCTAGACCCACCTCTATGTTGTTGCAGCTGGCTGACAGGACAGTGAAACGACCCTCTGGTATACTTGATGATGTGCTAATTCAGGTAGGGAAATTTGTGTTCCCTGCAGATTTTGTGATCTTAGACTGCAGAGTGGATGAAGAGATTCCCATAATTTTGGGAAGACCATTCTTGGACACAAGGAGAGCTCTCATTGATTGTGAAACCGGGGAGCTCAAGATGTGATTGAACGATGAGGAGATAACATTCAATGTGCAGAAATCTATGAGGCGACCAAGTGAATTCACCAATTGTTCTCTTATTGATGCCGTGGATGTAATCGTAGAGACTGATGATGAGGCGCTAACCATTGAGGACCCCCTTGCTGCATGTTTAATGAATTTGGATGAGGTGAATGGAGAGGAACTGGCGGAATGGGTGTTGGCATTAGAGGGTAGAGGGTTCTGGGATAGAACTCTAGAATTTGAGCCCTTGCACTTGGAAAATCGAGAGACTCCTCCAGCCTAGCCATCTATCGAAGAACCACCAAAGCTGGAGTTAAAGCCATTGCCCAACCATCTCAGGTATGAATTCCTTGGGCCTAACTCCACATTACCTGTTATTATCTCATCTAGTTTGTTAGATGCGCATGCGCAACAACTCTTGCAGGTACTTAAGGAGTGCAAGACTGCCATTGGGTGGACCATGGCAGACATAAAGGGGATCATCCCCGCCTATTGTATGCACAAAATTCTACTGGAAGAGGGACACAAACCTTCCAGGGAACACCAAAGAAGGCTGAACCCTAACATGAAGGAAGTGGTGAAGAAGGAAGTAATAAAGTGGTTAGACGTGGGAATTATCTTCCCAATCTCTGACAGCAGCTGGGTTAGCCCAGTTCAATGTGTACCTAAAAAGGGTGGCATGACAGTAGTTAAGAATGATAACAATGAATTGATCTCTACAAGAACAGTCACGGGCTGGAGAATTTGCATGGATTATAGAAAGCTAAATCTAGCCACCCGGAAAGACCACTTCCCACTTCCCTTCATTGATCAGATTTTAGACAGACTGGCAGGGAGGTCACACTTCTGTTTTCTGGACGGATACTCAGGATACAACCAGATCTCCATTGCACCGGAGGACAGAGAGAAGACCTCTTTCACTTGCCCTTATGGCATTTATGCCTTTCGGAGGATGCCCTTTGGCCTATGCAACGCACCCGCCACATTCCAACGATGCATGATGGACATATTCACTGACATGGTAGAGGACATAATGGAGGTGTTCATGGATGACTTCTCAGTGGTGGGGAATTTATTTGATGAGTGCCTGATAAATCTGACACGTGTGCTGAAACGGTGTATCGAGACTAACTTGGTTCTGAACTGGGAGAAGTGCCACTTCATGGTATAAGAAGGCATAGTCTTGGGGCACCGGGTGTCAAGCAAAGGAATTGAGGTGGATCATGCTAAAGTGGATGTAATAGCAAAGCTACCTCCTCCAACTTCAGTCAAAGCAATCAGAAGCTTCCTTGGGCATGCCGGTTTCTATCGGAGATTCATAAAAGACTTCTCAAAAATTACCAACCCTCTCTGTAAGTTGTTAGAAAAAGATCACCCTTTCTTGTTTTCTGATGATTGCAGGGTAGCATTCGAGGAGCTGAAAAAGAGACTGGTCACAAAACCTATCATTGTTGCCCCCAACTGGGAGCAACCATTCGAACTCATATGCGATGCCAGGGGCTACGCAGTGGGGGCAGTGCTGGGACAGCGGAAGGACAAGCTGATGCATCCAATCTACTATGCTAGTAGAACGCTGAGTGGAGCCCAACTGAACTATACTGTGACTGAGAAGGAGATGTTGGCTGTGGTGTTTGCTTTCGACAAGTTCAGATCATATCTGATTGGTTCTAAGGTAATTGTATACACTGATCATGCAGCTCTCAGGTACTTGATTGAGAAGAAGGAGTCTAAGCCACTCTTGATTCGTTGGGTGTTGCTGCTACAAGAATTCGACCTTGAAATTCGTGACCGTAAGGGCATAGAGAACCAAGTCGCTGATCATCTATCACGACTTGAGGGAACTAAAAATGCAGTTGAGGTTGAAGATATTCTGGAAACCTTTCCAGACGAGCAGCTGCTCGCTACTAATCTTGAGGAAGTGCCATGGTATGCAGACTTTGCAAATTACATGGCATGCGATATAGTTCCCTATGACCTTTCATCTGTACAAAAGAAAAAGTTTTATCGTGACTGCTGCATGTATTATTGGGATGAGCCTTACCTGTTTAGAATTTATGTTGACAATATGATCCGGAGGTGTGTCCCCGAGATAGGACAATCTTCTGTTTTGCAGGCTTGTCACGCATCGGCTTATGGAGGACATTTTGGAGGGGTCAGGACAGCTGCGAAAGTGCTTGAGGCCGGATTCTTTTGGACAACAGTGTTTAAAGATGCGCACCAATGGGTGAAGGGCTGCAATGAATGTCAGCGGACCAGGAACATTTTTCGTCGCCATGAGATGCCCATGAACCCAATTCAAGAGGTGGAAGTATTTGATGTCTGGGGGATTGACTTCATGGGTCCCTTCGTCAGCTCATATGGCAATAAGTACATACTTGTTGCTGTGGATTACGTATCCAAATGGGTAGAAGCTGCAGCGTTGCCCACTAATGATGCAAGAGTGGTGGTGGGGTTTTTGAAGAAGAACATATTCACCAGATTTGGGACACCAAGAGCGATTATCAGTGACGGAGGCACTCACTTCTGTAATAGAGCTTTCGAGAAGTTGCTTGCAAAGTATGATGTACGCCACAAGGTGGCTACCCCTTATCACCTGCAAACTAGTGGGCAAGTTGAAGTGTCCAACAGAGAGATAAAGAGTGTGCTAACCAAGACTGTGAACGCCACAAGAACTGATTGGGCAAAAAAGTTAGATGATGCACTCTGGGCCTATAGAACTGCTTTTAAATCACCGATTGGTATGTCACCATATAAGTTGGTGTTCGGGAAGGCCTGCCATTTGCAAATGGAACTTGAACATAGAGCGTGGTGGGCACTGAAATAGCTGAATCTAGACATCGAGGCTGCGGGCACAACGAGAATCACAGAATTGCATGAGCTCGACGAGTTCAGACATCTTGCTTTTGAGAGCACAAAGTTGTACAAGGAAAGAATGATGAGGTTGCACGACAAGAACATTGTGGAGCGAAATTTCAATCCTGGAGATATGGTGTTGCTTTATAACTCACGATTAAGGCTATTTCCGGGTAAACTCAGGTCACGATGGTCTGGACTATTTAGAGTGGTCGAAGTTTTCCCTTCAGGTGCTGTCGAGATTACCATAGAGAAAGACTCTCGTACATTTAGAGTCAATGGGAAAATATTGAAACTCTATGTGGGCATGAGCGAACCAAAGGAAGTGTCTGAGCTACACCTGACTAAACCACAGAGGTCGAGCGAGCCTTAAATGCGCTCATCTGCGTCGTGCCACGATGTTAAATCAGGCACTGCGTGGGAGGCAACCCACGAATGTGTTGTAAGTGTAATGCATAAAATAAAGTAGCAGGAACACGCCCAGACCGCGGTCCCAGCGTAATTGCGGTCGGGCCGCGGTCAAATACCCCCTCTGAAAGAGGTCTACCGCGGTCCCAGTGTAACCGCGGTAGCACCGCGGCAGACCAGCGCGGGCCAGGTAAGTGCAGAAATTTTTTCCCCCTTTTTCCCCCCTTTTAATAAACCTAACCCGCCACTATTCCCCCAAACCCTTCTTTTCTTCAACCCACCCGCAACCCCCATCCCCTTCTCTCTTCTCTTCTCTCTTTCACACCATCTCCTATCCCTCAAACCCCCATTGTTGCCCCTCCTTTCTTCTCCACCTCTCTCTCTCCACAACCTATCCCTTCCATTCATCCTCAAGGTCAGCTTCTCTATTCTTTTCTCTTTCTTTTCCATAACTTAGTGTAATGAGTAGTCTAAATTAGTTTCAATTAAACCCTAGGTAGTGTTTTAGTGTAAATATTTTATTTTATTTTATTTTTTTCTTTCTTTTCTTTCCTTTTCTCCATTATTTGCTTCTTTTGGCCATGATTGATGTTTAAATGGTTGGGTTTTCATTGTGCTTAACTTGGGGGCGGTTTTTAGAATGTTTGGAGGCCTAAACAAATTTTTTAGGGTGAAGCTTGGTGGAGGGGCTAAATGGCCGAAAATTGGGGTGTGTTGTAAAATGTTGGAGCACTTTGTGCCTTTCTTAGTTTATGGTGGTAGTAGCATTTGACATGATTCACTTGTGGGAGATTGTGTGGGGTATTATATGGCGGAATTGTAGAATTAATAGTGGTGTGTGGGCAATAGTGGAGGTTGTCAACTTTGGGAACCTTACTAATTGGGTATACTGGCATTGATTGACAAAAGGAAACTGTTTGGTGCCATCAGGTGGGGAAGTCTGAGTACCCATCCGACTGGCACATGTTAGGATGCATCTGATTGTTACCCTGAATTGTCTGCAGGTAATATGTGTGAGCACTTGATTTTTGCCCTATGAGAACTACTCCCAAAAATTCAAAATAAAATGGTTTTGTGTTGTTTGTGATTTATTTGTATTTTGTCTGTGCATGTTTATTGCTACTTTAATTAAGAAAAATACAAAATCCATGTTGCATGCATATTTAGGATTTAATTGTGCATTTTTGAATTAATTAAACCATGTCCTATTTTTAAGAATGAAAATCACAAAAATAGGAATTTTGGTAGCTTTGTCATTTTTATTGTTTAATTGTGTGATTTTATTTTTGTTTGATCTTGTGTGTTAATTATTGTTAAGGGTTAATTAATATCTTTTTAAAATAAGCTTGGTTTTACAATTTAATTTAGGAATTTTTTGTTTTTAGGAATTAAAAGAAAGGAGTGAAAATTGGTTTTTAGAAAGGAGTGAAAATTGGACCAGATTTGAACTGGGCCGTCTTGATTTTGACAAAAACCAGGCCCAAATTTCACCCCTGTACCCGGTCCAGTCAATCTGGCAAAACGACCGCTCAAATGGCGTCGTTTCTATCATGTTCAATCTGGACCGGTGATTTGTTTTGATCGAACGGTCCAGACCATTCCTCCCTTACCCGTTTTTGACCCAACCCGAACCGCCCTGGTACTACTCCAAACGACACCGTGCCTATTAGGAAAATAATCCAGGCCATTGATTGTGCTTGATCCAACGACCAGGATTAAACCACCCCCTCCGTATATAAATCCAACTCCTCACCTCGCACCCCCCTAAGCTATACCCCCTGTTCATCGTCTCTTTCAGAGACAAACCAAATGACCCTCGAAACCCTAGCCGCCCTGAAACCCTTTTGCTTGAAAGCCGGCGGCAACAACGCCGATGACCATGAAACTAACACCCCTAGAGCACCTAACCACCCTCTCCACGAATCCCTTACCCGTTTTGCTCGAATCAGCCTGTAGCTTCTCGAATCTTCCATCAAAGATTCGAGCAAAACTTGAAACCCACCCCAACTAGTCCCAAACTCACACCAAGGCACCCCCTGACCACCCTCGTTGCGGATTTGTTAACCGTTTGCCTCAAATCAGCCTGTAGTTTCTCGAATCTTTAATTGAAGATTCGAGCAAAACCTAAATATACCCCAACCGGTCCCAAACTCACACCAAGGCACCTCCTGACCTCCCTAGTCACCAAACCACCGTTGGTTTGGTTCGAATCAGACCGGAACCGTTCGAACCCAAAATCAAACCCCAAGAACCCTAGAAAACCAAAGGCTGGAGTTGGTCCGAATTAGAGGAATTTGGGTTTCCAATGGACCTTAGTCGAAGTGTTCTCAGTTGAGAATACTCGATTAAGGTCCGTTCGACCTCAAAAAAAGTTTGAGTCAAGGGTTCGACCTGGGTTCGTCCAGTTTCTGTTTTGTTAAGGTACCTTTTTTCTCCTTTCTTGTTCTATTTGGTTATGGTTAATTGTGTTTAGTTAGTTATAATCCAGTCTTGTTTATTGTTCTTTCTTCTTCTCCATCAGACCTTTTATTTGGTCCAATTTTATCATTGCTTCGGTTTGTTGTCGATTGTTATATGTTATAATTTGTGTAATCGATTAAATTAGTGTCGTCGATTAGTCTGGTATGCTTGAATGTTATATTAGCATGATAATAGTCTAATTTTTGGTTCATTCTTGTCTGTTTCCCCTCCTGCCTCGTTTGTGTTCTAAAATTTGTATTAAAATGAGCTCGTTGGTATATTTGAACTTAGAACTGAGCCTGTTGGTATATTCAGTTCATTGAACTGAATTTATTGGTCACTTGTTATCCTGAATCTGTCAATCCCCTTAAGGCTCTTCTGGTTGTTTTCTCTTTTGTATTCCAATCTGACTAAGGCATATGCTCGTCTAATTGATTTCAGTTCATCTGCTGCTGAGCTAAATATGATTGGTTCCCCAACATAGTTAGTTCAATATGTGCTTCCCTAAACCCTTAGTCTTCATTTTAATGCCATTTGATTTAATATCTTGAATTACTAACTAATTTGAATTGGTTATAGCTGTTGTAGTTTGTTGGATTCAACTTAGTTAGTTGGTAGGTTTGAATAGGTTAGAGTTGAAAGGTTCAATGCAGAGTGAAAGGGGTTGGGTAGGATAGTAATTTCAGGGGCTTTAGGAGGGTAATTTGGGAATTGAAAAGTTTAAAAATGGCTAGTTTAAGTGGGCTGTCAGTAAAGCCCTTAAGTAACATTAAACTAATGCATTTGTTAGTGCTAATGGGGAACAAAACATAACGGTATGAAAGGCTTTAAAGGGAATGGATTAAGAAATAGGTGCCCATACCTATTTGAATTTAAATAAAGAAAAGACAAGGGTAGTGGGGAACAAGGGAATTAAAAAGAGAACAAAATATATACTAGTGGAATTGAAGAGGAGATGATGGGCAGAATTAGTTTAAAAATTCTGCCTAAAGTGCTTTTGAGAGTTGGGGGGGTCTGTTTTGGTGATAAATAGGGTCACTTAAGACCAGAAAAGGGGGCTGGTTTTTGGAGCAAAAAAAATCAGTTTCTCTTAATCTTCTTTTAGTCGAGTCTGGGCTTGGTTCTTCTTCTGGGTCAAAACTGGAAAGTAGAAAAGAGAGAGTTAAAAGAGAGGAAGACAGTTTAGGGGCTGACTTTTCTTTTGGGCAGACCTTAAGAGGAGGACATTCTGAAAAACTAGAAGAGTCTTAAGAGTGAGCCTAGTTCAACTAGTACTATTCATTGAGACTGAAAAGAGCTTCAGCTTAACTGTGGAGTTGTATTTTCGAGTTTTCTCTTGATTACTGAATTCTAGGGGGTGTTTCTGCTTATGTTTTGATGGTATTTGGTTGCTATCAAGCCGTTTTGGGGTCAGTTACTGGGTGTTTGTGTTGTTGTTGGTATTGCTGGAATTCTGCTGGTTCCATTTAAATCTGTTACTGGTTTATTTCTACTGGTTGTTGCTGTTGCTGGGTTACATACTACTCTGCTGATCTTCTTCTTCTTGGATTCCAATACCAGGTACACTACCCTGAACCACATTGATGTAAGCTCGTTGAAGTTTGAAAGGAAATGTTCGAACACATTTATTGTTCAACTGAGGACTGCCTGCATTTTCATTGATGTTAGTTTAGATGTTTTCCTGTTATATAGATGGTAGTTTTGTGTATAATCAAAACTTTTTGTTAAGGTGGGTTATCTGTTAAGCATTGTATAACATTGAACTGTTAAATTGAATCCTTGGAATGGCATGAAGTGTAGTCAGTTCAATAGGTTCGTGAAATTGGATTGTTGAATCAGTTGGGAGGAACTCGATTGTCATCAGTAATAGGCGGGTCTAGATTAATGTCAGGTTAAAAGAGTAATGAACTTGTAATAGGATTCCAATTCATGAGCTAATCTAGTAATATTCACCCTACTCGCTAGTAATTTTATCATTAATCATGCTAGTGTATTAGGATTCGTTGAATAACAGTTTTTGAATTCGATAGTAAGCAAAACCTGAATTGTTGTTGGTAGATTAGTGCTGAAAATAATTAAAAGTCAGGAAAAGAAAGGTTCATTTACACTAAATCGGTTTATTAAAACCCATAGTTCGTAATAGTTAATGGGTATGATAAATTGGTTTAGGAATTTTGGGAGTTCATGTCTGTCAATTAAAATGAAGGTATGCATTGTCGTTGAGGTACGTCATCGTTAAGTTGTTGGTTCGAACAACAAAAGCTGGAACATTGCACGCTTGTAATTAATTAGGCCTTTTTTCTATCTTTAGAGACAAAGGTAAATAGAGAACCATAGTCGCTTTAGGATATCCTAAAAAATAAACGAGGCGTGCCTCTCCTAATAACTTGCAAACTGCGGGGCCCTCGATAATTGTATGTATTATAATGCCTTAGACTTCGGGATGGGCCGTTTAGCAAAAGTTCACGGCCTTCCCCAAAATGATAATACGCTAGTCGCTTTAGGCGCGCCTTTAATAATTTACTTTCTTAAACTCGGGTGCACATTTATGTGACCCAAATCCAAATCTCAACGGAGTCGAAATGTGTCGATAACCACGGGTACATTGATGTGACGTGGTTCGAGATACGTTTTCACAACGTTGCAATTCTCTGTTAAAATAATAATGATAATAATAAAAGCGGTTAAAAGTTAAATTTGCACATAGGTTCATAATAGTATAAAAATCAGATAATTAAGCCGAATATGACAGTTGAGCGACCGTGCTAGAACCACGGAACTCGGGAATGCCTAACACCTTCTCCCAGGTTAACAGAATTCCTTATCTGGATTTCTGGTTCGCGTACTGTAATACATAGTCATTCTTTTCCTCGATTCAGGATTAAATCGGTGACTTGGGACACCACAAATCTCCCAAGTGGCGACTCTGATCCTTTAATAATAAGTCCCGTTTCGATTGTCCTTTAATTGGAAAAACACCTTTGTGCCCCTGCGTGCGCGGGTGAAAAAGGAGGTGTGACAACTCTGGCGACTCTGCTGGGGACAACCCAGAATCTCTGGTTCAGGGTTCAGAATTTGAGCTTAGATAAATTGTTATATTTGGCTTTATCTGATTTTGTTACATGTTTGGGCCTAATGTGCTAAATGCTACTTTTACCGCTTTGATATTATCTGAACTGTATATAAAGTGTGCCGAAACCCTTCTATTCTTACCTCCGGGGATGTGCTTGCTGGTTAAGACTCCCTATTCTGTTAGTGTCATACCTGAAATAAGAAAGAGGCCGGACAAGTTACTAAGCCGGATGGCATTTTGGTTCCCGGTACGTAGCCCCCTCATCGACTCGAGTTGTCTGCACAGATACACAGTCTAGAACAAATACCCAGGTTATGAACCTAGAATAACTCAGCTTCATGCTGGATCCCTAGTAGGAACGTTTGTTTGCATCACGTGCATTTGACTTTGGAGGCTCAACACAGGGGTTGAGTATGTCTAGGACAGGTGTACCAAAAAATGGAAATGACCATCCTGATGCATCTTACTTGCTACCTGTGCATTTATTTGCTTCGGACTTGCATGCTGACCGACTTTTTGAGGAAAGCAAAATAGCAGTATGAGGGTTAAGGAGAGTTAATCGCCTGCTTTTGAAAAAAACCAATGTCCAAATAGTGTCGAAACTCTGCCGAATTTTTTTGAGAAAGTGGAAAAAAAGAAAAAATAAAAAATATAAGTTTTATTTGCCAATGAAAAGAGTCTGGTTTTCAAAAAGAAGTTTGTTTTATCGACCCGAACTACGCCGGTTTGATTATCACAGGGTGCGAGATACGTAGGCAACCCTCATCGGGTCCAACCTCCCCTTTTACAAAAATAGCCAAAAAATGTCAAATTTTAATTGTCAACATAAATAAGTCGGGTGATGCCATTTTTGGCAGGAATAGCCGAATGTTCCCGAAAGGGACGCCGGAAGGCTGACTTTGCATAAACGGCCACTTTTAGTCATTTTTGGATTTTTGAACCGGTTGACTCACCCAGCTTTAAAATCTTCGTTCCCGAAGTGCTGAAAAGCCGTGTGCGGAGCCGGATCTTCCTTTTAATCTGTGAAAAATTAAAAAATAGTCAATTTTTTGAGTCAAATAAATTTTATTTCTTAATCACTTTGATAAATGTGCAGGATGAGCACGATGCAAAATGAACCTTTTTCAATAATGACTAAAATCCCTTTCAAGTTGCGGCTATGGTGGGATGATTTAGGTGGTGAAGGGCAAGATGAGGTCAAGAAATATCTAAAAGGTCTTACGGGTTTATTGGAAATCCAGCCACAGGGGGATATCATAAGAGCTTTGGTCACCTGCTGGGACCTGGCACACAATGTTTTCCACTTCTCTGATTTCGAACTCACTCCGACTTTGGAGGAAATAGCCGAGTACATCGGAAATGCTGAAGTTCCGTTGAGGCAAAAATACCTGGTTGCTCCAAGAGCTGTCACTGTGCATCAGTTTTTAGATTCGTTAAAGATACCCAGGACGGTCCATAACCCAGATCTGGCAGCAGGTTTTTGTAATCCGCGCTTCATATACGACAGATACAGTCATGTCGGAGGATTCAACAACCCGGGTAACAAGTTATGCAGCAAAAGTAACCGTCAGAAATGGGACGAGCATAGACGAGTGGCTTTTATGATAACCTTTTTGGGCCTTTTGGTATTTCCAAGGAAAGACGGAAACATTGATCTGAAAATAGCCGGGGTCGTCAATACCTTGCTCACTCAAGATAAAAGCACTCTTGCGCCTATGATAGTATCTGATATCTTCCGAGCTCTCACAGCCTGCAAAGCCAGAGGGAACTTTTTCGAGGGGTGTAACTTGTTGCTACAAATATGGATGACTGAGCATCTCTGCCACCGTTCCCAGCTCTTGAGTTATGGTTCCTCGAAGAAAACTTGCATAGAAGAGTTCTACATAAGAATCAAGGGGGTCAGTCTACCCGAGGGAGTTACGGCGTGGACATCATTCTTTCGGACCCTCACCGCCAGCCAAATACAGTGGACACTAGGATGGTTTCCTGTGGATGAAATCATATATATGCCAGCCACTGGACCCCATTTCCTTTTGATGGGACTCCGGAGTATTCAGCCCTATGCCCCATATCAAGTCTTGAGACAGTTGGGGAGATGCCAAATAGTCCCGAAAGGTGAAGATCTTAGTGGCCAAGTAGTCGAGATCGGGCCCAACGGACAGTTTCCTGAAGCAGCAGTCCGACAAATTTGGAACGAGTGTCAATACTTAACAGCCAATACAAGTGTACGTGATCAGTCCAAAGGTGAAGTTTCGCCGGGATACCTTGCTTGGTTTAGGAAAGAAATCGAGTTTGGGAGACCGGCCAAGAGGCCCCATCTACAGGAGTTCGTCCAGGCGTCGCAAGAACAATATGATTGGTTGGCTAAAGAAGAGAGTTACAGGGCAGAAATAGGCAAGATGAGGCAACAGATTAGAGACCTGGAATTTGAAAATAGTCTGCAAGTTGATGCCGATCGGGGAGAAAAGAGCAAATTGGCCCAAGAAAATGAGGCGCTGAAAGCCCAAATCCGACAAATGAGGAGAGATGCTGACAAACAACAAAGGAGTCGGTCGGATGAGCGGTTAATAAAAGGATTGGAAAAGGAAATCGGTGAGTGCCGGGACGATTTGAAGAAATCTGAGGATACCTTAGCACAACTCCAGGCACAATGGGCAAAGAGAACAAAAGAGCGCGCAATGTACTTACAATAGGCAAGGAAAGATTATGAAAAGACCATTTTCAGTCTAAAAAGGAAGGTGAACACCCTCGAGAGCAAGGCGGCTAAACAAGCCAAGGCTTTTGAAACCGAGAGTAAACAGTGCTATGATTTGATGGCTTCGATGGAAGATGAAATGCAGCAGTTACGAAAACAACATCTGCATGATTCTCGGGTTTCGAAGGCTAGAGGGGATCAGATAGAACACCTACTCCTAGAAAAAGACCAAACCAGGAACAAGATTCTGACTGTTGCTCGTGCTATTACCAGGAAATGTCGGAAGTGTGAAAACATGACCCGTACTACCTTCTTCTCGGGGGTGACGATATTTGTGAAGCAAATCATGTATGAATTGGAGCAGCTGGAAAGGAACCTTACACCTAAACCCGTGGCGTGGCCGAATGACGCCCCGCGGGCACCCAAATTTGAAACTTTAATGTGTTCATAGTTTGAATCTGCATTTTTCCTTTTCCTAGAGTTTGTTGTTTGTTAGTGTCTTTCTTTCTTTCGCGTCAGAGTCTGTCAGTAGTTATTGAGTTCGTATTTGGTTGGGTTTCGAGTATGTTATATTCCTTTCCAAAAAAGCATCTGGTTTGTAATAGAATGTTTATTAGTGAAAAATCAAAAATTTCCAAAAATTATCTTTTTACTTTTCGCACTTATAGGGCAGAACTATGCCCGGTGTGATTCATGCGGGGACATGATACGTAGGCAATCCACATAAGATTCGACCGCCACTAAAAAGAAAAAAAAGGCAAAGTAAATAAAAGAAAGGAAAAGAAAGAAGGAAAAAAAAGAAATAAAAAGAGAGATAAAGAAAGTTTTGGAAACACTTAAACAAGGCAAGCCGGAATGACGCATGCAGTCGAAGTAAAGACATGTTAGAAATGGTTAAACTGTCTAGGAACATTGCATTCCCCAACGTGAAATTGCAATATGTGTTGAACTCTAACGCTAACAAGTTTGTTGCCCTTCCAGAGATTTCGAACCAGATAGTTTGTTAGAAAGTTCTGGCAGATTACCATTACCAAACAAGATCCAAAGGGCCCGTACTAAAAAGCATGACTAGTTCAGACCAAAGTCTCGGGGATGAAAGGACGGAGAATCAAATGCTGAAGGAGGAAATGGATAAGATGAGACAGGAGATGAAAGAAATGCAGCTAGCTTTAGCTAGGGTACAAAAAGTGCCTAACCCTCCCGTTATTCCCACTCTCCCACCAGGACACACGCCGGAATACCTTCCCACGCCCATTCGACAAGCTTCCCCAGTCACCAATACTATCAGGGAAGAAACGCCTATGATCCCCAAGCTTCACAACCCAATCAGAACCCTCCTCAACCAGATGCTCCTGTTTTCGTGGCACCCCCACTAGCCATGCTGCAAAGATCATCTAGCGAGCCGTTGTTTCAGGCTCACGATAACCAATAGTACCCCCCTGAACCAACCTTCAAAGCACCCGAGTCTCATACTTATAATACTCACTTCGAGATACCGGTAGAGACTTAAAAGCCGGCTAAGAGCCCAGAGCAAGACGAAGTGCTTTGAAAGTTTAAAAGCCTGGAGCAGTCCTTCAGGAATATCCATGGGTTAGGCAACCAAGTCAGTGTGGCCTACAAAGATCTGTGCCTATTCCCCGACATTCAATTGCCGGCAGGGTTCAAGATGCCAAAGTTTGATCTATACGAGGGGCACGATGATCCAATGGTACATCTGCGTGATTTTTGCAACAAGATGAGAGGAGCAGGTGGTAAAGATGAGCTGCTAATAGCTTACTTTGGTCAAAGTCTAAGTGGGTCTGCACTGGAATGGTACACAAGACAGGATCCGAGCAGGTGGTACACCTGGGACGATCTAGCACAAGCATTCGCAGGTCACTTCCAATATAACCTTGAGATCATCCCTGACCGTCTCACATTGCTGAAACTTGAGAAGAAGCCGGGAGAGAGCTTTAGAGAATTTGGGTTCCGGTGGAGATAACAGGCAGCGAGAGTTGATCCTCCGATGAGAGAGGGGGAAATGGTGGACTACTTTCTACATACTCTAGAGCCAACTTACTTTGGTCACTTGGTGACGTCAGTTGGCAAATCTTTCAACGAAGTAGTAAAAATGGGCGGTATGATTGAAGAGGGACTTAAGTCTAACAAAATCTTGAGCTATTCGGCGATTAAAGCAACCACTCTGGCCATCCAGAGCGGCACGGGAGGTGCGCTCGGAAAGAAGAAAAAGGAAGATGTCACAACAGTCGAGGCAGATACTTGGTCCAGATCCAGAGGCCCCCCCTCACTACCAACCTATACCCCATCATCTCAAATTGCCCACACATTCCATACGGCCCTCCAAAGCCCTACTACCCACCACAAGAGCCACACTTCTCTGTCCATCACGCCCAAACTTACACCCAGCCTCCAGCTCGCCCGCAATGGCATGCGCTGGCTCCCCAGAATACATATCCACCCCCACAAAAAAATATCCACCTCCACAAAACACATATCCACCACCAAGGGCCTACAGGAATCCTTCGGGACCAGACTTCCGTGGGAATCAGACCTTCAGGAATGAAAGGATGCAGAGGCAGAGAACATTCACTCCGCTGGGAAAAACTTATAATACTCTGTTCCACAAATTGAGGCAGTTAGGCCTATTGAGTCCTGTGGAGCCCAAATTGCCAAATCCCCTTCCCAAAAATCTAGACCACTCGATAAGCTGTGAATATTGTTCGGGGGCTCCCGGGCATGATACTGAGAAGTGTTGGAAGTTGAAGACTACCGTACAAGATCTCATTGACACAAATAAGATCGAGGTCCAGGAACCAGAGGCACCTAACATCAATCAGAACCTGTTGCCGGCACACCATGAAGCCCACATGATCGAACTAGTGTACGAAGGAGGGAAGCTCAAGAAGCCCTCACAAACGGTAATGATGATCCGTGCCAGTCCGAAAGAAAAGTTGATCAGTGGAAAAGCAGTAGTATAGTCGGAAAGGGTAGAAGGCAAGCCAGTGGTGGTGATAGGGAAGAGTTCGTCTGATGTTGCCAAGAATCCAGAGCCGGTCAAAGTAACGGTGCAAGGGATATCAAGCAAGCCAGTAGCTGTGAAGGGGGCATGCACAGGACCAATTGTTATTAGGCCAGTAATGCAGTTTCCAATAATCAGCGAGAAAGCTGTGCCATGGAGCTACGGTCAAGTAATAGTAATGCATAAGGGGAAGGAAGTTGTGGAGGAAACATGTGAGGCACAGGGGTTAACTCGTTCGGGAAGGTGTTTTGCTCCCGCAGAGTTAAGAAGGGCCAATCTAGTAGCGACAAAGAATCCAGTTACCGAGGAAGAGGCGGAAGAATTTTTAAAGAAAATGAAGGTGCAAGATTACTTCATTGTGGAGCAGTTGAGGAAGACCCCGATAAAGATCTCATTGTTATCATTGTTGATCCATTCAGACGAGCACCGCCGGATATTGATGAAAATTCTAAATAAAGCCCATGTTCCGGATAAGATCTCTGTGAACCATCTGGAGAAAATAGCAAACAAGATTTTTGAGGTCAACAGGGTCACTTTGTCAGACGATGAGTTGCCCGTGGAGGGTATAGAACATAATAGAGCCCTTTATTTGACTGTGAAGTGTGAAGACTCGGTAGTCACTCGAGTACTGATTGATAATGGGTCCAGTGCCAATATCTGTCCTTTGGACACATTGAACAAACTGAAGGTCGATGGTGACAGGATTCACAAGAACAACATCTATGTTCGAGGGTTTGATGGTGGTGGTATAGACACAGTGGGTGACATCATACTTGAATTAACAATTGGTCCAGTCGAGTTCACCATGGAATTTCAAGTGTTAGACGTGGCAGTGTCATATAATCTTCTGTTGGGGTGACCCTGGATCCACACCGCCAAAGCAGTGCCTTCTACATTACATCAGATGGTCAAATTCGAGTAGGATAGGCAAGAGATCGTAGTACATGGGGAAGACAATGCAAAATCCGTAAGTGATGCCATCGTACCCTTCATAGAGATGGAGTTCTTGTTTGATGAACCTGAGACGACAAACCCAATAATAGTCCGGGAGTTCTACGCGAACTGCCCGAAAAATTTGTGTCGGTCTATGATTGTGCGGGGAAGGGTGGTAGATGCCTCAATTCTGAAGATTCACCAGGTCTTGCAGCTGCCCTAGTTCCCTGGTGACATTGATCATTACCACAACGCCCAAGGGGTCACTTGGGACACTATGATTGAGACAATCTGCGCTGGGGGTCGACCAATCTAGCTACAGGAAAACATTACCCTTCACTCCAAGTCATTCACACATGGGGCTAAGTGCTGGTTCACCATTATTTGCAGCCAGTTATTGCCCACGGGCAACACGACAGATGTGAACCACCTACGGGCTCTATTGGTGTGGTGCTTTGTCACCAAGAAAGACCTTGATATGGCGAGAATTATTGGAGATGAAATGATCCTTCAGTCACCTCTGCTATCTAAGGGGTTTTACTTCCCCTCACCTGTGAAGAGGTTGTGTCTGCTAGATGGTGTCCCTACCAATCCTACAGATGGAGCTTTTCCCGCAAAAGAGGCATTTAGAGCTTCAAAGATCACAGTGGGCAGAGATGCACCCACAACCATTGAGCTTGATGATGAGGATGATGCCCCAACACCCATGGCACCATCCAGGAGATCCTATGATGGAGCCGGATCCTCTCGGCGACCCTATACTGGGGCAGGGTTCTCTAGATCGCAGTCCAACCGACCCATGTTGCATTCTTTGGAGGAAGAGGTGGCAGATCTTCGCTCCTCGGTGGATGGCCTGCATGTGCGTATGGATGCCATGTCTCAGCGACAGGCCAGGTCTGAGAGCCGGATGATAGCTTGGTTCCGTGCTTTGGGGAGGGCTTGTCATGTAGATCCCAGCACCGTCTCCGACTCCGACTGATGCTCAGGGAAGTCTTCTTACCCTTCTCCACTTTATTTGTGTTATGACATGGGGACATGCCATATTCGTTTTGTGTGGGGTGGGAGACTTGATTTAGTGGTGCATTGTTAGTGTACATATACATTGAGTATGTTGTAGTTCTATATCTTTGTTGTTGTGTATAATTGGTTGTACTCACCTTAGAAGTAACTGACTTGGCCCAACGACGGACACTTGTCGACGGGTCTCTTGAGGGTCAAAGTTGGGTTTAAAAAAAATAAAAATAAAATAAATAAATGTAGGAGACTCTTCCTGAAGACAGACCACTTGGACAGTACTCTTGAGGGAAGTAGTCCATTTAGATTTTTTTATTTTATTTTTCTTTTTAGGTAGTGTAGTAATTCCTCCTTGGTTTTTCTTTTGACCACGGTTCTTTTCCAAGGGCTTTTCTTGAACCGGGTTAGGTAGATTTTTCTTTAATATTTTTAGGACCCTTAGGACTCTATTGGACTAAGATGGGCGAGGGCAAGAATGCAACCCATAATGTACACACCTGCAAATAACTAAAATGAACTTAAGGGTGCGACGTCTAGGCTCGTTTGTAGACTCGTAATTTTATGCCTTAATTCTGCACACCTTGTCTTTCTTGAACCCTCACGTGACTGTGTTGACAGACTAATTCGGAATGAGTTACATGCCAAGTGTGTGTGAGATAATACTTATATTCTGTGCTTGCATGCGATACCTAGAACTTGCCCTATGTGTTTGCAAAGCGAAATAGAAGTTGTTTGGCCTTAGATATGATTGAGGCATTTCCTTGTGTAGCCTGTATAATTATGAATCCACCCGTACATATTTCCATAGTTAACCCCTTCGAGCCTGAAACATGTTCTTTGATAACCTTACAATAACCTACATCCCTGTGTTTGAATAGTTTGACTGTTTGAACCTGTACATCCTAGAAGCACTTGAATCGTTAAAGAGCATATAAAAGTCAAAGTGTGGGGTAGTAACGGAGTGGGAAAAGAAAAATTAGGAAAATACTTGAATGGTGCAATGGCTATTAAAAGAAAAAAAAAGAGGCCAGTTGCACCTAAAGAAAAGTGGGGGTAGCCTATGAAACAAGTGTGGAAGAATGATTGGGTTGAACATGGAAATTGGAATAAAGGGAACGATTGTATTAAAAGTGCTTAGGGAGGTTAGTCACTATATCCAAATATATCCTACCCGTCCCTTAGCCTACATTATAACCAAATAAAGACCTTGAACAACTTGATTAGTAGAGTATTACACTAAGGGCAAGCTTATGATGTATCTGTGTGGCATGTGAATGTTCTTTGCTGAGAGTGAGTGGGTACGTTCTATCTATAGTTCCTTGTTGCTTGATTTTATATGTGTGGAACTTCTCTCAGAAATGTGATGTGAGGGCATGTGACTCAGGAAGAAAAAGCAAGTTTTCACCTATGTTTAGAGTAACTAGAGTAAGCACGAGTGTGGCATGACATTAGAGTCTTCATCTAAGGTGAGGCTGTTGCACTGCTTAAATTGTTCTTTTATAATGGCGGGTGTGACATAAACTGGGTAATACATTGAACGATTAGGCCTAGAAGTGTGGTTCAACTTGCTCGAGGACGAGCAAAGATTTAAGTGTGGGGTGTTGATAATAGGTGAATTGGACTATAATTAGGCCCTAAAGAACCACCTTCTTGTATAGTTTTTATGGTAAAAAGTGATAACAAAATGCTCTGATTAGTGCTTTTCATGCTTTGCAGGCTATATACAATAAAAGCAGTCTATGGAGTACTTTTGGGATCAATTACGGAGAAAAAGAGGCCAATCTTACAATATCCGCTAAGTGCACCACGCAAAGGCAGCAAAACCAGAACTGGAGATGGACTGCCGCGGTCCCGGCGTGACCGCGGTCGGACAGCGGCAGAAGGTTGTTGCGGATTCTGAGAGGCTAGTTGGCCGCGTTCCTGGCGTAACCGCGGTAGGACCGCGATAGGAAGCAAAAAATTGAGGGACTGAAGTGTGAAACACGGGATCTTTAGCTCAAAACCCTATATTAAATAATAGAACTCGCCCAAGGGAGGCATGGAATGTTTTTAGAGTACTTTGGCAAGAAAAACAAGTGTGAGAGATCACCCAAAACATCATATTTTCTTCTTCTCTTTATTTTTCTGGCAATTTTGATCATGAATATTTTCATAGTTTATTTACCCAATGTCATGAGTAGCTAAATCCTTTGTCTAGGGTTTTGATGAACCTATTGAAGGATGAACTTCTTGATTATGTTAATATAGTTTGCCAGTTTAATCTCTATTTGTTCAACTACGTGCTTGATGTAGTTAATTGACAGGATCCTCAATTAGCTGTGCCTATTTAGTATGCATAACTCGGGAGAGAGTGCATATTTAGGTAATTGTTGAACAACATCACTCCCAAAGTATAAGAGGGATCTATAACTGCGGGTTTAAAGGCGGGATTAGGGATAACGAAGTCTTGGGTGCAATCTAAAGTGAACTGTAATAAACAAAGCCAGCTAGCGTATCTCGGGAGAGTGCGTCTAGTAAATTATCGTGATTACTCGGGAGAGATTCATGGTAAAAAGAGTGTTCATGGTTGATAGAGATGTGTTGGTAAATCTATATGAAACATAAACATAAGGGATTCCATCAATAGGGGAAATCACTACCTTAGAACCTTCTCATTATTGTTCACAACTTAAGCATATTTAGTTTACAACTGTTTATTGACTTTCAATCTTAGTTATTAAATATACCATCAACTGTTATTCACAACGTTTGGGGAAGTTGATTCTAAAGAATTTAGTAAGTCCAACGAAAGTAATTGATAGGTTAATTCTCTGTGGATTCGACTCTGGGCATAAATACTCAGGTTATATTTGCAACGTCTGCATTGTCCTTTTATACGGCATAGTTGGGCGTGATCAATACACAATGTATATACTGAAGATAGTCACTTTGAAATTTGAAAAACTTCATTTCTAACTGTGATTTTAATTTTTTTTTGAAAAGCAAGATTATCAGAGTCTTGTATATAATGCACAAAAGTAGAGTGAGACGGAAAAGTAAAAGGTAAGCCACAAACATCGACCATTTTTGCTATATTTTTGCGATATCAGTCTTTATTGTAGGGACATTTTATACCGCCAATACTAGCGTTAAACTATTGTTGGATATAATTAAAAAAATCCCCACCAGATCCAGTAAGAGCGTCAATATTACAAAAGAGAAAAAGAAAGTAACTCCAGAAATAAAAATTAGTCCTAATAAAATAAATAATATTTACAAATTCGAATTGCCAACAAATATTTTTCAAATTTTAGAAAGAAGAAATACTCTATTAATATGTAAATTCCATTATTTTCTAAAATTATTCATTTAAAGATTATACATCGATCAATTTTTATCTATCATTAAAATTGCAGAATTAATACCCAACTTTTTCTTGAATCAATAAACAAATTAATTGATAAGCACATTTCCAATATTGAAATAAATCAAGAAAAAAGTAATAATAAAAAAAATTCACTTTATAATATTAGTAAGAAAAATTCACATATTTTTTTATATTATTTATCCTACTTGTCACAAGCATATGTATTTTACAAATTATCACAAAATTTGTATTGCTGATAGGATGCATTTTAATTATCATGTACAAATTAAACTATTATCTCAATAGTTGAATGATGAAAAATTGTTGCATAATACAATAAACAAAAACTATTGTGCATAAATCGTAGTGAGAAGAAAAGGGGGATCGAAAGATCGTTTAAATGATAATAATTCGTTAAAAGATTATCCTTTAGAGACAGAACCAAGAAATGGTTCGTAAACATTATTCACCAGACAACGTTATTGACTCTAATATGCTTCTAGTAATTAAGCTTATATCTAAGCTTTGAAATACTTGTCACCAAAAAAAAAAAATAATAATAATAATAATAATGTACTACTCATAATTGAATTCAACTATGTGACACACTTCAAAATAGGAATATTTACACTGAAAGGCTTATTCAGTACCCAAAAATTGTCATGCCACCTTGTTTTCCCTTTCATTTCTGTTATCCTTTTCTTCTTTATACTTCTCAATTCTCAGGCATGAAAAGGGTGCTAAACTGCTAATAAAAGCTCCAAAGTCCAAACTCATAAGTTATGTATATGAGAAATCGTGCATAAAACACAAATTGGGTGCTAACAAACTTTCTAGAGTTATATATCTTGCCTTATTGGCAAACAAAACTTTTTCTCCAGCCACCACCCTACAACTTTATCTTAGTTGAAAGAATTGGAGGTTCGAAGAAAAAGAAGAAACATGGTGGCAACAAGATACAAGTTTAGCTCCAAGAATTCTCCCCCACACACAAATACAATTTAATATATACAAATATGTTTGAGATTCAATACATTTTTCTATCTACGCAAATATAATTTAATGCCTCACATAATTAGTTATATGATGAGTCATGACTTATAATGGGGAATTTTAATCTTTCCAATTATAATGAGGCTTATAATGGGAAAGAATAAAATCCCCCATTATAAGTCATGACTCATCATATAACTTATTACGTGAGTCACTTTTCTCAATCTTAATTATTTTACACTCTTACAACATTACTAATTATTTTAAGTATTTCCATCAAACAATTTGATGATGAGGAGGAGTAAGTCGTGAAATAAGTGCGTTAGTTATTAGCACTCTTATAATTATATATAGTAACAATAATTCTAACCCGTAAGTTAAGGGGTTGTTTTGTACGTGGATAAGGTGAGATAAAAGTGTAGAATTAAATTTATACTTTGTTTGATTGACGACAAATTTATCCCAGGATAAATTTATACTATTAACCAAACATAATATAATTGTCACGACCCAAAACTAACCATCGTGATGGGACCTATCGTGGAACTAGAAAGCCACTACTCAACCATCTCAATACAGTAAAAGGTTTAAAAAATATAGACGGAAGCAATTAATATTTAAGAAAAGCCTTTTTGGAACAGAAATAAATCCGCAAAACAATACAATCTATCTCAAAACCAGGTGTCACCGAGTACATGAGCATCTATACCGGAATACAGTCTACTACATTATCTAAGGAATAAGAACTGAAATACAGATAAAGATAATGAAGAAGAGTCAAGGCCTGCGAATGCCATGCATCTACCTCGATAGTCTCTGAGATCGTGACTCCTCAATCAGCAGCCGCGGGGACCGAAAGCACCAGGATCTGCACACAAGGTGCAGGGTGTAGCATGAGCACAACCAACTCAATAAGTAATAAATTCAACCTTTGGACTGAAAGGTAGTGACGAACTTAACCGACACAATTCAATATAGAAATAATAGTATAGAAACGTAAGCGTGCTTTCAAGTTCAATAGATAACTCAAAACAATAAAATAGATCAAATCTGAATACTATGAAGAATATAACTCATCTACTTCTACATGCCAATGCACATGTTGTATGTGATGCACCATGCTGACTGTCACACCTCCTTATTCTATCTACACCCCCGGGAGAGTATAAATAAAAGGGAGTTTTTCCAATTAAAGGACAATCGAAACGGGATTTATTGTTAAAAGATTCAGAGTCGCCACTTGGGAGATTTATGGTGTCCCAAGTCACCGGTTGAATCCCGAATCGAGGAAAATATGACTCTGTATTATAGTCCGCGAACCAGAAATACGAGTAAGGAATTCTGTTAACCCGGGAGAAGGTGTTAGGCATTCCCGAGTTCCGTGGTTCTAGCACGGTCGCTTAACTGTTATTATTGGCCTAATTGTTTGATTTTAAAACACTTTCGGACCTTTGTGCGTTTTAACCTTTGAAAATCGCTTTTACTTATTTAAAGAATTAATTCAAAGTTATTTAAACCATATCGCAAGCCACGCTACATGAAATGCACCCGTGGTACACGACACGCTCTATTTAACCTTGTTGTCATTAGAACCGGGTCACATGAAATGCACCCCCGGATTTTAGCATGTTTACTTTTTAATATTCAAAATTATGGTAGGGTCACATGAAATGCACACCCAAGCCCCTTTAATCTAATTTGACGTAGTTCAGTTGATGAATAACAACCCAATATCTATATTGTGACAACATCGTGTTCAGCTATAACCAATTCGAGTAAACATACGAGCAAATAACTAAGCGGGAAAATTCGAAATTACAACGAAACTGTGACTATACAGCTAGAGGCAAAGAGCAATCTGTGTTGCTTGCTACAAAGAAAACCGAGAAGCAGAACAAGCCTTCACACTTGCTAAACGAATCTGCAATGAATAAAGGATTCCACCACATGGCCAAGGCCGTTTCCAACAGGTTGCAAACAACTATTTGTGATGCCATCTAATAAAAAGTTTTCAAACAAACATGTAACTAGACTCAAAAGAGTAGAGTTTCAAAATAATCCAAACGTCCAAATGATAATATGTGATAATTACTAACATCATAATTGCAAATACAATGCAACTTCAAAACGATAGCAATCAAGTTATGACAGCCAGGCCACAACTGAATGCTGTTCAAAACCATAAATAAGAATCTGGGCATAGCTCGCGTTTCATTCAAAAACCAAATCCATATCATCTGAACACTAAATTAAGATTAATCAGGTTGACAGAAGAAGCGAATTGAGAAATATGAACCTGAACTTTCGATGAAACACAACTTCACACATGAGCACTGTTTCGATGCTCGAATAACAGACACGGACTCAAACAAAATGTAGCAGCACCTAAACCTCGCCGGAAATTCAAAACAGACGGAATCTCGGACAGCGTATCAACGAACACCTTGACGGAATTGAACAGATTCACTCGACCTGGATTTGGGTAGCATTTCCGAGCTGAATTTCGCACTGATTTGGGTTAGTTTCAGGGAGTTTTGGAGCTAGGTTTACCGCTGGGTTCGAACCTGGTTCACCGGATTCTATGACAAGTCGTCGGAATCAAACATTTTCGGTCAGATTTGGTTCCGTCTGTATGTGCGTCCAACTGTTTCTCGTTTCTGTGCGTGTGTGTGTGGCTGTGTGCGTCATTTCAGCTTTTGTTTTTTGTTCCGGCTGCTGTTGTTGTTGAAGCAGACGACTCAACAGGGCGGGGGTCGTTTGTGTTCTGGTTGCTGGGGTGGTGTGAAGGAGATGAGGTTTCAAGGGGTGAGGGTCGTTGGTTTGGTCGATGTAGAGAGCTGGGTCGTTTGGAGAAGACGATGGGCAAGCAGGGGGGGTCTCTATTGAAACAAACGACGTGCAGAGGGTAGTGAAGAAGACGACACGGGGTGGGGGTGGGGTCTTTTTCCAAAATCTGTGTAGTTTTTTTTCAACTTTTGCTCAGCCCTTTTTGTTATTTTTTCTCGTTCTTTTCGTTTTCAGCCTTTCTCTTCGTTAATTCCCCCATTCATTCTCTTCGTTCCTTTTGTTCTTTCCGTTCTCTTTTTCGTTCAATTTTTCAGCGTGTTTTGTTTCGTTCTTTTGTTATCGAACAGGCGCAACTTTTTGTTCTGCTTTTTTTTTTTTGCATTCCCCGTTCTTTTTGTTCCTTTTTATTTTTATAGTCTAGGTTTTGGGTAGGGTTTTAGGTTAAGGGGTATGGGCCTAGGAATTATGGGCTTGGCAATTGTGGGCTATGTCCAAAATTAGGCCTAAAGATGGGTTGCTCGAGCCCAAGCTCTATTCTTTCGATGCGAACGAGATTAAAAATACAGGCCCATTTATTAATTAATCCTACTATTCAAATAATTATTAAAATAAAACTAACCATTAAAACAAATCTGTTTTTGGTACTTTCAAATATCATATTAAAATAAAAATACGATACTATTTTTGCATATATTTTTTAAAGATTTTTTTAGATTAAAAATGACTACAAAACATTAATGAACCTATTTTTGTGATTTTTTGTTTTCTTGTAATAAAATAAAGTAAAAGAGTCAAAATTACTTAAAATATCTATATTATGCCTAAATTAAATATTTACGCGCTAACATATGAAAAATCTTGGGGAGGGTCAAAAATCACATGTCTACAGCTGCCCCTCTTTGACTGGAAACGTACAGAGTTTTCAGACAAAGACTGACTAGACAAGTTTTTTGACCCGACCCTTATTTGGAGAGACTAAAATTGAGAGAGAAAGGGAATGCGACCGTGCCCTGGTATCTGGGCTGCCTACATATCCTTGGCTATAAAGGAATCAGGCCACGTGTAGTTTAGAGATGAGTAAGATGATGGAGTATACCGAGGTGGAGAGCCGCTCGAGGTGCCGTTCCGTCGAGGTTCCGGTCCGCAGTCCTGCTATTACATCAAAATCAAAACATGAAAAAAACTATCTAAGCCTATTAACTACGAGTTACAAGATTCATATCTATAAGTCTTCTGAAGCTTGATCTTGAGCCTTGACTGGTTCTTCATGCAGACTTTAGATTTGAACCTTAACGCTTGCCAGTTGCAGGTGCTAGCTCGTTCTTCTTCAGATTTTGGATCAAGACCGGACATATAGTGCTTGTGACTTCCACCATGTCTTAATCAGTTCACATCTTTCATTAACTTCTGCATTTGGATTCACTTCTTACCTTTCTATCTTTTTCTTTATTGTGACTAACTTCTGTTGATCACCTCGGACTGTTGACTCGCATTCTTGCCACGAGATTCTTTGGTTGCTGACTTGAATTGCAATCTGAGATGATTTTCCTTTTCTTCAGGTGGATGCCTGACTGTTGAACTTGAACCGTCTTCTCTTGTTACTTGACACTGTTTTCCCTTGCACCTTGAACCATTTCCCCTGAAACTTGAACTGTCTTCCTTCAAAATTGCTTTCCCTAGAAACTTGAGCTGTTTCCCCTTGTTCTCCAGGTGGGTGCCTGATTACAACAAAATAGACAAAACAAAGAAATTTTTCTGCCCCAGTTTGCACTAGGAAGATTTGTGAGTTGTTAGCAAAATTGTAAACCACTTGTACTATTGATGCAATGATGAAATTAAACTAAAGAATAGACTAGGAAAAATAAACTAAGCTTGACTAAAGTAAAAACTAACCCTATTCTCCAGGCGAGGCCCCTGACTGCTAACTTGAAATGTATTCCCTGCTCTCCAGGCGGGCTCCTGATTGTTAAACTCGAATGTATTCCCTGCTCTCCAGGCGGGGCTCTTGATTTCAACAAAATAGACAAAACAAAGAAAATTTTCTGCCTCCAGTTTGCACTAGGAAGATTTGTGAGTTGTTAGCAATATTGTAAACCAAAATATAACTTGAAATACCAAGACTAGGAAGTGCGTCTCCTAGGGGTGGAACATTAATGACTTAAACTAGGAAGTGTGTCTCCTAGGAATGAATTTAGATGACCGAGACTAGGAAGTGCATCTCCTAAGGGTGAGAACTTCAGTGACTAAAACTCATACGATCCAAACTAGGAAGTGCGTCTCCTGAAAGTGTATCCTAAAAAACCCAGACTAGGAAGTGCGTCTCCTAAGGGTATAACTTTAGTGCGTGGAACCAGGAATTGCGTCTCCTAGGGAAAATCTCAATGTAGGAAGTGCATCTCCTAAAACAAATATATAACCTGAAAAACCCAGACTAGGAAGTGCGTCTCCTAGGGGTGAAACTTCAATGACTCAAACTAGGAAGTGTGTCTCCCACGAATGAACTTAAATGAACCAGACTAGGAAGTGCGTCTCCTAGGAGAAAATCTCAATTTAAGAAGTGTGTCTCCTAAAACAACAATACAACCTGAACTACCCAGACTAGGAAGTGCGTCTCCTAGAGGGTAAAATCTCAATTTAGGAAGTGCGTCTCCTAAAACAAAAATATAACCTGAACTACCCAGACTAGGAAATGCGTCTCCTAGGGGTGAAATCTCAATTTAGGAAGTGCGTCTCCTAAAACAAAAATATAACCTGAACTACCCAGACTAGGAAGTGCATCTCCTAGGGGTGAAATCTCAATTACTCAAACTAGGAAGTGCATCTCCTAGGAATGAACTTAAATGAACCAAATAGGAAGTGCGTCTCCTAGTGGTAAAATCTCAATTTAGGAAGTGCGTCTCCTAAAGCAAAAATATAACCCGAAAGACCTAGACTAGGAAGTGATCTCCTAGGGGTGATGTGTGATCTTCTCAATAGCCTTTGCATAAGCAGAATTGGGGCATTACACTTGAAAATTTCAACCTTCCAAGCTTTGATATGAACATAGCTTCCGTCCCTGTTTCATACAAAGAAAACTTGTGAGTTTAAACATGGTGGTTGGTTTGTGGCCTTGACTTTGCGGTGGCTGCTCCTTCACTTGCCATGATAACTTTGATTTCACCTTGAAAGACATTGCTCGCTTATTGACTAACCAATTTCTCTGTCATCCTTATCACAGAAAATACCTCTTCTCCGTTCAGACCCAATACCCTCTAGCTATTGCATTGTTCATGAACTGACGTCTACCAAACCTTTGTGTTTCACATGAATCCCAAACCACGTTAATTGCCATCCACTTAGTGCACATGCTATTTTTTTTCCTGACTTAAATCACTGGCCTTGGCCTTGAAGTCTATTGTTCCCTCACTTGTCATGATAACTTTGATTTCTGCTTGGAAGACCTCGCTTGTCACTGGTTAACCACTTTCTTTGTTGATCTCATCATAGAGAATACCTTTGACCCGTTCACACAACATCCTCTATCTGTTGCACTATTCACGAATTAAAATATACCAAACCTTTGTATTTCTCATGGACCCCAAAGCATGTTGATCGTTACCAACTCAGTGCGCTTGTTGTTCTTTCCTGACTTATGACACTGTGACGTGCTAGCCAGATCTCGTTTTGTGCAATTGAAAAGCTGGTGGCAAATTTGAAGCCATTTCTCAATTATTTTGACCAAACAGACTCAGGAAGAGGAAATAAACAAGACAAAAGGAACAGAGTAAAGTACGAAGGAAAGAAGTGATTCCTAACAAGAAAACTACAAAGTAGAAACCTATCAGATATTGATACCAACTCTAATGACCATGACATGCACCTGTGGCCTATTCTGTCAAGTAATCCTGATGTTCAACTCTTGTTATACCCCTGAACCGTGAAACTGGACTTCAATGCTCCGATTATCCAATCTGATTCACAATCCTTATTCGACTTGTAGCGCCCGAAGGGTTTTCACCATCAAGCCTCTCTCATTCTGTTCTTTATATCAACTTACCGTCGCCTTACGGTGCCTGCGAGGGTTTTCACCAATAAGACTCTCTCATTTTTGGATTTCTCTCAGCTCCCGCTGCCCTATGGTGCCCATGAGGGTTTTCACCAATAAGACTCTCTCATTATCATTATTTTTCTGCTTGGGCCAAAGTATTGCCCCTGATATGAATTACCTCCTCTGCTTGACTTAACATCTCTCGAAGACTGATCGGAAGGTCTTTCTTTGGACCATAACGTGGGCTTTCGGATAGGGTTAAAAAGAAAGGATGTCAAAGGCTCAAAAAAAAATTCATGGGTTCAAAATTACAACTTTCGGAATCAGATTTCTTACAACAACCACAACTTCTGCCCCTGTTTCTGGCTTGTGGACTTTTGAATTTTTATTTTGATGAGACCGAACCGTGAGGCTGCCTACATATCCTTAAAAGGAATCAGGTCGAACGTAGTTCATGACATAGGGATTACTCTATCGTTGTGATTTTTCTTTTCTTTTTCTTCTTTTCTTTTCTTTTCTTTCTTCCTTTTTCTCTTTTTGTTGTTTTGTTGTTTTTTCTTTCTTCTTTTCCTCTTTTTTTCTTCTATTCTCTTTTGCTTTTCTCTTTTTCTTTTTATTGTTTTTCTTCTTCTTTTCTCTTTCCTTTTTTTTCTTTTTCTTTCTTTCTTTCTCTTTTCTTTTCTTTCTCTCTTTCTTTCTTTTCTTTTCTCCTTTTCCTTTACTTATCTTTCATGCTTGTGTTTCTGATCTTTGCTACTGTTTCTGAAAGAGGGGTATTAAAGAAAATAAATAAGGCTCAAAAGGGGTAACGGAGGATAAAGTGTTTATATAGCAGAACAAAATGCCTTCGTCATTCCAATCTCCAAAACATGCCAAGTGCAAACTACACAATTAAACAGACCAAGGAAAATATTTGTAACATCTTTTGATTGTACTAGACTTGATAACCATATCCACACATTCGCCTTTTACATCTGTTAATTACCAAGCCCCATTGGACAACACCCTCACTCTCATTACCACGAACGCCCCCTACAAATTTGGGGCAAACTTGCCATTATCTTCACCCGATGGAGCATGATGCATTTCAATAGTGTATTTTTATGTTCCACCTACCCCAGTTTCACACAATTCGGGCTTGAAGTGATCTCAAAATGCCTTCACTTATTTCCCTCCAATGTCCCTACATCTTCAACGTTGTTTCATTACTTCGTGACTAACTGACTTTTAAAACCAAGTTGAGAATTACGAGTGCATGTCATGTCACTAGAGTCAACAGGAAAAAGACTATAAAAGGAAAAGAGAACTAAACAAAAATGACTAAGAATAACAGAAAACAGGAAATTGCATTAGACAGACGGTGAAAGGGTTTGAACAACAAAACAAGCAAAATAAACTGGGTTACAACCCTGGAACAAAACTAGACAATACTAAACGAGTTACTACGAAAAATAAACTAGGAAAAATAAAAGGATAGAAGGGTTTGAATCATAAGACAATATCCGGATTACAACCCTAAAAATAACCCGGACAACAGAAATGACAACAAAATAAACCACAAAGACTCCTCTCCAGCTACCCAAGAGATGAAGCGTCTTTCCAATTACCGAGCACGACATCTTAGCCACTGGGTTCCACATCAATAATGCCAAAACCATTAACAACTTCAATATCACTAACTTCAGTCCGCAAGTTCCCAAGAGGATTCGTATGCTCCCTGTCACTGTCATTGATCACAATTACCCCTTCTTGAATCATTCTTTCTATTTCCCTTTTCAAAGAACGACAATCTTCAATGCTATGTCCTTGGACATTAGAGTGGTCCATGCATCATATAGTAGTATCAAAGCCTTTTGCATATGGGTTTGGAGTATAGCCGAGAAGCGGCTCAAGCAGGCCAAAATGCTTTAACTTTTCAAACAAGCTTGTGTAGGACTCCCCAATTGGCGTGAAACTATTTCTTTGCCTTTGTTCCCTTCCCTGCCCCTGTTTTCTAGGGTTGTTAGGTGCTCGAAAATGTTGTGAAGGCAAGAATGCATTATGCGGTGCTGGCACTCGCCATAGGGAGTGACCTGGTGGTGGGACATATGACCGGACATTGTTCGGAGGATAATACTGAGGTGGATTATGTGGAGCTCGGGGATAGGTTTGGGGTTGGAGTTGAGGCTGGGTATATTGGGGAGGCAGGACCTTTGGTCTATGTCGTGTCTCTGAAACAACCATGGCAACATCATCGTGTTCCTTCTGACCCAACAAACTTCCTGTGTCGTTCTGAATTGCTTGTGTTGTGGCTTTTAAAGTAGAATAGCTCATGATCTTGCTCGACTTCAGCCCATCTTCTACCATTTCTCCCATTTTTACCACATCATTAAAAGGCCTACCCACAGCTGTGATCAAATGCCCAAAGTAAGTTGGTTCTTGAGCTTGAAGAAAGAACTCGACCATCTCTTTTTCTTCCATAGGAGGATGGACTCTGGCAGCTTGCTCTTTCCACCTGGGCCCGTATTCGCTAAAGCTTTCATTAGGCCTCTTTTCTATCTTGGCGAGGGACATGCGATCTGGGACAATTTCTATATTGTACTGAAAGTGTCTGGCAAAGGCCTGAGCCATATCATCCCACGTGTACCACCTGCTAGCATCTTGGCGGGTGTACCACTCCAGAGCTGCCCCACTCAGACTCTGACTAAAATATTCCATCAATAATTTGTCTTTCCCACCGACGCCTCTCATCTTACTGCAGTAACCTCCCAAGTGGACCACGGGATCTCCGTGCCCGTCATACAAATCAAACTTTGGCATCTTAAACCCAGCAGGCAGTTGGACATCAGGAAACAAACACAAGTCTTTGTAAGACACGCTCATCTGGCTCCCTATCCCTTGCATGTTTCTTAAAGACTGCTCTAAGAACCTTCCTGGACATCTCATCTTGCTCCACTATCTTAGCAAGCTGTTCAGTTTCGTCGGGAGGCTCAAAATGAGGAGCGGGAGAGTATGAATCTGAGACTTTGAAAGTTGGTTCTGGTGCATAGTGTTGGGCATCAGGGACTTTGAACACAACCTCGTTAGAGGATCGAGGAAAAGTAGTTGGGGGAGGAGATACAAGAGCATGAGTGGTAAAAGGGACGGGATATGATGTGCTTTTGAGGGGTGGAGTGTGAAAAAGGTTGTGGGGAGATATCAACAGCAGTGGGAACCTGGACTTGTGATAGTGATGGGATAGTTGCAGGGTTTTCAGTGTAGTTAGTGGGGAATGAAGGTGGAGGATGCCCCCTAATCCAAGATTGATACATTTCTGCCATCTGCTGTTTCACCCTTTGGAACTCCTCTTTCAATTCAGACTCCGACTCTACAAACTCCCTTGACAGGTCAACAACTCTTGTGCCCAAGTTTTTGCTAGTCATGGCTACCTTGCCCTTTGGCCTTGTGTTGAATGGATGAGTTACCTTAAGAACCACAAACCAACCACCCTTCTGCTATGAATATAACAAAATGAAGCTATCACGTTAGCGTTAGGGCATTTAACAACAAAAATATCACATTGCGTGCAATGCACCTAGCAATAATTAATGATTCTAGAATGACTTCGAGGGTCATAAAGTCACTTGGCATCATCCCAATTTGTCCATTTGAACCTTCTCTTTTCTTTTCTAACACTTCTTGGCTTTACCATTTTCTTTCATTTCTCTTTTTTTATCATCACTCTTTTCTTTCTCTCATATCTCACATCCCACAATTTCACCTTTTTTCCCTCTTTTTCTCTTTTTTTTTTCCTTTTTTTTCTTTTAACAATAAAAACAATGATTTGATCGAACCCGATGTAGGTTGCCTACGTATCATGACGCCACATGAATCAAATCTTTGCTTAGTTTTGGAAGATCGAGAGTAAGGCACATAAACTAACGTTTTCTTTTTCATTTTCTTCTTTTTTTCCCTTTTTACCTTAGTGACTAATCCGATAAGAAAAGAGAAATAAAAGAAGCAAATCTTTTTTTTTTGAATTTTCTTGACTGAATGCTCTATAACCTATTCTAAACTCAAGCTTAATGAGCACATATGTTTTTCCTTTTTTTTGAAACAAATACTCTATGAGAAATTATTAAGGAAAATCCCTACAAGAGAAAAAATATTTTTTTGATTTTTTTTCTTTTTAAGAAGGAAATCTAAAGGCTAGACTAAAGAAAAATATTTTGAATTTTCACTTGATATCTTGAGGAAAAGACTTCGAAACAAGAAATGAAAAAGATAAAAAAAACTATTTTTGGATTTGAATTTTTGATTACCTAAGGAAGAAACTCTGAAAATAAACCAAAAAAAAAGTATTGTTGTTTTCTTTTTCTTATATGTACAATGTCCTAAAAAAAAAAAAAAATTCAAGTCATTTTTCAGCAATTTCCCAAAGAAAAACCTCAACAGAAAATCTTTTTGAATTTTTGGATTTAATATCTTAAAAGAAAACTCTTAAAGGGGTACTAAAGAAAACTATCCTTTTTTTTTTTGGTCTTAATATACTAAAGGGAACATTAAAAATATTCATTTTAAGTCCTAGATATTAATTGCCTAAAGGAAAAACAACCTCGAATTTGTTTTCCATTTCTAGAATTATTATTCTAAATAAAGGAAAATATAAAGCAGAAAATAACAATAACAAAGCACTTGACATTACTGTACAAAAGTAGAAAGTAAAAGACGACATAAAATGAAGAACAACCTCAGGACATAAAAATAAAACAAATCTCCTTAAGCAACTCCCGACTGAGCGATCCTGACTGGATGGTCACGGGGTGTCTGTCATGCTTAAACTCCGGTAAATAAATCCACACCTGTATAAGAAAACTTAAACCAACACTATGTGAGATAAAAACATTCCTTACTAGACACATGGTTGACATGATTGAAGCTATTTTTGCAAAATGACTTATTTGGCCAAAAGGTGGCTAGAAGTGCAAAATTTGGCTATGACCCCCCAAAGCCAAGACCCTAAAATTTACTAGGAAGACCGGACCCTATGTGGGTTGCCTACGTATCCCGCCCCGAAAGACGAGAATCAGGTTTGCGTAATTCGGGCAGATTGGATACGGGCGAGAACAATAAAAAAAATAACTGACATATAGAAAACACATTTTTTTCTTTTTCTTTTTTTCGAAAAATGATGAAACATGTAAAATCTCTTTGGATTTTCTTTTCTCTTTTTTTCGATTTTTTTTTATTTTTGAAAAATGATAAAAAGTGCAAAATCTTTTTCAATTTTCAAGCTCTTTTTTTTAACAAAAATGTAACAGAAAACATAATTGGGCCTTACTCTATTTATCCTCACACTTTACTCTTTCTCTTTTTTTTTTCCTTCTTTTTTTTCATTCGCCCTCAGTTATCATTGGTCCGCCAAATGACCCTTTTACCCTTGAATAAATGCAACATGTAGCACGTAAGATGCATCAGGATGATCTTTTATTTTTTTGGGGTGTACCTGTCCTAGACGGAACCAACCCCTGTGTTGAGTCCTGTCACGACCCAAACCGATGGGCCGCGACGGGCACCCGGTACCTTACTCAACCGAATACCAATGTAACGCATCTTTCTTATAACATCATCATATACACGTGACATACGGGCCTAATAGGCCAACATAATCATTTATAAACTCAAAACATAGGCAAACAAGGCCGTACAATCTTTCACGTACACGATATATGTCTACAAGCCTCTAAGAATACACAAATATCCTAAAGGTCGAGACAGAGTCCCGCCATACCAAACAATATACGTCTAACTCATACTAACCAAACAAGCAACTCCGAAGAAAATGGAGTACACCAACATCTTTCGCTGAGTGGATAGCCTACATGGAGGGCTCTCGACCTGTCTATCGGGACCCTATCACAGAAAACACATAAGGATCATACTGCTTATCATTAAGGGAATACTGCAAGAAAGCTCGGCTGTGTCATAAAGAAAGGAATGCCCTGTACTTTGGACTTATTCACAAAACAGTCACCTAGATGGCAAGGGAAGTTTTAAAGTATTCGGAAGATATAAGTTATGAAAATGATAAGAGCGTTAGTCAACATTCGAGGACGAATGTTCCAAATAGGGGAATGATGTTACACCCCGCAATATTACGTCGATATCACGTTCCGCAGTATTATATTAAGATGATGTTGTGCCTTGCAGTATTATATTATGGTGATGTCACACTTCACAGTATTAAGTTACGACGATGTTGCACCCTGAAGTATTGTACGTTAAAATTTTATTTTCAGTTAACCGATGTAAGAATCGGGGATGAGATCATCTTGACATTATCGTACTTACATTATTTATAGCAAGCAATAAATAAGTGTTATAAAGAATAAGAGGGTACACGGATTAAAGAAAACGAGCTTCGTTGAAAGTGGTCAATTTGGAATAAAATACGGGTCGAGCGATAATACCCGATAATTATGAACTAGTACCATGCAAGGTACCATATGACCGCGGTAGTATAATATATAAAGTATTTTAAAAATAAATACAATTTTAAGTAATTCGGGATAATTTTTAAATTATACGGGTAATTGGTTAGTTACCGGGTAATGGAACATTACCCAGTTAACTAATAAGCAGACAAAAATTTAATCAATGACCCATGGAGAATCGTGGCAGCCCCTCCCTTCATGATTAAGGTGACTCATTAGTCACCTTTACATGTGTCATACAAGGATTAAAGACTAGTTCACAAGTCTTATCAAAATGAAGACTCTTGTAAGCTTTTTACATTGGGAAAATACTTCATTCAAGATCAAAAAGCATTGGCATTCTGCCTTGAACCAGTAAAAACGTGAAAAGCAAAACTTTTACATTCTTTATGAAACCAAAAACATGAAGGAGCTACAAACCTTTTGCCAATTCTGATTTCAACCAAAAAGCAGAATCATTTTTTTCGTTCACCAATTCAATGATAGCCAACGTTTCAATTTCAAGAGCTACCAAGTTAGCTTCTAAATTTCGAGAGTTTCAAAGCAGAGTTTCGTCTATATTTCGCAGAAGCAGATTCGTTCAAATGATTCCGGGAACAGGTATGTTAAGGCTATCCCTTCTTTCTTTTGGCATGATCCATACAATACGAACGAAACGTGCAAATGCACAAATTCCATGAGTTACTCTATTCATAGAAGTATTAGAGATATCTATGTTCTTGAAATTCCATGGGTTATAATATTTTATCATATGTTCATGGGTATCAGAAAAATACGAAAATTGAAAAGATGTTACTTTATGATATTGCTCAAGAGGCAAAATGGTCTTATGACCTTCCGAATGATTTTATTGACGTACTTTTCATGCATTGCATTCATGTGCATTGACCCATGACCAGATGGCATTATATACGCGTATATATGTAAATATATGTATATGGAGTGGGAAAAGGTTACGACGTTATATACGCACCACCACCTGATCAGCTGGTATATGATGATGATGTTGCCCACAGTGGCTGAAATATGATTCAAACAGCGTTATATATGCATATATATGTATGCACTCAAACGGCATTATACACATGTATATTTGTATATATATATATATGTATATGGGATATGGGAAAGGTTAAGGCATTATATACGTACCACCACCTGATCAGCTGGTATACGATGATGATTTTGCCCACAGTGGCCGATATGATATGATGGGATACCCTCAGAGGCTGATGATATTATGAAACATGTACCTATGCATGACATGACATCCATATGCATATGCATGACATTAAAAGTAATTTATGATTTACAAAGTTATTCAGACTTACAGGTTGAGTCATGTACTCTATATGTCTTTCATATCTCTCATGTATTTATTTATGTGTCTTACATACTCAGTACATTATTCGTACTGACGTCCTTTTTGCTTGGGGACGCTGCGTTTCATGCCCACATGTCCCGATAGACAGGTCGAGAGCCTTCCAAGTAGGCTATCAGCTCAGCGGAAGATGTTGGTGCGCTCCATTTGCTTCGGAGTTTCTCGTTTGGTTAGTATGATTTAGACGTGTATTGTTTGGTATTCTTAGAGGCTTGTAGACATATGTCGTGTACATAAAAGATTGTACGGACTTGTCGGCCTATGTTTTTAGTTTATAAAGGATCATGTTGGCCTATTAGGCCCGTATGCATGTGTATATGATGATCTATTAAGAAAGATACGTTACGTTGATACTCGGTTGAGTAAGGTACCAGGTACCCGTCCCGGCCCATCGGTTTGGGTCGTGACAAAAGTGGTATCACATTATGACTATTTGATAGCAGGGACCCCATGTATGGTAAGAAGGGATATTCTGAGACCCATGAGTGGTATCCCTTCTTTCTTTTAGCATGATCCATACGATACGAGCGAAACGTGCAAATGCACAAATTCCATGAATGACTCTATTCATAGAAGTATTAGAAATATCTATGGTCTTGAATTTCCATGTGTCATAATATTTATCATCTATTCATGGGTCTCAGAAAAATACGAAATTTGAAAAGAGGTTACTTTATGATATTACTCAAAGGCAAAATGGTCTTATGACAATTCCGAAAGATTTTATTAACGTACTTTTCATGCATTGCATTCATGTGTATTGACCCATGATAGAGATGGTGTTATATATGCGTATATATGTATATATACGTAGCATGAAACACAGCGTCCCCAAGCAAAAGGGACGTCAGTACAAATAATGTACTGAGTATGTAAGGCACATAAATAAATACATGAGAGATATGGAAGACATATAGAGTACATGACTCAACCTGTAAGTCTGAATAACTTTGTAAATCATAAATTACTTTTAACGTCATACATATGCGTATGAATGTCATGTCGTGCATAGGTACATATTTCATAATATCATCAGCCTCTGAGGGCATCCCATCATATCATATCGGCCACTGTGGGCAAAATCATCATCGTATACCAGCTGATCAGGTGGTGGTGCGTATATAATGCCATAACCTTTCCCATATCCCATATACACATATATACATACATATATACGCGTATATAACACCGTTTGAATGATACTTACATATATATGCGTATATAACGCCGTTTGAATCATATTTCGGCCATTGTGGGCAACATCATCATCATATACCAGCTAATCAGGTGGTGGTGCCTATATAACGCCGTAACCTTTTCCCATTCCATATACATATATTTACTTATATACGCGTATATAACGCCATCTGGTCATGGGTCAATGTACATGAATGCAATGCATGAAAAGTACGTCAATAAAATCATTCGGAAGGTCATAAGACCACTTTGCCTCTTGAGCAATATCATAAAGTAACATCTTTTCAACTTTCGTATTTTTCCGAGACCCATGAACATATGATAAAATATTATGATACATGAGAATTAAAGAACATAGATATTTCTATTGCTTCTATGAGTAGAGTCAATTATGGAATTTTTGCATTTGCACGTTTCGCTCATATCGTATGGATCATGCCAAAAGAATGAAGGGATAGCCTTAACATACCTGAAGTAGAGAAAATTCTGTATGATATTCTTGCTCGAATTCTCGGTACGGAGATAGGTGCGTTCATAAGAGCCATACTTTTGAATGCGGCATATGTCATGTATATGACACAAACACACACACACACACACACACACACACACACACATATATATATATATATATATATATATATATATGTATATCTTCGATATATATATGAAAGATATAATATAGGTGGAAATTTAAGGTCTGTAAGAGTTCAAGTCATAGATAACTTTAACACCTCTTATGTACAAAGAAAGATTTAGTAGATCCAAATCGATGGATATATGTGATCTCAAATTCATATAAAAAAGCTAACTTTGCCAATCTTGCTTTAACTTAGCAATTGCTCATTCATATTTACTGCCCAAAGAAGTCTTTACTTTAGCTTACTAACCTGGAGAAAGCACTACAAACTTGGAGAAAGGCATCTAATTGATTTCACGTTACATGAATAGAATGATCCTTATGTCTTTAAGACATATCTAGATTCTCTTTCTAAAATAATAATGACTTAGGTTATAAGACTTTGTCCAATTCTCAATTGTTGCCACATTTCTATTTAACTTAAATAGTCATACATGGGGATTTGGGGGTGCTTCCACCTCAAGAGGCTTACACCTTTCAGTACGCACATGATCTACTGAAGACCTCATATTTACTTATCATAAGCATGATACATAGTCGAGTTCCTCTAATTCAGCACTTCCACAACTATATCTCTTATCGATCATCTTTCTAAACGTAGGCATCGTCTTATTACGAATAAAAATAGAAGCTCGGGGCTTGAATTCTTATAAGTGAGCTCTACCATACGATCTAGAGTAAGAAGAAAGAGTGATAGTCTTAAATGCCCTGTGGCCTCCTGCTTATAAGTGTGGTGCACGACACACCATAAGCAAGACTCTACTAGACACGGCTTGTAGACATATGTCGTGTACATAAAAGATTGTACGGCCTTGTCGGCCTATGTTTTGAGTTTATAAAGGATTATGTTGGCCTATTAGGCCGGTATGCATGTGTATATGAAGATCTATATATGTATGCACTCAAACGACGTTATACACGCGTATATATGTATGTATGTATGTATATGTATATGGGATATGGGAAAGGTTATGGCGTTATATACGTACCACCACCTGATCAGCTGGTATACTTTCACAATTCACGTGACATACGGGCCTAATAGGCCAAAATAATCATTTATAAACTCAAAACGTAGGCCGACAAGGCCGTACAATCTTTCACGTACAAGACATATGTCTACAAGCCTCTAAGAATACATAAATGTCATAAAGGTTGGGACAGAGTCCCGCCATACCAAACAGTACACGTCTAAATCATACTAACTAAACGAGCAACTTCGAAGCAAATGGAGCGCACCAACATCTTCCGCTGAGCTGATAGCCTACTCGGAGGGCTCTCGACCTGTCTATAGGGACCTGCGGGCATGAAACGCAGCATCCCCAGGCAAAAGGGACGTCAGTACGAATAATGTACCGAGTATGTAAAGCAGATAAATAAATACATAAGAAGTCAGTATGAAGCTCCCATCGGATAGTGTATGTAGCAGAGGTGCGAGTATTATAATAGAGCTTTAAGTTATGGACGTGAATTATACCTATGTGGAGGGAAGGTCATGAAAGAGATAGAAGATACGATGCAAAATTTTAAGGTAAATAAGGTAAAGATGAACAACGTATGAGATGCTCAAAGGCAGAAGATCATGAATAATCCATACTTCGGATAGAAGTCTATAAGCGCGGGGATACACTGGCCTAGATGGCAAGAGGACTACTAAAGTATTCGTAAGAGCTATGGGATATGAGAAAGATAAGCGCATCAGTCAACATTCGAGGACGGATGTTCCAAAGGGGGGAATGATGTTACACCCCATATTTTCGTACATGAAAATACACCATAAATAAATTAATGAGAGCCCGGAAGTGAGATGTCACGTCCCGCAGTATTACATTATGGTGATGTCACGTTTCGCAGTTATAATGATGTTGCACCCTAAAGTATTGTACATTAAAATTTCATTTTCAGTTAACCGATGTAAGATCGAGAATGAGATCATCTTGACGTTAACGTACTTACGCTATTTAGAGAAGGCAATAAATAAGTGTTATGAAGAATAAGAGGGTACACGGATTAGAGAAAACGAGTTTCGTTGAAAGTAGTCAATTTGGAATAAAATACAGGTCGAGCGATAATACCCGATAATTATAAACTAGTACCATGCAAGGTGCCATGTGACCACGGTAGTATAATATATAAAGTATATATGAAGTATTTTAAAAATAAATAAAATTTTAAGTTATGGACGTGAATTATACCTATGTGGAGGGAAGGTCATGAAAGAGATAGAAGATATGATGCCAAATTTTAAGGTAAGTAAGGTAAAAGTGAACAACGTATGAGATGCTCAAAGGCAGAAGATCATGAATAATCCATACTTCGGATAGAAGTCTATAAGCGCGGGGATACACTGGCCTAGATGGGAGGAGGACTACTAAAGTATTCGCAAGAGCTATGGGATATGAGAACGATAAGCGCATCAGTCAACATTCGAGGACGAATATTCCAAAGGGGGGAATGATGTTACACCCCATATTTTCGTACATGAAAATACTCCATAAATAAATTAATGAGAGACCGGAAGTGAGATGTCACGTCCCACAATATTACATTATGGTGATGTCACGTTTCACAGTATTAAGTTATAACGATGTTGCACCCTAAAGTATTGTACGTTAAAATTTCATTTTCAGTTAACCGATGTAAGATCGGGAATGAGATCATCTTGATGTTAACGTACTTACGCTATTTATAGCAGGCAATAAATAAGTGTTATGAAGAATAAGAGGGTACACGGATTAGAGGAAACGAGTTTCGTTGAAAGTAGTCAATTTGGAATAAAATACGGGTCGAGCGATAATACCCGATAATTATAAACTAGTACCATGCAAGGTGCTATGTGACCACGGTAGTAAAATACATAAAGTATATATGAAGTATTTTAAAAATAAATAGAATTTTAAGTAATTTGTTGTAATTTTTTTAAAATTATATGGGTAATTGATTAATTACCGAGTAACGGGATATTATCCAGTTAACTAATAAGTGGATAAAAAATTAATATCCCACCCCTACCCACGTGGCAAGAAGCCACAACAATTGGAAATGACTAAGTATTCACTTTGGAAATGATTATTTTGGCCTATTAGGCCCGTATGTCACGTGTATATGATGAAGTATTAGAGATATCTGTGTTCTTGAATTTGATGTTACACCCCATATTTTCGTACATGAAAATACGCCATAAATAAATTAATGAGAGCCCGGAAGTGAGATGTCACGTCCCGCAGTATTACATTATGGTGATGTCACGTTTCGCAGTATTAAGTTATAACGATGTTGCACCCTAAAGTATTGTACGTTAAAATTTCATTTTCAGTTAACCGATGTAAGATCGGGAATGCGATCATCTTGACGTTAACGTACTTACGCTATTTATAGCAGGCAATAAATAAGTGTTATGAAGAATAAGAGGGTACACGGATTAGAGAAAACGAGTTTCGTTGAAAGTAGTCAATTTGGAATAAAATACGGGTCGAGCGATAATACCCGATAATTATAAACTAGTACCATGCAAGGTGTCATGTGACCACGGTAGTATAATATATAAAGTATATATGAAGTATTTTAAAAATAAATAGAATTTTAAGTAATTTGTGGTAATTTTTTTAAAATTATACGGGTAATTGATTAATTATTGAGTAATAGGACATTATCCAGTTAACTAATAAGTGGATAAAAAATTAATATCCCAACCCTACCCACATGGCAAGAAGCCACAACAATTGGAAATGACTAAGTATTCACTTTGCCAAATGGCCAATATGTGATAACTTAAGTCTTTGTCTAATAAGATTTGATTTATCCAAGACATTTGGTCTTGAAAAGGCTTCAGAAAACAATCTGCCTTTGGGCTTAAAAAAAAAAAAGCCAAAGACATTCCATTAAATTAGAAACATTTTATTTTTTTAAAACCAAAGAATGCAATGTTGTTTGGTTTTTAATGAAACAAAATGTTTCTAATTTAATGGAATGTCTTTGGCTTTTTTTTAAGCCCAAAGGCAGATTGTTTTCTGAAGCCTTTTCAAGACCAAATGTCTTGGATAAATCAAATCTTATCAGACAAAGACTTAAGTTATCACATATTGGCCATTTGGCAAAGTGAATACTTAGTCATTTCCAATTGTTGTGGCTTCTTGCCACGTGGGTAGGGGTGGGATATTAATTTTTTATCCACTTATTAGTTAACTGGATAATATCCTGTTACTCGGTAATTAATTAATTACCCGTATAATTTTAAAAAAATTACCAAAAATTACTTAAAATTCTATTTATTTTTAAAATACTTCATATATACTTTATATATTATACTACCGTGGTCACATGGCACCTTGCATGGTACTAGTTTATAATTATCGGGTATTATCGCTCGACCCATATTTTATTCGAAATTGACTACTTTCAACGAAACTCGTTTTCTCTAATCCGTGTACCCTCTTATTCTTCATAACACTTATTTATTGCCTGCTATAAACAGCGTAAGTACGTTAACGTCAAGATGATCTCATTCCCGATCTTACATCGGTTAACTGAAAATGAAATTTTAACGTACAATACTTAAGGGTGCAACAACGTTATAACTTAATACTGCGAAACGTGACATCACCATAATGTCACGATAGGCTGCGGGTATGTTAAGGCCTTCCCTTCTTTCTTTTGGCATGGTCTAGATTATACGAAAGAAACGAGCAAATACACGTTTTCTATATTATTCTATTCATAGAAATAGTAGGGGTGTCTATATTCTTGATTCCCCATGAGAATTATTATTTCCTTCTGTTCATGGGTCTCAGAATAATACGCAGTTGGAAAAATTTATCCGGAAGGAATATTGAGATTATTACGTATTTTTCATGCATTTCGTACATGTGCATTGACCCATGACCAGATGGCGTTATATACGCGTATATATGTAAATATATGTATATGGGATATGGAAAAAGGTTACAGCGTTATATACGCATCACCACCTGATCAGCTGGTATAAGATGATGATGTTTCCCACAATGACTAAAATATGATTCAAACGGCATTATATACACATATGTATGTATGTATGTATGTATGTATGTATGTATGTATGGGATATGAGAAAGGTTATGGTGTTATATACGCACCACCACCTGATCAGCTGGTATACGATGATGATTTTGCCTAAAGTGGCCGATATGATATGATGTGTGTCACATTAAGAATTGGTTTTACAATTTAATGTCCTTAATTAATGTTGTGAAATATCTCCTTCTTACTCTTGGATAAGAACAATGGAATACTTACAGACTTGTGATAAGTCACTGTAACTCCCTTTGCTACAAAGTTGTTTTTTATTTCTAAAAACAACATTTTCATTTGATTCACTGAAAACGAAAATCTACTTTGTAAACTTGACATTTTTTTATTATTCTATTAAACAAGTTCTTTTGTAAAACGATACGAAAATTGTAATTCAATTTTTATCTCTTTCAACTTTCTTGCCCTTTCTTTGTCAAGTGAAGGCAGTAAAATTGAATCATTTTTTTGGTTAAAGAGCTTGAAAGTGAATCCTTTTGGTTATTACAATGATGATATGGAGATGTGGAAATTGCAATTTTGTATTACATCTCGATAAACAAATACACGAGGAAGCTCGAAAATTGGCTCAGAAGTAATTACAACATCGTCTTTTTTCCATTTTTAAGGAGATTGTTCATGGATACAAGTAGAAAATTGGAGACAAAGGTATGTTAAGACTATCCCTTCTTTCTTTTGGCATGATCCATATGATAAGAACGAAACGTGCAAATGCACAAATTCCATAAGTGACTCTACTCATAGAAGTAATAGAAATATCTATGTTCTTTAATTCTCATGTGTCATAATATTTTATCATCTGTTCATGGGTCTCAGAAAAATACGAAAGTTGAAAAGATGTTACTTCATGATATTGCTCAAGAGGCAAAGTCGTCTTATGACCTTCCGAATGATTTTATTGACGTACTTTTCATGCATTGCATTTATGTGCATTGACCCATGACCAGATGGCGTTATATACGCGTATATATGTATATGGAATGGGAAAAGGTTATGGCGTTATATACGCACAACCACCTGATCAGCTGGTATATGATGATGATGTTGCCCACAGTGGCCGAAATATGATTCAAACGGCGTTATATACGCATATATATGTAAGTATGATTCAAACGGTGTTATATACGCGTATATATGCATGTATATATGTATATGGGATATGGAAAAGGTTATGGCATTATATACGCACCACCACCTGATCAGCTGGTATACGATGATGATTTTGCCCACAGTGGCCGATATGATATGATGGGGTGCCCTCAAAGGCTGATGATATTATGAAATATGTACCTATGCACGACATGACATTCATACGCATATGCATGACGTTAAAAGTAATTTATGATTTACAAAGTTATTCAGACTTACAGGTTGAGTCATGTACTCTATATGTCTTCCATATCTCTCATGCATTTATTTATGTGCCTTACATACTCAGTACATTATTTGTACTGACCTCCCTTTTGCATGGGGACGCTGTGTTTCATGCCCGCTGGTCCCGATAGACAGGAGCCCTCCAAGTAGGCTATCAGCTTAGCGGAAGATGTTGGTGCGCTCCATTTGCTTCGGAGTTGCTTGTTTGGTTAGTATGATTACGTGTATTGTTTGGTATGGCGGGACTCTATCCCGACCTCTATGACATTTATGTTTTCTTAGAGGCTTGTAGACATATGTCGTATACGTGAAAGATTGTACGGCCTTGTCGGCCTATGTTTTGAGTTTATAAATGATCATGTTGGCCTACTAGGCCCGTATGTCACGTGTATATAATGATGTAATAAGAAAGATACGCTACGTTGGTACTCGGTTGAGTAAGGTACCGGGTGCCTGTCGCTATGATCTCGTCATTACATTCATATCCCGGAATTTACGTATATTTTGCTTGTCTCGCAAATTGTGTATATTTTTCTAGTGTTGTAAGTTATAATATCCTCTTTTGTCACGACCCAAACCGATGGGCCGGGACGGGAACCTGGTACCTTACTCAACCGAGTACCAACGTAACGTATCTTTCTTAATAGATCATCATATACACATGCATACGGGCCTAATAGGCCAACATGATCCTTTATAAACTCAAAATATAGGCCGACAAGGCCGTACAATCTTTTATGCACACGACATATGTCTACAAACCTCTAAGAATACATAAATGTCATAAGGGTCGGGACAGAGTCCCGCCATACCAAACAATACACGTCTAAATCATACTAACCAAATGAGCAACTCCGAAGCAAATGGAGCGCACCAACATCTTCCGCTGAGCTGATAGCCTACTTGGAGGGCTCTTGACCTGTCTATCGGGACATGTGGGCATGAAACGCAGCGTCCCCAGGCAAAAGGGACGTCAGTACAAATAATGTACTGAGTATGTAAGGCACATAAATAAATACATGAGAGATATGGAAGACATATAGAGTACATGACTCAACCTGTAAGTCTGAATAACTTTGTAAATCATAAATTACTTTTAACGTCATGCATATGCGTATGAATGTCATGTCGTGCATAGGTACATGTTTCATAATATCATCAGCCTCTGAGGGCATCCCATCATATCATATCGGCCACTGTGGGCAAAATCATCATCGTATACCAGCTGATCAGGTGGTGGTGCGTATATAACGCCATAACCTTTCCCATATACCATATACATATATATACATACATATATACGCGTGTATAACGCCGTTTGAGTGCATACATATATATGCGTATCTGTATGCACTAAAACGGCGTTATACACGCGTATATATGTATGTATATATATATGTATATGGGATATAAGAAAGGTTATGGCGTTATATACGCACCACCACCTGATCAGCTGGTATACGATGATGATTTTGCCCATAGTGGCCGATATGATATGATGGGATACCCTCAGAGGCTGATGATATTAAGAAACTCCGAAGCAAATGGAGCGCACCAACATCTTCCGTTGAGCTGATAGCCTACTTGGAGGGCTCTCGACTTGTCTATCGGGACCTGTGGGCATGAAACGCAGCGTCCCCAGGCAAAAGGGACGTCAGTACGAATAATGTACTGAGTATGTAAGGAACATACAGTCTCTTAAGCTTAACTTTGCTCACACCACCTCCTGATCAGCTGGTATATGATGATGATGTTGCCCACAGTGGCCGAAATATGATTCAAACGGCGTTATATACGCATATATATGTAAGTATGATTAAAACGGCATTATATATGCGTATATATATATGTATATATGTATATGGGATATGGGAAAGGTTATGGCATTATATACGCACCACCACCTGATCAGCTAGTATGCGATGATGATTTTGCCCACAGTGGCCGATATGATATGATGGATGCCCTCAGAGGCTGATAATATTATGAAATATGTACCTATGCACGACATGAAATTCATACGCATATGCATGACGTTAAAAGTAATTTATGATTTACAAAGTTATTCAGACTTACAAGTTGAGTCATGTACTTTATATGTCTTCAATATCTCTCATGTATTTATTTATGTGCCTTACATACTCAGTACATTATTTGTACTGACGTCCCTTTTGCTTGGGGACGCTGCGTTTCATGCCCGCAGGTCCCGATAGACAGGTCGAGATCCCTCCATGTAGGCTATCCACTCAGCGAAAGATGTTGGTGTGCTCCATTTGCTTCGGAGTTGCTTGTTCGGTTAGTATGAGTTAGACGTATATTGTTTAGTATGGCGGGACTCTGTCTCGACCTTTATGATATTTGTGTATTCTTAGAGGCTTGTAGACATATATCGTGTACGTGAAAGATTGTACGACCTTGTTGGCCTATGTTTTGAGTTTATAAATGATTATGTTGGCCTTTTAGGCCCGTATGTCATGTGTATATGATGATGTTATAAGAAAGATACGTTACGTTGGTATTCGGTTGAGTAAGGTACCGGGTGCCTGTCGCGGCCCATCGGTTTGGGTCGTGACAAGTCCCCAAAGTCAAATGCACATGATGCAAACAAACGTGCTTACTAAGGATTCGGCATGAGGTCTTGTTGTACTAGGTTCAAAACCTGGGTTTATTGTTCTAGACCTAGCTTACCCGAGCGGACAACTCGAGCCGAGGGGGGGCAGCGTACCAGGAATACAGAAGCTTCACCGGCTTTGTAACTTGTCCGAACCTCGTTCTAAACTTGGGGTATGACTATAACAGAAAAGAATTCACACGAAGTGCACACTTCTTCATGATTTATAAGACTCAGAGAGAAGAGGGATTTCACAACAATTTATATACAATTCACGAAATATCAAAGCGGTAAAAACAATCAATTAGCACATTACGTCCAAGTCATGTAAAAAAATCAGATAATGAATAAAGCCAACTATAACCATTATTCTAAGCTCGAATTCTTGAACCCTGAACCAGAGATTCTAGGTTCGGTCCCCAGCAGAGTCGCCAGAGCTATCACACCTCCTTTTTCTACCTACACCCCCGGGAGAGTATAAATAAAAGGGAGTTTTTCCAATTAAAGGACAATCGAAATGAGATTTACTGTTAAAAGATTCAGAGTCGCCACTTGGGAGATTTATGGTGTTCCAAGTCACCGGTTGAATCCCAAATCGAGGAAAATATGACTCTGTATTACAGTCCGCGAACCAGAAATCCGAGTAAGGAATTCTGTTAACCCGGGAGAGGGTGTTAGGCATTCCCGAGTTCCGCGGTCTAGCACGGTCGCTCAACTGTTATTATTGGCCTAATTATTTGATTTTAAAACACTTTTGGACCTATGTGCGTTTTAACCTTTGAAAACCGCTTTTACTTATTTAAAGAATTAATTCAAAGTTATTTAAAACATATCACAAGCAACGCTACATGAAATGCACCCGTAGTTCACGACACGCTCTATTTAATTTTGTTATCATTAGAACCGGGTCACATGAAATGCACCCCTAGATTTTAGCATGTTTACTTTTTAATATTCAAAATTATGGTAGGGTCACATGAAATGCACACCCAAGCCCCTTTAATCTAATTTGACGTAGTTCAGTTGATGAATAACAACCCATTATCTATATTCTGACAATATTGTGTTCAGCTATAACCAATTCGAGTAAACAAACGAGCAAATAACTAAGTGGGCAAATTCGAAATTACAACGAAACTGTGACTATCCAGCTAGAGGCAAAGAGCAATCTGTGTTGCTTGCTACAAAGAAAATCGAGAAGCAGAACAAGCCTTCCCGCTTGCTAAACGAATCTGCAATGAATAAAGGATTCCACCACATGGCCAAGGCCGTTTCCAACAGGTTGCAAACAACTATTTGTGATGCCATGTAATAGAAAATTTTCAAACAAACATGTAACTAGACTCAAAAGAGTAGAGTTTCAAAATAATCCAAACGTCCAAATGATAATATGTGATAATTACTAACATCATAGTTACAAATACAATGCAAATTCAAAACGATAGCAATCAAGTTATGATAGCCAGGCCACAACTGAATGCTGTTCAAAACCATAAATAAGAATCTGGGCATAGCTCGCATTTCATTCAAACACCAAATCCATATCATCTGAACACTAAATTAAGATTAATCAGGTTGACAGAAGAAGCGAATTGAGAAATATGAACCTGAACTTTCGATGAAACACAACTTCACACACGAGCACTATTTTGACGCTCGAATAACAGACACAGGCTCGAACAAAATGTAGCAGCACCGGAACCTCGCCGGAAATTCAAAACAGATGGAATTTCGGATAGCGTTTCAACGAACACCTTGACTGAATTGAACAGATTCACTTGACCTGGATTTGGGTAGCGTTTCCGAGCTGACTTTCGCACTGATTTGGGTTAGTTTCAGGGAGTTTTGGAGCTAGGATTACCGCTGGGTTCGAACCCGGTTCGCCGGATTCTATAGCAAGTCGTCGGAATCAAACATTTTCGGTCAGATTTGGTTCCGTCAGTATGTGCGCCCAACTGTTTCTCATTTCTGTGCGTGTGTGTGTGGCTGTGTGCGTCGTTTCAGCTTTTTTTTTTTGTTCTAGCGGCTGTTGCTGTTGAAGCAGACGACTCAACAGGGCGGGGGTCGTTTGTGTTCTGGTTGCTGGGGTGGTGTGAAGGAGATGAGGTTTCAAGGGGTGGGGGTCGTTGGTTTGGTCGATGTAGAGAGCTGGGTCGTTTGGAGAAGACGATGGGCAGGCAGGGGGGTCTCTGTTGAAACAAACGACGCGTAGGGGGTGTGTGAAGAAGATGATGCGGGGGTGGGGGTGGGGGGTGGGGTCTTTTTCCAAAATTTGTGTAGTTTTTTTTCAACTTTTGCTCAGCCCTTTTTGTTATTTTTTCTTGTTCTTTTCGTTTTCAGCCTTTCTCTTCGTTAATCCCCCTGTTCATTCTCTTCGTTCCTTCTTTGTTCCTTTTGTTCTTTCCGTTCTCTTTTTCGTTCAATTTTTCAGCGTTTTGTTTCGTTCTTTTGTTATCGATCAGGCTCAGCTTTTTGTTCTGCTTTTTTCCCATTCCGCGTTCTTTTCGTTCCTTTTTATTTTTATAGTCTATGTTTTGGGTAGGGTTTTAGGTTAAGTGGTATGAGCCTAGGAATTATGGGCTTGGCAATTGTGGGCTATGTCCAAAATTAGGCCTAAAGATGGGTTGTTCGAGCCCAAGCTCTATTCTTTCGTTGCGGACGAGATTAAAAATACGGGCCCATTTATTAATTAATCATACTATTCAAATAATTATTAAAATAAAACTAACCATTAAAACAAATCTATTTTTGGTATTTTCAAATATCATATTAAAATAAAAATACGATACTATTTTTGCATATATTTTTTAAAGATTTTTTTAGATTAAAAATGACTACAAAACATTAATGAACCTATTTTTGTGATTTTTTGTTTTCTTGTAATAAAATAAAGTAAAAGAGTCAAAATTACTTAAAATATCTATATTATGCCTAAATTAAATATTTACGCGCTAAAATATGAAAAATCTCGGGGAGGGTCAAAAATCACGTGTCTACACTGACAGCCTCATGTGCTCACACTCTCAAATGCTTAATCACTTGGTACCATATATGGCCCATATGGCCCGGGAAGATCCATCCCAGAATATATATATCACTGAACATCAGTCATCCAGTACCGAGTAGGGCCAATCCAGCCCATGGAGAAGATCCATCTCCAGATATATAATGCTTCGGACAAGATCCGTGTCCAGGGAGGATCCATCCCTCAAAAATATAAATCGCGCTCACTAGGGGTGTGTGCAGACTCCAGAGCTGAGGGGCTCCTTTAGCCCAAGCGCTATCATAAATCATTAACCGCTGCAGTGTGCAGCCCTATCCCATAAATGTTACTCATAATCAGGCTCTTGGCCTCACTCAATCATCAATCTCTTTAGTCTCACTCACGAGCTCACAAATGTCATGAAACTAGCTCGAACATGATGATATGATGTATCAATGAATAATAATAGAGACTACGATATGATATGAAATGAATGAATATGACTAAGTACGAAATATCAATGAGATCAGTAAGTCAACAGCAAGAAACGACCACTATGGGTCCGAACAGTACCAGCATATAGCCTAAACATGATCTCTAACATGATTGACAGCTCAGTTATTTTATCACATAGTGAAAATACGGATATCAACAAGATAGGACCATTTTACAGTGCCATGGAATCGTCCAGGTCACAATTCTCACGGTGCACGCCTGTCACTTGGCATGTGCAACACCTCAATGCCAATCACATAACACATAATTCGGTGAATCCTCAGAACCAAGTTTGAAAGTGTTACTTACCTCAATCCGAGCAAAACTCTACTCCTGCATGCCTTTGCCTCTCAAATCGATCTCCAAACATCCCGAATCTAGCCACAAGCAATACAATACAATAAATATAGGCTAAATGAATCAACTCCACAAGAAAATACGAATTTATAAGCCAAAATCCAAAATTGGCCAAAAGTCTGCCCTCGGGTCCACGTCTTGAAATCCAACAAAAGTCATAAAACCCAAAAGCCCATTCACTCACGAGTCTAATCATACCAAATTTATCAAAATCCGACATCATTTCGCCACTCAAACTCCCCAAATCAACTCTCCAAATCCCTAGCCTCAAACCCCCAAATTACTCCTAAAAAACACACTAACTTGGTGGAAAATCGGTGGGAAAACATAATTATTGAAGATAAATGAAGACAAGGAGCTTACCTCAAGAATCTCTTCAAAACCCCTCTCAAAAACCTCCAAAATCCGAGCTCAAAATGTTAGAAATGACCAAAAATCTCGGAACCTCGCTTATATAGGTTCTGTCCATGCATTTCCGGTTTTGCAGACATTTAGCCGCTTTTGCGAAACTGCTTTTGCAGAAAACCACTTAAGGAGACCAACCGCTCCATGGATCCTAGCCCACATCTGCGCAATCGAAGGTGTGGGAAAATCATCGCACTTGCGGCCTCTGCTGACCCTCATCACTTCCGCACCCGCTCTTCACCTACCGCACCTGTGGCCAAAACCCTCGCAGGTGAGATCACACCAGCTGAGTCCAAACTTCAGCAGTTCCTCAAATCATACTCCAAATCCGTTAGCCACCCAAAATCAATTCGAGGCCCCTAGGACCTCAACCAAACATACCAATAAGTCCTAAAACACGATACGAATTTAGTCGGACCCTCAAATCACCTCAAACAATATCAAAAACACGAATTGCACACGAATTCAAGCATAATGAACTTTGAAATTTTCAAATTCTACAAACGACGTCAAAAACTATCAAATCACGTCCGATTAACCTCTGATGTTTCACACAAGTCACAAATGACCCCACGAACCTACTCCAACTTCCGAAAATCCAATCCGAACCCGATATCAAAAAGTCCACTCTCGGTCAAACTTTTCAAAATTTCAACTTTCGCCATTTCAAGGCTTATTCTACTACGGACCTCCAAATCATAATTTGGACACGCTCCTAAGTCCAAAATCACCCAACGGAGCTAATGGAACCATCAAAATTATAATCCGAGGTCATTTACACATAAGTCAATATTTGATCGACTTTTCCAACTTAAGCTTTTGATTATGAGACTAAGTGTCTCAATTCACTCTGAAATCTCTCCGGACTCGAACCAACTAATCCGAAAAGTTATATAACAGCTATAGATCACAAAAAGAGCAGTAAATGGGGGAACAAGGCTACAACTCTCAAAATGACCAGCGGGGTCATTACATCCTCCCCCTCTTAAACAAACGTTCGTCCTCGAACGGGTCTAGAAACATACCTAGAGTCATAAATAGGTGTGGGCATCTGCTCCGCATCTCTTGCTCGGTCTCCCAAGTAGCCTTCTCCATGGGCTGAACTCTCTACTGGATATTCACTGAAGCTATATCCTTTGACCTTAACTTTTGAACCCGCTGTTCAAAAATGGCCACCAGCTCCACATCATAAATGAAATCACCATCCAACTGAATCGTGCTGAAATCCAAAACATAAGATGAATTACCGTCATACTTCTGGAGCATAGAAATATTAAATACTAGATGCACACTCAACAAGCGAGGTGGAAAGGGAAGCTTGTAAGCCACCTCCCCAATCCTATGATATACCTCAAAAGGCCCAATGAACCGAGGGCTCAACTTTCCCTTCTTCCGGAACCTCATAGAACCCTTTATGGATGAAACCTTCAGCAAAACCTTCTCTACAACCATTTAAGATACATCATGGATCTTCCTGTCGGCATTACTTTTCTATCTAGACTGCACCGTGCGAAGCTGCTCCTGAATCAATTTAACCTTGTCCAAAGCATCTTGAACCAAGTCAGTACCCAATAGCCTAGCCTCACCTGGCTCAAACCAACCCACTAGAGATCTACACCGCCTCCCATTAAAACCTCATACGGAGTCATCTGAATGCTCGACTGATAACTGTTGTTGTAAGCAAACTCCGTGAGAGGCAGGAACTGGTCCCATGAACCCCCGAAATCAATGACACAAGCGCGTAGCATGTCCTTCAATATCTGAATAGTGCGGTCGGACTATCCTTATGTTTAAGGGTGAAATGCTCTGCTCAACTCAACCTGAGTGACCAACTCTCGCTGCACGGCTCCCCAAAACTGCGATGTAAACTGTGCGCCTCTATATAAAATGATGGAAACTGGCACACTGTGAAGGCAAACAATCTACGAATATAAATCTCAGCCAACCGATCTGAAGAATAAGTAGTATCTACTGTAATGAAGTGCACGGACTTGGTCAGCCGATCTACAATCACCCAAATAACATTAAACTTCCTCGAAGTCTATGGGAGTCCAACTACGAAATCCATGGTGATCCGTTCCTACTTCCACTTTGGGATATCTATCCTCTGAAGTAATCCACCCGGTCTCTGATGCTCATACTTTACCTGCTGACAGTTAAGACACCTAGCTACAAACTCAACTATATACTTCTTCATTCTCCTCTACCAATAGTGCTGCCTCAAGTCCTGGTACATCTTCGCGGCACCGGGATGAATGAAATACTAAAAGCTGTGGGCCTCCTTAAGAATCAACTCTCGTAGCCCATCTACATTGGGCACACATATCTGACCCTGCATCCTCAACGCTCCATCATATCCAATAGTAACATCTCTGGCATCATCGTGCTGAAATTTATACTTGAGGACAAGCAAATGAGGATCATCATAATAGTTATCTCTGATGCAATCAAATAAGGAAGACCGAGAAACCATACAAGCTAGAACCCGGCTGGGCTCCGAAACGTCTAACCTCACGAACTGGTCGACCAAGGCTTGAACATCAACTGCAAGAGGTCTCTCACTAACAGGGATGAATGCAAAACTACCCATGCTCACTGTCTTCCTACTCAAGGCATCAGCCACCACATTGTCCTTCCTTGGATGATATAGAATAGTAATATCATAGTCCTTTAGCAGCTCCAACCACCTCCGCAGCCTCAAATTTAGATCCTTCTATTTGAACAAGTGCTGGAGGCTCCAATGATCTATAAACACCTCGCAAGACACAACGTAGAGATAGTGCCTCCAAATCTTCAATGCATGAACAATGACAACCAACTCCAAATCTGTCACGACCCAAATTTCCCACCGTTGGGACCGTGATGGCGCCTAACATCGCACTCTCTAGGCAAACCAATGTTAGAGTTCTATTCACCTTTTTCCTTTACATTTTATATTTAAAATTAACAAAACTAAATCAAACTGGGATAATGCAGAAGTACATAATAAGCCGGTTATCCATAAACTATTAACAGTACCGAAACTATTACCACCCAGAAACTGGTGTCACAACCCACAAACATTCTATGAATATCTATAAGTATTGGTCTGAACGAAAAGTTCATCTGTCTCGAGAGAAAATAAAACAGGAATGTAGAACATAGAAGGGGACACCAGGGCCTGCGGATGCCTGTAGGACTACCTTGGGTCTCCTAGATGAAGGCCTGCAAGCGACCTCTTGATCAGCCACAACCAGCTCCAAAATCTACACGGAAAGTGCAGAGTGCAGTATCAGTACAATCGACCCCATGTACTGGTAAGTGCCGAGCCTAACCTCAATGAGGTAGTGATGAGGCTATGGCAAGGCGTTTATAATATAACCTGCATACAGTTTATAATAAAGCAAAAAGGAAGTACAGAGCGAAATGGAACAATAACTTGCAACAATTAATTATGGAACCTAGTTATCTTGCCAGTACTCAGTTATAACCAATCCTTACGAGAGTTACAATGCTACAGAATAAAATCACAGCAAAAGAAGAATACATAAACAACAAAATGATGCGGCGCGCATCCCAATCCTACCATAATAATCTGTAACAATATGAACATTCATCCTTATTACTCTTGTTGCAACATGCAACCCGATTCCACCGGTCCACTCTTATTGCTCCTCAATATATCACCCTTATTCCTCCTGTTGTGTCATGCAACCCAATCTACCTATCCACTATTATTACTCCTATTGCGGGGCGCAACCCGATCCCATCAGATAATCACATTTCACCTTTATTCCTCCTCAACATACCAGCCCTTATTCCTCCTGTTGCGGCTTGCAGCCCGATCCCACCATATCAGTACCAATCACACAATAAGAACAAGTATTTCTCAATTTAGCTCAAACCCTCCACAACATTTATGCCTCAAACCAAACCAAATGGAAATCTATACAATTATGAAATCTCATCAGTTATTCCTACACATCGAGACCAGCCAAAATGTACCATGAAACACCGATAAACAAACTTAAACTAATAATGTAATACAATGAACTATGGAACAATTAATACCTTCAATAAAGAAAACAAAATCTAACAAGAAGCAATTAAACATGGAAGCACCAATAAGCATGTAGCAGTTAAGACAGGAAAACAATATATTGGGGACGGGGGAAAGGAGCAGGCTAAATAGATAATTTGGCGGCGCATAGGTACTCGTTACCTCACCTATACGCTACACACATGTGTTTTCACCTAGAAAATAAGTCGGGGATTCCTAATCCCTCAAGTCGAAGTTAGACCAAACACTTACCTCTAGCCAACGACCAACTCAAAGCTCAATTATCACTTTCCACTAATTTCCACCTCCAATCCACTTGTATCTAGTTATAATTAACTTAATAACATCAATTATCGTTAAAGAAATCAATTACAATGCATAATTATAAGTTTCCCAACATTTTTCCCAAAAGGTCAAAAACCTACCCCGGTCCTGCTTGGTCAAAACCCGAAATTCGAACCAAAAACCGATTACCTATTCACCCCGAGCCCGGATATACAATTGGTTTTTGAATCCGACCTGAATTTGAGGTCTAAATCTCCAAATTTCAAAATTCCTAAGTTCTACCCAAAAATCCCCAATTCCACCATGAAAAACCCTGGATTCTAGGATAAAATCTTGAAAAAAGAAGTAAAAGGTTGAAATAAATGAGTTATGATTCATTTACCTATGATTTGGGAAAAAATGGTCTTTGAAAAATCGCCTCTTGAGTTTTAGGTTTTGAAAAATGGGAGAATGAATGAAAAATTCTGTCTAAGTCCAGACATATCAGCTGCAGATGTCGCATTTGCGACCCGAGCTTCGCAATTGCGAAGCTCGCAAATGCAAAGAACCATCGCAAATGCGAAGTCCTCCACACCTTTGCTGCCTTCGCAATTGTGAAATTAAGTTTGCAATTGCGAACATGATCCTCCGCAAATGTGACTAAATGATCGCATTTGCGATCACTGCCCTCCCTAGTTTTACTTTGCAAATGCGAAGAAATCTTTGCAATTGCGAAGACTGCATGGCCCAGCTTCTTATCACAATTGCGATGAAAGCCTCGAAAATGTGGAACCTGAAGTGTTCGCAATTGTGATGCCTGATTTCGCAATTGCGAGATCAGAGGCCTGCAACAGGTTCAGTCATACTAGCAAAATTTTCTAGGTTCCAAAACACCCCGTAGCCTATCCAAAACTCACCCGAGCCCTCGAGGCTCTAAACCAAATATGCACACAAGTTTTCAAACATCATACGAACTTGTTCGTGCTAGCAAATCGCCAAAATAACATAAAAAACTACAGTTTAACACCAAAACACATAAAAATTTTAAGAGCACTTGAAATTTCTCTTTTCTCAACCGGATGCCCAAATCATGTCAAATAAACTGCGTTTTTCACCAAATTTCACAGACACGGCTTAAATATTATATCAAACCTGTACCAAGCTCCAGAACCAAAATATAAGCCCGATACCAACGAGATCAAACATTAATCAATTTCTTTAATTCCTTAGATTTTCAGTCTTACAATTTTCATCAAAAATTTATTTCTCAGGCTTGGGACCTTGGAATTCAATTCCGGGTATACGCCCAGTTCCCATATTTTACTACAAACCTATTGGGACCGTCAAAAGATGGGTCCAGGTCCGTTTACACAAAACAGTGACCGAAATCAACAAAAATAAACTTTTTAGGCCAAAAATCATTATTTCACATAATGGCTTTTCAGAAATACACCCGGACTGGGCACGCAAATTGAGGAGAGATGAAATGAGGTTTTTAAGGCCTCGGAATATGGAATCAGGTTCTAAAACAGAAGATGAACTTTTGTGTCATCACATTCTCCACCTTTAAAACAATCGTTCGTCCTCGAACGGGCATAGAAAAGTACTTGAGTCGGTGAAAATATGGGGATATCTACTCCGCATATCAGACTTGGACTCCCAGGTAACTGCCTCCATAGGCTAACCTCTCCATCGCACACGGACCGAAGGATAACTCTTCGATCTCAACTAACGAACCTGCCGGTCTAGAATAGCTACCGGCTCCTCCTCGTAGGTCAAATCCTTGTCTAATTGGACAGTGCTGAAGTCTAACACGTGGGATGGATCGCCGTGATACTTTTGAAGCATCGACACATGAAATACTGGATGCACTGCTGATAAACCTGATGGCAACACAAGTCTGTAGGCCACCTCTCCCACTTGATCAAGGATCTCAAAAGGCCCGATGAACCTAACGCTTAACTTGCCCTTCTTCCCAAACCGCATACACCCTTCATGGGTGACACCCGAAGCAACACTCTCTCTCCAACCATGAATGCCACATCACGATCCTTATGGTCGGCATAACTCTTTTACCTAGACTGAGCTATACGAAGTCTCTCCTGAATGATCTTAATCTTATCCAAGGCATCCTACACTAAATCTTAACCCAATGACCGAGCCTCCCCCAGCTCAAACCATCCAACCGGCGATCGACATCATCTACCATATAATGCCTCGTAGGGAGCCATCTAGATGCTCAACTAATAGCTGTTGTTGTAAGCGAATTCCACAAGCGGCAAGAACTGATTCCATAAGCCTCCGAAGTCAATAACACATGCACGAAGCATATCCTCCAATATCTAAATAGTGCACTCGGACTGCCCGTTTGTCTGAGGATGAAATGCTGTGCTCAGCTCAACTTGCATGCCTAACTCACGCTGCACTACCCTCTAGAAATGCGCGGTAGACTGCGTACCTCAATCAAAATTAATAGACACGGGCACATCGTGAAGATGAATGATCAAGCGGATATAAATCTCTGCTAATCGCTTTGAAGAATAGGTAACTACCATAGGGATGACATGTGCTGACTTGGTCAGTCTATCCATAATAACCCAATCTACATCGAACTTCCTCTGAGTCCGTGAGAGTCCAATAATGAAATCCATAGTGATACGTTCCCACTTCTACTCAGGAATCTCTATCTTCTGAAGCAAACCACCAGGTCTCTGATGCTCGTACTTTACTTGCTGACAATTTTGACATCGAGCCATAAGTGCCACTATATCTTTCTTCATTATCCTCCACCAATAATGCTGCCATAAGTCCTGATACATCTTGGCGATGCCCGAATGAATAGAATACCGGGAATTGTGGGCATCCTCTACAATCAACTCACGAAGTCCATTCACATTAGGCACACAAACACGACCCTGCATCCTCAAAACTCCATCATCTCCAACTATAACCTGCTTGGCATTACCGTGTTGCACTGTATCCCTAAGGACAAACAAATGAGGGTCATCATATAACCGCTCCCTGATGCGCTCAAACAATGAAGACCGAGCGATCGTACAGGCTAGAACACGGCTAGGCTCAAAAACATCCAACCTCACGAACTGATTGGCCTAGGCTTGAACATCTAATGAAAGCGGTCTCTCACTGATTGGAATGTATGCAAGGCTGCCCATACTCACTGACTTCCTACTCAAAGCATCGGCCACCACATTGGCCTTCCCAAGATGATAGAAGATGGTGATATCATAGTATTTCAATAGCTCTAACCACCTTTCTACCTCAAATTTAGCTCTTTTTGCTTGAACAAATACTACAAACTCCGATGATCTGTGAACACCTCACACGACACGCCATAAAGATAGTGCCTCTAAATCTTCAGCGTGTGAACAATGGATGCAAGCTCTAAGTCATGAACATAGTAGTTCTTCTCGTGAACCTTCAACTGCCGTGAAATATATGCAATTACCTTGCCACCCTGCATCAATACCACACCAAGTCAAATATGAGATGCGTCACAATATACTGTATAAGGCCCTGAATGGCTGAACCTGTAGGCAATACCAACACTGGCTCCATAGTGAAAGTAGTCTTGAGTTTCTGAAAGCTCGCCTCACACTCGTCTAACCATCTGAACGGGGCACCCTTCTAGGTCAACCTGGTCAATAGGAGTACTATAGATAAGAACCCCTCTACAAACTGACGGTAATAACCTGCCAAACCCAAGAAACTCAGGATCTCTGTAGCTGATATGGGTCTAGGCCAGTCTTGAATACCTTAATCTTCTTAGGATCCACCTGAATACCCTCTGCAGATACAACGTGACCCAAGAAAGCAACTGAACACAACCAAAACTCACACTTCAAAAGCTTAACATATAACTAATTATCCCTCAGAGTCTGAAGAACGATCCGAAGATGCTTCTCATGCTCCTCTCGGCTATGGGAGTAGATCATGATATCATCAATGAAAAAAATCATGAAGGAATCTAGATAGGGATTAAACTCCGGGTTCATCAAATCCATAAATGCTGCTAGGGCATTTGTCAAGCCAAATGGCATCACTAGAAACTCATAATGCCTATATCAAGTCCGAAAATCTATCTAGGGACATCTGATGCCCTAATCCTCAACTGATGGTAGACAGACCTCAAATCAATCTTTGAAAACACCTTGACACCCTGAAGCTGATCAAATAATTCATCAATCCTCGACAATGGGTACTTGTTCTTGATGATGACTTTGTTCAACTGTCGATAATGTATGCACATCCTCGTCGATCCATCCTTCTTATTTACAAACAACACCGACGCATCCCATGGTAAGACACTAGGTCTAATAAAGCCTTTATCAAGCAAATCTTGCAACTTCTCCTTCAATTCTTTCAATTCTGGAGGGCCCATACGTTACGGCAAAATAGAAATGGGCTGAGTTCCCGGAGCCAAATCAATGCAAAAGTCAATATCTCTGTCAGGTGGCATCCCCGACAGGTCTGCAGGAAACACTTCTGGAAATTCCCAAATGACTGGTACAGAATCCATGAAAGGAACCTCCGTACTAGAATCACGAACATAAGCCAATAAGCCAAACACCCCTTCTCGACCATATGTCGAGCCTTCACATAAGAAACAACCCTGCTGGTAGAATGACTAGGAGTCCCTCTCCACTCTAATCGAGGCAACCGCAGCAATACTAAGGTCACGGTCTTGGCGTGACAGTCCAATATAGCATGATAAGGTGACAACCAATCCATCCCCAAAATGACATCAAAATCAACCATATCGAGAAGTAAGAGATGTACACTAGTCTTAAAACCCCCAATAATAACCACACACGAGCGATAGACATGATCTACAACAATAGAATCCCCTACTGGTGTGGACACATATACGGGAGCACTCAAAGAATCATGAGGCACAACCAAATATGAAGTAAAATAAGTATACACATAGGAGTATGTAAAGCCTGGATCTAATAGAACTGAAGCATCTCTACTACAAACCGAAATAGTACATGTGATAACAGTATCGGATGCCTCAGCCTCAGGTCTGGCTGGGAAAGCATAACATCGAGGCCGGGCCCCACCACTCTAAACCATATCCCTGGTACGGCCTCCTGCTAGCTGTCCTCCACCTCTAGCGGCCTGGCCTCCACCTCTAACGGGTTGACCTCCACCTCTAGTGGGCTGACCCCTACCTCTGGCTCCCTGACTCCTACCTCTAGCTGGTTAAGCGGGCGGTGCCGGGATCATGGCACGGAAACCCTACTACTGTGGCTGAACACTACTAATCACGGACAGGTCCTCGGGATATGCCTGTACTTACCACACTCGAAACATCCATCCTGATACTGCGGCTGAGGAAACTGAGACTGACCCTGATAAGCTAGCTGACCGCGATAATAACTCCGAAGAGGAAATGCTTTGATAGGAGCTGGTGGTGCACTATAAGCTAGTTGCCCTGAAGGAGGTACATAAGGACCACGACCCCTTGAAGCTCCAAAGAATGTCTGAAATGCTGAATGAAGTGGCCTGGGAGGATGTCCCCTAACGAAAGTACCTCGACCTCCAGATGAGGCCCTACTGAACCCACTAGAGTGACGAGGCCTCTTATCAGACCCCTGACCACTCCCTAGAGCTAAAAACATCTCAAATCGTGTGTCCATATTGACTGCATCCTAGAAAGAAATCTCACTCCCTGACTCCTTAGCCATCTGTAGTCTGATAGGCTGAGCAAGTCCCTCAATAAACCTCCTTTCTCTCTCTCTCTCTCTCTCTCGGTAGGAAGTATAATAAGAGCATGACAGGCTAGATCAACAAAGCTAGTCTCGTACTGAGTGACGGTCATAAAACCCTGCTGAAGGCGAAAGTAGCAAAGTCGACCCCACTGGTCTTCACTCTCCCCATATTTCGTAATACCTCGTGACAACTATCCAGATAGTGCTGGGGATCCTCTGAAGATGTACTACCATAAGTAGTGGTAAAAAGCTTGGTAAACCTATCCAATCTCCACAAGGCCTCAGAAGACATAGCTGATCCATCGATGGTCTGTGCCACGACACCTAATGAATCTACCCTAACTGGCTGAGCTGCTGGAGTCTGAAACTGAGGAACCATCTGCTCCGGGGTATGAGTAGCGGGAGTCTGTGCTCCTCCCCCAGCCCGAGAGACGACTGGTGCTACAGGGAATGTACTTGCTTGAGTAACACTCTCCATAAGGCCTACTAGACAGACCAAAGCATGCTGAAGTACCGGGGTAGCGTTGAACCCCTATGGAACCTAAGATGGCCCCGCTAGAACAATCTGAGTCGGAGCCTCCTCATCAAACTCTACCTAAGTTTCCGCTGTTGGTGGTGCTGCTCGAACTATAGTTTGAGCCCTGCTCCTACCTCGGCCTCGTCCTCTACCCCTCGTAGGAGCTTCCATTGGGGGCTCGGGCTACTAATCAACTGATGAAGCAGTACATGTTCTCATCATCTATGAAGGAACAAGAGCAGAGAGTTCAATTTGCATTGAGAAGATTAAATCGCACGATAGAGTATAATAGAAGTGAAATTGTTCCTAACTCCAAAGCCTTTGGGGGATAAGCATAGATGTCTCTGTACCGATCCCTCAGACTCTACTAAGCTTGTTCCTAAATTGTGAGACCTAGGCAACCTAATGCTCTGATACCAACTTGTCACAACCTAAATTTCCCATCGTCGGGACCGTGATGGCGCCTAACATCGCACTCTCTAGGAAAGCCAACGTTAAAGTTCTATTTGCCATTTTCCTTTCCATTTTATATTTAAAATTAACAAAACTAAATCAAACTGGGATAATGCGGAAGTACATAATAAGCTGGTTATCCATAAACTATTAACATTACCTAAACTTTTACCACCCAAAAATTGGGGTTACAACCCACGAACATTCTATGAATATCTACAAGTATTGGTCTGAACGAAAAGTACATCTGTCTCGAAAGAAAGTAAAATAGGAATGTAGAACATATAAGGGGATGCCAGGGCCTGCGAATGCTTGCAGGACTACCTTGTGTCTCCTAGATGAAGACCTGCAACCGACCTCTCGATCAGCCACAACCAGCTCCAATATCTGCACAGAAAATGCATAGTGCAGTATCACTACAATCGACCCCATGTACTAGTAAGTGCTGAGCCTAACCTCGATGAGGCTATGGCGGGGCATTTATAATATAACATAGATACAATTTATAACAAAGCAAAAAGGAAGTACGGAATGAAATGGAACAGTAACTTGCAACAATTAACTACGGAACCTAGTTATCTTGCCAGTACTTAGTTATAACCAATCCTTAAGAGAGTTACAATGCTACAGAATAAAATCACAGCAGAAGAAGAATACATAAACAACAAAATGATATAGCGCGCATCCCGATCCCACCATAATAATCAGTAACAATATGAACATTTGCCCTTATTACTCCTGTTGCGGCGTGCAACCCGATCCCACCTGTCCACCCTTATTACTACTGTTACGGTGCGCAACCCGATCCCACCAGACAATCACATTTCACCCTTATTCCTCCTCAATATACTACCCTTATTCCTTCTGTTGCGGCATGCAACCCGATCCCACCATATCAGTACCGATCACACAATAAGAACAAGTATTTCACAATTTAGATCAAATTTTCCACAACATTTATGCCTCAAACCAAATGGAAATCTATACAATTATGAAATCTCATCAGTTATTACTACACAGCGAGACCAACCAAAATATACCATGAAACACCGATAAACCAACTTAAACCAATAATGTAATATAATGAACTACAGAATAATTAATACCTTCAATAAAGAAAATAAAATCTAACAAGAGGCAATTATACATGGAAGCACCAATAAACATGTAGCAGTTAAGACAAGAAAACAATATATTGGGGATAGGGGAAAGGAGCAGGCTATACAGATAATTTGGCGGCACATAGGTACTTGTCACCTCACCTATACGCCACACACATGTGTTTTCACATAGCAAATAAGTCGGGAATCCCTAATCCTTCAAGTTAAAGTTGGACCAAACACTTAACTCAAGCCAACGGCTAACTCAAAGCTCAATTACCGCTTTTCTTCCAGTTTCCACCTCCAATCCACTCGTATCTAGTCGTAATTAACTTAATAACATCAATTATCGTAAAAGAATCAATTCCAATGCATAATTATAAGTTTCCCAATATTTTTCACCAAAAGTCAAAAATCGACCCCAAGCCCGCTTGCACAAAACCCGAAATTCGAACCAAAACCCGATTAACCATTCACTCCCGAGCTCGGATATACAATTGGTTTTGGAATCCGACCTCAATTTGAGGTCTAAATCCCCAAATTTAGAAATTCCTAAGTTCAACCCAAAAATCCCCAATTCCACCATGAAAAACCTTAGATTCTAGGATGAAATCTTGTAAAAAGAAGTAAAAGATTGAAAAAAACGAGTTAAGATTTATTTACCTATGATTTGGGGAAGAAATGGTCTTTAGAAAATCGCCTCTTAAGTTTTAGGTTTTTAAAAATGGGATAATGAATGAAAAATCTTGTCTAAGTCCAAACATATCAGCTGCAGATATCGCATTTGTGACCCGAGCTTCGTAATTGCGAAGCTCGCAAAAGCGAAGAACCATCACAAATGTGAAGTCCTCCACACCTCTACTGCCATCGCAATTGCGAAGGTAAGTTTGCAATTGCGAACATGATCCTCCGCAAATGCGACCAAATGATCGCATTTGCGATCACTACCCTCCCCAGTTTTACTCCGCAAATGCGAAAAAATCTTCTCAATTGCGAAGACTGCATGGCCCAGCTTCTTATCGCAATTGCAATGAAAGCCTCGCAAATGCGGAACCTGAAGGGTTCACAATTGCAATGCGTGATCTCGCAATTGCGAGATCAGAGGCCTGTAACAGGTTCAGTCATACCGGCAAAACTTTCTAGGTTCCAAAACACCCTATAGCTTATCCAAAACTCACACGAGCCCTCGGGGCTATAAACCAAACATACACACAAGTCTTAAAATATCATACGAACTTGCTCGTGCGATCAAATCGCCAAAATAACATAAAAAACCATGGATTTAAGACCAAAACACATGAAAATTTTCTTTTCTCAACCAGATGCCGAATCACGTCAAATAAACTCCATTTTTATCAAATTTCACAGACATGACTTAAATATTATATTAAACATGTACCGGGATCCGGAACAAAAATACGAGCCCGATACCAATGAGATCAAACTTTAATCAATTTGTTTAATTCCTTAGATTTTCAGTCTTACAATTTTCATCAAAAATTCATTTCTCGGGCTTGGGACCTTGGAATTCGATTCCAGTTATACATCCAGGTCCCATATTTTACTATGGAACTATCGGGACCGTCAAAATACGGTTCCGGGTCTGTTTACCTAAAACGTTGACCGAAGTCAACAAAAATAAACTTTTTAGGCCAAAAATCATTATTTCATCAATTTTCCCCATAAAAGCTTTCAGGAAATACGCCCGGACTGCGCACACAAATCAAAGAGAGATAAAATGAGGTTTTAAGGCCTCGTAACACGGAATCATGTTCTAAAACAGAAGATGACCTTTTGGGTCATCACAAAATCATGAACATGGTAGCTTTTCTCATGAGGCTTCAACTGGCGCAAAGCATAAGCAATCACTCAACTCTACTGCATCAAATTATACCCAATACCGAACCAAGAAGTATCACAATATACTATATAAGAACAAGAGGCTGAAGGTAGAACTAGAACTGGAGTTGTGGTCAAGGCAGTCTTGAGCTTCTGAAAGCTTTCCTCACACTCATCTGACCACCTGAAATGAGCACCCTTTTGGATCAATTTGGTCAAGGGTGATGTATTAGATGAGAAACCCTGTACGAAGCGATGATAGTAACCAGCCAACCCTAGAATGTTCCGAATCTTTGTAGCTGAGGACGGTGTGGGCCAACTCTGAACCACTTCTATCTTCTTTAGATCCACTTGGATACCCTCACTGGACACCACGTGCTCCAAGAAGCCACTGAACTGAGCCAAAACTCACACTTGGAGAACTTGGCATAAAACTTCTCCTCCCTCAACTGCTGCAACACAACCTTCAAATACTGGGCATGCTCCTCCTAACTGCAAGAGTACACCAGGATATCACTAATGAACACTATAACAAATGAGTCGAGATAAGGCTGAAACACACTGTTCATCAGATGCATGAATGCTTCTGGGGCATTAGTCAGCCCGAAAGCTATCACAAGGAACTCATAATGACCATAAAGGGTCATGAAAGCTGTCTTAAGAATATCCGATCCAAATCTTCAGCTGGTGATACCCAGACCTCAAGTAAATCTTCGAGAACATCCTCACTCCTTGAAGCCGATCAAATAGATCATTAATACGCGTCAAAGGATACTTGTTCTTGATTGTGACTTTGTTCAACTGCCTATAATCAAGGCACATTCTTATAGTGCCATCCTTCTTCTTCACAAACAGAACCGGTGCACCCCAAGGCGATACACTAGGCCAAAAAATCCCCTTATCAAGAAGTTCCTGAAGCTTCTCCTTCAAATCCTTCAACTCAGTCGATGCCATATGGTACGGAGGAAAGAAATGGACTGAGTTCCCGGCACCAAGTCAATATAAATCCCTCAATAGTCACCAAGTCTAAGCAGCAAGAGATCAGCTCTAGCCTCCAATCCCCCAGTAGTCAGTACACATGACCGGTACCCACGGTCCACAATAATTATATCGCCTACCGACGTAGATACATGAATAGATGAAGCTAAATACTCATGCGGCATATCTAGACATTTAGCCGTTTCTGCGACACCGCTTTTGCGGTCCCTCATTCGCTTATATGGAAAACTACTTAAGGTGACCAACCGCTCCTCCATCTCCTAGCCCGCATCTACGCAATCATATGTGCAGGAAAATCATCGCACCTACGCTCCACCTGCCGCACCTACGGCCAAAACCCTCGCAGGTGCGATCACACCAGCTGAGTCCAAACTTCAGCAGTTCCTCAAATCAAACTCCAACTCAGTTAGCCACCCGGAATTAACCTGAGGCTCCCAGGACCTCAACCAAAGATACCAACAAGTCCTAAGATACGATATGAACTTAGTGGGACCCTCAAATCACCTCAACAACATAAAAAATATGAATTGCACATGGATTCAAGCCTAATGAACTTTGAAATTTCCAAATTCTATAAACGACATCAAAACCTACCAAATCACGTTCGATTAACCTCCAATTTTTCACAAAAGTCACAAATGACCCTATGAACCTACTCAAACTTTCGAAAATTTAATCCGACCTCGATATCAAAAAGTCCACTCCCGGTCAAACTTTTCAAAATTTCAACTTTCGCCATTTCAAGCCTAATTCTACTACGCACCTCCAAATCACAATACAGACACGCTCCTAAGTACAGAATCACTCAACGAAGCTAACGAAACTATCAAAATTTAAATCCGAGGTCGTTTACATATAAGTCAATATCCAGTCAACTTTTCCAACTTAAGCTTTCAATTATGAGACTAAGTGTCTCAATTCACTCTGAAATCTCTCCGGACCCGAACAAACTAACTCGATAAATTATATAGCAGCTGTAGAGCACAATAGGAGAAGTAAATGAGGTAACGGGGCTATAACTCTCAAAACGACCGATCAGGTCGTTATAATAATAATCCAAGATATCCCACCTCCCAGGCGGAATAAATTAGTCCAAGAATAATTTCGTCCATATAACAAATAACCCCTAAGGTTTTTTATAGCAAATATACCACTAGGCAGCATATATATATAATAAACAAAAACAAGGATCCAAAGTTTACAATTTGGCAACATAGAACCTCAAAAATGCTAAACTAGAACTAATGCAATGGCTAGAAAAATGAAATAAGCTAACTATTACACATAATGAGTCAGTCAACTCCCCACATGAGAAGGAGTGTGGATATAGAAGCCAAGTGCAAAACCTCAATGTAGCACCTCTAATGCTCTTACCAGGCGCCAAGTTTTGCTTTCCAAAGGAAAAGGCAAGCATTAATCTCCAACCAACACCATCCACTAGGAATGACCAACTATCCATGAAGGCTATAAACTGCATGATCATGTAGCCAACACCTCTGTGTTTCCTGCATATGATGAACTAAACAAAAGCACAAGTATATTCCTTATTAAAGGTGCAGTATCCAGGAAGAGGAGCCTTATGCCTGCACTGCCATAACACCACCAAATTGGACATGAAAACATGTCAATACCACTGGCTAATGTCATGACAATACAAACAATAAGAGTAAGGGCACCTTCATACGGATCTGAAGACCAGTAATGCTTCTTCAAGTTAATAAGAGGAAGTGAAGGACTACACTCACTAAAGATGATGAACTTAAGAGTGTCTAAGTGCTTCCAAAACTCTCCAAAACTCATGAACCATGACCTCAATACAGGGAAGATATATGCACTGCCATTATCTCTCTAGATTGGGCATGTAAACACACCAATACCACGGATAACATCCTGCAAGTATACACATATACATAGTAAAACAACTATCCTGATGAAGTCTTTGGATCCCAGCTATTGTGTTGCAAAAACCATATATCCAAAACATTTTCAAGAACAACGTAACCATGAAGATAACAATGACCTATACAATCCATGTCCCTAGACTTATGTTTATTATTTGGATAAGTCAGAATTAGGATTAGGAGATAATGCACTATCCACAACCTGCTTATAAAGAGATCTTGTGCACTATCAAAACACCTCCAGAATGAGCATGTAACCATGTTGATACCACTGGACAATACCCTAATAGCATACAGTATAGGAAAGACCTAAAAAGACAAGCAGGTAAGTGCAGAATCAAACCAGGTGAAGTCATTAATCTGGGGCTCTTCTCTTAGCTATCCTAACCCTAAGGTTAGGTGTTTGTGACTTGTCTAAAGTGATCAACCTCCTCCCTGCACTAGGCAGTTCAGAAAATGAGTGAAACTCAGATGTACCTGCAAAAGAAAAAATCATGTTAGCAATAAAATTTGCCACTCAGTTGCCTTCTCTGAACACATGCTGGAAGATCACATTGAAGTTGTCCCTCATCTCCTTAATTCTCTTCACATCTGGTGCAATTACCGATAGAGGATCCCATTCCCTTTCAATCACCTTCTTCATCACCAATGAGTCTGTCTCCAAAATGAGAGGGTGAAGATTATTCTCCATACAATATTCCAACCCTTGGATAATAGCATTTGCTTCAGCTAGAACATTTGTTGTCACCCCCAGATCTACTGCCCTAGCATACACCAAATAACCTTTATCATTCCTCACACAAAAGCCTAAGGAACTAGGACCAGGGTTGCCCTTTGACGCTCCATCAGTATTGCACTTATACCATCCATGAAAAAAAAGCTGCCATGTTACTCTTCTTGTCATCAGTATAGGCTTGTAAACTTCAAAGAACTGGATCATCTCTGGCCATAACAATGGAATATTAGACAGCCACGCATATCTCACCCTTGCCAATTGATTAAATGTCCAATTTACTTCATGAATCACCCTATTTGTTGACACTAACCCTCCAAGTGATGATAGCTGGAACTGCATGGAACAATGGCTTCAACTTGGACACCATTGTGCATTCCACCTATGTTTTATAACTTGTTTCAACTAAATCAAAGGCACAGTAATTCCAACAGCTCCCATGAACAGCTTCCAAACCTTTGAGGCAGTAGGACTAGTTACAAATATGTGCTCTATAGTTTTCTCTTGAGGCTATTGATAACACCAACATCTAGACATCACCATCTGCCCTTGCCTCCTCCACATATCATCAGTAGCTATTTTCTGCCTCCACAATCTCCACAAAAAAATTATATCTGGAAAGGCAATCTTTTTATCCATATTAGATTTAACTCTTGATTAGGATCAACCTTATGCCTTAGTATTTGCCAAGCACTGCTAACACTGAACTTGCCTGAAGGAGTTGGCATCCCATATGGCCTATACTAGTATTCCTTACTGCCCTCATAGTTCACATTGAACCTAATATGATCAGCAATGTCTTCAGCGAAACATTAGTCAAGCAATTGGTCATTTCATGCTTCTCCTTGCCTCAATTCTGCCACTTCTTAAAGGTCCTTATCGATTGGAAAATCTTCAGGTAGTACATAATATAGAGCTCCCAATCCAGTCCAGTTTTCATGATATATGTTCATTGTTCCACTCTTAATATCCCATAGAATCTCATGTTCAACATCTTCCCTAGCATTCTACATTTGTTTCCAAACACGAGACCCCTCTCTAAATTGCACAACTATGGGTAACCCCTTATTGCAGTACTTATTCCACATAAAGTTGGACCACAAAGATTTTGTAGTCCAAAATCTTCACCATAGCTTAGCAAATAGTGCCTTTGAGACATCATGAAGGGACCTAAAACCTAGACCCCCTCCTCTCTAGATAGACAAAGATTCTGCCAAGAAGACCAATGACTGTTCCTACCTTCCTCTTTTGTACACCAAAAGAATCTAGCAAAGAGCTTATGAAGATGTTCCGGGAAGGTTTTAGGTGGATCAAGAAATGATAACATATGAACCGGCATGCTTTGCAACACACTAGAGATGATGTTGCTTTTCCACCAAATGAGAGTAGCTTCCCTTTCCATGAATGCAATTTAGCCTTCACCTTCTTTATAAGATCATCATAGTACTCCTTCTTCCTTCTAGTGTAGAAGATAGGGCAACCAATGTATGTAAAGAGAAATTTACCTTTTGCAAATCCAGTAATGTCACCTACTGCCTGAGATAGCCCATGTGCCACCTTAGAGTGCATATAGTAGGAGCTCTTAGCGTTATTGATCATTTGACCGGATACCTTCTCATAGTCTCCCAACACTGCCATAATCTTGCTCAATGATGGAGGATAAGAAAAAGCAAAAATTATGGTATCATCAGCATAAGCTAAGTGGTTCAAAGGATCAGACCACTTAGGCATCCCAAATCCAACAAAAGATTTATTTTCAAAGATCTTGTTCAATGATCTAAACGGTAGCTTAGGTGACAATATGAATAATGTTGGAGATAGTGGATCCCCTTGCTTTACATCCCTTGTAGACTTGAAGAACCCTGAAGACAACCCATTCACCAACAATGAACACTAATTATTTGACACCAAGTTACACACCATGTTGATGAAGTGTTCTGAGAATCCCATCTTCCTTAGAACATGTAACAGATATTTCCATGATACCCTATCATAGGCCTTAGCCATGTCAAGTTTAATAAACATATTTGTTGGCTTGCCTCTCAATCTTACATCGGTCACAATCTCTTAAGTAAGTAATATGTTCTCAAATATACTCATCCCCTTCACAAATCCGGATTGATTTGGAGATATTAAGGTAGGCAGAAATCTCTCCAATCTATCATGTAACACTCTAGACAAGACCTTGTTGATGAAGTTACTCAAACTAATAGGTCTTAGGTCAGAAAAGTTCTCCCCTCTAGGTTTCTTTGGAAACAACACTAGATTGGTATGAGTGATGGATTTAGGCAATGCAACTCCTCCATAGAATTGTAGTACCATGTTGTGTATGTCAACAACAATAACATCCTAACATATTTTATAGAATAGGCCAGTAAATCCATTAAGACCACTAGAACTCTCCCCACTAAGCTCAAAAACTGCTATCCTAACTTCTTCAAGTGTTGGCATTCTGCTAAGTTCCAAGTTCTACTCCATAGTGACCATGTAAGGTACATTGTTAAGCAATGCAAAATAAGTAATATCACCTTCATTGGTGAACTGCCTCTGATAGAAATCCACTGCAGTTGTAGCCAACTGATCTTGCTCTTTAGTCCACACCCCATTTCCAGTATGAATTCTTTTTAGTTGCAACTTCTTTCTCTTGACATTGACATGATTGTGAAAAAAACTTGTATTCCTATCTCCGTCTGCAAACCATGTCATCCCAGCTTTTTGCTTCCAGTATTGCTCTTCAATGCTCAAATACTTCTTCAATTCTGATTGAGCTTTTTGAAGAACAATTCTATTCTCTATAGTAGATTCCTCTTCAAACAGCATCTCCTTCACTCTAACAATGTCTTCTAACATAGCCAACTATTTGAAGATATCACCAAATGTTTCCCTACTTCATTTTGAAAAAGCTTCCTTCACCTTCTTGAGCTTCTACTTGAACATCAAAAAGGGATCTCCTATGAAATCAGCTTCCCAATTCTGTCTCACCACATCCATGAATGTAGCATGCTTAGCCCAAAAATTCAAGAACCTGAATGGCTTGACAAAGTTGGCAGTCTGCTCCCCACATGTCATGAGCAAAGGTGCATGACCTGATCCAGTTCTAATAAGGTGATCCACTTTAATGGTTGGCAACATGTTTTGGAAAGGAAAATTCACCAAAATTCTATCCAACCTCTTGAATATACATTCTGCATTAGGTCTACCATTCCACCATGTGAAAGAACTCCCTTTGTATCCTTGATCAAACAAACCACATGAATTGATACAAAAGGCAAAGTCCTCATACTCAAGAGGGTGTATTGGTAATCCCCCTATCTTCTCATCTTCATGTAATACAACATTTAAATTCCCTCCGACTAACCATGGCAACTCATATCACTTGCTAAATAATACAAATGATCCCACAATTCCAACCTCTTTAATGCTGGACATTTTGCATAAATACATGTCATCATCATGTGCTGCCCCAAGTCATGGTGAAACACTTTCACAATCACTTGTTACTCAGTATCCTCCACTAGTTCCCATTCCACCACTGCATCAAAGAACAACCATATTTGCCCATTAATATTTGAATAAGCAGTCTCCATATTCAACCTCCTTCTATAGCTATTAATGAATCCCTTCTTTTGAAAAGGTTCCATCAATGCAATTACAAAGAAATTATGTTCCCTTTGCATGTTGATCACTCTAGGAAAGACCTGTTGTGTATTCACAGACCTTATATTCCAAATAAGTGCTTTGATCATCATCCTTTAGATTGAGATATTGCCCTCCTGGGAATTATTCTTGATGGTGGAAGTGGCTCTTTATTCTAATTCTTCTTAGTCTTCTTACCTCCTTTTGCATTAGTTGTAGGTGATAAGTCAGCTTCCCTTGCCACTTGTTTGAAATTGCCTACAATTGATTTATCATCTCCTTCTTTCTCCATTGGATTCTGTCTCAATATGTCTTCCTACACTGGTTCCACATTGTGTGTAATTATATCATGTAAATGCTATAGAGGAGTCTTCAATGGTACATTAAGTTACAACTGCATGATTTGATCTGTGCCAGATTCACAAGCCACAGGAGTTGCCTCTAATTCCCCAACTGATATTGGTACAATAGCTTGCTCAAATTGTTCCTTATCCTATTAATTCCCCCTTTTATGCTCCATAGAAGAAATAACAACCTTCTTTAATTTGAATTACAACTCATATACACCGCCTAGGCTAGGATTTACAGTAGTAATTTGCCTAGAAATCACTGTTCCATTAAGATCACCTTCTTTACCATAACCTATCTATTGATATGACCCCACTGTATCATCCCTAACTTTCATATTAGCATCCTCATCAAGTCCCTTCTCTAATGTATACAAAGGAACACCATCAACAAAAGTTAAAATCTCCCCAGTTTTGCTAGGGTTTACTGTTCCATTGCCTTTCTTCTTGCTCAATGATAATTGAAGTGATTCACCTTACTTTCTAGCTTCCTTTGAGGATCCTATATCACTTACAATTGATTTATTAGCTTGATTCATCTTAGAACTCGAGCTACCTTCAACCCTAGTTTCCAAACCACTATATTTTTAGCTTGTGAGTTGTTTTTGTCATTTAACTCACCTGCATTTATGTTCTCCACTTCATCTACCTCATCACCCCAAGATTTCCTTACATCGGTTAAGGTCTCAGATGTTTCAATTCCATCATCAACTGTTTATGAAGGGATTTCTTGACATGAGTAATTGGTTGTGACATTTATATCTTCTCGAGCTGCCCCAAATCGTATAGTCACCCAATATGCTATTCTTTCCCTCGTTAAATCATCCCTACTCCTATTACTAAATGGATTGGGAGGTAAATTAGCTGCCACATTGTGAGTCCAATCTCCAGAAGGATTGCCTTCTTTTGCTACTGATCTAGTTCCTTCTCATACAAGTTTGAAAATCCCAGTAGGAGTAGGATTCCCATTTTTCAGATTTTCCAACACCTTCTCAACTGCTTCCTTCTTCACACGCCTTAGTTCTCCAACTTTTGATTCCCTCCTCTAGTAGGATTAGTGTTTCCATATTTTCCAGCGAGCCTAATCCCAGTGGTAGATTAGGGCTCGGATTTCCGGAATTGTGCACCTTCTCCTTCTCCTGATCATTCTTTGATTGCTTTTCACCTTGTTCATTCTTTTTACCATTGCCTTGGTCTTCACCTTTGCCTTCAGTAATATGTAGTGTAGGTTGATCAACTTCCTCCACCTCAAATGCATTAAATTTGGTCTTGCTTGCAATTTCATCAACATTGGCCCTTCTTTTAACTTTGCCAGCTTCCTTTCCTTGTGTGTCTCTGATTATGTGACCCTTATTATCATGTTGGTACTTATTCTTCCTTGCTTGCATCCATTCCTGCTTGGCATGATTAGTAATAGGCTTACCAACCACTTTTCCACTTAACAAAACCTTAGTTGAATTAGCAGTTGTCCCAATTGCCTCACTAGTACCACCACGGCCTTCTCCTTGCCTTGATCATCACCTTCTTCATTAAATTTTTTGAGCAATTTTGGGTGAATCACCCAACATTTACCCTCATTGTGACCCTGTTTCTTACATGTCTTGCAGTACTTAGGCATGTAATTATACTTTATCTTGATCCATTTAGACTCCTCAGATCCAGTTTCATCTGCTTCTTCAATAATCTTGATCCTTTGTGGCAGTATAGCAAGTAAATTAACTTCCACCTTGACCTTAGCCCAACTACTTCTTGTGCCATTTTGTGTAGCCAAATCAACATGTAATGGCCTACCTACTACATTGGCTAATGAGAACACAAAGTACTTACCAAAGAAATTAGGACCTAGAAATTAGGAGGTAGGTCCTAGAAGGAGATCCAAGCAAATGCAATACGTGTTTCAACATCTGGAGACCACCATGGACTCCATTTAGTGCATCTCATCTGCCAAAACTCCCCTTGAGCCTTCAAATAAAATGTTGGTTTGGACAATAGGTGAATATAATCCTCCATCAACGATAATTTAATCAAACATGTGTATATTCAATTAAACCTATTGAACATGATCCTTTAAGTTCACACTGGATTGGTATTGCCTTCCCCAACTCTTGGATCACTAGTTTTCCATATAAAAAATTTTCCAGAACTGCTAGATGAAGTCCTTGTTGCACAATTGACTGTTTAACCTCAGCTTTCTTCAATCTTACCATTGGTTCTCCTTGTAAAAACTCGACTGGTTTTAGGTTTATGGTATTTGCGTGCATAGGAGCATTTAATGATTGGGGATGGAGTAATTTTTCATAGCTTTGGGTTGTTGTAGGGTTAGCAGGTGTTTGGGGGATTGGTTTAGGGTTAGAAGACGACTTCCCAACCTCCATTGAAGGCTAGGCAGTGGCCGGTACGACTATGGATGATCTTTCTCTCTCTAGTTGCTTCCAAATCGCCCAGAATCGCCTTAGCTTCTCTCTCTAGGTGCGCGCGTATGGGGTTTCCCCCCTAAGGGTTCAATGCATGTCTCATACAATTTAATTTGCAAAGAAGAGGAATGCCCTTTGACAGCAAACGCTCTCTTTTTTAGCAACAACCCGAGGACACAAATCATCTATTTTTACATTACAAAATTGCTGCTCAATTGGGGAATGTCTTTTTTTTTTTTATCATTTTGGGCTTAACATGGATAATGCCTAGAGTTATTTAGGAAGTATGGTCATATTTGGAAGTTTACAATCACAATCTTTGAGTGTTGAAGATGTTTTTCAACCTAAATCTAGACAACTCCAAGTTTTCTTTCTTTCTTTTTTCTCTCTCTTTTAATCAAGGACAAGTTTCTTATTACCAGCTTACATACATAGATATTATGTTCCAACATCAAATCAATATCTAAAACGGCTAAGTTAGTGAATATCGGTTAGAAAAAAACTAAAATATAATATAGCCAAAAAATACAGCATAGATGGCCAGTGCTAGAGCTGGGAGGTAGACTTGCCAATGACTTGAAGATGGCAAAGAACCTATTTTCACACCTTCAGTCTGAACAAACTTACAATAGGAACTTGTTTAAAATATTGTGGTGGGCATCTTTGCCAAATGGGTAGGTTCTTCGGAGGCTATTAGAAATTAGGCAGTAAACACATCAAATATGACATTGAATCAGGAACATGCTGAATTATAATCTCACTAAATGTTGCTTAAGATGTTTCTACCTTACAATTATTTTATTTTATTTTAATTTGTTCCTTTTTTCATTGGTTAATTCATCAAAGTGTTTGGGATCAACCACGAAAGATCCTTAAGACCCACACACCTCTTTTTGGCTGTTTGTCTCGTAGGCTATTACATGCAACTGTACTGATGACAGGGGGATTAAAGTACGGGAGCGATCTCTGAAACATGAATTGACGTATATCACAGATACAATCGTAAGTAAGATATGAAAAAGTGGGTTACATGAGGAAAATAAAAACATTCCACTCACTCGAAGAGCTCATGCAGCACCAAAAGAACATCCGCCTGAAGGATGACCTTAATAGTTTCACTCTTGCTCACAGCAGGATGAGAAATGATTTCTTTGCTAGAGCAGTATGCCTTAAAAGACGCATCCATACCACTAGAAAAGTAATAAAGTGCTAGCATGCATTTCTTAGCACCTTTTCATCATCTTTTGAAGTAACGAGGTCACGAAGAGCTCGGATTACTGGTTTCACCTGAAAATTGGATTGTAATCAGTAATGTTTTGCATCAAATTATTGTAGAAAAAAATTCAACAGTAATAAACCTACATTCTCAAAAGGCAGTTTTGGCATGCCTCCATAAAAACACATATATATATAGTCCACTTGGCTTTTCTCAACATTGAAATCTTGTTAGTGTTGTTCAAAATTTTCAGCAAATCATCCAAAGCCCTACAGTCGAGCATAATCACGACCTATAGTGGAGAGAGCAACAACTCCCAATTTCCACACCGCCTATAGTTGGAAGGAAAAAACAATCAATATGATAATAAACATATCCTCAGTCTATACAGCATAAGGGTCTGCCAATTTTAAAACATACCCGCTCACGAACATTATCATTTGGAAAATGCAGAAGTTTTAAGAGTTTCCAGTAGCCTATTACCAAATCAGTTAGCTCCAACAAATTTGGAATACTGTCTATGACAGACCCATGAGCTTCAAACTACAACCAAAAAACCATAAGAATAAAGCAAGTGTGAAGCTACACGCACAAGACATAAAAGAAAGCACAAAAGGTGATCAACACATCACTCTCTACCTTGAAAGCTGATGAATGCTCTTTCCCTAGAATTTCATTGAGTATAGGAACAACTTTACCAGAGTCTATAACATCTACTAGAGAAGTGAAATCTGTGAATAAAAATTTGAACGTAAGTGATATGCAAGCTTTAATAAAATCAACAGAAACAAAACTGGGGTAGTCATAGTCACACAGCGTCATAGAACATTTCTCGGAGTTGTTTGATCGCCAACTGCTTCTACAGATTGCTAACATCATACTTAAGAACAACAACTATTGATGGAAGATCTAACTGTAAACCAAAAAATCAATTAACATTCAAAACCATATTCAGCCTATAGTTGGAAACAAAATACAATCAGCTTGCTAATCATCAGAGATTTAGTCTATCCAATATAAGGGGTCTAAAACACACCGGATCCGACTGCTTAATGTAAATCTACCTGGTTTCTAAGAACATAAAAGACTAACATATGACTCTAGTATTCAAGTATTACCAATCATGTCACGTCCCAAACCTGGGCCTGGACGTAACACGACACTCGGTGCCTAATTACATGTGACCGAGTGAACTAACTGGCTGGCTGAATCAACATGTGATATCATAACATACTAAATATGGAAGATAAACTAACACATGATAATATATTGAAAGTATTGATGATATAAAATAAAAATGCAGAAATACTAATACAATTCTGAAACATATTTGTAGCCAACATAGCATAACATAAAAAGCATGAGACTCTGTCTAACTGTTACTCTAGTCTATGAAACCTTTAATGATGTACTGAAAACATTGACTGTCTGAAAATACTGAAGGATTGTAAAGTAATGATAATGCCCCGAAAGAATCGGGGATCACCAAACAGCTGATACGAGAGTCCTAGTGCTCTGAATCGTCAACCTGTAAATCATTACCTGCATTGTGAGATGCAGGCCCCGGGAAAAAGGGACGTCAGTACATTTGAATTGCATTGGTATGTAAAGCAACTGAAAGAAAGAACTATAAATGCTGAAACTAATACTCAGCTAAAAACTGAGAATTGATAATTAATAACTGAAATGATAACTATTGAAACTGAAACAGAAACTGAAATGATAACTGATAGCTAATAACTGATAGCTGATAACTGAAATGTTAATTGATAACTGATACTTGAAATAATAACTGATAACTGATAACGGAAATGATAACTGATAGCTGAACTGAACAAAGGAAGTAAGGTTATGAATACTCACTCTTCTGAATAATGAACAACCTATTTATCTGAGAAAGCTACAGCCTCGGGCCCAATATATATGTGACCAAGCTACGGCCTCAGGCCCAAGTATATGTATATATAACTACGGCCTCAGGCCCAAAAATGCATAAAGAATAAACTACGGCCTCAGGCCCAAACATGCATAAAGAATAAATTACGGCCTTCGGCCCATTTATGCATAAAGCATATAAACTACGACCTCAGGCCCAAATACAGGTGTTCAACATTCAGGAACTGGGAATCAAACTGCAATACATGATAGTGAAATACTGAATCACCCTAAGTTACATGATACTGGAATACTGGACCACATTGAGTTACTGATCGGTGCAAACCCTACACCACTACAAAGTGGCGAGAGCGGCCGAAACAAGTTTTACCCGAGATGGTCGGGATCAAATCCACAGGGAGTTAGAATTGGGAATTGGATTCCTATCTAAACTAGCAGTGCATAGTGCTCTTAATTACACTCCCAATCATATTTGTTTGTTTTGTTACTTCTAATTTTATGATAATAGTATGCTAAATTAAACTAAGAGTGAATGCTTGTAAGGTTTTCTAAAAAGTTAAAGAGGCACTAGGGAAGTGATTTTCTCCTAGGTGAATACTTGACGGGACCTAAAACCTAAGGGAAAAAGTTATGTTGGGGATTGCGATATAGCCAATGCACAGAATTACTCACTATATACCTTTCGGTAGCTTGAGTGACTTTGCCTAATAGACTTTCTCAAGACGATTGGGTGTCAAAATTGTGCAAGCAAAATAAGCTCAAGTCGGGTATTACTATCTCTTGGTTTAACCCTTTAATTGGGGCTATCAATCTCTTGATTACACCCCAATTCTTTGTTGGACTAATTATCCTACACTCAAGCTCTCTTTCTCAAGAAGAGTCCAAGTCAAATAGGCACAAATTAGTGTTTGCAACCACTAATTCAACATGGAAAATACAAATCAGTCCAAATATCAACTACCCATAAACATCTAATCCTTAAATCAAAAGACCCATCAAATACCCACACTGAGGTTGAGCCACAACCCTAGATAATGGGTCTAGCTACTCATAATAATGGAAGAAATCATGAAAATAGATAAAGAATAACCCATAAGATTTAATTACAAACTAAGATAATGAAGATTCAATGTTAAAGTAGCTACAAATTACTCAAAATAGAACAAAGCAGTCGTTCACATGCTCTGGAGTCTAACAGATTACAAAAGATACCCTAAAAATGTGAAAAGGAAGTATTTATGCTAGGCCAAATTTTCTAGATAAAAATACCCTTGCAGAGGTACCACAGACCGCGGAAAAATGCACCGTGGCCGCGATGAGTCTTTTTAGCTTGACTTTCTGGGTCTCTGAATCTGGCCACCGCGGACCACATAAAATGCTCCGTGGCCGCGGTGGCTTTATTACGGTCCGCACAAAATGCTCCGTGGACCGCGCTGGCTTCAATTGTCCAAACTACCAACTCTCTGAATCCTCTCTCCGCAGACCACATGAAATGGATTGCAGCCACGAAGAGGGTACTGTGGTCCGCACAAAATGGGTTGCGGCCGCAGTGCTTGAGCTTTCAAAATCTACACCTCTCTAAATCTCCTCACCGCGGACCATAATAAATGAATTGCGGCCACGGTGGGTCTGTTGCAATTGTGCTTTGATTTGTTCTTGGTACTTGTGCATGTTTCACTCCTTTTTGAGCTGGTTTTGACGATTTGTCACCTTTTTTTGACCAAACCCTGCAAACAAGCACAACATGTAAGCCTTTGGGACTATTTGTATACATTTTTAACCAAAACTCAAGTAAAATGGAGTGAAAATGAACTAGAATCCCTAGTTATCAACTCTCCCAAACTTAAGCTTTTGCTTGTCCTCAAGCAAACAAAGTAAGTCCAACCTCTTTAAGAGTAAAACCAAGAAAATTTAGCTGACCTAAAGTGACCTCATCTAGCATCAATTGGGACTAACAATTGCCCACAAATCAAATGAATCATTGCCAACATTCAATCTTTTAAGCACCACGGATTTAGTGTGACACAAGAGTATCAAGGATTAACTCAACCCATCAAAGAAACTCTTTCTACTACTTTGGTCATTGTGGACCCCAAACTCATACATCCTCAACTCTTCCTAAGCAAACCTCACTTTTAGATTGAAGCACTCAGAACAAGGATTGTGGAAACACATGCATCTCGCTTAAAGAAAGGTCACAAGTCCGGCTCTAAGTACCATAAGCTTGCCCCTTATGTGAGTCACCAACTCAAGATCATATAGGGCCTTTTGTGGAGATGTAGTGAAGGCTTTTAGTTCAGGGTAGGAAATATTTGGTCTAAGTAGGTTCCATCTTCCCTTAAGCACTTCATTTCTTCATTTTGGCACGCATTCTCTTGACTATTTGAGTCATTTACTCCTTTCTTAGGGGTTAGAACGACACACTGTCACTCTTTCTTGTTCATTTCAAACCTTTTTCTCCTTTCTCAATTTTTCACACCTTTCATCTCTTAACTTTTATTGAATCCCTTCATATTTTTCTACCTTGATCATTCTTTTTGACTTTTTGATTTTCTTTCTTTTTCATTGCCTTTCCTTTTCTTCATTTTGTACCTTTTACCACTTTGTTGCATTCCTCTTCTCTCCCCCCAACTTATGCTTTTGTCTTGTGCTAAGGAAAGATCGGGTGCCAAGAGAGGGTCTTTTTAGAACTGGTAAAGGCTTGTATCATAGTTTTTGCAAGTAAAAGGGCTATGGCTTAAAAGGGTTGACTAGGGATAGTATTATTGGTAGGCTATGGAAGTTTTCAAGATATCATTCGGATCAAGGAGAGCCTATAATCACTTCTTAAGTCAAACTACACTTAGGCTTTTGCCTAGACAAACATTCAGGGCAAGTTCTAGACTAATGGCACGGGACTTGAACTTGCAATTCAAATTCTCACCACACAAGCTATAGGATTGATAAAGAGATAGAGTCAGGGGACCACAACAACCTTAGTTAAAATTTGAGCAACACGAATGGTCTCGAAAAATCATTTGATGATTATCGGCGAACACAAGAGTCTTAAGGTCACAACTTTTACCATCCTATACACTTTGTTTTTGACCATAAGATCAAAGGCAAATGTGCTAAGCCCAAGTGAAGCTTTGCTTGAGGCACCATCACTCACTAACTACTATTTACACAAAAACAAAAAGAAAACAGACTCAAACCCTTAAGAAGGTTTTCATGCCATCCATCATGGGGAAGAGCCACCCGGTTCACACAAATTCCATCTTTGGAAAGAACCATGGCATTAAGAAAACCAAAGGCTTATTGAACTCAAAAACGCAAAATAAGAAGCTACCAAAATGAAATAAGAAGCTATGAAAGAAGTGGAAAGTATGATGAATATGTACAAGAGGGGATTTAGACGAATATACATAAGGGGGAATGAATATATACGTCAGAAAGTAACTTTATATACAGACCAAAGTTGCAAAGTATGAAAAGTGAAATAAAATGGTAAAATTATGTACATACCAAAAGTGAAAATCAAAGCATAATAAAAAGAAAATAGTATCATATTACAACACCAAATCATTCAAATAGGGCTACCCCCTCAAATGAAAGCTAGCATTGTCCTCAATGCTAACTAACCAAAAATAGCTCAAAATAAAATAGAGAGTAAAGAAAACTCCCTATTGGCCCTCCATCTGCATAGGATCAAGAGTCTGGGTCCCTCAGGCCTCGGACTGCTCAGGAACCTGTGACTAGATCCTTATAACCTGTGTTTGCATTGGGACATGGGCCTGTACTGGGTCTTGGGCCTTCACTGGGGCCTAAGGCTGGCTAGAGGAACCTCCCTACGGGTCCTCCAACTCTATCACAACATCATTAGCATGGGGAATCACCCTCTTCCTTTTTGTTGGCCTCTCCACCTCCTGCTCCGGCTCAGGCTGGGTTGCTAGAGCCAGGTCATGCAATAATAGATCCAGGGGCAAGTGATCAATCTTCAATTTCTCTACTTCCACCCTCAAATCTTTCACTGGCTCCTTTGATGCCCGAGTCTTTCTCAACTTCTTTGTTTCCTTTGTCAGCTCCTTCAATACTTTGCCATGAGAGCCTACAGCCTCCAAATTAATTGCTGATTCTCCAGGAGCTTCTTATGGTTGTCTAGAAGCTCCTTGAGAGTATCCTCCACTGACTGTGGAACCTATGGCTGAGGGGGTATAGACTGGGCTACCACCGAGCTAGAAAGCACAGACAGCTTAGAAGTCGCTGTCTTCATCCAGTTGCTGATACTAGCAAGGGTTTGGCTCAAACGGTATGCAGTCAATAGGTAAGATGAGGATGAGGGGATATCTGGAACTGTGAAAGTAGAGGGTCATGGGGAAATGTCTGGTGTAGCTGAGGGAGGCTAAGAAGAAGCTACTACTACTACTACTGGCTCTTCAGACTGGCTAGTAGAAGCAGTGGCTTTACCTTTCGGATCTTTAGGGTTGTCGTCACCCTTGAGGTTGTACCTGGAGAAGGGTGCCTTTGGTTTCACCTTTGCATCAAACTTTCTTTTCTCCACATCTTGATCCTCAAAGTACATGGTTAGGAAATGTGGGAAGGGGTAGGATCTATCACCTTCATTCACCACATGTGTAATCACCCTGGACATAACATTCCCGATATTGATCATGTACCCTGCCACGATAGATACCACCAGTATAGCCCGGGAGATAGGAAGAGAGTTCTCGTGAGTGGTGAGGTCTAGTCTGCTGCACACAAAGGTCTCCCACCCTTTCGCCTCAAAGTTTAGGGTTCTCCTCAAAATTTGGACCCCTGTTGTAAACCATGCTGAGGTTGTACCTAGGATTGCCAAGTACTCTGCTAACCACAGACGGGCATCCTCACCTAATGCCACCTTCTCTAGGTACAATATTTCATCCTCCTCTGAGAAGCCCAGGTAGTCATTGATTGTTTTTCCATCAAATTTCACTGTCAAGTTCCGCACCTTAGTCACTTTTGTGCCCTTTTTGGTGTGGGCAACATTTGCATAGAACTCCTTGACTAGGTGCTCATATGCCTCCTCCACGTTGCCTATGAAATAGTCCCAACCAGTTCTCTGTCTGAATTGCCTCTGCACATTAGGGTTGTGAGGCAGAAGGTCCTTGTCAATAAATCTCCGTTCAAGTATCAGCTTCCTCTCGGGCCACCACTCACGAAATTTATGGTAAGCAACCTCACTGACAAACCTTCTTTTCCACACCTCGGTGTGTCTAGTTCTCTCCACACCCCCGGGTTTGTGGCACACCCCCACCCTCTTCATCCAGAACCTCATTGTCGACAGGATCCTCTCCGGGTGATGAAGCAGTAGGAGAAGTAGATGTTGTACTGCCACTGCCCTCAACTGAGCCTCAGACAACTTAGAAGAAATTGCAACTGAAGCTTGGGCAGTGGGGGAGCCCGAAGGTGTATCTCTCAATCTTCGCCTTTCTGGCCAGTCAGGAACATAATCCAGCACTGACTCGGAGTCGGATGCCTCCCGGGAGGGAAAATGCTCACTTCCCGAATAGGAAGCAGCTCTATCCGTAGCCCTGATAGACTTTCTGGTGTCTTTAATTGCTTGCCGAACTTGTGGGATCAATCTAATCATGCCTTGTCCCATACACCGGGAGGACTCTCCTTTTCCCTTTTGTTTTCCACCACCACCTCATGATTTAACCATTTTCAGTAGTGAGTTGCAACACAGATGATTTAGAAACAATGTTTGAATTGTGCAGTTAGGGCTTGGATGAACAGTACTTTTTACTATTGAGAGTGAGAATGGGCGAAAAGTTTTAAATGAAGGCCTAAGGTCCTATTTATAAGAAATAACCCTGGGACCCACCGTACCTACCCATCGCGAACCGCAAGACTTCAACTTGGCCACTCGCCTGAGGATGATAAGGGGTAGAAACTTTGTGATTGACACCATACTTTGCAAGTAAAGTGTCAAAAGCTCTATTGCAAAACCGATATCCCCATCACTTATGATTGCACGAGGAGTGCCAAACCTTGTAAAAATGTTCTTCTTGAAAAACGCAACAACACTCCGGGACTCATTGTTAGGCAAAGCCACGACTTCAACCTACTTTGAAACATAGTCAACTGCAACTAGAATGTATGTGTTCCCACACGAGCTAACAAATGGGCCCATGAAATCAATGCTCCATACATCAAAAATATCAACTTCAAGAATGGTATTGAGAGGCATCTCATCTTTCCTCGAAATTCCACCCGCTCTTTGACATTCGTTGCATCTCTTCACAAATTCACTTGCATCTTTGTACAAAGTTGGCCAGAAAAACCGACAACTAAGAACCTTCAAAGCGATCCTCGCCCCACCATGATGACCACCATAGGGAGAGGAATGACAAGCCTCTAAGATACTCAATTGCTCCTCCTCTGGGACACACCTTCGGATTACACCATCCGTGCAGATCTTGAACAAATACGACTCATCCCAATAGAAAACCAAACTATCCCATTTGAGCTTCTTCCTTTGGTTAGAAGAGAGCTCACACGGGATTATACCATTCACTAGAAAATTGGCCACGTCTGCAAACCATGGGATACCATTCACCGACATAGAAAGGAGTTGCTCATCGGGAAATGAATCATTGATCTCTAGGCCATCACGAGGCCTCCCCTCCTCCTCCAAGAGGGACAAGTGGTTTGCCACTTGTTTTTTACTACCCTTCTGGTCCACAATCTCCAAATCAAACTCATGAAGTAACAAGACCCATCACATCAGCTTAGCTTTGGAATCCTTTTTTGTCATCAAGTACCGGGTGCAGCATGATCAGTATGAACTATTACCTTGACACCCATGAGATACGGCCAAACTTTCTCCATTGCAAACACAATAGCCAAAAGCTCTTTCTCAGTCATCGCGTAGTTCACTTGAGCATATTCATTGTCTTATTCGCATAGTACACCGGGTGAAACATTTTGTTCACTCTTTGACCCAAGACCGCCCCAACCGTAACATCACTCCCGTCACACATAAGCTCGAAAGGAAAGCTCCAATTAGGTGCGGTAATAATTTGAGTGGTGGTCAACTTGTTCTTAAGAAGTTCAAAAGCTTGCGTACATCCCTCATTGAACACAAACTTGACATCTTTTTCCAATAACTTTCACAAGGGATTCGCTACCTTCGAAAAGTCTTTGATAAATCTCCTGTAGAACCGCGCATGCCCAAGAAAACTTCTAACTCCCTTGACTGAAGTAGGGGGAGGGAGCCTTGAAATCACATCTATTTTTGCTTTGTCCACCTCTATACCATGCTTTGAAATTTTATTCCCAAGAACTATTCCCTCCTCAACCATGAAGTGGCATTTCTCCCAATTAAGAATAATATCAGTTTCTTCACAACGGGCCAACACTCTATCAAGATTTTTCAAACATTCATCAAACGAGTCACCCACAACACTAAAGTCGTCCATGAACACCTCCAAAATATCCTCCACCATGTCAGTAAATATGGCCATCATACACCGCTGGAATGTAGCTGGTGCATTACACAACCCAAACGGTATCCTAGAAAAGGCAAAGGTACCATATGGACAAGTGAAGGTGTTTTTCTCCTGATCTTCCGGAGCAATCAAAATTTGGTTATACCCAAAATACCCATCCAAGAAGTAGTAGAAGGCACGCCCAACAAGTTTGTCTAGCATCTGATCAAGAAAAGGCAATGGAAAGTGATCCTTGCCGGTCACTTTATTCAACTTGCGGTAGTCCATGCACACCCTCCACCCGGTAACAGTCCTGGTAGGAATCAACTCATTTTGCAAATTGGTAACCACGGTCATACCATCATTCTTTGGCAAACATTGCACCGACAAAGTCCAAGAGCTATCAGAGATGGGGTACACAACCCCGGCATATAACCACTTGATTATCTCCTTTTTCACAACTTCTTGCATTGCCTCGTTCAACCTCTTTTGATGTTCCAAGGATGGCTTTGCATCATCTTCTAGAATAATCTTGTGCATACAGAATGCGAGGCTTATCCCCCGAATATCAGCTAAGATCCATCCAATTGCCTTCTTCCTCTTTTGGAGCACCGCCAATATGGCATCAATCTGCATGTTAGTAAGACAAGAGGAAAGAATAACTGGCAAAGTTGAACTAGGGCCTAAGAATTCATACCTGAGGTGTAGAGGCAACGACTTCAACTCCAACACCGGAGGTTCCTCGATTGAGGGCTTTATTGGTGGGGTCTTCCTATTCTCAAGATCCAAAAAGAGTTTTCGGGGCTCATAAGAGTAAGAGCCCATTCCATGTAAAGCATTGACACACTCCACCTGTCCTTCATCATCATTTAAATCTAGATTAAACAATATCGCCTCTAGAGGGTCCTCCACATTGATCATTGCACTAGTATTATCAACTATCACTGCCGTGACAAGATCCACAAAAGAGCACACTTCAGAACTGTTGGGCTGCTTAATTGACTTGCATACATGAAAGACCACTTTCTCATTGCCCACCTGGAAGGTGAGTTCCCCTGATTCCACATCAACTAAGGCCTTCCCAGTAGCGATGAAAGGTCTTCACAATATGATCAACACCTCATAATCTACCTCACAATCCAAGATCGCAAAATCAGCCATCAAGATAAATTTGTCCACCCGGATAAGAACATCATCAATTATACCCAATTGTCTCTTCATAGTTCTATCCACCATTTGCAACCTCATTGAAGTATCCTGAGGTTTCCCAATACCCAAAGTCTTGAAAACTAAGCAGGACATCAAGTTGATACTTGACCCCAAATCACATAGAGCCTTAGCAAAGTATGCACTCCAAATGGTGCAAGGAATGGTGAAAGCGCAGGGATCTTCTAGCTTCGGAGCCATTGAGTGCACGATTGCACTAACTTGATGGGTCATCTTGACAGTTTTACAATACATGGATCTTTTCTTTTACATCAAGTCTTTCATGAATTTAGCATAACCCGTCATTTGCTTTAGAGCATCCACCAAAGGCACATTTATGGATAAGCTCTTCATCATGTCAATAAACTTCTTAAACTGATTCTCATTTTTCTGCTTCACTGGACTTTGAGGATAAGGTGGAGGTGTCCTTGGAAAAGGAGCCTTGGCTTTAGGCACAACTGTTTCTGGCATGTCTATTATGTGTTCCCTAAATAGGTTCACTTCATTTTGAGTTTTCACCTCCGCATCTTGGATATCAATCCTCACTTCCTCACATGTTCTCATCAATCACATTTTCAACCACCAAAGGGATATCATCCTCTTGCAACTCAACTTCATCACTCAAAATTTCTTTTTGCTTGGAGGCATTAACATCAATGTCTCGTCCACTTCTTGTAGTTACCGCCATAACATGCCCGAAATTGTTCCCACCATTTGGGTTAACTATCGTATCACTAGGTAGAGCCCCCTTAGGACGAGTATTCAAGGATTGTGAGATTTGGCCTAATTGAACCTCCAAGTTTCTGATTGAAGTATTGTGGGAAGCCAACTGAGCATCAGAGTCCACATTCTTTTTCATCATCTGTTCAAACATCATTTCAAATCTCCCCATTTCATTATTGGAATAACTAGGACCTTGGGATGGAAATGGGGGTGGATTGTTCGGTTGTTGATACATTGGGGGCCTTTGAAAGCCTTGCCCCCGATTTCCTTAGTTGACATTGTTCCAACCACCTTGATTGTTGTTTCCACCCCAGTTGTTGTTGTTGCCATTCCAATTACACTGATTGTTCTAATTATTATTTTGGTTGTCCCAATTGGAATTTTGGTTGTTGTTCCCTCAATTTACTATTCCCTTGTTGTTGATTGCCCCAATTTCCTTGGGGTATCCATTGTTGTTGGTTGGAAGAATTGCCCCTTTAGCCCTAATAATCGTTCACATATTGCACTTCTTCATTCTGCTCATCATAACCATCATCTTGGAACCTACCACTATCTTGGTCAAATTGATCCGAACTCCTTTGGTTTTGTTTCCCTCTTTGTCTTCTTTTGTTCACTAGCATATTGACATCATCCATAGCATTTACTTGTCGTGGAGTTTGAACCTGTTGTAGTTGTGCCTTTGCAAGCTGGTTCATTGTGGTTGTCAATTCTGCTATTGTCTGCCCATGATCATGAAGTTTTTTGTGCAAGTGAATGACCGTGGGGTCACCCTGAGGCACATTTGCTCTGCTTTGCCAAGCGGAAGACGTGTCAGCCATTTCATCCAATATTGCATTAGCCTCATCATACAGTGTGTTCATAAAATTTCCCCCGGCGAGTTGGTTCATTATGCACTGATTTGTTGTGTTAATGACCCGGTAGAAGGTCTATTGTATCATTGCCTCAGTCATATCATTATTGGGATATTCCTTTACCATGGTCCGGTATCTCTCCCATACCTCATGTAGTGGTTTGTTGGGCTCCTGCTTGAAAGCTAATATTCCATCCCTCAAAGTTTCCATGTGCCCCGGTGAGAAAAACTTTGTAATGAATTTATCCGCCAACTCATCTCAAGTAGTGATGGAATGGTTAGGAAGTCGTTCAAGACAATCCAATACCTTCCCTCTAAGTAAGAAAGGGAACAATCTCAACCGAAGTGAATCCTCTGACACATTAGTTTGCTTGCTCCCCCAACAGGTATCCATGAAACCCTTGAGATGTTTGTAAGCATTCTGATGGGGTGCACCCGTGAAATACCCTCGTTGCTCCAACAAAGTCAGTATCACATTTGTAATTTGAAAATTGCCCGCCTGGATCCGGGGTGGGACAATTGCACTAGCATATCCTTGGTTGGGAAGCACTCGAGGAGCCACTCTTGAAGGTGGTGGGGGAGGGTCTGGAACATTATCATTGGTCTAGCGGCCTCTCTTTTGAGCTTGAGGCACTATAGGAACCTCATCATCAATATTATCATCTACTTCCTCCCACGGCGAAAGATCTCCAAGAGGTACATTGTTTGCAGCAATTTTGTACCTAATTTTGTGACACACAGAAATTAGAAACACAGAAGGAAAGAAAAATAGTACACAAAACTATTTAGATAGATAGACAAAACCGTTAGCTCCCCGACAATCGAACCAAAAAGTGATCGGTGCCAACCCTACACCACTACAAAGTGGTGAGAGCGGTCGAAACAGCTTTTACCTGAGATGGTCGGCATCGAATCCACAAGGAGCTAAAATTGGGAATTGAATTCCTATCTAAACTAGCAGTGCATAGTGCTCTTAATTACACTCCCAATCATATTTGTTTGTTTTGTTACTTCTAATTTTTATGCTAATAGTATGCTAAATTAAACTAAGATTGAATGCTTGTAAGGTTTTCTAAACATTTAAAGAGGCACTAGGGAAGTGACTTTCTCCTAGGTGAATACTTGACGGGATCTAAAACCTAAGGCAAAGAAGTTATGTTGGGGATTGCGATATAGCCAATGCACGAAATTACTCACTTTATACCTCTCGGTAGCTTGAGTGACTTTGCCCTAATTGACTTTCTCAAGACCAATTGGGTGTCAAACTTGTGCATGCAATATAGGCTCAAGTCGGGTATTACTATCTCTAGGTTTAAACCTTTAATTGGGGCTATCAATCTCTTGATTATACCCCAATTCCTTGTTGGAATGATTTTCCTAGACTCAAGCTCTCTTTCTCAATAAGTGCCCAAGTCAAATAGGCACAAATTAGTGTTTGCAACCACTAATTCAATATGGAAAATACAAATCAGTCCAAATATCAACTACCCATAAACATTTAAGCCTTAAATAAAAGACCCATCAAATACTCTCATTAGGGTTGAGCCACAACCCTAGCTAATGGGTCTAGCTACTCATAATAATGGAAGAAATCAGGAAAATAGATGAAGAATAACCCATAAGATTTAATTACAAAGTAAGATAATGAAGATTCAGTGTTAAAGTAGCTACAAATTACTCAAAATAGAACAAAACAGCCATTCACGTGCTCTGGAGTCTAACAAATTACAAAATATACACTAAAACTGTGAAAAGAAAGTATTTATACTAGGTTGAATTTTTTGGACAAAACTACCCCTGTGGAGGTACCGCAGACCATGGAAAATACACCACGGCCGCGGTGAGGCTTTTTAGCTTGACTTTCTGGGTCTCTGAATCTGGCCACCGCGGACCGCATAAAATGATCTGTGGTCGCGGTTGCTTCATTGTGGTCCACACAAAATGCTCTGCGGATCGCGCTGGCTTCAATTGTACAAACCACCAACTCTATGAATCCTCTATCTGTGGACCGCATGAAATGGATTGCGGCCACGAAGAGGGTACTGTGGTCCGCACAAAATGGGTTGCGGCGGCAGTGCTTGAGCTTTCAAAATCTGCACCTCTCTGAATCTCCTCACCGCGGACCGTACTAAATGGATTGCGGCTGCGGTGGGTCTGTTGCAACTGTGCTTTTACTTGTTCTTGGTACTTTTGCATGTTTCACTCCTTTTTGAGCTGGTTTTGACTACTTGTCACCTTTTTTTTACTAAATCCTGCAAAGAAGAACAACATGTAAGCCTTTGGGACTATTTGTATATATTTTAAACCAAAACTCAAGTAAAACGGAGTGTAAAATGAACTAGAATCCCTAGTTATCAGTTACATAATATTGAAATACTAAATAGGACTATACTGAGATATATATTCTTGAACTGATTATGAACAATGAAACTTCAACTGTTTATGGCATACTGAGTAATCTATTCTAAGACTCGGGGGCATCAAACCCAAGTCTATATTGAATACGCACTGAGCTCACAACGTTCAGAATGAAAGTGGTGAACGAGTTATGAAGATAGAGAATAAAAGTTCTACAACTATTCAAGGAACTAGGCTTAACTATATTTCTGAGGCAATTGGTAACGTCGTAAAAGAAACGTAGTGAAGGGAGAATCATTAAAATTCCCAAACATAGAGAGTTAGCCTCACATACCTTAACTTCCTGCTCTTGAGCGTAATACAACATTCTCCAACCCTTTCAACTTTAATCTATACCAATACAAGCCAAAGGGATTCCATATTAGCAATAATACTCATGTTTTGATTACTTAGGTATTTTCTCAAACACTTGGTGGAATAATGCTTCATGGTCCTTATTAATGGTGTCTCTACACCCAATAACACATTCTCTTGCTCCTAGATAAATTCTAAAGTCTCAAATGGATACAATTAACATCATTCTTTATCACCCATGAGGTAAACAATACCCTAAATCAATAATAAACAATCAACAACCCAAACCTATAATCCGTTCATGCTTTTCTATCAAACCCATTAACTCATATCTCATGAACTAGAGTCTATAATCATTAATACAATGCTAGAATCAATTAGAGGGTGAAGATATTACCTTCTTGACGTTCAATCTTCTTGAATTTGAGTTCTAGGGATTCTTCTCTCAACAATGATGTCCTAATCGAATATCTAATGATATGGAGGGTTTACCCATATTAACAAGATGTCGAGAAAATGAAATTAACTTAGAATCACCATTAGAATTTACCTTGGGTGGTGGAGGGACCCTTGAGGAGTTAGATTTTTTAGAGTTCCCATTTCTAGAGTAAGTTTTTATGTTTTGGGCTGTGGGGGACGAAGTAGGGCTTTAAAATGAACCCCATACACCTGGTAGGCCTGACCGTGAAAAATGGCAGTAACACTACCTCAGGAGCGCTACCGCGCTCGGGGCGCACTCAGGGCGCGCATATCGCATACTATTCTGTAAAACACGCCTAAACTTTTGCACAGAGATCCGTTTGGGCTATATAATATATCATTGGAAATATATTTCAAAGGCCTACAACTTTCATGCTTTGCATTTTCCCAAATACCTTACACATTTTCATTAAACCCCAATAGAAAACAAACCTTTTGCAAACTTAGTCGATTTTGTCAAATCTTATACACCTCACTTTCCATATGGATTTTGAAACAACTATTTTGCCCATAATCATCCCGATGGGACTTCACATGTCCAAAATATCACCTTACTACTCCTTTAACTCATTCATACCTAAGCCTAATTATGGGGTGTTACATTATCTCCCTCTTGGGATTCACCCTCGAATGATTGTCCTGATTGTAACTTCTGCTAACTTCGGACCTTAAACGGGTCGGTGGAAACATGAACTTTCATTAACACTTGTATACTAAACTGAATGAATACGTGATTACTGAATTGTTGCGATACTGAACTGAATGACTACTGCATTAACTGAATATTGGTCTGCCATGGATACGTGAATACTGAACTAACATGGATATATGAATATTGAACTGACACGAATATTTGAGTAATCTGAGTACTAAGCTGGCATGAATGTCTAAGTATTGGACTAACATAAGTAGCTGACTATTGAGCTGACATGAGTATCTGAGTACTTAACTGACATGAGTATTTGAGTACTGAACTGACATGAGTATCTAAGTACTGGAAACTTGAATATTATAACATGACAAGTGAAATACTGGCTATACCACCACTAATTATGGTAGAAACTCCAACTCATAAGTTAATTGACCGATCTTTCGTAAGAATCTATATGGCCCAATATAGCAGGGACTATGCTTCCCCTTCTTCCCAAATCTCATAACGCTTTTCATAAGCGAAACTTTCAGAAACACCCAATCATTAACTTGAAGCTTTAGGTCTCTATGCTGCATGCTCGAATAGGACTTTTGGCGACCCTGAGTTTTCTTCAAACACTCTTGAATCAACTTAACTTTCTCTATAGTCTGATAGACTAAATCGGGTCCTAACAACTCCACTTCTCCAACTTCAAACCAACCAATTGGTGATCTACACCTTCGCCCATATAGAGCTTCTTACGGTGCCATATTGATACTAGAATGGTAGGTTATTATTAGCAAGGTCAATGAGAGGTATGTGATCATCCCAATTACTTTTAACATCAAGGACATATCCTCAACTGTTTGAACAATGCACTCTGCTTGGCCATCTTTCTGAGGATGAACGCATGCTTAATCATTTCTGAAAGAACTTCCAAAAGTTCATTTTAAACTGAGCACCACAATCTGAAATGACGGACAACAGATTCCCATACATCAGACGATTTCCTGAATGTACAACTTGGTATAATCTTCTACTGAATCTGTAGTTTTTTTACTGGCAAGAAATGTGCTAACTTGGTAAGTCAATTTACAATCATCCAATCAAATCATGCTTTTAAAATGAGAAAGATAATCCCGTTATAAATTTTATATTTACCATCTCCACACAAAATATGTGTATTCTGTGATAAAACACTAGACTTTCTGCTGTTCGACTTTAACTTGCTGACAATTCAGACAATTGGCTACAAGTCTGCGACGTTCTTTTTCATGTCGTTCAACCAATCAATCTCCTTGGTCATGATGCATATTTGGGTAACCTGGATAGAAATAATACCAGGAATTATAGGCTTCTAACATGATCTTTCCTTTTTAAGTCCATCCATGTCTGGAACACACAATCTGTCTTGGTACCTCAAAGTACCATCATCTCCCCCTTATTCAAAAGCCATCGTCTTATACCTGTGAATCCCCTCTTTCAACTGCAACATGTAGGGATTATCACATTGTATCTCCTTCTCTTCAGCTACTAAGGAGGAATAAGTCATGTTCTAGACAACAACTCTGTCATCTTCGGAGTTCGAAGTCGAATTCTTATCTTGACTGGTGAACTTCTTTCACCAGAGTTCTCTTATCTACCTCAATCATGAGTTATACTTCTCACATTTTATTTTCTTAAGCACTTCTTTAAAACACTTATAGCATTGTTGTGACCTAAGTCTTTGACCAGTACTCCGAAGACTAGAGTCTCGTGCAAAGGCACTACCCTCGTGACACATAACTAGGCATGATTTTATAGCTTTTCTGTGACCACTTTATTAACAATAACTAAGCTCGGCGATCATTATACTCACTTTATATTTCTTACACATGCTAGACATATTCCTTGTAGTAATTATACAACTTTCCCTCATTACCGAACTAATTTTCTTTTTTATATCCCATGCTAACTATTCGGGTTTCAAATCACTAACTAGACTTACTAAAAATTTTCACATCACCCCTTAGACCAAAGGTCTTATACTTGCGGATCCTTCTTTTTGTTGGGATCCAAATAACTTTCCTTATTTTCTACAATTCTTTGCACTCTACGTCAATAACGACTCATCTTCCAACTTACATTTGAGCTAGGAAAAACTAAAGTATTCATATAATGGAACGCTAATGTATTCACAACTATCATACACAATCTTAATAATTTAACTCTTCTCTCACTATCAATCTTGGGAAGACCCCTTTTCGATAATTCTTAAAGGCTATTCTTCTGTAGTTGGCTCTCTTACTGCCTAGCTGATTTTTTTCACACTATTGTTGTACTTTGAGTTTAACTTAAACTCTTTGGGTTCTAACACGTGTTTGATATTTCAAGCTGCCATCCACTTACTAAAGTTAACTTGGCTAAGTGAATCAAATTGTACCTCTACTAGCTCTGCTAAAAGTGCTAATTCACTGTATCAACTCAAAACTTACTTATTATCCTTTTACTAACCACGTGCTAGCATCATATTTTCTTCTTCTACTTTGAATAACTAAAATGAAGCATAATGTTACTCCTAACTTCCCTCATCATCTGACCATATTCTTTTGCCGCACACTATCATTCTTTTTGAACTATGTACATGAATCACACTTAGGGAAATTTCATCTTTCTTAAACAAAATTTGAATATCTAACCCCTAACTTTCTATATACTTAAAAATCATATCATATTATTAACATTTGGGGTAAACACTTAGTCACATAACTTAAGAGAAGTTGCCATATCTTTTATCTTACATCAATAGCTGCTTCTTAGAGCAGCTTACTAACGTGGTACTTCTAGTTCTGATTTGAATAAATCTAAACAACTTAAAATTGTTCCCTGAAATTCAATATCGGCTGCTCTTGGCTCTCATTTTGTACATCATGTCTTCTTAGTCATATACATGAGTTGTACGAGCTCACATATTTGGTAATAACAAACGTTTCTGACTCCTAGGTATTTTGCCCTTAGGCTCTTTTCTGTCCAAAACTATAGTGACCAATGTTAGGGTATGACATCTGAACTATCATCATTCCGCATGTGGATCTATTTTCAAGAATTAAAAGAAATTGTTCTCTGATGTAAAACACATATAAATACACTACCATGCACAAACATATGCTTTAAAGTATACCATCATCTAATAGATCACTTCGTGTGCCATCCGGTGAGTCTTCGGTCTTAATCCAGACCTAAAATATGCGAAGGTTTCTCTATAATCATTGATACTTACATTTTCTTTGAGAACCCATATGCATCACTGTATACTCACCAGTCACCAGAATTTTGATACACTGAAAATTGGAGATCTGGTAACTGAATAACTGATAATTGGCATACCAAATAACCATAAACTTGCTAGCTGAAAGGCCGCTAAATGGTAACTAAGATAAGCTGATAACCATAAAACATGATAACTGCTTTTTCTACTTTCTGATAAGGTTATGCTCTAAACTGTACTACTACCCATTGCATCCCACTTTTAACATCATCTTATGTCTCATTTGTTACCAGCTTATACTCCATAATTATACCCCAATGGGAATCATCTTCTCTAAGAACATGAGTTTTCTTTTCCTGCATGTTGGGCATCCAATACATTTGGAATTCGATAGGAAGAGAAGGTTTATTTCTCTAAGCTTCATGGCACGATCTAGAGTAGAAAAAGATGAGACAATCCTGGATGTCTTGGTAGTTAACCGTTTATATGAGTGACCAGCACAAACATATAAAGGAAACTCCACTGGACACAACTTCATAATCTCCCTAAGACTCTTGAACCTAGGGTTCTGATACCAAGCTTTATCACGCCCCGAACTTGGGCCTGGATGTCACACGGTACTCGGTGCCTAACTACATGTAACCGAGTGAACTAACTGGCTGGCTGAATCAACATATGATATCATAACATACTAAATGTAGAAGATAAACTAACACATGCTGATATACTAAAAGAATGGATGACATAAAATAAAAATGCGGAAATACTAATACAATTCTGAAACATATTTTCAGCAAACATAGCTTAACATAAAAAGGCTGAGACTCTGTCTAAGTGTTACTCTAGTCTATGAAGCCTCTAATGAAGTACTGAAAACATTGGCCGTCTGAAAATACAGAAGGACTGTAAAGTAATGATAATGCCTCGAAAGAACTGGGGATCACCAAACAGCTGATACGAGAGTTCTAGCGCTCTTAATTGTCAAAGGAAGTAAGGTTATGAATACTCCATCTTCTGAATGATGAACAACCTGTTTATCTAAATAAGCTACGACCTCGGGCCCAATATATATGTGCACAAACTATGGCCTCAGGCCCAAGTATACGTATACATAACTACGGCCTCAGGCCCAAAAATGCATAAAGCATAAAAGCCTCAGGCCCAAACATGCATAAAGCATAAACTGCGGCCTCAGGCCCAAGTATGCATAAAGCATATAAACTATGGCCTCAGGCCCAAATACAGGTATTCAACATTCAGGAACTGAGAATCAAACTGCAATACATGATGGTGAAATACTGAATCACCCTGAGTTACATGATACTGGAATACTGGATCACACTGAGTTACATAATACTGGAATAATAAATAGGACTAGTCTGAGACATATATTCTTGAACTGATTATGAACACTGGAACTTCAACTGTTTATGGCATACTAAATAATCTATTTTAACACTTTGGGGCAGTAAACCCAAGTATATATTGAATACACACTGAGCTCACAACGTTCAGAATGAAAGTGGTGAATGAGTTATGAAGCTAGAGAATAGAAGTTCTACAACTATTCAAAGAACTAGGCTTAACTATATTTCTGAGGCAATTGGTAACATCGTAAAAGAAACGTAGTGTAGGGAGAATCATTAAAATTTCCAAATATAGAGAATTAGCCTCACATACCTTAACTTCCCGCTCTTGAGCATAATACAACATTCACCAACCCCTTCAACTTTAATCTATATCAATACAAGTCAAAGGGATTCCATATTAGCAATAATACTCATGTTTTGGTTACTTAGGCATTTTCTCAAACCCTTGGTGGCATAATGCTTCATGGTCCTTATTAATGGTGTCTCTACACCCAATAACCCATTCTCTTGCTCCTAGATAAATTCTAAAGTCTCAAATGGTTACAATCAACATCATTCTTTATCACCCATGAGGTAAACAATACCCTTAATCAATAATCAACAATCAACAACCCAAACCTATAATCTGTTCATTCTTTTCTATCAAACCCATTAATTCATATGTCATGAATTAGAGTCTATAATCATTAATCCAATGCTAGAATCAATTAGAGGGTAAAGATATTACCTTCTTGATGTTCAATCTTCTTGAATTCGAGTTCTAGGGTTTCTTCTCTCAACAATGATGTCCCAATAAAATATCTAATGATATGGAGGGTTTACCCATGCTATAAGATGTTGAGAAATAGAAATTAACTTAGAATCACCATTAGAACTTACCTTGGGTGGTGGAGGGACCCTTGAGGTGTTAGATATTTGAGAGTTCCCCTTTCTAGAGCAAGTTTTTATGTTTTGGGGCTGTGGTGGACAAAGTAGGGCTTTAAAATGACCCTCCATGAGCGCGCCCGTTCACCTGGTAGGCCTGACCGCGCAAAATGGTAGTAACACTGCCTCAGGAGCGCGACCGTGCTCGGGGCGCGCTCAGAGCGTGCATATCACGTACTGTTTTGTCAAACGCACGTAAGATTTCTCACAGAGATCCGTTTGGGCTCCATAAATATATCGTTAAAAAGTTATTTCAAAGGCCTACAATTTTCATTCTTTGAGTTTTCCCAAATTCCTTACACAGTTTCACTAAACCCCACTGGAAGACAGACATTCTGCAAACTTAGTCGATTTTGTCAAATCTTGATTTTGAAACAACTATTTTACCCATAATCATCCCGATGGGACTTCACATGTCCAAAATATAACCTTACTACTCCTTAAACTCATTCATACTTATGCCGAATTTATGGAGTGTTACAAATCAAATTGCTCAAAAGGCTAGATGGATATACACAATGTACTGATAAAAATAAGAGAAGAAGAAGAAGAATGTCACAACAACAGATGGAATAAAAGGGCGATGCAAAGAGTAGAGAAGAAGGGAAGAAGATGAAGAAGATCATATCTGGAGCTTAGCCTTGAAAAAGAAAGAAGAGCATCTGAAAAATCGTAGCTTAAGTCGTTTGAAACCACTAAAAGAAAAGAGTCCCAAAGTCGGTGCAAGTGCTCTTCAAAATTAGGGATTTGGTCGGTTCTTATAGATCTTTTAGGTTGTTGGCTATACCTAAAACATTTTCTATTCTTTGTTTTGTTCTTAGACATATGTTCAACAATCGTACACCGTAATTAAATTAGCAATCATTTTTATATTATAAAATGCTGATGATTTCTTTAGAGTCTGTTTCAATTGTTAATGGAGTAAGGTTATGCTGTATAACTATGTGAAGTCCTGCATGTAAAGCTCTTAATTCAGAAAAGTATATTGGTGGTAAAATTAATTGTCTTGTTAATAATCCAGTTACGATTATGATTTATCTCTATTAAATCTATTAATGCCTCCTTTCTCGTGTTATAACCCATTTTAACAAGTTGATTATAATTTTGGTAGGACTGTTAGTCAAAATATTGCCTTATTTTTGAAGGATTTAGTTTTTGCTAAGGCAAAATTTTATGTATTTGTACTATGGATGTTAGTTTCTTTATTTCATAAGAGGTTCTGTAAGCAATATATTGACTCATACCATGGTCGTACAGTGATACTATTGAGATATTAATATTATATTATAATTAATGTGTGTGTATATATAATTCAGGTATTATTGAATTTTGTTGATATTCGATTGGTTTTCTGTATTATAAGTTCTATAATATTTTTGTATAGACCAAAACAATTGTATATTTATTATGGTGTATAAATCACTTTTAGGACCAGGTTTTTTGTCCCTGTAGACATTTAGGGACTAGCTGCTACCTTGTGCTTAAGGTGTTTAGGGACCAGAAATATGGTCTCTAGAATGTGTTTCTAATGACCAGAAGATCGCCGATCATTAAAATATTTGGGGACCAGTGAAGAAACCTCGCAGCTATTGATTTTTAACGACGGAGGCAATAACAATGGGTCGCGGCCAGATTTCTCCGGTCGCTATTGACCTTTAGAGACTAGAAACTAGCTTTTAGGGACTAGGTTTCTCTTAGTTCATGGCCATTTTTCTTGTAGTGAATGGCCTAGAGCATCGCAATTGCGAGCTCCTTTTCGTGAACATATAGAACAAAATCTCCCCAGCCTAATTCCTTCATCACGAACGCGAGTTCTTCTTCGCGTTCGCGAAGAAGGAAACCAGAACAACATATATCAAAATTTTGGACTTAAATCTAAGTGGTCCGAACCTCATCTGAGCCACTTGGCGACCCTGTCTAACTGCACCGACAAGTCCATAAACATAATATGGACATTCTCGAACCCTCGGAACACGTAAAACCACATCGAAACTAAGAATCGCACACAAAACCAAATTGAATCAACTTATGAACTTCAAACTTTTCATCTTACTCCGAACGCGCGGAATCACACTTAAACTATTTGGAATTACACCAAATTTTGCGTACAAGTTATAAATCACCATACGGAACAATTCCTAGGCTCAGAATTCCAAACGGACCTCGATAACACCAAAGCCTAATCCAAACCAAATTTAAAGAATTCGAAAACCTTCAATGAACCAACTTTCAACATTAAGCGCCAAAACACTCCCGGGTCATCCGAAACTCGATCCGAACACAAGATCAAGTCCAAAATTATCATACGAACCTATTGGAACCGTCAAATCCCGGCTCCGAGGTTGTTTACGGAAAATGTTGACTCAAGTCAAACTTGGCCATCTTAGCCACTATTAAGGAACCAAGTGTTCCGGTTTCCACCCGAACCCTTTCAAACCCAAACTAACTATCCCTGCAAGTCATAAAATAGTAAAGAAACATACGAAGAGTCTTAACTAGGGAAGCGGAATTCTAGAAAGTAAAATGATCGGTCGTGTCGTTACAGTCTTGTTCTTACTAGTGGGGTATAAATTAAAGTGGTGCTTAAATAAAAAGGGCATATTTTTGGGAAGTGATCTTGTTTGTGAAATTGAAGCGGGTTGAAGATGTGTTATTTGGTGATGTGCTAAAGTGCTTAGTAGGGTTAGCCACTATTCTTAAATATATCCTATCCGTCCCTTGCCCTCATTACAACCATAAAAAATCCTACTCTATTTTAGATCGAGTGAACCTACGTTAGTAGAAATTTACATTATGGGCAAGCCTATAGTACTAATTGCATGCATGTGACTTCTTTGTGAGAGTGAGATTTTCTTCGATATATGTGAGTCCTTAAATTATATTTGATCATGAGATTCGAATTTGTGGATTCAACTTACTCTCTTGTTCTTGTTGTGAGAGCACATGGTTTCACGAGGGATAGGTAATGTTATTAGACTTCTCTACAATATTGGTGTTCAAGCCATGGGTGCATTGTGACATTGAGTCGGTTTTTGAGGCTGGGATTGTTACGAGAATGTTGTGTTTGTTGTGAATGTTTTGAAGTACAACATAAGTAAAAGGGAAGTGTATGTGATTGCATATGCTAAGGTTTAATTGTTGCTATCAACCACTGTCATAGGTGTAGTGTGCTTTGAATGGTAGGAGCTTAATTTTGTTTCGTCGATTATAGTTGTGTTTTGCTCGAGGACGAGTAACGTTTAAGTGTCGGGTGATGATATTTGGCTATAATTAAATATTTTTATTGCATTACTTACCTTATATTTTGGTGCTTTAATACTAAATTGTATTATATTTGTGGTTAATTGATTTATTTTATATGTATGTACTTTGGAGATGAAATTAAAAATAAAATAAGAAAATATTGGACAAGACGTACAAATAAAAATGCGAGATTCAGCTCGTGGGAATTGTCATGATCGGTTAAAATAATATGGAATAAAGTGGGTCTAATGATTGGGAATATTATTATCCAATAATGGGAGACATAAGGGAAAGATGCAAAAGTAAAATATTAAGGAATGAATAGTGAAGCAGCAACGTTAGGCAGAAGTCAGGCGACGCTAGAGGCGTGCCTTGCGTTTAGCCTCGCGACGCTGAGCCCAGCGCGAGGATAATCGTGCGTTCCGCGTGGCGACGGACGGGTCCGATTTCGAGCCTATTTTGTCTCTTTTTTATCTTGGACTTAGGTTATTTTCGTCTAGGCCTTTTTACTACACATATAAATAGTCTTTAAACCTAATTTTTACATAATTTTGATAAAGGGAGAGTACAGAGCCGTTGTGAAAGCCGGGTTTCATCCTTTCTTCCACCAAACTTAGTAATTTTTATGTTTCCTTATATGATTTGTTGTTTGTCTACCATGTCTATGTGGAGCTAAACATCACGTTCAAGGATTATGGTTCTTTCATGAATATTGTTATTCGAACATTGATTTTGGTTTGTTGATTTATTTATTCAATCATGTGCTTAATTATTTGATTGCTTGATCACCAACTGAATACCATCTACGAATCTAGAGTTGAACTCGAAAGTAGGAATCCTATATTGCACATAGGATTAAGTAGAGCAAGTTCTTGAACCCAGACATCGGGGAATGGATTCATGCTCAGGATAGACATATCTTAATTGCCTTGTTGGTTATTATACCGGAACTACGAGCGCAGTCTTGTTGATTCTAACTCTATAGACATATATGCGTTAGGTTATCTTGGACAGGCAAGTAAGAAATCGATAGATTCTTATGAGCAATATTAACTCCGTCAACCCATAAACCAGATAAATTAAAGAATCAATTCAATTGAAGAATACAATATGATTGTTAGATAGCCCACAACTCTAGATCGTTTTCATCACATTGATAACATAAAAATCTACTTTTTCTTTGTTCAAAGTTCACTATTTATTTTCCTTTAGAGTAAGAACTCGATAGATTCTTATGAGCAATATTAACTCCGTCAACCCATAAACTAGATAAATTAATTAGTCAATTCAATTGAAGAATATAACAGGATTGTAAGATAGCCCATAACCTTAGATCGTTTTTATCACATTATAATATAAAAATATACTTTTTCTTTGTTCAAAGTTCACTATTTATTTTCCTTTATTTTGATTAGTTTAGAATCAAATATTTCTAGGTTTAATTCTTGTTTAGATAATTAGGATAGTCTAATTTAGTTAATAGATAATCACAAGTCCACGTGGGTTCGACATCCGTTTTTTAGTTACTTTAGTACTTGACGATCGCATATACTTGCATGTACGTTTGGCCGCAAAATCAGGAGATTGTCTGATTGCATGGTGTGCCTATTTTCATCATTTCACATAGAGTCCCTCAGTTTACTTCACATTTCTAGAGAGCAGTACAGAGTGAGTTGGGTACTCGGGTAGAGTTCAGCACGGCCTTTCATCTCGCAGACTGACGGGCAATCAGAGCGAACAGTCTAAATTCTAGAGGATATGCTCAGAGCATGTGTTATTGACTTCGGAGGGCAGTGGGATCGTTTCTTATCTTTGGCTGAGTTTGCTTATTGTGAGCACGTGATTTTTGTTTACACGACAATTACTCCAAAAGAAATCGAAAAATAAAATAAATGGTTTTGTTGTACAATTTTTGGAGTTTACGTGGCACTTTTGGCAGTTATTTGTAGTTTTGTTTGTGATTGTTTAGTTTTGTCGAATAAAAATACAAAAAATATATGTCGCATGTGAGTTTAGGATATCGTTCTACTATTAAGAATTAATCAAACCATAATTTGGTTTTAAAAGGAAAAATCACAAAAAATATGCATCTTTTATTCTATTTGTTGTCATTGAGTGATTTTATTTTAATTAAATGTTTAATGTGAGTGATAATTGTTGTTTAAGTATTAATTAATATTTGCATAGTTTTATTTTTATTTTACAATTTAGTTAGGAATTTTATTTAAATTAAAAATTAAAATAAGGAAAAGAAATGAGTTAAAATTAGATGAAATCGGAATTGGGCCATTTAAATTGGACCCAAAATCAGGCCCAAAAGCACTGTTTTACCCGGTCCAGATCAGCCAACCTCAGAGAACGTCCAAATGGCGTCGTTTTGATCATACTTGATCTAGGCCGTTGATCTCAGATGGATCAACGACCAAGATCACGTCTCCATACCCACGCCTGATACCCGACCCACTTAACCCCAAAGACCGACCCAATCTCATTTAAATTACACGACGTCGTTTCACCAAGTGAAAGATCTGGGCCATTGATCATTCTTGATCCAACGACCAGGATCCGACTTCCCCGTCCCATATATAAACCCTATACTCTCACCCCACGCCCTAAGCCAGACCCCCCTCCTTCGAGTCGTCTCCCTCACCAAACCCAAACCCCTTAGAACCCTAGCGCTGCCCCCTTTCCCCTCACCGTAAACCCGGCGGCAACAACGCCGGTGACCCCCAGACTAACACCCCTAGGGCACCTCGACCCCCTGAACATAGATCCACAAGCCGTGGGTCTCGAATCTTCCCCCACCGTCTCGAATCTTCATTTAAAGATTCGAGACGGACCCCAACCCATGTCAAACCCCCCCCAAATCCATGCTAGGTACTCCCCTGACCTCCCTCGTGACCAAACCAAGCTTGTTTTGGTCCGAATCTAACCAGAAAAACCTGAATCCCAAATCCGCCCAAAGAACCCTAGAAATCCAGAATCCGAGTTTTTGTCCGTTTAAACAAGAAGGTTGGGGTCTAATAGACTTTAATCGAAGTGTTCTCAGTTGAGAACACTTCGATTAAAGTCCGTTCAACCCCAAAAGAGGTTCGATTCAAAATCCGAGACAGGGCAGTCTGATTTTTAATCCTTTAAGGTATTTCTCCTTCTTTTCTTTGTTGACTCCATGCTGTTTGTTTTGTTATTGTTTGTTCATATGTTTGAATGTCAGTTTGATCTGTTTTATTGCGTCAACTATTCTGTCCATCTCACCCAGATCTTTATTTGATTGAATTGGTTTTTGTGTGTTTATTACGTATAATTACAATTTGTGTAATCGAGTCGAATAAGTTCCGTCAATCAGTTAAGTTTCCCATAAATCCCCGTGCATGTCAACATGAAATCATAATCTGTGCTTGTTTAAGTTTGGTTATCAGCTATTAATTGTGTGGTTGTAATTCGCGTAGTCGATTCGATATATGTCGTCAATTAGTTCCAGTTTGGAATGGTATTAATTTGACTCGTGTTGTTTGTTTTCTGCTGAAGCTTTGTTTGAATCCAATTGAGTGTAGTTGCTTGTAGTTTGTTCAATTTGAATCAAGAACCACTTAAGGATTGGTTATAGCTGTAATTTTAATGAAAAATTTAGTACCTTGAGTTAAATGGACTGCCAGTTTGGAGTATGGTTGAACCATTAGAATAATCTAGTGCAAATACACCTTGGCTGACATCTTTACAGATGAGAAGTCAGGTGTAAGGTGAGTTTAATAATAAAAGGTTGAAGATGCACATGAGAATGGTAGTGGAACCTACTGTACAGAAGGGTATCCACTGCCTTTCTAAACTTCAGCAGTTTAAAGTAGAAGTAACCCCATGCCTAGACAATCCTAAGTGGAGATGACAGCCTTTAAGGCTTATTTTAAGCCCTGGGCAGCCTGTCCTTAAAGGCAGTTTTTCTTCCTTTCTATAAGGATATATAAGGAGGAGGATCAGAAAAGGATATAGAGAGAGTGCAGGGAGAATTGGGGAGAAGAGATAGAATAGAGATATCACTTGAGACTTAAAAGAGTTTTAAAAATAGTTGACAACCAAAACAACAGAAAGACTATTCCATTGAATTTTTCGATTCAGTTTCGAGTTTAGTAGTTGAAGTCGACATCTCAGTTTGATTTCAATTTGCATGAACTTCTTCTGCGATCTATTAGTTCAGCTTTGGTTTAAGTTCAAGTTCAGTTGAGTCTTTCGGGTGTTGATTGTGCTGTTGGGTTTTAACAAAACATTCTGGGCTGCCTTTAAGTGTATTTCTGGGGTATTTGTGCGGTTGAAATTGCTGTTTTTGCTGTTCGTCTGCCACTGTTACTCTACTGACCCTTCTTCTTCTTCTTCTTCAATTCTAAGCACTTCCAGGTACATACTTCTAAAACCATGTGTTATTGAAAGCTTGAAGTTTGAAGTAAAAAAATAAAGAAATGAACGTCGCCTGCTTCATAGTACTTGTGTTCAAGATATAGCAATAGGTTGAATGATAGTTAGCCTGTATTTGTTTAAGCTCATTCCGACTGCATTTGTTCTGTATGAATTGGAATGTACCCTAACTGATATGGACTGTTAAATAGTATGTTGTTAGATCAGACGTATCGCCATGTGCATAACAATTTAGTCTGATTTAGTGATGACAGTATAACGTAGAATCATGGCAAACATCTGTATGTACTCCTGTTTGGATCTTTGAACTGTCAAACTTGTTATATCCGGTCCAATTTGATTTCAAGAAAAACGTATCCCAAACAAATTTTCATATTGTGTTATGTTAGTACCAACGGGTTAGCCATGTATGTCAACTCTCTTGTTGGATTCCTTATTTCAACATAGGTTTAATAAGGTAGATTAATAATTAATATTGGCATCGGCCCATCATTTAAACGAAGTGGCTATTAATAGGATCAGCAGGTTTCTACATATTTTGAAGCACGAAACAACGCAATAATTTTAAGAACACTAATCTAATAGGCATGAGTTTGGTAAGATGGTTTGGCGTTTAGATCTAATAAACTCCCGAATAAGCATTAATAATTAAGGTTAATTTTAGTGCTAATAGTCGCGAACAATTATTCGTTTGTTCATATAATTATGAGGAGTTAATCTAGCTATAGGATAATTAATCATGTTCGAGTATATTATTTTATCGTTCTCGATTTTGTTTATAATTTCTAGTAATGTTCCTTTCCGTTAACGTTCGTCTCAATCTAGTATTTAATATGTTACGTCTCTTTTAAGCCTGTGACGGGTTAGGATTTTCTCTCATTTATTTTAGAAACGAATTTAATAGAAATGTAGTTGCTTTAGGATATCCTTAAAAATAAATGAGACGAGCCTTGCCAAATAAAACGCACAAATCGCGGGGCCCTCATTAATGTATATATTAAATACTTAGAATTTGGGAGGGTCTGTTTAGCGGATTTCATGGTTTTTCCCCAAAGATAATAACGCGTTAGACTCTTTAGGCGCGATTTAATTAAATTACCTTCTTAAATTTGGGTGCGCATTTATGTGACCCAAATCCAAATCTCAACGGAGTTGGAATGTATTAACAACCACGGGCGCATTGATTGTGACGTGGTTCGAAATGCATTTTCACGACGTTGTAATTCCATAAAATAAATAAATAATAATAATAAAAGCAGTTTAAACTTAATAAAAGCACACCAGTTATAACATGTATGAAAATCAGATATTTAGCCATTATGACAATTTAAGTGACCGTGCTAGAACCACGGGATTCGGGGGTACCTAACACCTTCTCTCGGGTCAACAGAATTCCTTACTTAGAATTTCTGGTTCGCAGACTTCATTTGGAAAGTCGAAAAATTTCCTCGATTTGGGATTCAAGATAAACCGGTGACTTGGGACACCAAAAGCCAAACCTTTCCCAAGTGGCGACTCTGAATTAAATAAATAATCTCATTTAGAATATTGTCACTTAAATTGGAAAAACTCCCTCGCGCATTTACCCTTCGGGGCGGGCGCGCAAAAAGGAGGCGTGACAGCTCTGGCGACTCTGCTGGGGAATATTTAACCCAAAACATTTGTTCAGGGTTCAGAATTCGAGCTTAGAATAATTGTTATATTTGGCTTTATTATCTGATCTTTATTACATGTTTTGGCATAACGTGCTAAATGTTGTCTTTTACCGCTTTGATATTATCTGAACTGTATATAAACTGTGCCGAAACCCTTCTCTTCTTACCTCCGGGGAGAAGCTCGCTGGTCGAGACTCCCTATTCTGTTAGTGTCAATACCTGAAATAAGAAAGAGGTCGGACAAGTTACAAAGTCGGACGATCTCGTGGGTCCTCGGTACGTAGCCCCCTCCTCGACTCAAGTTGTCCGCTCGGGTACACAGTCTAGAACATATACCCAGGTTATAAACCTAGTATAACAAAACCTCATACCGAATCCCTAGTAGGAACGCTTATTTGCATCATGTTGCATTTGACATAGGGGACTCAACACAGGGGTTGGGTCCGTCTAGGACAGGCAACCTGAAATGAAAAGACCATCCTGCTGCATCCCGTCTGTTTTGCGCATTTATTTGCTTCAGTTCTGCATGCTGACCGATTTCTAAAAAAAAACCTTTTAACAAAAAAAAAAGAAAATAGCAGCATAGGGAGATAATTACTTATTTTTTGGAAAAAATAAAACCAATGTCCAAGTAGTGTCAAAACCTCGCCGGAATTTTCTAAAAAAAAAAAGAAAAAAATGAAAATAAAATTTGTATTTTAGTTTGAAATTTGTTTCTTTTGTAGTATATCTTTTATAAATTCAGACTAATAGTCCAAATAATTCCTTAAAAGATTGTTCGAAATTTCAAAAAAGGGTAAAAAATAAAAAGTTCAAAGAAAGAATATTTCTTTAGTCTTCATCTCTTTTCAAAAATAAAAAAAAAACAAAACAAAATCCAGAAAAATTATTTTCTCCTTTTCTTTAAAAGATTGTATTCAGAAGGGGTTTAGTTTATTTCCATATTCCTGATCGGCCCGAACTACGCCGGTTTGATTCTCACAGGGTGCGAGATACGTAGGCAATGCTCGTCGGGTCCAACCTCCCCTTTTCAAAATAGCCAAAATGTTAGAATTTTAATTTCTTTCGTCATGAATGAGTCGGGCAATGCCGTTTTGTCAAGGATAGACGAATGTTCCCGAAAGGGACGCCGGAAGGTTGACTTTGCACAAACGGCCATTATTGGTCATTTTTATTTTTTTATTTTTTTCTTCTTTTCTTTCTTCTCTGACCAAATTACCCAACGGCCTTAGGATCCTCGTCCCCGAGGCTCTGTGAGGCCGTGTTCCCCATGTTGGTTCATTACTAAAAAAAAAGTCATAAATAAATCAAGTGATTGTTTTTGTCAAAAATAGCCAAATGTTCCCGAAAGGGACGGCGGAAGACTGATTTTTGCATAAACGGCCACTTGCGGTCATCTTTTAGAGTTTTTGATCGGTTGACCCTCACAGCCTTAAAATCTTCATCCCCGAAGTGCTGAAAGGCCGTGTTTGAAAATCGGATCTTCTTTTTAAAAAAAAAATATAGTCAAAATATTTTTGAGTCAAATCATTTTTGCTTAAAGTCACCTTAATAAATGTGCAAGATGAGCACAATGCAAAATGAACACTTTTCGATAATGACTAAAATCCCTGTCAAGTTACGGCTATGGTGGAATGATCTAGGTGCTGAAGGGCAAGATGAGGTCAAGAAATATCTGAAAGGTCTCACGGGTTTATTGGAAATCCAGCCTCGGGGAGATATCATAAGAGCTTTGGTCACCTACTGGGACCCAGCGCACAATGTTTTCCACTTCTCCGATTTTGAACTCACCCCGACTCTGGAGGAAATGGCTAGGTACATCGAAAATGCTGAACTTCCATTAAGGCAAAAATACCTGGTTGCCCCAAGATCTGTCACGGTGCATCGATTTCTAGACTCACTAAAAATACCCAGGACGGTCCATAACCCAGATTTGGCCGCCGGTTTTTGTAATCCATGCTTCATATACGACAGGTATGGTCATGTAGGAGGATTCAATAATCCGATTAACAAGCTATGCAGCAAAGGTAGTCGTTAGAAGTAGGATGAGCACAGACGGGTGGCTTTCATGATAACATTTTTGGGCCTTCTGGTATTTCCGAGGAAAGACAGAAATATTGATCTGAAAATATCTGGGGTCGTCAGTACTTTGCTCGCTCAGAATGACAGTACTCTCGCGCCTATGTTGGTATCTGATATCTTTTGAGCTCTCACAGCCTGCAAAGTCGGGGGGAATTTCTTCGAAGGGTGTAACTTGCTGCTACAAATATGGATGACTGAACATCTCTGCCATCGTTCCGAGCTTTTGAGTCATGGTTCCTCGAAAAAAACTTGCATAGAAGAGTTTTACACGAGAACCAAGGAGGTCAGTCTGCCCAAAGGAGTTATGGCATGGACTTCATTCTTTCAGACTCTCACTGCCAGCCATATACAGTGGACACTGGGATGGTTGCCTGTTAATGAGGTCATGTATATGCCAACAGCTAGAACTCACTTTCTACTGATGGGACTTAAGAGCATTCAACCTTACGCACTCTGCCGAGTCTTGAGACAACTAGGGAGATGCTAGATAGTGCCACACGAGGAAGATCTTAGTGCTCAAACAATTGAGATTAGCCCTGACGGACAATTTCTTGAAGCAAAAATACGCCAGATCTGGAATGAATGTCAATATTTGAAAGCGAATACTTGTGTGCAGGATCGGGCCAAAAGTGAAATGGCGCCAGGTTACCTTGCATGGTACAGAAGAGAACGTGAACACGAAAGGCCGGCTAAAAGACCCCACATCCTGAATTTTACCGAGTCGTCACAAAATCAGTGGGATTGGTTAGCAAAAGAAAGAGGCTATCGTGCCGAAATCAGCAAATTGAAGCAACAAGTTGAAGGTCTAAATTATGAGCACAACGTGCAAGTTGCTACTGATTTGGGAGAAAAGAACAGGTTGACTCAGGAAAACGAGATGCTCAGGGCCCAGATCAAACAGATGAGGATAGACGCTGATAACCAACAAAGGAGTCGGTCGGATGAACGATTGATAAAAGGTTTAAGGATGGAAATTGGGGAGTTCCGGAGTGAGTCAGAAAATCTTGAAAATACCATAGCAGGACTCGAAGCACACTGGGCAAGAAGGACAGAAAAGCATAACCAGTACCTGCAGCAGTTGGAAAGGGATCACGAGCAAACCATTGCCAATCTGAAAGAAAAGATGGACAGAGCGGTTAAGCAAACCAGAACCCTTGGAGCTGAAAATAGACATTGCCACAAGCTCTTAGCCCAAATGGAAGTAGAAATTCAGCAGTGGCAAAATCAATGCCTCCAGGATTCTCGGGTTATGACAGCCCGTAATGATCAAATAGAGCACCTACTCAAAGAAAAGAGGCAAACCAGGGATAAGATTAGACCATTGCCCATGCCATCATCAGAAGGTGTCTACGATGTGAAAACATGACCAGCATTACCGTTCTCTCGGCAGTGATGATTTATGTCAAGCAGACCATGCATGAGCTAGAACAACTAGAAAGGGACCTCACACCTAAGACCGCGGCGAGGCCGAACGATGCCCCGCGGGCGCTAATTCTCGAAACCTTAATGAATTCATAGGTCGAATCTGTATTTTCCATCTTAGCATCTTCTGTCCGTCTTTTCGCATCAGGGTGTATTAGTTTGTTGAGTCTGTACTTATTTCAAGGCTTGTTATTTTCCCTTTTTTCAAAAATGTTAGTTTGTAATAGATTGTTTCACTAATAAAATGTGTGCTTCTTTTACACTCGTCTGTTTTGAACTACGTAATGATCTTATTCACGCGGCATCGTGATACATAGGCAATCCTCATCGGATCCGGTCACATTTTTAACTGCAAATAATGAAAACAATAATAATAGGAAATAATTAAAAAAATGATAAATAAAGGGAAGCCTAAAGAGAAGCCGGAATGACGCATGTCTTCGTTGCAAACATGTAGAAATTCACTTAAATGTATAGGTGCATCACGCCCCAACGTGAGATTACCTATCTGTTATCTGTTTCAAACTAACCGTTTGCTTGCTGCTAAGTTCCAGGTTTTTAGAAAAGGTGGTTTTGTTTGGTGGAGGTTTGGCCTCACATTCATACTTCACGAGGTCGAAAGGAAGTGTTCAGCTGCCCGTCGTTAAGTCGAGAGGGAGTATTCACACTTACTTCACAAGATCAAAGGGAAGTATAGAAATGTCTTCAGAAATTCCTTTGCCAACAATTCCTATCTCCGAGGAGAGTTCAATCTCGGCCGTCCCAACTCCCGAGTCAGCAACTGCTGAAGAAAACAGAATCCTGCGGCTCCGCCTGTTGGAAATGTTGGATGACTGGAATAACGGAAAAGAGCCATCGAGTGTAATCCCTGGGTTCCCTGAGTTGTTCTCTAGGACAAGTGGGACTTCCAACGTCCCCATAAGCTATCCAACTAGCCCATTCGGGTACCCGGCCATTTCAGCCCACTCTGCTGGATCACCCTCTGATTCTTATCCCCGGATGTCAATAACAGATGTAGCTACGAACATATTCACTGCACCGCCCTGTCCAATCGTGGCACAACTCGCTACACACAGGCCGAATTTTGACTCATCCACATTCACATTCCAAGCACCATCCTTCTCACTGGAACCAACTCGGTTCACCACCAGTACTCATCCTCAACAACCTCAATACGAGTTTGCACCTTGGCAAGATCAAAACCCCAAAGCTTCTGAACAAGATGAGATGGCAAAAAGAATGAGGAGCCTCAAGCAGATTTGAAAAACATGCAAGGCTTAAGCGGGCAAAAGAGTGTTTCCTATACCGATCTATGCATTTTCCCTCACGTGCACCTACCTGTGGGTTTCAAAACACCAAAGTTTGAAAAGTATGACGGGCACGGCGACCCCATTGCTTATCTTAAGAAGTATTGCAACGAATTGCGGGGAGCCGGCGGCAAAGAAGAATTGTTGATGGCATACTTCGGGGAAAGTCTGGTAGGAATAGCCTCAGAGTGGTATATGGACCAAGACATATCTCGATGGCATATATGGGATGATCTTGCCAGAGATTTTGTGAGACAATTTCAGTATAATATTGACATCGCACCAGACAGAAATTCTCTGTTAAACTTGAAAAAGAAACCCTCGGAAAGTTTCAGAGAATATGCTATTAAATGGCGCGAGCAAGCATCAAGGGTAAAACCTCCCATGGACGAGATAGAAATGGTCACTACCTTCCTCCAGGCTCAAGAATCTGACTATTTCCAGAATATGATGTCAGCCATGGGAAAGCCTTTCGCGGAAGCAATCAAGATCGGGGAGATGGTAGAAAATGGTTTGAAGACGGGTAGAATCTTAAGTTAGGCAGCCATAAGGGCAACCTCCCAAGCTGTCCAAAGCGGGTCCGGAGGAATGGCAAGAGGAAAGAAAAAGGAAGAAACGTCCATGGCATCAGAAGCGAGGGAATATCGTAATCCCATGCCTCATTTTCCAGGAAGAACCCCACAACATTACTACCCCCACCAAAATGTGACATATGCTCCTCAACCCTACATGGTCATGAATACCCAGCCCTATGTCCATCCACCACAGCAAGCCAATCAAGGCCAAGCTCCACCTCCTAGAAATCAGCCTCCTCACTGGAACCACTATAATCCACAGCCACCTCAAAATAACTTCCGCCCTCAAGAACCACCCACAAAACGGACTTTCACACCCATTGGTGAACCGTATTCTACCTTGTTCCCAAAGCTAGTCCAGATCGGCTTCCTACAGCCAGTCCCTCAGACATGGCACAAGCCGGCATCACCTGCTTACAAAGCCGGTGTTAGGTGTGCTTATCATTCGGGAGCAGAAGGTCACGATACAAATGATTGTTGGACTTTGAGAAGGGTGGTTGAGAACTTAATAGAGCAGGGGAAGATAGTACTGAGGGACAAGGAGATCCCAAATGTGACTAACAATCCGTTGCCCGCTCACAATAACGGGCCGTTGATTGAAATGATTTGTGAGGACAAAGAGTTTGATCCTGCCTTAAAAGCTATAATCGCCATCATCAATGCAGGGAAAAAGCCTAAAACCGCCCCGAAGCTAGAGAAAGGGGAAAAGAAGACTAGTACTGTCAAGGTTGAGCTCGAAGAGAAGGTCGAGACAAAGACAGTAACGATAGTGCCTGCGAGGAATGAAGTTCTTTACGTTCCACGAGGTCGAGCAGAGAAGCCGCAGAGATTCGAAGTCAAAAGGGCAAAACCAATGTACGTACCAAAAGGGGCCTATGTGGTCCGAGGGACGATTTAACCACCTCGGCTGAATGAGCTAGTGGTTATCGGACGCGTACCACAGAAGCCAATGACAGACCCGTCCGCAGTACCATGGAACTATCAAAGAACATTGGTTACGTACAAAGGCAGAGAAGTCACGGGGGAACTTTCGGAGAATACTTTCATTGGAATATATTCAAACACTCAAGGGTTAAACAACGCCACACGGAAACGCTTCCCACCCAAGAAGCCTGTAAGCGTTGAAGAAGCGGAATTTTTCTTCCAAAAGATGAAAATGCCCGACTACGATGTGGTGGATCAGTTACGCAAGTGCCCCGAGCAAGTGTCTACGTTATCTCTGCTGATGAGGTCGGCCGAACACCAGAAGATCTTGCTCAAAACCCTGAACGAAGCGTACATACCGGATGAGATTTCCGTTGAACAACTGGAACGAATGACGGAAAGGTTCTTCGTAGTTAATCAAGTTCCTTTCAGCAAGAACGACTTACCTCCATAGGGAGCGACTCACAACAAAGCTTTACATCTGACAGTTAAGTGCGAAGACTACTACGTCAAGCGGGTAATGTTGGATGGGGGTTCAGGTGTTGACATTTGTCCGCTCTCCACGCTGCAGAGAATGGAAATTGGGACTGGAAGAATTCGCCCCAATAATGTCTGCGTAAGGGCTTTTGATGGCGTCAAGAGGGACACCCTCGGGGAAATAGATTTGGTGTTGACTATAGGACCGGTGGAGTTCGAAATAACTTTCCAAGTGCTTGATATGGATACGTCTTACAATTTTCTCCTCGGCAGACCTTGGATTCATGAGGCAGGGGCTGTACCTTCCACTCTTCACAAAATGGTGAAGTTTGAATACGAAGATCGGGAAATCGTGGTCCACGGAGAAGACAAACAGTCTATTTATCGGGACCCATCCGTCCCATATCTTGAAGCAAGGGAAGGGAGCGAGCACACGGTTTATCAGGCTTTCGAAGTTGTGCTAGCGGAGCAGTATGAAGAAGGAAGACCTTACCCCCAACCTTTCATGTCCAACGCCTCAATCATGGTGGCTAAAGAAATGATCCGACATGGATTCAGGCAAGGGAAGAGGCTTGGACGAACGCTGCAAAGAATAACGGAACCCATCACCTTGCCTTCCACTAAGAAACTTTTTGGGATAGTTTTTCAACCCACTCCAAAAGATGAAGAGTGGGCAAGGAAGAGGAAAAATGAGGGTTGGAAGCTGCCTCGACCATTGCCAAATTTATACGAGACTTTCGTCGGACCGAAATACATCGAAGAAGAAGACGACGAGGTTTTCACGGCCGAAGAGATCGAGGAAATATGTGGGGCAATGAGAGGAATGCTCTACGAAGCTCACATGGTTCAACCGGGAGAAGGCACAAGCACCGCTGAAATGTTATATGTGGGTCCAAATGCCAAGCTTCGGAATTGGGAGGCCACGACGTTCCCAACTAGGCAGGAGTCCGGGTAGACCTGTCCTGCCACCTTTCCTGCATCACGAGTTATCCTAGGATGTAACTCGGATGTTTTTCATTTAGTTTCTTGTTTTGAATTCTTGAATTATAAACCTTGTTATCTTCCAAATTCCAAGGAATAAAAATCAGTATTTCCTCATTTTTTCCTTTATTCTGATTTTTGCTATTTTTCCTTTATTTTTTTTCTTTCAGTTATAATAATGCGGCTTTAAATAATATGACATGCTTGCGGACTTCACACCCAGATCACAACGAGCTGTTTAATTGTGAAATAATGAACCAAGAACCGGAATATGATGAAGAAGAGACTTTTAGGGAAATAAATCGAGAATTGGAACACTTTGAGAATAAACCTAAGCCGAATCTGAATGACACTGAACCGGTTAATTTGGGAACTCCTGAAGAAATCTGAGAGACCAAAATAAGCATTCACACAGACAAGAAAATGCGAGACGCGATAATTCAACTCCTTTTTGAATTCAAAGATGTGTTTGCTTGGTCATACGATGACATGCCAGGATTAGGTGTTGATCTAGTGGTGCATAAATTGCCAATTCACCCTGATTGTCCTCCGGTTCAACAAAAGCAGAGAAAGTTCAAAACTGATGTCAGTGATAAAATTAAAGAAGAAATCACCAAGCAGTTGAAAACAGGAGTATTTCGGGTAGTCCAGTACACCACGTGGTTGGCGAATGTAGTTCCAATGCCGAAAAAAGATGGGAAGACTCGGTCCTTCGTAGATTGTTACGTTGGATATCATAAGGTGTTGATGGATGAAGAAGACGCCGAGAAAACCGCCTTCATTACACCTTGGGGTACTTACTGTTATCGAGTTATGCCATTCGGTCTGAAGAATGCTGGGGCAACTTACATGAGAGCCATGACTGCCATTTTTCATGACATGATGCATCAAGAGATAGAGGTGTATGTGGACGACGTGATAGTCAAGTCCAGGACTTAGGACGATCATATCCAAGACTTGAGGAAATTCTTCGAGAGACTGAGAAAGTATGACTTGAAGCTGAACCCGGCTAAATGCACCTTCGGAGTCCCATCAGGCAAGCTTTTGGGTTTCATAGTAAGAAGGAGAGGTATCAAGTTAGATCCAACAAAGATAAAATCTATCCGAGATCTACCTCCTCCAAGAACGAAGAAAGACGTGATGAGTCTATTGGGCAGGTTAAACTATATCAGTCGATTCATTGCCCGGCTAACTAGCACGTGTGAGCCCATATTCAAGCTATTGAGGAAAGATGCATCAATCAAATGGACGGTTGAGTGTCAAGAAGCTTTTGACAAGATCAAAGAATATCTTTCAAATCCCCCAGTTTTGGTCCCGCCAGAGCCAGAGAGACCCCTGTTCTTGTATCTGATAGTCTTGGAAAATTCTTTCGGTTGCATCCTCGGGCAACATGACATAACTAGAAAGAAAGAACAGGCGATCTATTACTTGAGCAAGAAATTCACCGGCTACAAGGCCAAGTACACTTTGCTGGAAAGAACGTGTTGTGCTTTGACGTGGGTCGCTCAAAAATTGAGACATTATCTCCAAGCTCACACTACTTACCTCATAAGCAGGTTGGATCCTTTGAAGTACATATTTCAGAAACCAATGCCTACTGGCAGACTGGCCAAGTGGCAAATCTTGCTTACGGAATTTGACATAGTCTATGTCACTCGCACGACAATGAAAGCCCAGGCGTTAGCAGATCATTTGGCCGAAAACCCAGTTGAAGAATACCAACCATTGAGTACTTATTTTCCAGATGAAGAAATAAACACCATAGAAGTAGTCTCAGAAAACGCTCATGTTTGGAAGATGTTCTTTGATGGGGCCGTAAACGCCAAAGGTGTAGGAATTGGGGCAATCTTGATCTCACCCTCTGGTCAGCACTATCCTGCTACAACTAGGTTGCGCTTCTTTTGCACGAACAATACAGCTGAATATGAAGCCTGCATCATGGGCATGCATATGACAATCGATCAGGAGGTTGAAGATTTATTGATTATGGGGGACTCTGACCTGATTATTCGGCAAGCCCAAGGTGAATGGGAAACTCGAGATGTCAAGCTCATTCCCTACCGACAACACGTGGAGGATCTAGGCAAGCGTTTCAAATCAATAGAGTTCAGGTATATCCCGCGGTGTCACAATGAACTAGCAAATGCACTTGCCACCTTAGCTTCAATGTTACCCTGCCCAAGCAACGCCCACGTCGATCCTTTGGAAATCCAAATCAAGGAAAGACATGGTTACTTAATGTAATCGAGGCAGGATCGTGTACACAGCCATGGTACCATGATATCAAGAGGTTCTTGAAGACACAAGAATACCCCGAACATGCTACTGGAGATCAAAAGAGGACTATTAGGCGGCATGCATGTGGTTTCTTTTTGAGCGGCGAGGTATTGTATAAAAGGACCCCGGACCTCAATTTGTTAAGATGTGTTGACACCGATGAGGCAGTAAGAATCATGCATGAAGTACACGCAGGAGTATGCAGGCCCCACATGAACGGGTATGTTTTGGCAAAGAAAATCTATCGAGCGGGTTATTACTGGATGACCATGGAAAATGACTATTTTAGCTTCGTTCGAAAGTGTCATCAGTGTCAGGTGCATGGTGATTTGATTCATGCACCTCCCACAGAACTGCATCCCATGTCTGCACCTTGGCCATTTGTTGCTTGGGCATGGACTTCATTGGTCCGATCGAGCCGAAGGCCTCAAATGGACACAGATTCATATTGGTTGCTATCGACTACTTCACGAAATGGGTAGAAGCTGTCACTCTCAAATTGGTCACTAAGAAGGCTGTGGTGGATTTTGTACATTCAAATCTCATTTGTCATTTCGGTATTCCTGCAACTATCATCACAGATAACGCGGCAAACCTGAATAGTCACTTGATGGGGGATGTATGCGAACAATTCAAAATAATGCATAGGAACTCCACTCCTTATCGGCCCAAGGCCAATGGCGCTGTTGAAGAAGCAAACAAGAACATCAAGAAGATTTTGAGGAAGACGATCCAGAGTTCCCGACAATGGCATGAACAGTTACCCTTTGCATTGTTGGGATATCGCACTACAGTATGCACATCAGTAGGGGCAACCCCTTACTTGTTGGTTTATGGGACCGAGGTTGTGATACCAGCAGAGGTGGAAATTCCTTCGCTCCGAACCATTGTCGAAGCAGAAATTGAAGATAGCGAGTGTGTTAAGACTCGATTGGAACAATTGACTTGGATTGACGAGAAACAAATGGTTGCGGTTTGTCACGGATAGTTGTACCAACATAGAATGGCCCGTGCTTACAACAAGAAAGTACGACCCAGGAATTTTGAAGTAGGGCAGCTGGTATTAAGGCGCATTCTGCCACATCACCAGGAAGCGAAAGGAAAATTTGCTCCTAATTGGAAAGGCCCATACATCATCAGGAAGATATTGCCGAGAGGAGCATTGTATCTGGGTAATATAGAAGGAAATGATCCTGAAACAGCAGTGAATGCGGATGCCGTCAAAAGATATTATGTATGAGTTTTACTTCAGTGGTCTTGGCACGTTTGAGATGATGAAGGTTTTATTCCCACTACCCAAACACTATCAACTCTCTCTACAAGCCCTTTTGAGCCGGTTACATTTCTTTGGCTACCTTGTAAAGAAAAAAAATTTGAGCCTGAACTACGTCTGACTTGATTTCGAAAGGATACGTAGGCAGCCTCTCTCTGGGGTTCAGTCACACCAAAAATAAAATTCAATTTACCCTAAAGTTGAAATCGGGGCACACCAAATGGTTTAGAAGTTGTAGTTTCATCTACAATTCCTTTACCAAGCACAAGTCCTTCGAATCAATTGCCAAAGGCAGGGGAAGCCGAGAGACATCATGATTGGAGGCCAGTACATTCAAATTGAGAGATATAAAATGAGAGAGTCTTGTCGGTGAAAACCTTCAGGCACCGTGAGGCGACGGGAGCAGAGAAATCGAAAATGAGAGAGCTTGTTTAGTAAAAACTCGCAAAGAATGCTATCAAGCGACAACAAGAAGAGAAATAGAGAGGTCGACTAGCGAAAACCCGCAAAGGGCGCTGTCGGCCGAAAAGATGATTCCACCTCAGAAAGTCTTGGCAAGGTTCCACTGGTTTGGAAACATAGATCCGTTTTGGTTCATGAGGAATTGCAAGTTCGTGAAGGTCGGGCATCCAGTCCAAAAAACATGTCATGTTAATTTAAAGTCAGCATGTTTCCTCAGATAAGTCTTTCTTGTCCCGAAAGGGACACTTCTCTTTTTAAATTTGTTTTCTTCGCTCTTTGTTTTACCTTTCTTTGAATCCCTTTCATTATAACCCCAAATTCCAAATATACTGGAAATAATAGGTGGCATGACTGGTTTCACGGAGCTCCGTTTAGTAAGAAGTAAATACCCCACTTCAGTAGTACGTCTGTCCAGTCCCGATTGATCATGATGTTGGTTGCCTTCAAAGTAAAGCCACACACACCCACACACAAAAAAAAAAACCGACAAATCCCCACAGGGTCTCCCTTTGTACAAATCCCAACAAGGTCTCCCTTTGTAAAAATCCCCACAGAGTCTCCCCTTGTAAAAATCCCCCAAAGAGTCTGCCTCAGCTAATCCTCAACGAGTCTGCCTTGTACAAATCCCCACAGAGTCTCCCCAATAAAAATCCCCACTGAGTCTGCCTCAGTAAAAATCCCCAAGCAGAATGGGATGGAAGAACCAAAGCCTTACACGGGCAAATCATCACAAATCCGGAAATGCGAGTCTGAGCAGTTTAAAAGGGTTTCTCTTATGAATCCAATCAATGGAAGAGTTTCTCAACGGGAATAAGGACGCGACAAAGCAATTGGAACAATCAAGGTCACCGAACCAACCACCATTTTCAAACTGACAATTGTTCTTTGTTTGGAAAATTAAAACAGGTGTGATCCAAAGCAACCGTGCAAGAAGCAGGTGTCGCCCAAAAAGAAAAGAAATACGTGAATGCAAGAAACAACTTTGCAATAAGGAATCTACCCAAAAGGGAAGTTTCCCCAAAATTCTCTCATGCATTTTACTAAACAAAAAAAATAAAAAAAAAACAAAAAAAAAAAGTAAGAAGAAAACTCAAAACAGAAGATTAGTTAGAATCCCCAATTTTCTGTAAGCCAGCATTAGGGCTCCAATACTTGAGTTGAGCATTTTTCCATTTAGCCAACATTAGGGCTCCAAACCCTGAGTTCAGCAGTTTTTCCATTTAGCCAGCATTAGGGCTCCAATCCCTGAGTTGAGCAGTCTTTCCTTTAGCTAGCATTAGGGCTCCAATCCCTGAGTTGAGCAGTATTTCCTTTAGCCAACATTAGGCCTCCAATCCCTGAGTTGAGCATTTTTCCATTTAGCCAGCATTAGGGCTCCAATCCCTGAGTTAAGCATTTTTCCATTTAGCCAGCATTAGGGCTCCAATCCCTAAGTTGAGCATTTTTCCATTTAGCCAGCATTAGGGCTCCAATCCCTGAGTTGAGCAGTTTTCCATTTAGCCGACATTAGGGCTCCAATCCCTGAGTTGAGCATTTTTCCATTTAGCCAACATTAGGGCTCCAATCCCTGAGTTGAGAAGTTTTTCCATTTAGCCAGCATTAGGGTTCCAATCCCTGAGTTGAGCAGTCTTTCCTTTAGGTAGCATTAGGGCTCCAATCCCTGAGTTGAGCAGTCTTTCCTTTAGCCAACATTAGGGCTCCAATCCCTGAGTTGAGCATTTTTCCATTTAGCCAGCATTAGGGCTCCAATCCCTGAGTTGAGCAGTCTTTCCATTTAGCAAGCATTAGGGCTCCAATCCCTGAGTTGAGCAGTTTTCCATTTAGCCGACATTAGGGCTCCAATCCCTGAGTTGAGCGTTTTTCCTTTTAGCCAACATTAGCGCTCCAATCCCTGAGTTGAGCGTTTTTCCTTTTAGCCAACATTAGGGCTCCAATCCCTGAGTTGAGCGTTTTTTCTTTTAGCCAACATTAGGGCTCCAATCCCTCAGTTGAGCATTTTTCTTTTTAGCCAGCATTAGGGCTCCAATCCTTGAGTTGAGCGTTTTTCCTTTAGCCAGCATTAGGGCTCCAACCCCTGAGTTGAGCAATTTGCTTTTAGCCGACATTAGGGCTCCAATCCCTGAGTCGAACGTTTCTCCTTTAGCCAGCATTAGGGCTCCAATCCCTGAGTTGAGCAACTTGCTTTTAGCCGACATTAGGGCTCCAATCCTTGAGTCGAGCGTTTTTCCTTTAGCCAGCATTAGGTCTCCAATCCTTGAGTTGAGCAATTTTCTGTAGCCAGCATTAGGGCTCCAATCCCTGAGTTGAGCGCTTTCCTTTAGCCAACATTAGGGCTCCAATCCCTGAGTTGAGCATTTTTCCCTTTAAGCCGGCATTAGGGCTCCAATCCCTGAGTCGAGCGTTTCTCCTTTAGCCAGCATTAGGGATCCAATCCTTGAGTTGAGCAATTTTCTGTAGCCAGCATTATGGCTCCAATCCCTGAGTTGAGCGCTTTCCTTTAGCCAACATTAGGGCTCCAATCCCTGAGTTGAGCAATTTTCTGTAGCCAGCATTAGGGCTCCAATCCCTGAGTTGAGCGCTTTCATTTAGCCAACATTAGGGCTCCAATCCCTGAGTTGAGCATTTTTCCCTTTAAGTCGGCATTAGGGCTCCAATCCCTGAGTTGAGCAACTTTCCTTTAGCCAACATTAGGGCTCCAACCCCTGAGTTGAGCGTTTCCCCTGTTAGCCGACATTAGGGCTCCAATCCCTGAGTCGCCCATTTTTCTTTTAGCCAGCATTAGGACTCCAATCCCTGAGTTGAGCGATTTTTCTTTTAGCCAACATTAGGGCTCCAATCCCTGAGTTGAGCAACTTTCCTTTAGCCAGCATTAGGGCTCCAATCCCTGAGTTGCGCATTCTTACCTTTTGCGACATTAGGGATCCAATCCCTGAGTTGCGCCTTTTAGACTAGAGTTTTCCAATTCCCTCATCAGTTCGGTAAATTCTCATGTCAATTAACTCACGAAATTTTCCTAGTGAAACTGGGGCAGAAAATTTCGTTCGTTTGTTTTGTTATCTCAGCAGGTCTTACCTCGAGGCGCATGGATCGAGATGACCTACGGTTTGAGTCTTAATCCAGAATAAAGAAAAAGAGAAAAAGAACAAAAAGAAGATGTTCCCAAAATACTGGAACAAACAAAGGGCAGGTCGTTCAAAAATTGGATCAAATTCCTGAGCTCCGCCAGTTCCGTTTCACTCAATACTGCAAAAATAAACAAGCACCTACAACTTGCGAGCATCAAGATTCTGATCGAAGTCTACAAGCAGAATTAGCTAAGACCCAAGATCAAGTTGCAAAAGAGTTATAGATAGGAATCTTGTAACTAGCAGTTGACAGGCATAAGTAGTTAGTTCAGTTTCAATTTCCTTTGGTTGTAATAAGGGGGTCAGTAAAGCAGTAGTGGCAACAACGACAGCAGTAACAGCAAGCATTGCAATCCCATGGTAGTCCCAACTACCAAAGTTTCCCGAACTACATTGACCTGATTCCTGTTTAGCCCAGGATATGTAGGAAATCTTTGAAGCAAAGATTCGGTCAAATCTTTCAAAATGTGCTTCACGCGGAGTAGTCCAACGGGCAAAAATCGCTCATATCCGCTCACTTTATCTTTGCACGAAAACCTCGCATGTTTTCGAACAAAGAGGGGCAGCTGTGAGCACGTGATTTTTGTTTACACGACAATTACTCCAAAAGAAATCGAAAAATAAAACAAATGGTTTTGTTGTACAATTTTTGGAGTTTACGTGGCACTTTTGGCAGTTATTTGTAGTTTTGTTTGTGATTGTTTAGTTTTGTCGAATAAAAATACAAAAAATATATGTCGCATGTGAGTTTAGGATATCGTTCTACTATTAGGAATTAATCAAACCATAATTTGGTTTTAATTAAATTTTTATTGTGAGTGATAATTGTTGTTTAAGTATTAATTAATATTTGTATAGTTTTATTTTGATTTTACAATTTAGTTAGGAATTTTATTTAAATTAAAAATTAAAAAAAGGAAAAGAAATGAGTTAAAATTAGATGAAATCGGAATTGGGCCATTTAAATTGGACCCAAAATCAGGCCCAAAAGCACTGTCTTACCCGGTCCAGATCAGCCAACCTCATAGAACGTCCAAACGGCATCGTTTTGATCATACTTGATCTAGGCCGTTGATCTCATATTGATCAACGGCCAAGATCACGTCTCCATACCCACGCCTGATACCCGACCCACTTAACCCCAAAGACCGACCCAATCTCATTTAAATTACACGACGTCGTTTCACCAAGTGAAAGATCTGGGCCATTGATCATTCTTGATCCAACGACCAGGATCCGACTTCCTCGTCCCATATATAAACCTTATACTCTCACCCCACGCCCTAATCCAGACCCCCCTCCCTCGAGTCGTCTCCCTCACCAAACCCAAACCCCTTAGAACCCTAGCGCCGCCCCCATTTCCTCTCACCGTAAACCCGGCGGCAACAACACCGGTTACCCCCTGACTAATACCCCTAGGGCACCTCGACCCCCTGAATACAGATCCACAAGTCGTGGGTCTCGAATCTTCCCCCACCGTCTCGAATCTTCATTTAAAGATTCGAGCCGGACCCCAACCCATGCCAAACCGCCCCAAATCCATGCCAGGTACTCCCCTGACCTCCCTCGTGACCAAACCAAGCTTTGTTTGGTTCGAATCTAACCAGAAAAACCTGAATCCCAAATCCGCCCTAAGAACCCTAGAAATCCAGAATCCGAGTTTTTGTCCGTTTAATCAAGAAGGTTGGGGTCTAATAGACTTTAATCGAAGTGTTCTTAGTTGAGAACACTTCGATTAAAGTCCGTTCAACCCCAAAAGAGGTTCGATTCAAAATCCGAGATAGGGCAGTCTGGTTTTTAATCCTTTAAGGTATTTCTCATTCTTTTCTTTGTTGACTCCATGTTGTTTGTTTTGTTATTGTTTGTTCATATGTTTGAATGTCAATTTGATCTGTTTTATTGCGTCAACTATTCTATCCATCTCACCCAGATCTTTATTTGATCGAATTGGTTTCTGTGTGTTTATTACGTATAATTACAATTTGTGTAATCGAGTCGAATAAGTTCCGTCAATCAGTTAAGTTTCCCACAAATCCCCATGCCTGTCAACATGAAATCATAATCTGTGCTTGTTCAAGTTTGGTTATCAGCTATTAATTGTGTGGTTGTAATTCGCGTAGTCGATTCGATATATGTCGTCAATTAGTTCCAGTTTGGAATGGTATTAATTTGACTCGTGTTGTTTGTTTTCTGCTAAAGCTTTGTTTGAATCCAATTAAGTGTAGCTGCTTGTAGTTTGTTCAATTTGAATCAAGAACCACTTAAGGATTGGTTATAGCTGTAATTTTAATGAAAATTTTAGGACCTTGAGTTAAGTGGACTGCCAGTTTGGAGTATGGTTGAACCATTAGAACAATCTAGTGCAAATACACCTTGGCTGACATCTTTACAAATGAGAAGTCAGGTGTAAGGTGAGTTTAATAATAAAATGCTGAAGATGCACATGAGAATGGTAGTAGAACCTGTTGTACAGAAGGGTATCCACTGCCTTTCTGAACTTCAGCAGTTTAAAGTAGAAGTAACCCCATGCCTAGACAATCCTAAGTGGAGATGACAGCCTTTAAGGCTTATTTTAAGCCCCGGGCAGCCTGTCCTTAAAGGCAGTTTTTCTTCCTTTCTATAAGGATATATAAGGAGGAGGATCAGAAAAGGATATAGAGAGAGTGCAGGGAGAACTGGGGAGAAGAGATAGAATAGAGATATCACTTGAGACTTGAAAGAGTTTTAAAAATAGTTGACAACCAAAACAACAGAAAGACTATTCCATTGAATTTTTCGATTCAGTTTCGAGTTTAGTAGTTGAAGTCGACATCTCAGTTTGATTTCAATTTGCATGAACTTCTTCTGCGATCTATTAGTTCAGCTTTGGTTTAAGTTCAAGTTCAGTTGAGTCTTTCGGGTGTTGATTGTGCTGTTGGGTTTTAACAAAACATTCCGGGCTGCCTTTGAGTGTATTTCTGGGGTATTTGTGCGGTTGAAATTGCTGTTTTTGCTGTTCGTTTGCCACTGTTACTCTACTGACCCTTCTTCTTCTTCAATTGTAAGCACTTCCAGGTACATACTTCTGAAACCATGTGTTGTTGAAAGCTTGAAGTTTGAAGTAAAAAAATAAAGAAATGAACGTCGCCTGCTTCATAGTACTTGTGTTCAAGATATAGCAATAGGTTGAATGATAGTTAGCCTGTATTTGTTTAAGCTCATTCCGATTGCATTTGTTCTGTATGAATTGGAACGTACCCTAACTGATATGGACTGTTAAATAGTATGTTGTTAGATCAGACGTATCTCCATGTGCATAACAATTTAGTCTGACTTAGTGATGACAGTATAACGTAGAATCATGGCAAGCATCTGTATGTACTCCTGTTTGGATCTTTGAACTGTCAAACTTGTTATATCCGGTCCAATTTGATTTCAAGAAAAACGTATCCCAAACAAATTTTCATATTGTGTTATGTTAGTACCAACGGGTTAGCCATGTATGTCAACTCTCTTTTGGATTCCTTGTTTCAACATAGGTTTAATAAGGTAGATTAATAATTAATATTGGCATCGGCCCATCATTTAAACGAAGTGGCTATTAAAAGGATCAACAGGTTTCTACATATTTTGAAGCACGAAACAACGCAACAATTTTAAGAACACTAATCTAATAGGCACGAGTTTGGTAAGATGGTTTGGCGTTTAGATCTAATAAACTCCCGAATAAGCATTAATAATTAAGGTTAATTTCAGCGCTAATAGTCGCGAACAATTATTCGTTTGTTCATACAATTATGAGGAGTTAATCTAGCTATAGGATAATTAATCATGTTCGAGTATATTATTTTATCGTTCTTGATTTTGTTTATAATTTCTAGTAATGTTCCTTTCCGTTAACGTCCGTCTCAATCTAGCATTTAATATGTTACGTCTCTTTTAAGCCTGTAACGGGTTAGGATTTTCTCTCATTTATTTTAGAAACGAATTTAATAGAAATGTAGTCTCTTTAGGATATCCTTAAAAATAAATGAGACGAGCCTTGCCAAATAAAACGCACAAATCGCGGGGCCCTCATTAATGTATATATTAAATACTTAGAATTTGGGAGGGTCCGTTTAGCGGATTTGACGGTTTTTCCCCAAAGATAATAACGCATTAGACTCTTTAGGCGCGATTTAATTAAATTACCTTCTTAAATTCGGGTGCGCATTTATGTGACCCAAATCCAAATCTCAACGGAGTTGGAATGTATTAACAACCACGGGCGCATTGATTGTGACGTGGTTCGAAATGCATTTTCACGACGTTGTAATTCCATAAAATAAATAAATAATAATAATAAAAGCGGTTTAAACTTAATAAAAGCACACCAGTTATAACATGTATTAAAATCAGATATTTAGCCATTATACCAATTTAAGCGACCGTGCTAGAACCACGGGATTCGGGGGTGCCTAACACCTTCCCTCGGGTCAACAGAATTTCTTATTTAGAATTTCTTGTTCGTAGACTTCATTTGGAAAGTCGAAAAATTTCCTCGATTTGGGATTCAAGATAAACCGGTGACTTGGGACACCAAAAGCCAAACCTTTCCCAAGTGGCGACTCTGATTAAATAAATAATCTCATTTCGAATATTGTCACTTAAATTGGAAAAACTCCCTCGCGCATTTACCCTGCGGGTCGGGCGCGCCAAAAGGATGTGTGACACTTATAATAACAGTTATCAGTCCAACATTGAGACAACTCCATTTGAGGCTTTGTATGGTCGGCGATGTCGTTCTCCCATCGGTTGGTTTGAGCCCGGGGAGGCTAGGCTATATGGTACTGATTTGGTAAAGGATGTTTTGGATAATGTAAAGTTGATATAGGAGCGACTTCGCACAACGCAGTCCAGGCAGAAGAGTTGCGCAGATCAGAAAGCGCATGATTTATCATTTATGGTGAGCGAGAAGGTTCTCTTGAAAGTCTCGCCGATGAAGGGTATCATGAGGTTCAGTAAGAAGGGCAAGCTAAGTCCGAGGTTCGTCGGTCCGTTTAAGGTGTTGGAGCGAATTGGAGAGGTTACTTACAGGCTTGTTTTGCCTCCCAGTCTATCGGGAGTTTATCCAATTTTGCACGTATCGGTGCTCCGGAAGTTCCATTTTGACAGGTCACATGTGCTAGATTACAATACAATTCAGCTAGATGAGATCTTGGGTTATGAGGAGGAGCCAGTTGCTATTATTGATAGGTTGGTCCTCCAGTTAAGGTTTAAGAAGATTTCACCGGCAAAGGTCCAGTAGAGGGGTCAACAATTCGAGGAGGCAACTTGGGATACCGATGAGGATATGTGGAGTAGATATCCATACTTATTCACCACTACAAGTATGATTCTAGACTCGTTCAAGGATGAAAGTTTGTTTAAGAGGTGGAGAATGCAATGACCCAGTCGGTTATTTTGCTTTCTATAGCCCAGTTCCCCTATTTAAGACTTTACGTATGTGATTTTACTGTTTTATGACTTGTGGGAGTGATTGGTTTTGTTTTGAAAAGGTTCAGGTTGAATTCAGAATACTTAATTCCTTAATAGTGGCCTAAGGTGACCAAGTTTTACTTGAGTCAATATTTTGAGTAAGTAACCTTGGAACCGCAATTTGAAGGTTCCAACAGGTTTTGTATGATGATTTTGAACTTGGGAAGGTATTCGTATCGAATTTCGGGTGATCCGGGAGTGTTTGGCACTTAATGTTGAAAGTTGGAGCCTTGAAGGTTTTAGAGTTTATTAAATTTGGTTTTGAAGTAGACTTTGGTGTTATCGATGTCCGTTTGGGATTCCGAGCCAGGGAATAGGTTCGTGTCATGATTTGTGACTTGCACATAATATTTGTCATCATTCCGAGTTGTCTAAGTATGAGTCGTCGAGTTTGGAGCTAGTTGAAGAAGCTTGAAGTTCATAAGTTGATTAATTTGGTTTTAGGTTACGATTCTTAGTTTTGATGTTGTTTTATGTGTTTCGAGGCTTTGAGTAGGTCCGAATTATGTTTATGAACTTATTGGTGCATATGGACGGGGTCTCGAGTGGCTTAGGCATGTTTCGGACCACCAAGAGTTAAGTCCAAAATGCAGAAATTGCTGGTACTGGTTTCCTTCTTTGCGAATACGGAGGGTGTCACGCATTCACGATGAATGATTTGGGGAAGTGGTGTTTTTATTCTTTGCGTTCGCGATCGTGGGGTCACGTTCGCGAAGGTTTAGGACCTGCGGCTTCACGTTCGCGGAGAGAATGATGAGATTGCGAAGAAGAAGAAGTTAAGGCTGGGGGGATAGCAGGCTAGTATCCTTCGCATTCGCGATGGAGAGCTCGCGTTCACGAAGGTTAGGCTAGGTTAGCCATTGGGATCGCAAGGCTCTTGTCGCGTTCACGAAAAATATTTTCTGGGCCTTGGCAGATGCCTTCGCGATCGCAAGAGCCTTTTCGCGATCCCAAAGAAGGACCATTGGGCAGAACACTTGTTAAAAATCGGCCATTAGGCCATTTTCCTCATTTATTGGCTGATTTTAGAGCACCTTGCAGAGGGATTTTTACCTAGAAATTAAAGGTAAGTGATTTCTACCTAATGTGAGTTTAATATACAAATTATGGGTAGATTTTAACATAGAAATTGTTGAAATTATGGGATTATGTTGAAAAACCTAAGGCTTGGTAAAAATGGGATTAGACCACGAAATTAATTATGGATTTGAGTAGAGATTATATATTCAAGTTTGTAAGGTCATGGGTGTCGTGCCCCCTTTTTTTCCTTTTTGCGGGGAAGTTCAGGTTTCGACATTCATAGGGGGAACAAATCGTTTCCTTTTGGGAATTGGGTATTTGAAGAGTCACCACCTAACAGATTAAGGTGCGTTATGGAACCTAGAGCAATTAACTCATATAACCAGTTTTGCATTACCAGAGATTAGGGTAAGGGCTCAAAATAACCTTGAGGGAAAGGTGTTAGGCACCCCTCGCGGTCCACAACGGTGGGTCCTAGCCGAACTTAAACCATGTGAATTAGTCAATTAGCAAGTAAGCAGTCTTAGCACACATTTGCAAACAAAAGTAGTTTTTATAGTCTAAATACATATAAGATCAAGGAAGTTGAGATGATCAAATGCACATATATGAAAGATGTTTAGATAGTTTAAACATATATAGGAATTGGGAAAGGGAAGTCCTAGGTTGATTAGCCTATAGGATCAATCTATGTAATGCCCGGTAATCCTCCTCAACTAGAGGGGCTACACATGATATTAGCGCGCAGGTCATCTTATCTTTTTACTACCCATTACCCCCTAATGGTTATATAAGTTAATTTGATTAACGACCTCTAAGCGTGCTGTTACCCGTCCCTTCCTTGTGGCCCTGGAGGAATTTAGGACCTCTAGACTTAGGCAGTTATAGACAATCCTAAGGTGTTTTAAAAGGAAAAAGTCTAGGCCACAACGAATAACATATAGGACTGTCACTTAAAGAAGCAGGTAAAAGGCTCATGTTTACCTCTACATATACGTAGGCAAATAAACAACACGTCTCAAACAACTGATTTTGAAGAAGTTCAGAAAGCCTAAGAAAATGATATCTAGATAAATGTTACAGATACATGATATACAATATTTGTTTTAAGGGAAGTGGCAGAATCCTAACAAGTTTGCCTACTGGTTTTATAGCCTGTTAAGCCTGGATAATTTCACACATAAACAGAACTGGTTTCATAATTATTTAATGGCCTAAGGCTTGCCTAAATGTGTATATACAGTCACGAATGTGGGGAATACTTAAACAATGTGAAGTTCTTTCATCCTATAGGCATGTTTATCTAAGTGATACAGATTATAACAGGCGATTTACCAATTTGTGTTTAGAGACACAATACCTATGCGTGAGTCTGTTTTAAACCTTTTCATGGACAACTATTGATTTAATCGAAATAGACGTGGTTCAAACAGAGTTCCTAAGAAAATGAAATCTAATGCACACAGGAACAACAGTTTTTATTAAAAATTTTAATAGCAGGAAGTCTATGTGACAGTACTTGCGAAGAACCAGGAATTAAACATGCAACATGCTGAGTAGTAAACATGAAGGCCCTAAAAACAGGATATCTAATGCACAAGTTCAACACTGTTTAAATGTAAATGAACACATCAATCCTAGAACATGGATCTTAATGCACATTTGCAGAATATAAAGCCTATAGCATGTTTTTTACCCAATTTTACCCATAGTATCATACAACTACCTCCTTTTATAAGTTACCCCAATATTTATTTACAAATAAGTATTATAAACAAGAATTGCATAGATTACACAGATGAAATTTAAAGTAATACTATAGGGAGCCTGAAGCAGGCCCAAAATAAACATGGGAGCGCCAGGCCTTCAATGTAGTCTCAAATGCTCAGAAATCTCATAGCCAACAAGTGTCTAGGTGTGTCAGAGTTCCCTAAGGACCTCAAGGATCCCGAGCAGTACTCATACCAAGATTTTTCTCAAGTAGGGACTGGTTATGTGCAGTGTGGAAAAGCCAGCCCTGATATGCCAGAGTTCAGAGAGATCTCAAGGATCCGTAAACAGTACACATACCAGAGGGGCATAACTTAATAACCTAAGAGTAAGTGAGAGTGCTTGAAAAGACATAGTGAAAACAATGTGGAGATAACTTCTTAGGAGTGAATTTGTTTTTCTGGAATAGACCAGTTTTAGGAAAATACTAGGAATGAAAGCCAATTTTTAGAAGAATACAGATAACATTTTTGAAAAACAGTTCAGAAGAGAGCAAAATTCAGTAGGCAGCCCGTCAATCATAGAAGGTTCAGATTCACAGGCACTTTAGCAGGCAGGTTTGCACATAAGGGTGAAAGGGATTGGGAACATATAGGAATCTCATTGAGGGTACACGAATAGGGGCAAGGAGGAATGTAGACAACATAGAACACTTAGGAGCTTCATAGTCTTAATAAATTAACTAGGATAATAGGCAACTAAAACATGGAGTAAAGATGTAGAAGACATAGTCAGACACACAAGGAGAGTCATATCATGATCACATAGCTAAAGATTAATCATAATTCAACACACAGGCTGGTCAAGCATCAGACAAACATGTAAAGTGTAGACATTGAATAGGGCAGAATTTAGGCATGCTTAAACAAAGAAGTCAAATTCATAATGAACTAATGCAGGAATGAAATATATAGAGTTTGGATTTCAATTTTAACTAGAGACATACCAGTTGAGGAAAAAGAGTGCAGAATATAGAGCAAGCATAGTCTCACTATCTATCCTTGGCTAGACCCACAATAGCACAAGTAACACAAGTAGCTAAGAAGGAGAAGAGTTTGAGTGTGTGTGTGTGTGTGTGTGTGTGTGTGTGTGTGTTATGAACTGATGTTCGTGTTTGTAGAATGAGAATGCATATATATATGTAGGAGTCTAATAGTATAGGTAAGTAAGTCAAGGCAGATTGTCATTGCAAAAATAAGGCAATAAATAATCAAACAATCAATCAAATAAAGTCAGTCATGAACAAATTAGCAGTAAAATCAGGCTAGTACTACTTGATTTAAGGAAAATTGTACATGGAATCAATCAGTAATTAAAGGCTAGGTAAATAAGGCAAGAACTAACTCTGAAATCAATTAGAAGTTGGTTCTAAAAATCAAAGCATAAAATCAGGCCAGTAGCACCAATTATTAATCGCACATAAGGTAAGAACAGGTAAAATCCAATAAGGAAATACCAATACTAAAGAAAAGCCCAATTTCAAGCCCTAATTTAGGTAAGTGAAATTAATTAACAATTAGTCGACAGAGTTTAAGGCAAACGAGCATAAATAGTAAAATGATCGGTTAAATAATCAGAACTATAAAAGATTAGGCAGAAATACAGAAACATATAGTAAACAAAATAAATAAGGAAACCCTAATTGATACTCAAAGATGAAAACGTTTAAAGGTTAAATATTTTGTATAAAAATTCGTTGAAATCAAGACCCTAATTCTAGGGTAAACCAAAATCAGTCAGGAATAATAATAATAGGGAAAGATCAGAAAATAAAGAGGTGGAAGTACTGAAAATTTAAAGAAAAAATACCAAAATAAACATGAAATCGTTTCAGATCTGAGAAGATCTAAACATATTCAAACAAAAATTAGACAAATTCATAAAATAAATAGAGGTTGAACCAAATCTGGTTTGAACCAGAGATTTGAAACCCTAAAAATACGAAGATATTCGTACTCACAGGTATTAGGATGAACATAGACGGAAATAGTCAAGACATGAAAGATTTTGAACTAGATCTGGCTCGAGCTTGGCCAGATTTGTTTTACCATGTTTGGAAGCAACTAAATAGGGTCGTAGACGAGTAACCAACGGTGAAGAGAGACCGATAATGTAAGGGAATTCATGGCTGATTCCATTTTGCGTCAGAATCAGGACGAGAGCATATGAGGGCGGCGGGTTTGGAAGAATGGGTAGGGTTAGGGGTTTCTTGATATATTAAAAGGGGTCGGTTGATTTAGGACCGTTGATCTTAGAAGATCAACGACCAGGATTAGATGTCTAGGTGGGATGTGTTTAATTAGACAGGTATTTGGGTTTGGGTTGGATGGGTATGGGTAATTGGGCTAGGCTAGATCTGAAATTGGGTATTTCCTATGGGCTAGATTTTAAATACCTAATTAATTTAGTAAAATAATTTATGAATGATAAAAATATGATTTGTGCATGAAAATGCTTTAAAATACTTACTTAATATTGTAAAAATATGAAAAGTCATTTTCTGTATAGATAATATAATTGTGCATGTATATAGGCTATTGTTGCAAAAATATGCAATTCTAGCCTAAAAATGCAAATGTGATTGTAAAAATTGCAATTAAAATATTTAAGCATTATATGGGCATAAATAATGAATTTAGATGATTAAATCATCATAAAAATAATATGAGGGATAATTATTTTATATTTGTATAAATAAAAATATAGAAATAGATTGATTTAAGGCCTTTAAAATTATAGAAAAATTATAAAAACACTTGTGCGTGTTTGTAAATGCGTATATAATATTTTGAAAGTATGTATGCAGATTTAAATATATATGAAGGAAAACTTAGGTATCAACAGCTGTCCCTCTTTACCCGAGAAGGATGAAGGAGTTTTCAGGTAAAGAAATAATGGCCAATTTTGACAGAATGGGATGTCTTAAAAGATAGAGGTCGTACTCTGGTCTTTGAGCTGCCTACATATCCATGGTTTTACAGGAATCAGACCATGTGTAGTTCCGGATTCATCGGCAGAATATACCGATGAGGTCATTGCAAGAACGGACACAAGGTTTCAGGATAGGTGAAAGAATAGTTACGGTGAGAGGTCAAGTTTGATATAACTGAGGGGATCGGAGCGGGATTTCTCACCAGGTCACCTGCAAATAAAGATACTTCAAGCATATATTCGTGCAGAAATTTAGACATGATGCAGATTCCCTTCGGACCATGAAAGTTGTATTCGGACGGTTGAGGATGGCGTCCTTAGACAATGATGTCCTGGGCCATTAATTGTGAAATAAGAGATTCGCAGGCCATTGAATGATATTCTCAGGCCATGAAAATGGTGCCTCCGAACCATGACGCCTTTGAATAATGATATGCAAGTTTGAGAGATCCTCAGGCCATGGCATAATGTCTTTCGGTTATGAGGATGATACTTTTAGACTATGGTGCCTTTGGACAGGTTGGCGATATTTTAGCTCATGATATGCAACAATATGATGCTAAAGTGAACAAGACAAGGCTTAGTCTTTGTCGCGCCCCCTTTTTCTTGCGAAATCGGGTTTATGACATTTGGAGAGACAACTCATTCCTTTTGGGAACTGGGTTTTGTGTTTGAAGAGTCTCCACCTAATGATTAAGGTGCATTAGGACACCAATAGAAATTCAATTCTAAGACATTTGAATAACCAGAGATTGGGTAAGGGCTTGAAATTATCCTAAGGGGTAGGTGTTAGGCACCCCTTAGGATCCACTAGTGTGGTTCCCAGTCAAACAATTATTTTGAATTTGGGGTGCAATTAACATATAGGAAAATAAGGCTCAAATAAGAGGGGATTTCAACACATAAATGGAAGAACATTTTAAAGAAGTGTTTTAAAAAAAAGAGTTTACAAATAAAAGAAAGGGGTCTTAGGTTTATATTTAATATGGATCACCCCACATAATGTCCGGTAATCACTCCTCAATGAGGGAGATACACGTGACATTATCGCATGGTCATCATATCCATATCTACCCTTTCCCACCCCGTTTAAGGTACTAAAGCGCGGATTGGTCTCGAACACTATTGCATGCTATTACCCGTCAGATTCCTATCAGTCCTGGAGGCACTTAGGACTACTAATCCTAAAGGGGAGGGATATAGGCTTATTTGGAAGTTTCAAAGGTAAAAATTCTAAGGCGACATACAAAATAGATAATATGTCATATAAGGGGAAACGTGTAAACAGACAAAGGCTCAAATACACCTCTTTGAATAGAAGTACATAACTAGCAGGACTTACACATACTTTTTAGGTCTGATTAAATACTAAAGACGAGGGGAGCCCGGTTATTGAAGTAGTTTAATTTATTACATAACTCAGGTAAGAAGACCGAATCAGGACTGCCTGCTGGTTGTAGCGATTGGCAAAAGTGGATCCAGCTTACAATTATTACTCTAAGGCTTGCCTAAGTGTATATTGATGATACCCTATAAGCATGATATCTACTGAGTTCAGAAGGTGATGAGACAGTAAAAACTCGAAACGAATTGTTTGAAATCCTATAGGCATGCTTGCTAAATCTTGTTAAGTGAAGGAATTGGACTATTAAAAGGAGATTCAGAATGGACGAAATTAAAGAAACTGGTTACAGATTCTGCAAGTGATGGTATCCACTATTACTGATTTTAATCCCTATGAACATGATATCCAACATTGAAAACGGATCAGGCTTATTTAAGAATCCCTACATGCATGATTTCTACATGTGACTGATTTTAACACGTTATTGGGTTATACCCATTTGGGCCCTAAAACAGGATATCTAACGGTGACAAATATGCAGAACTTTAGAATGAAATCCTATAGGCAAGCCATCTAGATGTGAAGTTGAACAAGAAGTCTTATAGACGTGGTTTTTAAATGCAGTTTGTAGAACTAAAATACCCTGTAGGCATGATTTCTAAATGTAGTTGAATATGCAGAATTTAAAGTAGTCCTATAGGCATTATTTTCTAATAGCAGTTGAATATGCAGAATTTAAAGTAGTCCTATAGGCATATTTTCCAAATGAAGTTGAATATGCAGAATTTAAAGTAGTCCTATAGGCATATTTTTTACCCTTGCATGCATAGTTACCCACCCATTTTCACTAGCCAGCCCCAAATGTTTGTTACAACTTATTACAAACCAGGAATACTAAATACATCAAAAAATGCAAAGAAAAGAATTACAACCAGAGGAAGCCTGATTCTTGACTTCCTCACTGAGTTATGAGATGAGTCAACTCAAAATACCATTGATCCAAAGCCTTTCTCAGCCTTGAGTGTGTCAGAGTTCCCTAAGGGCTTCAATAGGACCCCGCGCAGTGCTCACACCCAAGTTTCATAACCAGAATAAGACAAGTGCAGTGTGGAAATGCCATCCCTCATGTGTCCAAGTTTAGAGGGAGCTCATGGGTCCCAAGGCAAGGCTTACATGAGGGGGGCAGAACTTAAGACTAAGAGGAGAGTGCAAGTGCAGAAACAGAGCTTTAAGAACTAAGGAAGTAAATACGGGGGAAAGAGGTGCTGGGAAACAACCATTAACACTTCAAACAAGTCTATAATTTCACACTAAAAGGCAGGGGTTTGGGAATCCATTGCAAGGAGCCTATATACTTAGGCATGGGTCGATTCTAGGCATGCACAATAATAGGGAGTGCTATCATGCTTGCAAAGTCAACTAGAACATACAACATGAAAGGGAAACATAGAGGTTATGATCCCGGGAGGATCAAGTTTGGGTCATGCTCAGCAATGTTCAATGCTGTCATGCCCCAAACAAACCATAAGTATTAAACATACTGGGGAAGGTATTTAGGATTCATAATACATTAATTTAGAATAGGAGAAAGAAGTTACAACATGCAAAATAAGGGTACTAAATTAAATATAAGCAGTAGGCAGACAAGAATGCAAGAATCATTAAGTAACCATGTTGTGGTTGATGCTGAAAACTTAATTAGAACATACCAGTCAAAGAAGCAAAGTGCAATAAAGAAAAGTAGTAGGACTTCGAAATATAGCTTTGGCTTTCAGCCAGCTAAACAGGCATAGTACTAGTAACAAAGCAAGAGAGAGTATTTTGAGTGTAAGTGTGAGTTCAGAACTACAAGTGTTCGTGTCTTTGTGTTAATGAGGGAGTATGTATATATAGTAGTTCGAAACCATGTAAAATAAGGCAAGAATTATAATTGTATAGTAATTATGGAACCAAGTACTAATCAGAATCAAATCAATGCAGGTACTCCTTTAATTAAGGGGCAATCAACCAACGGTAATGGGCAGAAAATGTTTATGGAAAGAAATCAAGTAGAGCATCATGTATAGAGTAGACAATGAGGGGTAAGTACATAGGGGTTCAATTAAGGAAACAACTAATGAAGAATAAGTAAAATACTCGGTTAACCAAATAAGGTAAGAAAACAAAATAAAGTTGTAGAATATGTAGATAATCGAAATCAGCACATAGTAAATCATGGAATCAAGGATTCAATATTACTGATTTAAGGAGAGTAACATGGGTTCCCATGAATAAGCAATAAACCAAGTTAAAATAGGAGAATCAGAAGTCTAAAGAAAATTTTTCATATCAAGCCAAGAAATAGGGATCTTAGAGTCAATCAAAGAGAGAGTCATGAATCATGTTTTAGCATATAAATAGAGTGAGATATGAGTAACCAAACATAGTAAGCAAAGAGGCAAGTCTTGACCAGTCAAGACGAACACAAGCACATAGAGCTGATGTAAGTTAGGCATAAGAAACTCAGTAGAAACACATTCGAAGCGAGATAGTCACAGAGACTCAAACAAGAACAGGCCAGTCACAAAATCAAACAAAGAAACCTAGAAAAATTAAGGTTTTCAACATAGGCAAGTTAAAGAGAAGATATAAATACAAAGAGATTTCGAAAAGGAACTTCTGCACTTACACGAACATTCTTAGACCCAAAGCCATAAGATTTTCAACAATATAAAGGTTTCTTTTAAAAAAAACAAGATAAATAGACAGATCGGACAAAAACTCGAGCAAATAAATATTCATTTAATAAATAGTTAAAAGAAATTAGGGGTTTTAACATGCAAACTCAGGCAGAAGGATAATACGAGCAAACACAACAATACATATCAAAAATCAAAGAAGGGTTTCGAAATAAATTAACAGAACCTTAATCAGAAAGATAAGGGGGTGTGATGGTAGAGTTTTAAAAGAACTTTGAGAGAACGTTTAGAAGTTTAGAGCAAACACAGATCTGAAACAGATCTAGAAGAAATCGAAAGAACCTTAGTGGCTAGGGTTTCAGAAGAACCCCAAGTGGTGAGAAAGGCTTTGAAAATCATCGATTTGAGCAGGAGAGTTAAGAGTCAGACTCGAATAGCCATGGCTGGCCGGAGAAAGGTCAAAGACGACCGGAGAACGGCCATAAACTGACATCGACCAAGGTCTGGACCAAGCTTTCTAAAGATTTAGCCTCGAAACCATGATAATCGAGCATGCAGGAGCCATGGGAGGTGGATACAGGTCTCCGATGACCTTGGAAGCCATGGATTTGGAAGATTTTAGGGTTTGTAGTTGATGTCAGTGGCTAGGGTTGGAGAGGATTTGAGAGAGGATTGAGAGAGAAGGGGATTCAGAGGCGGCTGTATGTGTGAAATGGTTAGGGTTAGGGGGGTCTTTGGGTTTAATTAGGAAAGGAGGTCTAGTGGCTGTTGATCATTTTAATCAACGGCCTGGATCGAACCGGTATGTTGGGGGATCCGGGTAGGTTATTTAAATTGGGTCGGGGGTCAGGTATGATTAGGATTTGGGCTGGGTAATTGGGTTTAAATTGGGGGTTCAATTCAGGCTACAATTGAAACACAATTGGCTAGATTTTAAATAGCCACTTTTCCCTTATTTATTTTGTAAAAATAGCAAATTAATTTCTGAAAACAAATTAAAAGTATTGAAATGATTTAAAATCTATAATTATCACTTTAAAATTGCTAGGCTTACTTTTATAAATATAAACGTAGTTAAAACTTAAAAGAAGCTAATATTGCAATTATATGCAATTTAGCTTAAAAAAATACTGAATAAATTTGTAAAAAGTATGCAAAAATTATCTTAGCTATATTTTAGCATAAATATGAAAGTCCAATAATGAATCACCAAAATGATAATTTTGAGAATAATTATTGGGTTTTTTCTAGATAAAATAGGGCAATAAATTAATTTAAAATTCTTTAACAAATTAAGAAAAAATAATAAAATATTTGGACATGTTTATATATACATACACATGCTATTTTGAAAGTATTTTCCATATTAAAAAATATACAGGGAAAAATTGGGTATCAACAGCTGCCCCTCTTTCCCGGGAAGGATGGAAGAGTTGTTGGGTAAAGATATGATGGCCAATTTGACCGAACGAAATGGTTCGAGGACGCTTAGGTCGTGCCCTAGCTTCTAAGTTGCCTACATATACCTGGTTTTATAGGAATCACGCCATATGTAGTTCATGATCCATCGGCGGAGTATGCCGATGGAGATTTTCAAGAACGGACGCAATCTCTAGGGTCGGGTGTGTGGACTGTTTAGGTTTGATATGGCTGCAGGAACTGGAGCATGATCGCTCCTGCCGAGATGGCCGTTACTTGTCAGTTTACCTGCAAACAAACAATACAAGCATATATTGTGCTTATAATTTAAACATGATGCAATTTCCCGTCGGACCATGAGGAATGTCTTCGGACGATTAGAATAACGTCCTCAGACCATGATGTACTGGGCCATGAAACGTATAATAAAGGATTCGCAGGCCATAAAATGATGCTCTCAGGCTATGAGGATGATGCCTCCGAACCATGATGCCTTTGAATAATGATATGCAAAATATTGAAAGGGGATCCTCAGGCCATGGCATGGTGTTCTCGGGCTATGCAAATGGTGCCTCCGAACAATGATGCCTTCGGATAATTTGGCGATCTTTCAGCCCATGAGATGCAGTATTTGGTGATCTTTTAGCCCATGAAATGCAATAGGTGGCGATCTTTCAGCCATGCAAATGTAGAAGTGGCGATCTTTCAGCCATGCAAATGTAGATGGAGGTGATCTTTCAGCCATGAAGTGTAGAGGTGGCGATCTTTCAACCATGCAAATGTAGAGGTGGCGATCTTTCAGCCATACAAGTGTAGAGGTGGCGATCTTTCAGCCATGCAAATGTAGAGGTGGCGATCTTTCAGCCATGCAAATGTAGAGGTGTCGATCTTTCAGCCATGCAAGTGTAGAGGTGGCAATCTTTCAGCCATGCAAGTGTAGAGGTGACGATCTTTCAGCCATGCAAGTGTAGAGGTGGCGATCTTTCAGCCATGTAAATGTAGAGCCGACGATCTTTCAGCCATACAAATGTAGAGGAGGCGATCTTTCAGCCATGCGAATGTAGAGGCGGCGATCTTTCAGCCATGCGAATGCAGAGGTAGCGGTCTTTCAGTCATGCATATGCAAAGGTGGTGATCTTTCAAACATGCAAATGTAGAGGTGGCGATCTTTCAGCCATGCAAATGTAGAGGTGGCGATCTTTCAGCCATGCAAATGTAGAGGTGGCGATCTTTCAGCCATGAAAATGCAGAGGTGGCGATCTTTCAGCCATGCAAATGCAGAGGTGGCGATCTTTCAGCCATGCAAATGCAGAGGTGGCGATCTTTCAGCCATGCAAATGCAGATGGAGGTAAAGCTTAACTTTAGAAGGTAGAATGGTAGCCTTATGCAATACGAAAATGCAGATGGAGATAACGTTTAGTCTCTGAGGGCAGAATAGTAGCTTTATGCAATGCAGAAATGCAGATGGAGACAGCGTTTAGTCTCGAAATAGTATCCTTATGCAAGAAATAAAATGGCAGATGGTAAAAGAGCTTTCTTAGCTGATAGCAGATTGCGATATTGTGACTGCTGGGGACATTGTGACACACGGAATGTCACTGGTGTGTATGGTAGCAAATGTTGATAAATGCAACAGTTCTGAGATTTGTATTCCTGAACAATGTTTGTCCCGTGAGTGTATAGTATGTTTGGTGATTTCGCAATCCAAGTGCCTGCATCCAAAGAAAAATAGTGAGTTTTGCAAAGGGGTAGAGGTTAGTTCGTATCTCCGCTGGCTCTGCTTGACCTGCTCGGCTTTGATCTAGTGTTACTGCATGTGTCATTGGGGTAGCATTTGCTAAACAAGGCAATTTCGGTAATAAACATGCATGATTTTGTAAAAATACGATATAAGTATATAATTAAGAAACAGTTTTAGACAAACCGATAACTGTGAAGTGGTTCAAGACATTGCAACCTCTCTTGCTACAGAATTTTGAGGGTCCTCTTCAAAATTCTGCCCCAGTTTAATGGGTTGATGTTTCTGACTGTTGCTTGCGATGATTGGCTGAAATCAACTTTGGAATTTTGAGGGTCCTCCTCAAAATTCTACCTCAGTTTCCAATTGCGGGGGAAATAAATTTTTTATTGAATTGTGACCGAATCCATAAGGCTGCCTACGTATCCCCTCTTAAATGGGAATCAGGTCAGGCATAGTTCAACTTACATCATATAGGAAAACATAAGGATTACATATAGTAACGCTTGACTGCATCTGAATTAATCAGCTTTAGCCAGACTTCTCTGTCCATTTCTACAAGTATGAGGGCTCCTCCTGTCAGAACCTGATGAACCATGTATGCACCCTGCCAGTTGGGAGAGAACTTCCCTTTGGCTTCATCTTGATATGGAAAAATTTCTTTAACACTAGCTGCCCTAGCTTGAATTGTCTCGGCTTGACTCTTTTGTTAAAGGCTCTGGATATTCTGTTCTGATAGAGTTGACCATGGTAAACTACGTTCATTATCTTTCCGTCTATAAGTGCTAACTACTCATAATGACTTTTACCCATTCTATGTCATCGAGCTCAGCTTCTTGCATGATCCTTAGGGAAGGAATTTCCACTTCGGAGGGAATGTTTGCCTCTGTACCATAAACCAGCATATAGGGGGTTGCCCCGGTTGATGTGAGGACTGTGGTGCGATATCCCCGTAAAGCAAACGATAACTTCTCGTGCCACTTCTTATGCTTCTCTATCATTTTCCTTAGTATCTTCTTGATATTCTTATTGGCGGCTTCTACGGCTCCATTCATCTGAGGCCTGTAGGCTGTAGAATTCTTGTGTCGGATCTTGAAGGTTTCACACATAGCTTTCATCAAGTCACTGTTGAGGTTGGAGCCATTATCAGTAATGATTGATTCTGGAATCCCGAATCGATAAACAATGCAGTCACAGACAAAGTCTGCCACGACTTGCTTAGTCACTGCTTTGTAAGATGTTGCTTTGACCCATTTGGTGAAGTAGTCGATGGTTACTATGATAAACCTGTGCCCGTTAGAAGCGGCAGGCTCGATTGGTCCAATAACAACAATCCCCCAAGTGGCGAATGACCATGGTGTGCTTGTTGCATTAAGATCATTTGGAGGCACTTTTATCAAGTCTGCATGTATCTGGCAGCGGTGGCATTTCCGGACATACTGGATGCAGTCTGTCTCCATAGTCATCCAAAGTAACCGACTCGGAGTATCTTTTTTGCTAAGACAAAACCGTTCATATGTGGACTGCAAGTCTCAACATGAATTTCCTCTAGTAACTTGGATGCTTCCTTTGCGTCGACACACCTTAGTAATCCTAAATCAGGAGTTCCCCTATACAGGATTCCTCCGTTGTGAAAGAAATTATTCGACAACCTCCGAAGTGTGCGTTTCTGAGTAGGATTTTCAAGTTCTGGGTATTCGCCTTTTGCCAAATATTCCTTGATATCATGAAACCAAGGCTTTCCGTCTGCTTCTTCTTCAACATGGGTGTAATAAGCTGGCTGATCATGGATTTTTACCAGAATAGGATCAATGAAGTTTTTTTCTAGAAGTTGTATCATGGAGGATAGGGTAGCCAATGCATCGGCGAACTCATTCTGGACTCTGGGACCATGTTGTAATTCCGTCTTTGTGAACCTTTTTCTCAATTCTTGTACATGATGCAGATATGGGAGTATCTTGGAGTTCTTCGTTGCCTATTCTTCTCGGACATGATGTATAAGCAAGTCTGAATCTCCAATCACTAGCAACTCTTGAATGTTCATGTCAATAGACATCTTGAGCCTTAATATGCAGGCTTCGTACTCGGCTATATTATTGGTGCACGGAAACCTAAGTTTGGCAGACACTGGATAATGCTGACCGATTTCCGATACGATGACTGCTCCTATGCTAACTCCTTTGAAATTTTGTGCTCTATCGAAAAACATTCTCCAACCGTCATAGGATTCTGCAATATCTTCTCTTATGGATGATACTTTTTCGTCATGAAAATACGTTTTTAGGGTTTCGTATTCTCCATCCACGGGATTTTCAGCAAGGTGATCTGCTAGTGCCTGTCCCTTGATTGCCTTCTGCGTTACGTAGACAATGTCAAATTCACTCAACAAGATTTGCCACTTGGCTAGCTTTCTAGTGGGCATGGGCTTCTGGAAGATATATTTCAAAGGATCCATCCTTGATATGAGATGTGTAGTATAGGCACAAAAGTAGTGCCTCAACTTTTGAGCTACCCAAGTCAAAGCACAACAAGTACGTTCTAATAGAGAATACCGAGCCTCGTACGAGGTGAACTTCTTGATGAGATAATAAATGGTCTGTTCTTTCCTCCCCGTTTCATCATGCTGCCCTAAAATGCAGCCGAAAGCTCCATCCAATACTACAAGGTAGAGTAACAGAGGTCTACCTGCCTCGGGCGGGACTAAGCTTGGTGGTGTTGGCAGGTATTCCTTGATTATGTTGAAGGCTTTTTGGCAGTCATCAGTCTATTTGGTAGCAGTGTCCTTCTTTAACATCTTAAAAATTGGCTCACAGTTAACTGTAGATTGTGCTATGAACCGGCTGATGTAGTTAAGTCTCCCCAAGAAACTCATCACATCCTTCTTGTTCTTTGGCGGTGGCAATTCTTGAATAGCTTTGACTTTTGATGGATCCAGTTCTATTCCTTGGTGACTCACAATAAACCCAAGTAATTTTCCAGCAGGAACCCCAAATGCAGATTTTGTGGGATTCAGTTTTAGGTTGTACCTTCTCAATCTATTGAAAAACATCCTCAAATCTTCTATGTGATTAGTGGCTTTCTTGGACTTGATGATAACATCATGTACGTACACCTCAATCTTCTTGTGTATCACATCATGGAAAATGGTATTTATAGCCCTCATGTAGATGGACCCTGCATTCTTTAACCCGAATGGCATCATCTTGTAGCAGTACATTCCCCACGGCGTAATGAAAGCCGTTTTCTCAGCATCTTCTTCATCCATCCAAATCTGATGATACCCAACGAAACAATCTACAAATGAGTACAACTCATTCTTGGCGCAATTGTCGATCAGGATGTGTATGTTTGGCAAAGGGAAGTCGTCTTTCGGACTAACCCGGTTGAGATCCAGGTAGTCGACACAAACTCCGACCTTCCCGTCCTTCTTTGGTACTGACACAATATTGGCTAACCATGTCGGGTATTCTACTACCCTGAGAACCTTAGCTTTGACCTGCTTAGTGTCTTCTTCCTTGATTTTCAGACTCATATCAGGTTTGAACTTTTTGAGCTTTTACTTTACCGGTAGACATGTTGGATCGGTTGGCAGTTTATGAGCCACACCAGTCATGTCATAATATGACCAGGCGAATATGTCCTCATACTCCTTAAGGAATTCTGTGTATTTCTTCTTTTCTGACGGCGATAAGTGGACGTTGATTCGTGTTTCTTTGACGTTTTCTGCATCTCCCAGATTAACAACTTCTGTTTCGTCCAGGTTGGACTTAGGTCTGTTCTCAAAATTCTCAACTTCCTTAACAATCTCTTCTGGTATATCATTTTCCTCTGAATCTATGTCCGTTTGTTGCGTTGTCTCATTGCATGTCACAGTCATTGGTTCATCAAGATAAGAAATACTAATGCTGTATAAGTAAAGTAATGAGAGAAAAATAATTATGAGCGTCAAATCATAAGAAAAGTTAAAATACTTTGATGAATTGCACAATTGTTTTGAACATTGGAGATCTTATCTGCAGGAATAGAAATATGCAAGAAATAAAAAATCTTTTAGTAAATAAGATAGGGCTTGTTTTAGCCTTGCTACCCCGAGGCTCGTCGGGCTCTGGTCGTCCTGATGGTGCAGTTACTGAGGCGTGACCCTCCGCTTACAGCCTGTATGGAAGGGCCTTCCTCCCCTCCTCCTCGAGAGCAACACAACAGTCTATGTCATTGTCTTCTAGGAACAAGTTCTTCACCGCTGCAAGCGCTTCTTCTTCATCTGATCCATAAATAATGTCAGCCTGTTGGAAAGTCTACTCCAAATGTAGTATTGGCTACTCTAGTGGATAGTAAGGACCACACCATGGTGGCTACCAGCTATTGAATTCCTCCCAGGTGTATCCATATCCTAAACCGAAGGTAGTGCCATGTTTCTTGAGTTTTATGGGTTTAGAGATTCCTTGAAGATTCTTGCCGAGCCCTTTGTTCTTGCCTTTAATGGGACTAAGAGGAGGAGTGGGTTGAAGGCCCCTAGATTTCATGGAATAGGATGATGTTTCCAGAGTGCATGAACTAACCTTTGGGGAGGGGAATCATAAAAACAAAAACAAAGAATAAAACAAAAGGTAACCAAGTTAGTGAGGATCATAAAAAGCGTTGCGATATTTAAACACATAGTACAAAATATAAAACGTGTCCTAATTTGGGGACCTCATTGTGCCTGAGGTAAGCCTAGCGACAAATTAATTTGGAGAACTTAGGATGCTAAATGCCTCATTTTATCGATAAAAGGTAGACGAATCCCAAATCGATACTAAACAAACAGGAAATAAATATCACTAATGGTCATTGGCCTTATTACATTTCATAAAGCAAAAGAAAAACTCCTATCTACTTGGTCCCAGAAGGACCTTCCCCAGACTCGGCATCTTTGGCTCCATCGAACAGCTTTCCTAATTCGCGAAGTCCCAACAATAGGTAGGCTTTGGCTAGATGTCTGCCTTCGTTTCCTTCAGCATTTTGGCAGTCTTCGACCCTCTTGAGGAATTTCCTTTCTATCTCCACTATGCCTCGCTCCAAGTATCCCAATTGCTTGCTGGCACTAACAGCCATGTCTTTCCACTCCTCAATCAACTTTTGTGTGGCTTCTTGTATCTCACGGTGCTCACTTTCGCACTCCCGGATCCTCTTGCACAGTTGGTTGCATTTGACCTGTGCCTCGGCCCTTTCATTTATGATCGTGTGGCCCCTAGCAACCCTGGCTGGCCCAGACCATCGTGATTATCTTCCAACCAGCCTGAATAGTAGGGAGCGCAACCAGCGTGGTATCTGTCTGGCTCGATGGTATCTCTCCCCGTGACGATCCTGCAGTGCCACATATGCTGAGTTTGGCACTTATAAGGACTATCATCAGCCTGGAAGTTAGCCCGGAAATGATTCATCTTGTCGACCCTAGGTATAACCTGCTTCCTACCGGCTTGCCTCATAACCCGAAGAGGTACGTAAGGGTATATTCCTCTCAGACCGATCAGTATCAGAAATGGTGCGTCCCTAGATCGGGCGATGAACTCCTTGGTAGGGAACCACTCGAACATCTATTGTACCCGGTCCTCGGTTAGATTATCGAATAACTCTGCCCATCCTTTGGCATCTTCTAGCTGGGCAAACATATTGGGCATGTAATTCATTCGCCTTGGATGATGGAAAGCGATATGATCATCCCAGTATCTTCGCTGAATCTCTTGTCGGTATTCACCCCTTTAGAGATGCTCCATGAGCCAGAGCTGAAGTAGCAAATTGCAGCCTTCGAAGTGCTTGGCTCCTTGTTGACACTTCTCCAAGGCTCGGTATATCTTTGAAATGATCATGGGCACGATGCTGAAAGGTTGCCCACCAATTCCTTCTATTAGGGTTTTAGTTACCATAGCTAGCCTGGTGTGGATCCTTGCTTTCTTCATTGGAAACACGATCAACCCCAAGAAACAAAACATGAATATAAATACCCTTCGGTGAATATGCCCTAAAGATGTGATGGCGAACTCGTCAGGATAGGTACCGTAGGATTTGCTGTGATCGTACCTCTCGTACAAATAACCAAAAGGGATGTAGGATTCTTTCAAACATGTCAGTTCTGGATTCTTCTTCAAACCCATCATTTTGAGGAAGCCCCTGCCCTTGCGGTTCTCAGGCATTAACAAACCCGAGTTTCCCATGCTATACCGGCCAATCCTCCTATATCTTCTAGAAAGGGTGTCATTTCAATGTCCCCGAAGCGGAACAGAGATCTCTTAATCCTAGAACAAAGTGGCAGCTTCTATGATCTTGTTGTTTGATTGGATTTCCAGGAGAGAAGGTAGGTTTCCCAAATATTTCCGGACAAGAGTGAAGATCACTAGAGTGAAGATCCTCTCACCAGCTTAGTGAATTTGGGTGGATGTTGGTGACCATGCCGGATCTGGGGACTTCGTGCCTCATATTTCTGCAAGACAAATAAGGTTAGGCCCTTACCCCCACCGAACTCAACTATTTAATATCAACAATTGGCATAAATTATTTAGTTCTCCAAATAAATGCACAGAACGTGGTAGTGTCCATTTTGGTTTAGGGAAACCTAGTGGACTTTGGACAAGGCTATCTTAAAAAGTCATTATGCGGACAACATAACTGACTCGGCAAGGTTTGACCATGATATATGCACAGTTTAAATAGAGTAAGGTTTCTATGGGGTTTTAGGCTGGTACTCTTGAGTGGACAACTCAAGGGGGAAAGGAACGGAACCGTCGACTACACCGTTGATCGACTGGGTTTACCGCAGATACACCTTTTCCGGATTTAGGGGGTGATAATATCGGAAGAGCGCAACCACTCATTGTAAGCATTTCTATGGGATTTGTTTGGCACGAGTGGAATATGATGTGGAGCATGACTATTCAATAATTAAAAACATGTTGTCACGTAGTTGCACGTTTAAGAAAGCAGTAAATACAAGAGTTTCATAATTTAAAGCAGTAGCAAAGGAAAGTGGTAAAGGAAAGAAACAAAAAACAAGTCAGTTTTGCAGTTGAAAAGGGAATTGAATGCTTAAAGGAAATAAATAAGTAATTGCACATAAAGAAGCGTAAATTCACAATAATAGTCTGAAATGGTAAAAACCTAAAAGTCTCCAGCAGAGTCGCCATACTGTCGCACCCCTTTTTTCCCACGAAATCGGGTTTATGACATTTGTAGGGACAACTCATTCCTTTTGGGAACTGTGTTTTGTGTTTGAAGAGTCGCCACCTAATGATTAAGGTGCATTAGGACACCAATAGAAATTCAATTCTAAGTCATTTGAATAACCAGAGATTGGGTAAGGGCTTAAAATTATCCTCAGGGGAAGGTATTAGGCACCCCTCAGGATCTACTAGTGTGGTTCTCGGCCAGACAATTATTGTTAATTTGGGGTGAAATTAACATATAGGCAAATAGGGCTCAAATAAGAGGGGATTTCAACACATAAAAGGAAGAACATTTTAAAGAAGTGTTTTAAAAAAAAGAGTTTGCAAATAAAAGAAAGGGGTCCTAGGTTTATATTTAATATGCATCACCCCACACAATGTCCAGTAATCACTCCTCAATGAGGGAGATACACGTGACATTATCGCATGGTCATCATATCCATATCTACCCTTTCCCACCCTGTTTAAGGTACTAAAGCGCGGATTGGTCTCGAACACTATTGCATGCTATTACCCATCCCATTCCTATCAGTCCCAGAGTCACTTAGGACTACAATCCTAAAGGGGAGGGATATTAGGCTTATTTGGAAGTTTCAAAGGTAAAAATTCTAAGGCGACATACAAAACAGATAATATGGCATATAAGGGGAAACGTGTAAACAGACAAAGGCTCAAATACACCTCCTTGAACAGAAGCACATAACTAGCATGACTTACACATACTTTTTATGTCCTATTAAATACTAAAGACGAGGGGAGCCCAGTTATTGAAGCAGTTTAGTATATTACATAACTCAGGTAAGAAGTATGAATCAGGCCTGCCTACTGGTTGTAGCGATTAGCAAAAGAGGATCCATCTAAAAGTTATTACTCTAAGGCTTGCCTTAGTGTATATTGATGATACCCTATAAGCATGATATCTACTGATTTTAGAAGGTGATGAGACAGTAAAAACTCGAAACGAATTGTTTGAAATCCTATAGGCATGCTTGCTAAACCTTGTTAAGTGAGGGAATTAGACTATTAAAAGGAGATTCAGAATGGACAAAATTAAACAGACTAGTTACAGATTCTGCAAGTATTGGTACCCACTATTACTGATTTTAATCCCTATGAACATGATATCTATCATTGAATGTAAATGAAGCGGATCAGGCTTATTTAAGAATCCCTAGAGGCACGATTTCTACATGTTACTGATTTTAACACGTTGCTGGGTTATACCTATTTGGGCCCTAAAATAGGATATCTAACGGTGACAAATATGCAGAACTTTAGAATGAAATCCTATATGCAGGTCATCTAGATGTGAAGTTGAACAAGAAGTCCTATAGACATGGTTTCTATATGCAGTTTGCAGAACTAAAATACCCCATAGGCATGATTTCTAAATGCATGTGAATATGCAGTATTTAAAGTAGTCCTATAGGCATATTTTCTAAATGCAGTTGAATATACAGAATTTAAAGTAGTCTTATAGGCATATTTTCTACCCTTGCATGCATAGTTACCCAACCCTTTTCACTAGCCAGCCCCAAATGTTTGTTACAACTTATTACAAACCAGGAATACTAAATACATCAGAAAATGCAAAGAAAAGAATTACAACCAGAGGAAACCTGATTCTTGACTTCTTCACTGAGTTATGAGATGAAACAATTCAATATACCATTGATCCAAAGCCTTTCTCAGCCTTGAGTGTGTCAGAGTTCCCTAAGGGCTTCAATAGGACCCCGGGCAGTGCTCACACCCAAGTTTCATAAGCAGAATAGAGACAAGTGCAGTGTGGAAATGCCATCCCTCATGTGTCCAAGTTCAGAGGGAGCTCATGGGTCCCAAGGCAAGGCTCACATAAGGGGGGCAGAACATAAGTCTAAGAGGATAGTGCAAGTGCAGAAATAGAGCTTTAAGAACTGAGGAAGTAAAGAAGGGGAAAAGAGGTGCTGGGAAACATCCATTAGCACTTCAAACAAGTCGATAATTTCACACCAAGGGGGCAGGGGTTCGGAATCCATTGCAAGGAGCCTATATACTTAGGCATGGGTCGATTCTAGGCATGCACAACAATAGGGAATGTTGTCATACTTGCAAAGTCAACCAGAACATACAATATAAAAGATAAACATAGAGGTTATGATCCTAGGAGGATCAAGTTTGGGTCATGCTCAACAATGTTCAATGCTGTCATGCCCCAAACAAACCATAAGTATTAAACATACTGGGGCAGGGAATTTGGATTCATAATACATTAATCCAAAACAGGAGAAAGAAGTTACAGCATGCAAAATAAGGGTACTGAATTAAATATAAGCAGTAGGCAGACAAGAATGCAAGAATCATTAAGTAACCATGTTGTGGCTGATGTTTGAAAACATAATTAGAACATACCAGTCAAAGAAGCAAAGTGTAGTAAAGAAAATTAGTAGGACTTCGAAATATAGCTTTGGCTTTCAGCTAGCTAAACAGGCCACAGTACTAGTAACAAAGCAAGAGAGAGTATTTTGAGTAAAAGTGTGAGTTCAGAACTAAAAGTGTTCGTGTCTTTGTGTTAATGAGGGAGTATGTATATATAGTAGCTCGAAACCATGTAAAATAAGGCAAGAATTATAATTGTATAGTAATTATGGAACCAAGTACTAATCACAATCAAATCAATGCAGGTACTCCATTAATTAAAGGGCAATCAACCAACGGTAATGGGTAGAAAATGTTTAAGGAAAGAAATCAAGTAGAGCATCATGTGTAGAGTTGATAATGAGGGGTAAGTACATAAGGGTTAATTTAAGGAAACAACCAATGAAGAATCAGTAAAATACTCGGTTAACCAAATAAGGTAAGAAAACAAAATAAAGTTGCAGAATATGGAGATAATCGAAATCAGCACATAGTAAATCATGGAATCAAGGATTCGAAATTACTAATTTAAGGAGAGTAACATGGGTTCCCATGAATAAGCAATAAACCAAGTTAAAATAGGAGAATCAGAAGTCTAAAAGAAAATTTTCAAATCAAGCCAAGAAACAGGGAGCTTAGAGTCAATCAAAGAGAAAGTCATGAATCATGTTTTAGCATATAAATAGAGTGAGATATGAGTAACCAAACAAAGCAAGCAAAGAGGCAAGTATTGACCAATCAAGACGAACACAAGCACATAGAGCTGGTTTAAGTTAGGCATAAGAAACTTAGTATAAACACATTCGAAGCGAGATAGTCACAGAGACTCAAACAAGAACAGGCCAGTCACAAAATCAAATGAAGAAACCTAGAAAAATTACAGTTTTCAACATAGGTGAGTTAAAGAGAAGATAGAAATACAAAGAGATTTCAAAAAGGAACTTCTGCACTTACACGAACAGTCTAAGACCCAAAGCCATAAGATTTTCAACAATAGAAGGGTTTCTTTTAAAAAAAAAAAGATAAATAGGCAGATCGGACAAAAACTCAGGCAAACAAATATTCATTTAACAAATAGTTAAAAGAAATTAGGGGTTTTAACATACAAACTCAGGCAGAAGGATAATACGAGCAAACATAGCAAACCATATCAAAAATCAAAGAAGGGTTTCGAAATAACTTAACAGAACCTTAATCAAAAAGATAAAGGGTTTTGATGGTAGAATTTTAAAAGAAGTTTGAGTGAACATTTAGAAGTTTAGAGCAAACACAGATCTAAAATAGATCTAGAAGAAATCGGAAGAACCTTAGAGGCTAGGGTTTCAGAAGAACCCCAAGTGGTGAGAAAGTCTTTGAAAATCATCAATCTGAGCAGGAGAGTTAAGAGTTGGACTCGAATAGCCATGGCTGGCCGGAGAAAGGTCAACGACGACCGGAGAATGGCCATAAACTGACATTGACCAAGGTTTGGACCAAGATTTATCAAGATCTAGCCTCGAATCCATGATAATCGAGCACGCAGGAGCCGTGGGAGGTGGATACAGGTCTTTGATGACCTTGGAAGCCATGGATTTGGAAGAATTTAGGGTTTGTAGTTGATGTCGACGGCTAGATTTGGAAAGGGTTTCAGAGGGGATTGAGAGAGAAGGGGATTCAGAGGTGGCTGGGTGTGTGAAATGGTTAGGGTTAGGGGGGTCTTTGGGGTTTAATTAGGAAAGGAGGTCTAGCGGTGGTTGATCAGTTTGATTAACGGCCTAGATCGAACCGGTAAGTAGGGGATCCGGGTGGGTTATTTAAAATTGGGTCGGGGTCGGGTACGATTAAGATTTTGGCTGGGTAATTGGGTTTAAATTGGGGGTTCAATTCAGGCTACAATTGAAACACAATTGGGCTAGATTTTAAATAGCCACTTTTCCCTTATTTATTTTATAAAAATAGCAAAATTAATTTTTGAAAACAAATTAAAAGTATTTAAATGATTGAAAATCTATAATTATCACTTTAAAAATGGTGGGCTTACTTTTATAAATATAAACGTAGTTAAATCTTAAAAGAGGCTAATATTGCAATTATATGTAATTTAGCTTTAAAAAATACTGAATAAAACTGTAAAAGTATGAAAAAGATATCTTATCTACATTTTAGCATAAATATGAAAGTTCAATAAATAAATCACCAAAATGATAATTTTGGGAATAATTATTGGGTTTTTCTAGATAAAATAGGGAAATAAATTGATTTAAAAATCTTTAAAAAATTAAAGAAAAATAATATAATATTTGGACATGCTTATATATGCATACACATGCTATTTTGAAATTATTTTGCATATTAAAAAAATATACAGGAAAAAATTGGGTATCAATAGTCTTGTGAGGTTGAGGGCAGAGCTTAGCCTGAAAGAGGAGCAAATAGATAGTGCCGGAATAGAGCAACATTTATGCAAGGAGGGACAATGCTTAGTCCCACGAGAAGGCAATGCTTAGACTTATACATAATCAGAGACAATGCTTAGTCTCATGCAAGATGCGGGACATGGCTTAGTCCCATGCAGATGGAAGGCAGGGCTTAGCCTTATGCAGATATGGAGGCAGGACTTAACCTCATGCAAGATGGGGGACAAGGTTTAGTCCCATTCAGATGGAAGGAAGGGCTTAGCCTTATGTAGATATGGAGGCAGGGCTTAGCCTCATGCAAGGTTCGGGACATGGCTTAGTCTCATGCAAATGGAAGGTAGTGCTTAGCCTTATGCAAATATGGAGGCATGACTTAGCCTCATGCACAGTTCGGGACAAGGCTTAGTCCCATGCAAATGGAAGGCATTGCTTAGCCTTATGAAAATATTGAGGCAGGTCTTAGCCTCATGCAAGGTTTGGGACAGGGCTTAGTCCCATGCAAATGGAAGACAGTGCTTAGCCTTATGCAAATATGGAGGCAGGGGTTAGTCTCATACGAGATGCGGGATAGGGCTTAGTCCCATGCAAATGAAAGGTAGTGCTTAGCCTTATGCAAATATGGAGGCAAGGCTTAGCCTCATGCAAGGTTTGGGATAGGGTTTCGTCCTATGCAAATGGAAGGCAATGCTTAGTCTTATGCAAATATGGAGGCAGGGCTTAGCCTCATACACGGTTCGGGACATGGCTTAGCCCCATGCAAATGGAAGGCAGTGCTTAGCCTTATGCAAATATGGAGGCAGGGCTTAGCCTCATACACGGTTCGGGAAAAGGCTTAGTCCCATGCAAATGGAAGGCAGTGCTTAGCCTTGTGCAAATATGGAGGCAGGGCTTAGCCTCATGTAAGGTTCGGGATAGGGCTTAGTCCCATGCAAAGAACGAATAACAAATAAGGGTAGAATGTTTCTTAGCTGGAGATACGTTCACTATCTGGTGGCCTATTTGATAGTGATTTTGCTTTGTGTGTATATATATATTGCGAAAGCTATTGCTACATCAGATGTGCCTGCGCTCAAAGAAAAATTGTAATTTTCGTAAGGGGAGGTTGGTTCGTGCCTTCATCTGCTGGCCTTGCTCTGCTCCATTCTGGAGGCCTTGTTTGAGTTTCCCTGGGTAGCACCTGACTGTTACGGATATAGGGCTTTCAAAAATATGTAATTATTGATAAAAATAGATTTATTTTAGAAACATAGTGAAATATCAAGTAATTTTAGATGAACTAGTGATTGTAACACATTTCAGAGACATTGCAGCTTTCTCGTCTTAGAATTTTGAGGGTCCTCCTCAAAATTCTGCCCTAGTTTGGTAGATGATTCTTCGGCTGTTTGCGAGTAATGAAACTTGTTGAACCTTCTTTCTCAAAATTCTGCCCTAGTTTCTTAACCAATTTCTGACTGTTTGGCATATGTTGGCATCAGCTGGGCTTGCTCCGGAATTTTGAGGGTCCTCCTCAAAATTCTGCCCTAGTTTCTGATCTTGGGGGGGGGGGGAATGGAAATTTCATTATGATATGATCGAACCCACAAGTCTGCCTACGTATCCCCTCTTAAACGGGAATCAAGTCAAGCACAGTTCAATTACATTAGATAAAGAAATGTAAGTAGTCTAAACATAGTATCTCTTGACTACGTCTGAATTGATTGGTTTTGGCCAGACTTCTCCGTCCATTTCTACAAGTATGAGTGGTCCTCCCGTTAGTACCCTGTGAACTATGTAAGGACCTTGCCAATTGGGAGAGAATTTCCCTTTGGCTTTATCTTGATGTGGGAAGATCTTCTTCAGCACCAACTGTCCTAGTGCAAACTTTCTTGGTTTGACCCTTTTGTTAAAAGCTTTGGACATTCTATTTTGATAAAGTTGATCGTGACATACTGTGTTCATTCTATTTCCATCTATAAGGGTCAATTGCTCATAGCTTCTCCTTATGGTTCTTAAAGAAGGAATCTCTACCTCGGATGGGATGACAGCTTCGGTACCATAAACCAGTAAGTAAGCAGTTGCACCAGTTGATGTGCGAACTGTAGTGCGGTATCCCAACAAAGAAAAGGGTAGCTCTCATGCCATTGTTTGTAGTTTTCTACCATCTTCCTTAGTATCTTCTTGATGTTTTTGTTGGCAGATTCTATGGCTCCATTCATTTGATGTCTATACACTGTGGAGTTCTTGTGCTTGATTTTGAAAGCTTCACATGGCTTTCATTAGATCACTATAGATATTGGCAGCATTATCAGTGACAATGGACTTGGGGGACCCCAAATCGGCAAACAATGCGATCTTTGACAAAGCCTGCGACGACATTCTTGGTTACAACTTTGTAAGATGTAGCCTCTACCCATTTTGTGAAGTAGTCAATGGCTACCAGAATGAACCTGTGCCTGTTTGAAGCAGTGGGCTCGATAGGAACGATGAAATCCATTCCCCATGCGGCGAATGGACAAGGTGAGCTTGTGGCATTGAGCTCATTTGGCGGCACTTTTATCATATCGGCATGCACTTGACATTGGTAGCATTTGCGGACATACAGGACGCAACTATCTCAATAGTCGTCCAAAAGTAACTAGGCATAAGTATCTTCTTGGCCAAGACAAAACCATTTATATGCGGGCCACAGGTCCCAGCATGTATCTCCTCGAGTAGCTTAGAAGCCTCTTTTGCGTCGACACATCTTAGAAATCCCAAATCAGGAGTTCTTCTGTACAAGTTCCCTTCGATGTGGAAAAAGTGATTAGACAATCTCCGGAGTGTGCGTTTTTAGTATGGTTTGCATGTTTTGGGTATTCTCCTTTCGACAAATACTCCTTGTGTCATGGAACAAAGGTTTTCCATCTGTCTCTTCCTCGACATGAGCACAGTAAGACGGTTGATTATTGATTCTCACTAGGATGGGATCAATGAAATTCTTATCTGGATGCTATATCATAGATGACAAGGTGGCCAGTGCATCTACAAACTCATTTTGAATTCTAGGAACATGCCGAAATTCTATCTTCGTGAACCTTTTCCTCAATTCCTGCACATGGTGCAGACATGGAAATATCTTGGAATTCTTGGTGGCCCACTCTCCTTGTATCTGGTGCACAGGCAAATCTGAATCACTAATTACCAGCAGCTCTTGAATATTCATGTCGATTTCCATGTTGAGCCCTAGTATGAAGTATATTCTGCCATGTTGTTGGTGTAGGAAAATCTGAGTTTAGCAGACACCGGATAATGCTGGCCGGTTTTTGATACCAAAACTGCTCCAATGCCCACTCCTTTGAAATTTGCAGCTCCATCAAAGAACATCTTCCAACCGTCGTATGCTTCAATAATGTCTTCTCCCACGAATAACTCTTCTTCATTAGGAAAATACATTTTCAAGGGTTTGTATTTTCCTCCTACAGGATTTTCAGCAAGATGGTTTGCCAATGCATGTCCTTTGACCGCCTTCCAAGTTACATAGACGATAACGAACTCGCTTAATAGTATCTACCACTTGGATAACTTCCCCGTCGGCATGAGATTCTAAAATATGTACTTCAGAGGGTCCATCCTAGATATAAGGTATATAGTGTAGGCACGGAAGTAATTCCTTAATTTCTGAGTTGTCCAGGTTAAGGCACAGCAAGTGCATTCCAGCAGAGAGTATCATGCTCCATAAGGTGTGAATTTCTTACTTAGGTAGTATATGGCTTGCTCCTTTCTCCCTGTCTCATCATGTTGTCACAGAACACATCCGGAGGCTCCATCCAATACAGATAGATAGATTAGCAAAGGCCGTCCTGGCTCTAGCAGGACCTAGACCAGTGGTGTGGACAGGTACTCCTTGATTTTGTCGAAAGCTTTCTGACAATCCTCGGTCTAGCTTGTTTCGGCATCTTTCCTCAGCATCTTGAAGATGGGTTCACATATGACTGTGGACTGTACTATGAAGCGACTAATATAGTTGAGACGTCATAGAAAGATCATCATGTCCTTTTTGCTTCTAGGTGGCGGTAACTCCTGAATAGCCTTAACCTTGGATGGGTCTAGCTCGATCCCTCGACGACTGACAATCAATCCTAGTAACTTTGTTGTGGGAACCCCAAATGCACACTTTGCGGGGTTCAGTTTTAAGTTGTACCTCCTTAAACTATCAAAGAACTTTCTTAAGTTTGTTATGTGATCTGCGGCCCTCTTGGATTTGATAATGATGCCGTTCACATACACCTCTATTTCTTTGTGTATCATATCATGGAAGATGGTTGTCATGGCTCTCATGTAAGTAGCCCCAACATTCTTTAGACCGAATGACATCATTTTGTAACAGTATACCCCCATGGTATAATAAAAGCTATTTTCTCTGCATCTTCTTCATCCATCCAGATCTGGTGATAACCCACGAAGCAATCTACAAAGGATTGGAGTTCATGATTGGCTCAATTGTCGATCAGGATGTGTATATTTGGTAGTGGGAAGTTGTCCTTGAGACTCGCTCTGTGTAAGTCTCGATAATCAAGACATACTTTGACTTTCCCATCTTTCTTCGGAACTGGTACATTATTGGTTAACCAGGTTAGGTACTCAACTACCCTGAGGACTTTGGCTTTGATCTGCTTAGTAACTTTCTACTTGATTTTCAGGCTCATATCTGGTTTGAATTTTCTGAGTTTCTGCTTCACTGGCGGACACATAGGACTGGTAGGCAACTTGTGAGCCACTATGGACGTGCTCAAACTGGTCATGTCATCATACGACCATGCGAAGATGTCCTCATATTCCTTTAAGAAATGAATGTACTCTTCTGTCTCTGTCGGTGATAAGTGAATGCTAACGAGTCTCTTTGATGGTCTCGGCATCCCCCAAATTCACCACTTCAGTTTTGTCTAGGTTGGACTTAGGCTTATTCTCAAAGTTCTCAACCTCCCTGACAACTTCCTCAGGCATTTCATATTCTTAATCCGAATCACTATCCTCATATATCATTGCCTCATTACATGTCACAGTCATCGGAAATGTTGTAGAAAGAAAAAGTGTGGAAGATAATAATGAATAATAAGGAACAATGCATTTGATTAAAACTGAAAACGTCCAAACAAGTATGGCTCGATGAATCGAGCATTTATTTTGAAACAAGTAAGTATTTAAAACAAAATTACTGAAAATCTTAGATGCCTAGAATGGCAATAGAAATAAAATCTGCCAAGCTACCCAGAGACTCGGTGGATCCGCGATGGTATGGCAGTCCAGTTTCTGAGAACAACTCTCTTATCCACAGTCTGAATAGTGAGGTCTTCTTCTTCCTCCTCCTCAATTATTGCACTGCAATCCATGTCTTCATCCTCCGGGAACAGATTCCTCAGCCCAGCTAATGCTTCTTCTTCTGCAGTTCCCTGTATTATATCAACTTGGTGAAAGGTTTGACCCAGATGTGGTACTGGTTGTTCGAGAGGGTAATACGGAAGCACCATTGAGGCGACCAATCATCATACTCTTGCCATGTATACTGGTATCCGAGCCTGAAGGTAGTACTATGATGTTTCAGCTGTATCGGTTTGGTAATACCCTGGAGATTCTTTCCAAGCCCTTTGCCGGGTTCATATCCAAACCATGCCAGTAAGCTTTCTATTTTTCTACTCCACCATTTGTCTTTATCAATGGCATTGACACGTTCGATGTGATGATAGGTTTACCCTCCTAGCCTTCCTCTATTCTCGATAGTCGGGATGGTTTGACTAGTGTAAATGGGTTACTCCCGTCTCTGTGAATGATCACCTCCTGATGGTTCCATTCAAATTTCATGGTTTGGTGTAGTGTGGAAGCCACAACCCCAGCAGTATGTATCTATGGTCGGCCCAACAGAAAATTGTATGAAGCTGATATGTCAAGCCCTTGGAATTCAATGTCGAACCAAGTTGGCCCCATCTGCAGACAAAGATTAATCTCCCCAATTATAGCCCTTTGAGACCCATCGAATGATTTTACCTTCATGCTTCCTGCCCGTATCCCATGGAAACCTTTGCCCAATCTTTTCAGAGTATCGAACGGACAAATATTGAGGCTTGAATCCCCATCAATCAAGACCCTGGCGATGAATTTGCCTTCAAATTGTACCGTGATATGCAATGCTCGATTGTGATTCAACCCTTCAGGCAATAGTTCATCCTCGTGGAAGATTATTTAATGACTTTCCAGCACCTGTCCTTCCATGTTGGCCATCTCTCCGCAGGTGATATTGTTGGGTACATAAGCTTCACTCAACACCTTCATCAAAGTGTTCTTGTGCGCCCTTGAATTTTGCAACAGTGATAGTATGGATATCTGAGCTGGGGTTTTGTTTAAATGATCGATGACAAAGTATTCCCTTGCTTGTACTTTCCTTTAAAGGTCATATGGCCCTGTTTCAATGACGAGTTGCTTGGTAGTGGCATCCTTACTTGGTCCTCCCCAGTGTTCAGGTGTATAGATTCTTCCAGTCCTAGTCATTTCGTGTGCAGCGTCGGATTTCTCTATTTTTGCCTTTCATTTTCGCGTAGCTTCGGCAATATAATCCCAGGTTATTGATTTTGAATTGATAGGAGGAGTGGTTAATACTGCCACTATGAAAGGTGTGTCCACTTCCACTTCAAATAGAACAAGAGTGGCTGGAGGTGGAGCTACCTTTACCTCAAATGGAACCGATGCAGCTACCTCAACCTCGATTGGTGATTGAGTCTATACTATGATAGGAGTAAGTGTGACTGCGGGTTTAAAGTCATTGCCTTCTCGAATAAGCCCGGTTGACCTATCAGGATCCCATTCCTTGTCCATCTCTATCACATGTATCCCACCACCGCTATGATCCGGGAGAGGATTATTGCAGATATTAGGTGCAGCTTTTTTCGCCTGTATGGCCTTGTTGTCAATCAGTGTCTGAATTTTGCATTTCAATGTTCGGCACTCATTAATGGTGTTCCCCTTCATATCGGAATGGTATGAACATGTTTTGTTTGGGTTGACCCATTGGGACGGATTTTCTACTACCACAGTGGGATTGGAGTGACATAACCAGTGGATTTCAACCTTTCATACAACTGGTCGATGGATTTAACAATAGCAGCGTATTGTCTGGGTGGTTTGCAGTCAAAATTGGGTCGTGGTCTTGGATAATTTTGGCGAGTTGGAGGTGACTGGAAATGAGATGGTTGGGAATTATAGGTTTGATAGACAGTGGCCGGTTGGGAATATTTGGGAGATGAAGGTTGATATGTAGGTGGAGGTGCTTGATATGTGGGTGGAGGTGTTTGATATATGGGTGGAGGCGTTTGATATGTGGGTGGAGGTGTTTGATATGTGAGTAGAGATTTTTGGCCCTGAGCCACCATTACTGCCCCAACGTCTTTCTTCTTTGATATGCCGTCTGATTGTAATGCCTTGTTTGTGGTCTGTAATGCCTCAACGTTTGTTACCATCCTACTTTTGATGCCTTCTTCGATCCTTTCCCCAAGTTTTATGATACTAGAGAATTTATTGTTTTCAATAACCATCAACCTCTCATAGTATTGCGGATCCTGTGCTCTAACAAAAAATTTGTTCATCTGTTCTTCGTCCAAAGATGGCCTGACTTTGGCTGCTTCTGACCTCCAACGGGTAGCATACTCGCAGAAAGTCTCAGTGGGATTCTTCTTGAGGTTCTGAATGTAGAAAACATCTAGCGCGTTTTCTGTGTTGAACCTGAATCGGTCCATGAAATCAGATGCCATACTCATCCAGTTGGACCATTTCTTAGGATCCTGGCTGATGTACCAGGACAAAGCATCTCCCGTAAGACTCCTCATGAAAAGCTTCATCCAGATCTTTTTATCCTTTCTGACCCCGACGAGTTTGTCATAATAGGTCCTTAGATGAATCCTGAGATCACCTGTACCTTCAAACATCTCGAACTTGGGAGGTTTGTACCCCTCTAGTAGTTCTACATCTGGCTGTATGCATAGATCTTTATAGTTCAAACCTTTTATCACTTTGCCTCCTTCAACACCCTGAACTAGACTTGTAAACTTCTTGAGTTCCTCAACCATATTCTTGATGAGCAGATCCTTCTCAGTGGGTTCTGGTGTATAGGAAGTTGGTTGAGTAGAGTGAGGTACAATTTCCACATATATAGGGTTGTTTTGGTGAGTGCCAGGGACTTGGGTGTATTAATGGTCACTGGTTGAGTTTGGAGGATCGGGAATGGGTTGTGGTGTGTTCTAGGGAGTGTGATATGTAGCGGTTGGTGAGTAATGGATTGGTTGATGATGGTATTGTGGCAGAGTTGGTATTGGTAAGGGATTGAGATTTTGAGGTGGAGTTGCATATTGATGTGGTGCGGGAAGGTTTTGCGGATGCTGGTTTGGTGTACTTTGGGGAGGCACTGGGTTTTTGGTGTTTTGTTGGTTGACATCGGGGACATTCAGGGTGAGGGATAGGTTTGCCAAGTTACAGACCTGCTCAAGTTCTCCCTGTAGCTCCAGTATCTTTTGTTCTAATCTTAAAACTAAATCATTTGGTGCTGGAGTACTCCATCCGTCTGAAGTTTCTGCATTTTTCACATTTTCCTTTCGAATACCACTTATGTCGTCCATTTTAACTTTCCCTTTGCTCTTTGTATTATTTGGAGGAGGAGGAGGAGGAGGTGGAGGGCCTCTAGATCTGGTGTGATATACTGATGATGCCAGTATGTGTGAACCAACCTTAGGGGCTGGGAATAAAGAATAAAGAAAAACAAAAGGTAAACAAGTTAGTAAGGGTTCTCAAATGTTTGCAGTATTTAAACACATATTGTGGGAATGTAAATTCACGTTCTAATTTGGGAACCTCGTTATGCCAGAGGTAGGCCTAGCGATAAATAAATTTGGATAAACTCAGTGCCAATAATTGCCTCATTTCATTAATGTAAAAGTAAATGACCCAAAACGACACTAAATAAGATAATGTTGCTAATGGCACTTGGCCTTATTACATTTAAAAGGAAAGCAAGTAAATCTAATCTACTTGGTCCCAGAAGAACCCTTTCCAGACCGGATGTTGTTGTCGATTAACTCTCCCAGCTCGCGCAGGTTCAGCATTAGGAATGCTCTTGCCAAATGCCCTCCTTCGTTTTCTTCACTGTTCAGGCAGTTGGTGACCCTCTTCCTTATCTTCCCTTCCAATTCCATTAAACTGTACTCCAGATATTCCAGCTTTTGCTGTATTTAACAGCTCTCTCTTTCCACTCGTTAATCATTTCCATATCGGCCTTATGCTGCGCCATATGCTCAGCTTCAGACTCTTGAACTCTTTTGCGCAGCTTGTTGTATTTCACCTTTGCTTTGGCAAACGCATCTATGACCCTATTTCCTGGACCAACCCTTGGCTCTAAGATTCCTGATAGATTATCATCCAACCATGAGGGGTAAAAGAATGAATGGCCCGCATGATATCGGTCCAGCTCAATGGTATCCTTCTCTACAATAATTTTCAAAGTCCACATATGTTGTGCTTCATTTTTATATGGGATGGCGTCACCCTAGAAATCAGCTATGAAGTGACTCATTTTAGCAAACCATGATATGACTTGTCTCCTGCCTGCCTATCTCATAACCCTAAGAGGAGAATAAGGGTATATCCCTCTTAACCCAATCAACACCAAATATGGGACATCTCTGGATCTTATGATGAACTCATCGATGGGGAACCACTCGAACATCCACTAAACTGGTCCTCAGTCAACTTGTTGAAATATTGCACCCATCCTACAACATCCTTAGGTTGAGTAAACATGTCTGGAATGTAAGTCATTCTCTTAGGGTGATGGAAGGCTATGTGGTCATTCCACGGCATTCGTGGAAAATCTTGGAAGTATTGACCCCTTCGAAGATGTTCTAATAGCCAGACTTGTAATAGCAAATTGCAACCCTCAAAGAATTTGGATCCGTTCTGACAGCGTTCCAAAGCCCGGTACATATCCACAATAATCATAAGGACAATAGTATATGTCTACCCCTCGATGCTATCCATCAGAGCTTTGGCCACCATGGCCAGCCTAGTATGGATTCTATCCCCTTAGATTGGGAAACCAGCATGCCCAAGAAGCACATAATGAATGTGAGCACGTGATTTTTGCCCTATGAGAACTACTCCCAAAAAATTCAAAATAAAATGGTTTTGTGTTGTTTGTGATTTATTTGTATTTTTTTTTGTTTCGCATGTTTGTTTCTACCTTAAACAAGAAAAACAAAAAAAAAATATATGTGTTGCATGTGCATTTAGGATTTAGTTACGCATTTTGGAATTAATTAAACCATGTCCTATTTTAAAGAATGAAAATCACAAAAATATGAATTTTGGTAACTTTGTCATTTCATTGTTTAATTGCGTGATTTTATCTTAATCAATATTTGATTTTGTGTGTTAATTATTGTTAAGGATTAATTAATTTCTTTTTAAATAAGCTTGATTTTACAAATTAATTTAGGAATTAAAAAGAAAGTAAAAGGGAAAAGAGGAAACAAGATAGGAGGGGTAAAAAAAATTTCGGATTGGGCCAGTTTTAAAAGGAAAAATCCAGGCCCAGTGTCACCCCAAATCAGCCCAATACCCGCCCAATCCAACCCGTCTCCAGCCTCAACCAAACGACGATGTTTCAGGCGTTTCAATCTGGACCGTTGATCTCAGCTGATCAAACGGTCCCAAAACTTTGACCAAACCCGACCCCCGACCCCCGACCCGTCACTCCAATACCCTGACCGCCCCAGTACTACTCCAAATGATACCGTTTGAGTTAAGTGAACTGATCTGGACCTTCGATCTCTCTTGATCGAACGACCAAGATCAAACCACCCCTGCACTATATAAATGAAACCTCATACCCAGCCACCCAGTCCAAACCCCTGTTCATCATCGTCTCTCAGAGACGAAGCCCCTCCCCCCAAACCCTAGCCGCCATGGCATTCCTTTTCTTGAAACTCGGCGGCAACGACGCCGCCGGCCACCAAAATAACACCCCTGCACCTCCTAACCACCCCAATCCAAATTCAGTACCCGTTTGCTTCGAATCATCCTCAAACTTCTCGAATCTTCATTTGAAGATTCGAGCAAAACCTGGACCTATCCCAATCCGCCCTGAACTCACACCCTGGTAGCCCTTGACTTCCCTTATGACCAAACCCCCGTTGGTTTGCTTCGAATCTGGCTAGAAACACTCGAACCCCAAATCGAAACGTAAGAACCCTAGAAAAACCAAAACTGGTTTATGTCCGAAGCTTAAGAGGTTTTGGGTGTTTAACTGACCTTAGTCGAAGTGTTCTCAGTTGAGAACACTCGATTAAGGTCCGTTTGACCTAAAAAAAAATTCAAGTTCGAGTCGATTCAAGTCCGTCTTTTCTCCGTTCCATTCAAGGTATTTTTCCTTTTTTCTTTTATTCTATTTTTGATGTTTTAAATGTCTGTTTATTTGTTTAGTATTGTTATATTAATTTTTCAATTTTTGTCGATTGTTCTGTTCTTCTCCCTCGGACCTTTTTATTTGGTCAAATTTGTTTATGTTCGTTGTTGTGTATAATTATAGGATGTGTAATCGATTCGAATAAGTTCGTCGATTAGTTAAGTTTTATTATAAATCCCTGTTTCTTGTCAATGCTGTTTGAATTGCTTGATTATTTATTTCTGATTGATTGCTGTCAATTGTTGTAGGCAATCGGTTAATTAGTTTTCGTCGATTAATTCATTCTTGTTTGTAAACCAATAAGTTCGTCAAATGGTTGTTGTGTGTGCTTGATCTGTGGACACTTAGCTTCAGGGCATTGTCATTAGGCTGACAATGATCATGCATTCATGTTCATTTTGATTCAATTTTCAGTTTCAGTTTTAATGATTCTGTTGAGTTCTGTGTTGTGATTTAAATTCAGTTCATTGGTTTCAGTTGGAACTCAACCCTAGTCATTTAGTTGTCAGGAGAATTGGTTATAGCTGTTAGTCAGGTTTAGTTTTAAATCATTGTTAGCTTGAACAGATTTTAGAGTTAAAAGGTTTTAATACGGATGAATAGCTTGTATTAGGGGCAGTAATATTAAGGGGTTTCAGCGGTGATTTGGGAATGGAACAGTTAGGGTAATATTTTAGTGTTAGTGACTTGTTAGTGGGGTATTAAATGTCCTTAAATTAATAAGGTAATGAGGAACAAGAGGGAATGGGGGCTGAAAATAAGGAAAAGCTTTCCTTAGTGGGTTTTAAGTGGAAAAATGCAGATTTTAGTGGGGAAAGGGGTCGGGCAGTTAAGTTGGAAAGAGAGGGCAGGTCTGGATGACTATAAGAGAGGGGGATTAGGACTGAAAGAGGAGGATTTGATTTTTGGAGAGCTTAGGGGACCTAAAAAAGAATAGCTATTGTTTTTCATTGCCTCATTTAGGATCTGAAATAGTTAGAACTTTCTTCCTTTTACTTCTGCTCTATACTTGGGGAGGTTGATAGCTGCTGGTTATTTGTTGTTGCACTGCTGTTGCAACTTCTGTTTGTTACTACTACTGCTGCTGACCCTCTTCTTCCTCTTCTTGTATTGTCAATACCAGGTACACATTCTAAAAACCTGTGTCGAAGTAAGCTCGCATTTGAAGTTGAAGTTGAGATGAAATGGAAGTTTAGCTGTCAGTTATATTTGACATGACTGTATAAATAAACTGAAATTGTTTCTTTATTTCCTAGATTATCACTCGATATGTCTTGAATGTATATAAGCATATAATCTCGAGTAGTGGATGTATTTTGTTTTATGTTAGGTTAATAGGATAGTTAGATTAATTCCTGAGTCTTATTTTTTTTCTTTTTTGGAAATAGTCCATTTTGGTAATTTCAGTAGTAGTAATTTCAGTTTTAACTTCGTTAATAGGACTGTTTATTTACTACTTCATGGCATGTTAAAATTGGCCCATAAAGAGTGTTGTGGTTATTTTGTTCAAGTTGCTCCAAGTAGAACGACGTGCTGCTTTCACTATAAAGTCAGGATACTTACCTAATGACATGCAAAAATGAATAAGTAAATGGTTGACGTCAGGGGCTCGATCCCTCGATCTTTCCTACGCAGCTTAGCACGCCCCATTCGGTTTTAGGCTAGCCTCAAGGCCCACCTGTTGTTGTTCGTTCACAAGTAGAATGAGTTGGCCCATTTAATTTGGGCCTGATTTAAAAGTCTCAGTATATAATTAACACAATATAAGTTTGGGGCTTTGAGTTAGGTAGCGGGTTCAAATTAAAAGGTCCGTTCTTCGGTTTGGATTCGAACTTGAACTCGATGCCCGCTTTTATAATATTAATTAATTAGGACTTGTTTTTTTACTTTAGAGATAATAAAAATAGAAAATTATAGTTGCTTTAGGCTTATTTTTTTTTAAAAAAATAATGAATGAGACGAGCCTCGACAAACAAGAATACACAAACTGCGGGGTCCTCAACGGACAGTTATTTCAAATGCTTAGATTTTGAGACAAGCTGCATAGCGAACTTTACGGCTTTTCTCAAAATAACAACGTGTTTGTCTTTAGGCGCGTATTTAATAAAGTTATCTTCCTAAACTCGGGTGCACATTTATGTGACCCAAAACCAAATCTCAACGAGGTTGGAACGAATCGAAAGTTGCGGGTACATTTATGTGGCGCAATTCGAGATGCATTCTCACGACGTTGCAATTCTTTGAATAAATAATAACAAAAGCGGTGAACAGTTAAATTTGCACATAGGTTCATAATTGTATAAAAATCAGATAATTAAGCCGAATATGACAGTAGAGCCACTGTGCTAGAACCACGAAACTCGGGAATGCCTAACACCTTCTCCCGGATTAACAGAATTCCTTATCCGAATTTCTGGTGCGCAGACTGTTAAACAGAGTCATTCTTTTCCTCGATTCGGGATTCAACCGGTGACTTGGGACACCACAAATCTCCCAAGTGGCGACTCTGAATCTTTTAATAAAATCCCGTTTCGATTGTCCTTTAATTGGAAAAACTCCCCATACGCCCCTTTGCGGGGTGTAGGTGAAAAAGGAGGTGTGACAGCTCTGGCGACTCCGCTGGGGAACGAACCCAGAATCTCTGGTTCAGGGTTCAGAATTCGAGCTTAGATGAATTGTTATATTTGGATTTATTTATCATCTGATTTTATTACATGTTTTGTCTTAATGTGCTAAAATGTTGCTTTTTACCGCTTTGATATTATTTGAACTGTATATATAAACTGCTACGAAATCCCTCTCTTCTCTCTATTGAGGAGTGCACGTTGGTCGTGACTTCTTTCTGTTAGTGTCATATCCCAAAATAGAATGAGGATTCAGAGGAGTTGCAAAACCGTTTGATCTTTTGGTTACCGGTACGCAGTTCCCATCCTCGGCTCGAGTTGTTCGCTCGGGTAAGCCAGGTCTAGAACAAACACCCAGGATAAACCTAGTAAAACAAAACCTCATGCCGGATCCCTAGTAGGAAAGCTTTTGCATCATGTGCACTTGACTTAGGGGACTCAACACAGGGGTTGGGTCCGTCTAGGACAAGCGACCTGAAATGAAAAGACCATCCTGCTGCATCCTATTTGTTTTATGTATTTATTTGCCGCAGACTTGCATGCTGACCGGCTTCTGAAAATACTGGAAAGAGGAAATAAAAAAGAGAAAAAGAGAAAAAAATGAAAAATGTTTTTTTTAGCGTAATTTGTTTAAAGAAGTTTCGTTTTCAAAATTAGGTTATTTTCGTTGCCCGAGCTACGCCAGTTTGATTCTCATAGGATGTGAGATACGTAGGCAGCCCTCATCGGATCCAACCTCCTCTTTTGCAAAAATAGCCAAAAAAAATGTCATATTTTTTAATCTTTCGTCATAAATAAGTCGGGTGATTCCATTCTTGTAAAAATAGCCGAATGTCTCTAAAAAAACGCCGGAAGGCTGTTTTTGCGAAAATAGCCACTTTAGGTCATTTTCAAGGTTTTGTCCGGTTGGTAAAACATAGCCTTTAAATCTTCTTTGAAGTGCTGAAAGGCCGTATTGACAAGACCGGAGTTTTATTTAAATGTGTGTCAATTTTAGTTTATTCTTTCTTTGAGTCCAATAAGTGTTAATCACCCCAAACAAACATACAGAATGAGCCCGGGTCCAAGTTTGCCGGTAACAGTTAGGAGCAAGATCCCTTTGGAGTTACGCTTGTGGTAGGAGGATTTGGAAAAGTTAGAGCGAGATAAGATCAAACTACATCTGGGAGGTCTCGCCAGTTTGTTGAATGTCAGACCCAGATGTGACATCATAAAGGCTTTGGTTACATTTTGGGACCCGACCCACAATGTATTCCACTTCTCGGATTTTGAACTCACCCCAACCTTAGAAGAGGTAGCAGATTATATGGACATTACTGAGGAGCTAAGGCACAAATATCTGATTGCTCCAAGAGCCGTCAATTCGCACAAGTTCATGGATCTATTGAAGATAAGCAAGGGAGTCTTGTACTCTGAGTTGGATAGAAGTTTTTCTACTCTGCAGTTCATATACCAGAGGTATGGGCATATAGGAGGGTTCGAGGATCTGGAAAGGGGGATTTGCAGCAGAGGGAATCGGATAAAATGGGATGAACATAGGCGGTTCGCCTTCATGGTAGCATTCTTGGGCATTGTGGTGTTTCCTCGGAAAGACAGAAATATTGATTTAAAGGTGGCTGGAGTCGTCAAGGTCCTGATTACCAACAACAAAAGCATGATTGCCCCTATGATAGTGTCCGAGATATACCGAGCTCTCACAGCCTGTAAAGCCGGGGTAGAATTTTTCGAAGGATGCAATTTATTATTGCGGATGTGGATGATCGAGCACCTGTGTAATCATCCTCAGTATATGGGCTATAGATCTACAAGCGAAGGTTGCATTGAAGGATATAACATGAGAGTTTCAGGGCTCAAATTGCCAGAAGGGTCTGAAGACTGGGTATCTTGCCTTCGCGCCATTACTGCAGCACAAATAGGGTGGACATTGGGTTGGCTTCCTGTTGAAGAAACTGTGTACATGCACGCCACGGGTCCTTACTTCCTCTTAATGGGACTCCAAGGCATTCAGCCTTATGCGCCTTACCGGGTGATGAGATAGTTAGGGAGGTGTCAGGTGGTACACCCAGATGAAGATCTCAGTGTTTATGCAATCGAGGTTGGCACCAACGACCAATTTCATGAAGAAACCGTTCGTTCTATATGGAATGAATGCTAGTATTTAACGGTAAACACTCGAGTGCACGACCTATCCAGAGGCGAAGTCTCACCTGCTTATATCGCCTGGTACAGGAAGAGAGACGTTGTATGGGACGAGCCAAAACGGCCAACCAAAAAACCTCACATTCAAGAATTCGTTGAGGCGTCACAAGAACCGTGGGACTGGTTGGCCAAAGAGCGCGAATACCGGGCCGAAGTAGGCAAGCTGAAACAACAGATCAAGGATCTGAAATTTGAGAACAAGGTGCAAGTTGCTGCCGATGAAGGAGAGAAGAACAAGTTAGCCCAAGCAAATGAGGCTCTCAAGGCTCAGATCCGACAAATGAGGATAGATGCTGACAATCAGCAAAGGAGTTGGTCGGATGAAAGATTGATTAACGGACTAAAGAAGAAAATCGGTGAGTGCCGGGATGATTTGAAAAAATCTGAGGGTACCATATCACAACTCTAGGTACAATGGGCAAAGAGAACGAAAGAGCGCACACAGTACCTACAGCAGGCAAGGAAAGATTATGAAAAGACCATTGTCAGTCTAAAAGGGAAAATGACCACCCTCAAGGACAAGGCAGCTAAGCAAGCTGAAGCTTATGAAATCAAAAGTGGACACTGTTACGATTACTGGCTCGAATGGAAGATGAAATACGGCAGCTGCAAAGGCAGCATCTCCAGGATTCTCAGGTTTTGGGGGGCTGTAGGGATCAGATAAGGTGCCTGCTCATATAAAAAGGTCGAACCAGGAACAAGATTGGGACTATTGCCCATGCCATCATTAGGAGATGCCGAATGTGCGAAGATATGACCCGCACTACCTTCATGTCAACAGTAATGATTTTCGTCAAGTGGACAATGTACGAACTGGAGCAACTTGAAAGGGATCTCGCAAGTAAGCCCGCGGCAAGGCCGAACGATTCCTCGCGGACACCAACTTTTGGAGCTTTAATGTATTCATAGTTCGAGTCAGTGTTTTTGTTTTTAGAGTCTGTTGTCTGTCTGTATATTCTCTTTTGCATCAAAAAGTGTCAGTAGTTTTTTTTAGTCCATAATTGGTTTTACTTTGGGTTTGTTCTCCTTTCCAAAAATGTTTAGTTTGTATTATAATGTTTCAGTAAAGAAAATGGAAAATTCCCAAAATTTGCTTTCGCATTTATGTGTCAGAACTACGAACGGTCTGATTCATGCGGGGAAATGATACGTAGGCTATCCACATAAGATTCGACCACCACTAAAAGAGAAAATTTTGAAGGCACTTAAAAGAAGTCAGAATGACGCATGCAGTCAAAACAAAGACATGATAGAAATGGTTAAACTGCTTAGGAACATTGCATCCCCAACGTGAAATTGCAATATGTGTTAAACTCTAACGCTAACAAGTTTGTTGTTGATCCAGAGATTTCGAAACAGTTAGCTCGTTAGAACGTTCTGGCAGATTACCATTACCCCACAAAATCTAAAGGGCCCATTCCGGAAAGTATGTCTGGTTCGGACAAAAGTGCCGAGAAGGAAAAGACGGAGATGCAAATGATGAAGGAGGAAGTAGACAGGTTGAGACAAGAGATAGCTAGGATGCACCTAGCCTGGGTTAGGGGACAAACATCACCAATACCTCCCCCTACTCCTGCCCTCTCACCGGCTCGGACTCCGGAACACCCTCCCACTGGTCCATCAACAAGCTTCCCCATTGCCCAATACTATCAAGGGGAAACTTCCTATAATCCCCAAGCTCCACCACCCAAACAAAACCCTCCTCCACCAACTGTTCCTATTTTTATGGCACCTCCACCCGCCACATTGCAAAAATCATCCGATGAACCAGTGTTTCAGGTTCACGACAACCAATACTATCCTCCCGAAATCACCTTCAAAGCACCCGAGCCATACACTTACACCCCTCACCTTCAGCTCCCGGCGGAAATTGAGAGGCCGGCTAAGAATCTGGAGCAGGACGAAGTGCTTCGTAAAGTGAAAAGCCTAGAGCAGTACTTCAGGAATATGCATGGATTGGGCAGCCAAGTTAGTGTGGCCTATAAAGATGTGTGTCCCTTCCCTGATGTTCAATTGTCGGCAGGTTTTAAGATGCCAAAGTTTGATCTATATGACGGACATGGTGATTCCATGGCACATCTACGAGGTTTTTGTAGTAAGATGAGAGGGGCAAGTGGAAAGGATGAGCTGCTGATAGCTTATTTTGGTCAAAGTTTAAGCGGGTCCGCACTGGAATGGTACACGAGGTAGGATCCTAGCAGGTGGTATACCTGGGACGATCTAGCACAAGCATTTGCAGGTCACTTGTAGTATAACCTTGAGATCATCCCTGACCGTCTCACACTATTGAAACTTGAGAAAAAGCCTGGAGAGAGCTTCAGGGAATTCGGATTCCGTTGGAGAGAACAAGCAGCAAAAGGCGATCCACCAATGAGAGAAGGTGAAATGGACTACTTCTTACAAACTTTGGAGCCAACTTACTTTGGTCACCCGGTGACGTCAGTTGGTAAATCTTTCAACGAAGTAGTAAAAATGGGCGGTATGTTGAATAGGGACTCAGGTCCAACAAGATAATGAGCTATTCGACAATCAAGGCCACAACTCAGGCTATCCAAAGGGGCACGGGAGGTGCGCTCGGAAAAAAGAAGAGAGAGGAGGTCGCAACAGTTGAAGCAGGTACTTGGTCCAGATCCAGAGGTCCTTCCCCTCACTACCAACCCAGACCCCGTCACCCAAATTACCCACATACTCCATACGACCCTCCATAGCCCTATTATCCACCACAAGAGCCACATTTCTCCGTCCATCATGCACAAACTTACACCCAGCCTCCGGCTCACCCACAATGGCGTGCGCCGTTTCCCTAGAATATATATCCACCTCCACAAAACACATACCCACCTCCGCAAAGCGCATATCCACCACCAAGGGCCTACAGGAATCCTTCAGGGCCAGGCTTTCACGGAAATTAGGCTTTCAGGAATGAAAGGGTGCACATGCAGAGAACATTCACTCCGCTGGGATAAACCTATACTACTCTGTTCCACAAATTGAGGCAATTAGGCCTATTGAGTCCTGTTGAGCCCAAATTGCCAAATCCCCTTCCCAAAATTCAGGACCACTCGGTAAGCTGTGAATATTGTTCGGGGGCTCCAGGGCATGATACTGAGAAGTGTTGGAAGTTAAAGACTGTCGTACAAGATCTTATTGACAAAAATAGGATCGAGGTTCAGGAACCAGAGGCACCCAACATCAATAAGACCCCGTTGCCGGTGCACCATGAGGCTCACATGATCGAACTAATGCACGAAGGAGGGGAGCCCAAGAAACCCTCACAAATGGTAATGATGATTCGTGCCAGTCCAAACAAAAAACCAACCAGTGGAAAGGCAGTGGTACAGTTGGGAAGGGTAGATGACAAGCCAGTTGTGGTAATGGGGAAGAAGCCAGAGCTGGTCAAGGTAGTGCTGCCAGGAGTACCAAACACACCAGTGTTGGTTGTGAAGGGGGGCCGCATAGAACCGGTTGTTATCATGCCAGTAATGCAGTTGCCGATACCAAGTGAGAAAGTTGTGCCCTGGAGCTACAGTCAAGTGACAGTGATGCACAAGGGGAAGGAGGTTGTGGAAGAAGTATGCGAGGCCCAGGGGTTAACTCGTTCGGGAAGGTGTTTTGTTCCCGCAGAATTGAGAAGGGCCAATCCTATAACAATAAAGAAGCCAGTGACGGAGGAAGAAGCAGAGGAGTTTTTGAAGAAGATGAAGGCACATGACTACTCCATTGTAGAGCAGTTGAGGAAGACCCCGGCCCAGATTTCGTTGCTAACCTTATTGATCCATTCAAGCGATCATTGTCGGGCATTAATGAAGATTCTAAACGAAGCCCATGTTCTAGACAAGCTCTCAGTGAACCATTTGGAGAAACTAACGCACAAAATCTTCGAGGTAAACCGAGTGACATTTTCTGACGATGAGTTGCCAGTAGAGGGTACAAAACACAACAAAGCACTCTATTTGACTGCGAAATGCGAAGCCTCAGTGGTCACTCAAGTACTGATTGATAATGGGTCCAATGCCAATATCTGTCCTTTGGTCACTCTAAACAAACTGAAAGTTGATGATGATAGGATTCACAAGGACAGCGTCTGCATCCGAGGTTTTGATGGGGGTGGTACTGACACAGTGGATGATATCATACTGGAATTGACAATTGTTCCGGTCGAGTTCACCATGGAATTTCAAGTGATAGACGTAGCGGTGTCGTATAATCTTCTGTTGGGGCGACCCTGTATCTACGCAGCCAATGCAGTGCCTTCTACACTGCATCAGATGGTCAAATTTGAATGGGATAGACAAGAGATTGTGGTACACGGGGATGACGGTACAGGCGTCGTTAGTGATGCCATTATGCCCTTCATAGAAACCGACGATGACAAGGGCTCATAGGTTTATCAGGTTTTTGACGCAGTCTCAGTAGATAAAATTCCTGAGGGCGGGGGCCTTCCACTTCCCAGAATCGCAGCTGCGACCTTCATGATAGCCTCGGAAATGTTAAACAGTGGGTTTGTACCAGGAAAAGGTTTGGGGGTTGATCTGCAGGGTATTGTCCAGCCAGTTTCCTTGCCCAAGAACCTGGATACTTTTGGGCTAGGATTCAAGCCTACCACAGCGGATGTAAAGCGGACCCGCAAGTTGAAGAAAAGAGTTTGGGTCCTTCCCAAGCCAATCCCGCGCCTATCTAGATTATTTGTAAGAGCAGGTTTCAGAAAGTTGTCGGTCCCGGAAGTTCTCGGACCACTGATCGGGCCAGATGAAGATTTAAATGAGGGATTTGAAAGGCTGTTCGTTGATGCCAACATGATAGAAGATGTAGAAGGTTCCAGTAAGGTAGACATACAGTTTGTGGGGCCTAGGGCCAATGTCAACAATTGGACAGCTACTCCTCTTCCTACTCGGAGGGAGTCTTGGTAGTGGGCTCTGATTTTTCTTTCTTGTTTTTGGATTATTCCAGGGTTGTAATCCAGATTTTATTTTTATTTTTATTGTGTTCATCAAAGTGTGAAAACTTGTTATCCCGTAATTCAATAAAATGAAAAGTTTCTTCTTCATTCCTTATTTATTTTTTTTAATTTTGTTTTCTTCTTTTATTTTTCTGTACAGTTCTCTTTATACTAGTCTTAATGACATGGCGTGCATAAGGAATCCTCAGCCCAGTCTTAGAAATCAATCTGATCCCGAAATGATAGTTCAAGAAGTAGATTGTGGTTACGAATCAGAATATGATGATGAGGATGAATCCTTCGAAGAAATTAGTAAGGAGTTAATTCACTTCGAAGAAAAACCCAAACCCAACTTAAATGACACAGAAGCCATCAATTTAGGGGATGCAGATGATATCCGGGAAACTAAAATAAGCATCCACATTGCACCAAATATCAGGGAAGAACTAATCAAAGCACTTATTGAGTTCAAAGATGTTTTTGCATGGTCATATGATGACATGCCAGGGTTAAGCACCGATTTAGTAGTTCATAAATTGCCCACTGACCCGACATGCCCTCCCGTCAAGCAGAAATTGAGGAAGTTATTGCTACCGATAATTGTGCCGGACGTGAGATCGGGTCTTTTGTAGACTGCTATGCTGGGTATCATCAGATTCTGATGGATGAAGAAGACGCGGAAAAGACGGCTTTCATTACGCCGTGGGGGACTTATTGCTACCGGGCAATGCCATTTGGTTTGAAGAACGCTGGGGCAACGTACATGAGAGCAATGACTACTGTGTTTCATGACATGATACACAAAGAGATTGAGGTATACGTGGACGATGTGATCATAAAATCCAAGCATCAGGAAGACCACGTAGCAGACCTAAGGAAGTATTTCCAAATACTTCGAAAGTACAATATTAAGCTCAACCCAGCCAAATGTGCATTTTGTGTTCCATCTGGAAAGTTGTTGGGATTCATCGTCAGTAGGTGAGGCATTGAGTTGGACCCGTCAAAGATCAAATCCATCCAAGATTTTCCACCGCCGAAGAACAAGACAGAAGTAATGAGTCTGTTGGGAAGGTTGAATTATATCAGCAGATTTATTGCTCAACTCACAGCAACTTGTGAACCCATTTTTCGGCTCCTGAAGAAAGATGCTGCGGTAGAATAGACGGCAGAATGTCAGGAAGCATTTGACCAAATCAAAGGATATTTATCAAATCCAACTGTGTTGGTTCCACCTGAGCCGGGAAGACCGTTAATTCTTTATCTAACGGTCCTGGAGAACTCGTTTGGCTGCATATTAGGGCAACACGACATTACAGGAAGGAAGGAGCAAGCCATCTATTATCTCAGCAAGAAGTTTACAGGCTATGAGGTTAAGTACACTCAACTCGAGAGGACATGTTGTGCCCTAACTTGGGTGGCCCAAAAATTGAAGCATTATATGTCATCATATACTACTTATCTCATTTCACGCTTGGATCCACTGAAGTATATTTTCCAGAAGCCTATGCCCACAGGGAGGTTAGCGAAATGGCAAATATTTCTCACGGAGTTCGACATTGTCTATGTGACGAGGATGGCTATGAAGGCCCAAGCATTGGCTGATCACTTGGCCGAGAATCCTATCGATGAAGAATACGAGCCCTTGAGGACGTATTTTCCTAATGAAGAAGTAATGCATGTAGATGAGTTGGAATTATCTGAGGAACCAGGTTGGAAGCTCTTCTTTGATGGAGCCGCAAATGCGAAATGAGTTGGAATAGGAGCGGTACTTATTTCTGAAACAGGACATCATTATCCTGTTACGGCTCAGCTATGTTTCTATTGTACCAACAACATGTCTGAGTATGAGGCATGCATTCTGGGCTTACGGTTAGCTGTATACATAGATGTCTAGGACGTCTTGGTCTTGGGAGACTCGGACCTCCTGGTGCATCAGATTCAGGGTGAATGGGAAATAAGGGATTTAAAGATCATACCATATAGACAATGTTTGCACGATCTGAGCAAGCGATTTCGATCAGTGGAGTTCAGACACATACCAAGAGTTCATAATGAGGTTGCCGATACTTTGGCCACTTTGGCATTGATGTTTCATCACCCAGACAAAATTCATGTTGACCCATTGCATATTCAGGTTCATGATCAGCATGTTTATTGCAACATGATAGAGGAAGAAATGGATGGCGAACCATGGTTTTATGATGTCAAGGAATACCTAAGGATGGGGATATACCTGGAACAGGTCACCAGAGATCAAAAGAGAGCCATTCGGCGATTGGCAAATGGATTATTCCTCAGTGGAGGAGTGTTGTACAAAAGAACCCCAAATTTGGGATTACTGAGATGTATAGATGCTAGTCAAGCCACGACAGTTATGACAGAGGTACATGCTGGAGTTTGTGGGCCACATATGAGCGGATATATGTTGGCGAAGAAGATTCTTCGAGCATGGTACTATTGGCTCACTATGGAGCATGATTGTATCAATTGCGTACGAAAATGCCATCAGTGTCAGATACACGGAGATTTGATTCATTCTGCACCGATAGAATTACATACAATGTCAGCACCATGGCCATTTGTTGCTTGGGGCATGGATGTCATTGGACCTATTGAGCCGGCAGCTACCAACGGTCATAGGTTTATTCTTGTGACCTTCGATTGTTTCACTAAGTGGGTTGAAGCTAAAACTTTCAAGTCGGTAACCAAGAAGGCAGTGGTAGAGTTTGTTCATTCCCATATCATCTGTAGATTTGGGATCCCAAAAGTGATCATCACGGACAATGGTGCTAATCTTAACAGCGGTTTGATGAAAGAGGTATGTCAATAGTTCAAGATTACACACCTCAATTCCATACCATATTGCCCCAAGGCGAATGGAGCGGTCGAGGCGGCCAACAAAAACATAAAGAAGATACTGAGGAAGATGATAGAAGGATCCAGACAATGGCATGAGAAATTACCATTTGCATTGTTGGGTTATCGCACTACTGTTCGTACTTCAGTATGGGCAACTCCTTATTTGTTGGTATATGGAACTGAAGCATTAATACCGGCGGAAGTTGAAATTCCATCCCTTTGGATTGTCGCTGAAGCTGAGATTGATGATGACGAGTGGGTCAAAACCCATTTGGAGCAGTTGAACTTGATTGATGAAAAGAGATTGGCAGCTGTGTATCATGGCCAGTTATATCAAAAGAGAATGGCAAGAGCATGCAACAAAAAGGTGCGTCCCCGGAAGTTTGAAGTGGGCCAGGAAGTGCTGAAACGCATCCTCCCACATCAGGCTGAGGCGAAGGGAAAGTTCGCCCCGAATTGGCATGGGCAAGTTCGCCCCGAATTGGCAAGAGCCATTCATTGTAACCAGAGTGTTGTCCAATGGCGCTTTATGTTTAACAGATATCGAAGGGAAATGCGTCGACATGGCTATCAATTCTGATGCAGTTAAGAGATATTATGCATGATTTATTTTAATTGTAATTGTTGTTTGTTTATACTTGTCATTTATCGGAGAATGAAATGACGGAGGCAATTCTTTATTCCATCCAAACACTTTAACCTTTGATTTTCCTTTAGAGCCTTATTTATTCTTTCATACCCCTTTTTTGGAATCAATAATGAAAGTGAAAGAAAAATAGAAGAAAAAATAACGATAATAAAGATAAAAGAAAAGTCATAAGAAAAACAAAGGAATTGGGAACTACGTTTGACCTGATTCCTCAAAGAAGGATACGTAGGCGCCTCACGGCTCGGTCATAGTGTAACATAGTGTGCATAATGTAACATAGTGTAACAAAAAATAAAAAAATCCCCAAGCAAGAAAAACTGGGCAAAGGTTTGTGTTAGTAATTTTGGGAAGAAAGTTCGATTCCAAGAGTTGTAATGTTTTACCCATAAAAATGATTTTGAACCCTCTTGATACCCCTTTTCTTTAGCCATACACAAAAACACATATTGATGTCAAAAAAAGACCTCCCGATCAGCCTCCGAGAAGTGCCAAGTCATGCAAATGCAAGTCGGGAATAACACTCTGATCCCCAGCAGAAAAGAGGATCATAAGCTGGAAATGAATTGATAGCCGGAAGAATCCCCAGTAGGGAGAGTCATATCGGCAACACTCCAATCCCCAGCTGGAAAAATAAAATAAAATGAGAGAGTCTTATCGGTGGAAACCTCCACATGCACCATAAGGCAACGTAAGTTGAGAGAAATAAAACGAGAGAGTCTTATCGGTGAAAACCTTCACAGGCACCATAAGGCGACGGGAGTTGAGAGAAATGAGAGAGTCTTATTAGTTTAAACCCCTCGAAGGGCACTATGAGGCGACAAGACAAGATTGGCGGAAAGGATCCGCATTTGTCAAAGAGTTGAGTGTTTGTTTATCCCCAGCAGGATGAGGCCGTCCGAAAGATTGATTGATACAAATAGACTGGGTTGATTAATCCGGAATGCACGACATGATCGTTGGGATCGGTTATATCATTCAGATAAGTTCTTTTCTTTCCTTTTCCCCAACATTTGTTCAGAAAGACTTCTTCTTTTTTCTATTTTCGAAGTCATCACTTTTTCATTTCTTGGTTTAAAGACTTAACCTCTCCAGCAGTTTGTTTTGAAAAGGATTTTCAGAGCTTATTACCAGTTGCCAAGATTGTGAAAAAACACAATGTGAATAGGACTGGCCAAAGATAAGGCGACAAAGCGAAAAGAAGTTGGTCGCAAGACCAAATGATGAATGGGTCTAGATCCCAAGAGGACCAAATTTCTAGGGGAAGTTGGAGAAAAACGGAAAAGCAACAGTTAAAAGGTTATGAGGTTCCCCAGCAGATTTGCGAGATACAGGAACAACTCCGACAGATTCTCGACCAAGTTCCGCAATGAGCGGACAACACAGAGCGGGGAAGGAAGAGAAAAGAAAAATCATCCCCAACAGGAGTATCATCCTCAGCAAATAATATCATCCCCAGCGAGTTTTGTAATAAAATGCAAAGCAAGGAAAGGGAGAAGGAAAAAACCATCCTCGGCTGGGTTGGCACGACCACTCACCACGTTTTAAACTAACAAATTTTTCTTTAATTTGAATCAGGGAAAGGAAATATTATTGACAGCAGGAAGACATGGCCACAAAGGAGATTATCAAACCGGGGCAGAAAATTTTCTCTCATTGCAAAAATTTTCTTGAGATCAGATAGCCAGTTGGGGAAGAAGGAAGATAACACAAGTTTTGAAGGAAGTAAAATCCCCAGCAGTTTACGGGAGAGGGCAATACAAGTTTTAAGGAAAGCAATCTTGGGAGAAGCAAGATATCAAAGTTTTAAAGGTAGTGGCCTTTGAATCCGTATCATCCCCACCATTGTTAAAAGGAGGAGAGTAAATGGTCTTAAAGGAGGAAGATAATTCCCCAGCAGTGTTATTCCCGGCAGGTTTCAGGGAAGTGAAAGCACCAGCTTTAAGGAAGTAGTCTTTAAAGAAGGAAAATAACATATTTGTGAATAAAATATCGGTGTTATCCCCAACAGTTTTCGGAGGAATAAAACACCAGTTTTGAGGGAAGCAGTTCTGAAAGAAGATGATTCAAGTTAAAGGAGTCAGGAGCCCGCCCGAAGAATGGAGGTGTTACATTTTAAGAAGTTGTTGAGTCAAGAGCCCGCCTGGAGAATGGAGGTGTTACATTTTAAGAACTTGTTGAGGTCAAGAGCCCGCCTGGAGAGTGGAGGTGTTACATTTTAAGAAGTTGTTGAGGTTAGGAGCCCGCCTGGAGAATGGAGGTGTTACATTTTAAGAAGTTGTTGAGGTCAGGAGTCCGTCTGAAGAATGGAGGTGTTACATTTTAAGAAGTTGTTGAAGTCAGGAGCCCGCCTGGAGAATGTAGGCTGAATTATTTTCAAGTGGTCGAAGTCAAGAGCCCGCCTGAAAAATGGAGGTGTTGTATTTTTAAGAAGTTGTTGAAGTCGGGAGCCCGTCTGGAGAATTGAGGCTGAATTATTTTCAAGTGGTCGAAGTCAGGAGCCCGCCTGGAGAATGGAGGTGTTGTATTTTTAAGACGTTGTCGAAGTCAGGAGCCCACCTGGAGAATGGAGGTGTTGTATTTTTAAGAAGTTGTCGAAGTCAGGAGCCCGCCTAGAAAATGGAGGTGTTGTATTTTTAAGAATTTGTTGAAGTCAGGAGCACGCCTGGAGAATGGAGGTGCTACAGTTTAAGAAGTTGTTGAGGCCAGGAGCCCGCCTGGAGAATGGAGGCTGAATTATTTTTAAGTTGTTGTTGGAGTCAGGAGCCCGCCTGGAGAATGGAGGCTAATTTATTTTCAAAGTTGCTGATGAAGTCAGGAGCCCGCCTGGAAAATGGAGGCTGAATTATTTTCAAGTTGTTGTTGGAGTCAGGAGCCCGCTTGTAGAATGGAGGTTGTTAAATTTTATGTTGAAGGAGTCAGGAGCCCGCTTGTTAGAACAGAGGTTTTTATATTTGAAGTTGATGAAGTCAGGAACCCGCCTGCAGAATAGAGGAATACATTCCAAGAGCAAGTCAGAAGTCAGTAATGCGGAGGGTCACAACAAAAATACCCCCAGTACGAATCCCACTTCAGAAATCAGAAAGAAGACTACAAGAGCAAGTCGAAGATAGATAAGATTCTCTAATCATTAGTTTAGTCTAACTTTTGTTTTTTTTCTAGCAATTGTGTAATAAGGAGGTCAAAAAGCAGTGGTAACAGCATGCAACAGCAGTAACAACAACATCGCAGTCCCAGGGTAGTCCCAGCTACCAAAACTTTCCGAACTACATTAACCTGATTCCCTTTTAGCCAGGGATATGTACGAAACCTTTGAAGCAAAGGTTCGGGTAAATCTTTCAAAAATTGCTTCACACGGAGTATTCCGACGGGCAAAAATCGCTCATATCCGCTCACTTTATCTTTGCACGAAACCTCTTTGTATTTTCGGACAAAGAGGGGCAGTTCTAAGCACGTGATTTTTTCCCTATGAGAACTACTCCCAAAAAATTCAAAATAAAATGGTTTTGTGTTGTTAGTGATTTATTTGTATTAGTTTTTGTTTGCGCATGTTTGTTTCTACCTTAAACAAGAAAAATAAAATAAAAATATATATGTTGCATGTGCATTTAAGATTTAATTACGTATTTTTGAATTAATTAAACCATGTCCTATTTTAAAGAATGAAAATCACAAAAATATGAATTTTGGTAACTTTGTCATTTCATTGTTTAATTGCGTGATTTTATCTTAATCAATATTTGATTTTGTGTGTTAATTATTGTTAAGGATTAATTAATTTCTTTTTAAATAAGCTTGATTTTACAAATGAATTTAGGAATTTTGGTTTTAGGAATTAAAAAGAAAGTAAAAGGGAAAAGAGGAAACAAGATAGGAGGGGAAAAAAAAATTTCGGATTGGGCCAGTTTTAAAAGGAAAAATCCAGGCCCAATGTAACCCCAAGTCAGCCCAATACCCACCCCAATCCAACCCGTCTCCAGCCTCAACCAAACGATGCCGTTTCAGGCGTTTCAATCTGGACCGTTGATCTCAGCTGATCAAACGGTCCCAAAGCTTTGACCAAACCCGACCCCCGACCCGTCACTCCAATACCCGGACCGCCCCAGTACTACTCCAAACGATACCGTTTTAGTTAAGTGAACTGATCTGGACCTTCGATCTCTCTTGATAGAACGGCCAAGATCAAACCACCCCCCCCCCACTATATAAATGAAACCTCATACTCAGCCCCCCCCCAGTCCAAACCCATGTTCATCATCGACTCTCAGAGACGAAGCCCCTCCCCCCAAACCCTAGCCGCCATGGCATTCCTTCGCCTGAAACCCAACAGAAACAACGCCGCCGGCCACCAAAATAACACCCCTGAACCTCCTAACCACCCCCAATCCAAATCCAATACCTGTTTGCTTCGAATCATCCTCAAACTTCTCGAATCTTCAAATGAAGATTCGAGCAAAACCTGGACCTACCCCAATCCGCCCTGAACTCACACCCTGACACCCCTTGACTTCCCTCATGACCAAACCCCCATTGGTTTGGTTTGAATCTGGCTAGAAACACTCGAACCCCAAATCGAAACGTAAGAACCCTAGAAAAAACAAAACTGGTTTCTGTCCGAAGCTTAAGAGGTTTTGGGTGTTTAACTGACCTTAGTCGAAGTGTTCTCAGTTGAGAACACTCGATTAAGGTCTGTTTGACCTCAAAAAAAAATTTAAGTTCGAGTTGATTCAAGTCCGTCTGTTCTCCGTTCCATTCAAGGTATTTTTCCTTTTTTCTTTTATTCTATTTTTGATGTTTTAAATGTCTGTTTATTTGTTTAGTATTGTTATATTAATTTTTCAATTTTTGTCGATTATTCTGTTCTTCTCCCTCGGACCTTTTTATTTGGTCGAATTTGTTTCTGTTCGTTGTTGTGTATAATTATAGGCTGTGTAATCGATTCGAATAAGTTCATCGATTAGTTAAGTTTTATTATAAATCCCTGTTTCTTGTCAATGCTGTTTGAATTGCCTGATTATTTATTTCTGATTGATTGCTGTCAATTGTTGTAGGCAATCAGTTAATTAGTTTTCGTCGATTAATTCGTTCTTGTTTGTAAACTAATAAGTTCGTCAAATGGTTGTTGTGTGTTCTTAATCTGTGGACACTTAGCTTCAGGGCATTGTCAATAGGCTGACAATGATCTTGCATTCATGTTCATTTTGATTCAATTTTCAGTTTCAGTTTTTATAATTCTGTTGAATTCTGTGTTGTGATTTAAATTCAATTCATTGGTTTCAATTGGAACTCAACCCTAGTCATTTAGTTGTCAGGAGAATTGGTTATAGCTATTAGTCAGGTTTAGTTTTAAATCATTGTTAGCTTGAACAGATTTTAGAGTTTAAAGGTTTTAATACAGATGAATAGTTTGTATTAGGGGCAGTAATATTAAGGGGTTTTAGCGGTGATTTGGGAATGGAACAGTTAGGGTAATATTTTAGTGTTAGTGACTTGTTAGTGGGGTATTAAATGTCCTTAAATTAATAATGTAATGGGGAACAAGAGGGAATGGGGGCTGAAAATAAGGAAAAGCTTTCCTTAGTGGGTTTTAAGTGGAAAAATGCAGATTTTTAGTGGGGAAAGGGGTCAGGCAGTTAAGTTGGAAAGAGAGGGCAGGTCTGGATGGCTATAAGAGAGGGGGATTAGGACTGAAAGAGGAGGATTTGATTTTTTGAGAGCTTGGGGGACCTAAAAAAGAATAGCTACTGTTTTTCATTGCCTCATTTAGGATCTGAAATAGTTAGAACTTTCTTCCTTTTACTTCTGCTCTATACTTGGGGAGGTTGATAGTTGCTGGTTATTTGTTGTTGCACTGCTGTTGCAACTTCTGTTTGTTACTACTGCTGCTGCTGACCCTCTTCTTCCTCTTCTTGTATTGTCAATACCAGGTACACATTCTAAAAACCTGTGTCGATGTAAGCTCGCATTTGAAGTTGAAGTTGAGATGAAATGGAAGTTCAGCTGTCAGTTATATTTGACATGACTGTATAAATAAACTGAAATTGTTTCTTTATTGCCTAGATTATCACTCGATATGTATTGAATGTATATGATCTCGAGTAGTGGATGTATTTAGTTTTATGTTAGGTTAATAGGATAGTTAGATTAATTCCTGAGTCTTATTTTTTTTCTTTTTTGGAAATAGTCCATTTTGGTAATTTCAGTAGTAGTAATTTCAGTTTTAACTTCGTTAATAGGACTGTTTATTTACTACATCATGGCATGTTAAAATTGGCCCATAAAGAGTGTTGTGGTTATTTTGTTCAAGTTGCTCCAAGTAGAACGACGTGCTGCTTTCACTATAAAGTCAGGATACTTACCTAATGACATGCAAAAATGAATAAGTAAATGCTTGACGTCAGGGGCTCGATCCCTCGATCTTTCCTACGCAGCTTAGCACGCCCCATTCGGTTTTAGGCTAGCCTCAAGGCCCACCTGTTGTTGTTCGTTCCCAAGTAGAATGAGTTGGCCCATTTAATTTGGGCCTGATTTAAAAGTCTCAGTATATAATTAACACAATATAAGTTTGGGGCTTTGAGTTAGGTAGCGGGTTCAAATTAAAAGGTCCGTTCTTCGGTTTGGACTCGAACTTGAACTCAATGCCCGCTTTTATAATATTAATTAATTAGGACTTTTTTTTTTACTTTAGAGATAATAAAAATAGCAAATTATAGTTGCTTTAGGCTTATTTTTTTTAAAAATAATGAATGAGACGAGCCTCGACAAACAAGAATACACAAACTGCGGGGCCCTCAACGGACAGTTATTTCAAATGCTTAGATTTTGAGACAAGCCGCATAGTGAACTTTACGGCTTTTCTCAAAATAACAATGTGTTAGTCTTTAAGCGCGTATTTAATAAAGTTATCTTCCTAAACTCGGGTGCACATTTATGTGACCCAAAACCAAATCTCAACGAGGTTGGAACTAATCGAAAATTGCGGGTACATTTATGTGGCGCAATTCGAGATGCATTCTCACGACGTTGCAATTCTTTGAATAAATAATAACAAAAGCGGTGAACAGTTAAAATTTGCACATAGGTTCATAATTGTATAAAAATCAGATAATTAAGCCGAATATGACAGTAGAGCGACCGTGTTAGAAACACGGAACTCGGGAATGCCTAACACCTTCTCCCGGGTTAACAGAATTCCTTATCCGAATTTCTAGTGCGCAGACTGTTAAACAGAGTCATTCTTTTCCTCGATTCGGGATTCAACCGGTGACTTGGGACACCACAAATCTCCCAAGTGGCGACTCTAAATCTTTAAATAAAATCTCGTTTCGATTGTCCTTTAATTGGAAAAACTCCCTCTACGCTCCTTTGCGGGCGTAGGTGAAAAAGGAGGTGTGACAATGAACACGAAGACCCTATGCTGAACTCAGCCTAGAGAGGTGATTGAGAATTCATCATCAAAAATACGGTAAGAGCTATTGCAACTGTATCTTTCATAGAGGAAGTCAAACGGTACGTAAGAGTTTTTCAGGCATTCCAAATCATCATTTTTCTTCAGCCCATCATCTTAAGAAACCCTCTGGTGCTGCGATTTTCAGGTGCTAACAGACTAGGGCTATCCCAAGGAAACCCAGTAAATCCTCCTATTCTTTTAGGAGGGGAGTCATTTCTATATCCCCGAAATGGAACACAACCCTTTCCTTGTCCCAAAACAGAGTGGTGGACTCAATCAACATTTTGTGTGGTTGAAGATCCAATAGTGACGACAAATACCCTAAGACTCTTTTCACATGATTTTGGTCACTTAAGGGAAGATCCCTCTACCAATCCAGCAAAAGTGGGGGTATGCTACCAACCATACCGAATCTGGGGACTTCGTGCCTCATTTTCTACAAAACAAGAGATAGTTAGGCCCCTTCCCCCTCCAGGTTCATCTATTTATACAGTAATAATTAGCAAATTGGCACTTATTTCTCCAAATTAATGCACACAATCGTGATTACGTTTGTTGGATTGTGGAAAACCTGATGGACTTTGGGACGAGGCTTGTCTTAAAGGGTTATTATGCGGACAACATATTAACCCGGCTAGGTTTGACCATAATGCATGTACAATTAACCAGAGTAAGGCTGCTATAGAGATCTAGACTGGGACCCTCAAGCGGACAACTTGAGGGGGAAAGGCACGGAACCATCGTACGCACCGCTGATCGAGTAGTTTTACCACAAATATGCCTTTTTGAATTTAAAGGGTGATATATAGGAAGAGCGCAAACACTTATCAAGCGTTGTTATGGGATTGATTATGCATAAGTGGAATATGATGTTGACCATGATTTATGCAACCATAAATAGCATGGTGCCAAGTATTTGCACGTAAAAAATGATAAATGCAGTATTTAAATAATTGAAAGACAGTTACAAAAAAAGAAAACAATGAGACAAGTCAGTTTCAGGAAATAAAAGAAATCATAAATAAGTAGTTAAATCCAAATAAAAGGGGAAAGGGTACACTGGATAAAGCATGCTTAGACTAATTCACAAAAAATAAGTTCGTTATGGTAAGAGCCTAAAAATATCCCCAGCAGAGTCGCCATACTGTCACGCCCCCTTTTTTCCATTTTTGTAGGAAAGTCCGGGTTTCGACATTCATGGGGGGGAACAACTCGTTTCTTTTTGGGAATTGTGTATTTGAAGAGTCGCCAACTAACGAATTAAGGTACGTTAGGGCACCTAGAGCAATTAAGTCATGTAACCAGTTTTGTATTACCAGAGATTAGGGTAAGGGCTCGAAATAACCTTGAAGGGAAGGTGTTAGGCTCCCCTCGCGGTCCACGACGGTAGGTCTCGGCCAAACGTAAGTCATGTGAATTAGTCAATTAGCAAGTAAGCAGTTTTAGCACACATTTGCAAACAAAAGTAGTTTTCACAATCTAAATACATATAAGATCAAGGAAGTTAAGATGATCCAATGCACATATATGAAAGATGTTTAGATAGTTTAAACATATATAGGAATTGGGAAAGGGAAGTCCTAGGTTGATTAGCCTATATGATCAATCTGTGCAATACTCGGTAATCCTCCTCAACTAGAAGGGCTACACGTGACATTAGCTCACAGGTCATCATATCCTTTTACTACCCATTACCCCCAATGGTTATATAAGCAAGTTTGATTAATGACCTCTACGCGTGTTGTTACCCGTCCCATCCTTGTGGCCCCGGAGGAATTTAAGACCTCTAGACTTTGGCATTTCTAGACAATCCTAAAGTGTTTTAAAAGGGAAAAGTCTAGGCGACAACGAATAACATATAGGACTGTCACTTAAAGAAGCAGGTAAAAGGCTTATGTTTACCTCCATATATACATAGGCAAATAAACATCACGTCTCAAATAGATGATTTTGAAGAAATTCAGAAAGCCTAAGAACATGATATCTAGATGAATATTACAAATACAGGATATGCAACGGTTGTTTTAAGGGAAGTGGCAGAATCCTAACCAGTTTGCCTACTGGTTTTGTAGCCTGTTAAGCCTGGATAATTTCACACATTAACAGAACTGGTTTCACAATTATTTAATGGCCTAAGGCTTGCTTAAGTGTGTATATGCAATCACGAATCTGGGGAATACTTAAACAGTGTGAAGTTCATTTATCCTATAAGCATGCTTATCTAAGTGATACACATTATAACAGGCGATTTACTAATTTGTGTTTAGAGACATGATACCAATGCATGAGTCTGTTTTAAACCTTTCCATGGACAGCTATTGATTTAATCGAAATAGACGTGGTTCAAACAGATGCAAACAGAGTTCCTAAGAACATGGAATCTAATGTATACATGAATGACAGTTTTTATTAAGATTTTTTAATAGCATGATATCTATATGACAGTACTTGCGAAGAACCAGGAATTAAACATGCAACATGCTAAAGCAGTAAACGTGAAGGCCCTAAAAACCGGATATCTAATGCACAGGCTCAACACGGTTTAAATGAAAAGGAACACATCAATCCTAGAACATGGATTCTAATGTAGATTTGCAGAATATAAAGCCTATAGTATATTTTCTACCCAGTTTTACCCACAGTATCATACAATTGCCTCCCCTTTTAATAGTTACCCTAATATTTGTTTACAAATAATTATTACAAAATAGAATTGCATAAATTACACAGATGACATGTAAAGTAATACTATAGAGAGCTTGAAGCAGGCCCAAAATAAACCTGGGAGCGCCAGGCCTTCAATGTAGTCTCAAAAGCTCAGGAATCTCATAGCCACAAGTGTCTAGGTATGTCAGAGTTCCCTAAGGACCTCAAGGATCCCGGACAGTGCTCACACCAAGACTTTTCTCAAGTAGGGACTGGTTATGTGCAGTGTGGAAAAGCCAGCCCTGCTATGCTAGATTTCAGAGAGATCTCAAGGATTCCTAAGTAGTACACATACCAGAGGGGAAGAACTTAATAACCTAAGAGTAAGTGAGAGTGCTTGAAAAGACTTAGTGAAAACAATGTGGAGATAATTTCTTAGGAGTGAAAAAAGATTTTCTGGAATAGACTAGTTTTAGGAAAATACTAGGAATGAAAGCCAGTTTTTAGAAGAATACAGATAACATTTTTGAAAAACAGTTCATAAGAGAGCAAAATTCAGTAGGCAGCCAGTCAATCATAGAAGGTTCAGATTCACAGGAACCTTAGCAGGCAGGTTTGGACATAAGGGTGAAAGGGATTGGGAACATATAGGAATCTCATTGAGGGTACATGAATAGGGGCAGGGAGGCATGTAGACAACATAGAACATTTAGGAGCTTCATAGTCTTAATAAATTAACCAAGATAGCAGGCAACTAAAACATGGAGCAAAGATGCATAAGACAGAGTCAGACATACAAGTAGGGTCATAGCATGATCACATAGCTAAAGGATTAATCATAAATCAACATATAGGCTGGTCAAGCATCAGACAAACATGTAAAGTGTAGACATTAAATAGGGCAGAATTTAGGCATGCTTAAACAAAGAAGTAAAATTCATAATAAACTAATGCAGGCATGAAACATATAGAGTTTAGGTTTCAATTTTAACTAGAGACATCCCAGTTGAGGAAAAAGAGTGTAAAATATAGAGCAAGTATTGTCTCACTATCTAGCCTTGGCTAGACCCACAATAGCACAAGTAACACAAGTAGCCAAGAAGGAGAAGAGTTTGAGTGTGTGTGTGTGTGTTATGAACTGATGTTCGTGTTTGTAGAATGAGAATGCACACATATATTTAGGAGTCGAATAGTATAGGTAAGTAAGCCAAGGTAGATTGTCATTGCAAAAATAAGGCAAGAAATAATCAAACAATCAATCAAGTAAAGTCAATCATGAACAAATTAGCAATAAAATCAGCTAGTACTACTTGATTTAAGGAAAATTGTATATGGAATCAATCAGTAATTAAGGGCTAGGTTAAATAAGGCAAGAACTAACTCCGAAATCAATTAGAAGTTGGTCCTAAAAATCAAAGCATAAAATCAGGCTAGTAGCACCAATTATTAATCGCACATAAGGTAAGAACATGTAAAATCTAATAAGGAAACACCGGTACTAAAGTAAAGCCAATTTCAAGCCTAATTTAGGTAAGTGACATTAATTAACAATTAGTCGATAGAGTTTAAGGCAAACAGGCAGAAATAGTAAAATGATCAGTTAAATAATCATAACTATAAGAAATTAGGTAGAAATACAGAAACATATAGTAAACAAAATAAATAAGGAAACCCTAATAGATACTCAGAGACGAAAACATTTAAAGGTTAAATATTTTGTAGAAAAATACGTTGAAATCAAGACCCTAATTCTAGGGTAAACCAAAATCAGTCAGGAATAATAATAATAATAGGGAAAGATCAGAAAATATCGCGGTGGAAGTACTGAAAATTTAAAGAAGAAATACCAAAATAAGCATGAAATCATTTCAGATCTAAGAAGATCTAAACAGATTAAACAAAAAATTAGACAAATTCATAAAATAAATAGAGGTTGAACCAAATCTGGTTTGAACCGGAGATTTGAAACCCTAAAAATACGAAGATATTTGTACTCACAGGTATTTGGATGAACATAGACGGAAATAGTCAAGACATGAAAGATTTTGAACCAGATCTGGCTCGAGCTTGGCCAAATTTGCTTTGCCATGTTAGGAAGCAACTAAATAGGGTCGTAGACGAGTAACCAGCGGTGAAGAGAGACCGATAATGTAAGGGAATCCATGGTTGATTCCATTTTGGGTCGGAATCAGAGGGGATAACAGGTGACAGCGCAAGGGTTAGAGAGGGGTGAGAGACGAGAGCATATGAGGGCGGCGGGTTTTGAAGAATGGGTAGGGTTAGGGTTTTTTTGATATCTTAAAAGGGGTCGGTTGATTTAGGGTCGTTGATCTTCTAAGATCAACGACCAAGATTAGATGTCTAGGTGGGGCGAGTTTAATTAGACGGGTATTTGGGTTTGGGTTTGGGTTGGACGGGTATGGGTAATTGGGCTAGGCTAGGTCTAAAATTGGGCATTTACTAAGGGCTAGATTTTAAATACCTAATTAATTTAGTAGAATAATTTTATAAAATAATATATAAATGATAAAAATATGATTTTTACTTGAAAATGCTTTAACACACTTACTTAATATTGTAAAAATATGAAAAGTCATTTTCTGTATAAATAATATAATTGTGCATGTATATAGGCTATTGTTGCAAAAATATGCAATTCTAGCCTAAAAATGCAAATGTGATTATAAAAAATGCAATTAAAATATTTAAGCATTATATGGGCATAAATGATGAATTTAGATGATTAAATTATCATAAAAATAATATGATGACTAATTATTGTATATTTGTATAAATAAAAATACAGAAATAGATTGATTTAAGGCCTTTAAAATTATAGAAAAAATATAAAAATACTTGTGCATGTTTGTAGATATGTATACAATATTTTGAAAGTATGTATGCAGATTTAAATATATATAAAGGAAAAATTGAGTATCAACAATGGGTAACATTATTCTACGAACATTTATGGAATCCAAGCACATGGGCCTGGGGTGACCTTTAGGAACTTTCTGATTTGGGTTAGGTAATTGCTCTAATAGATAAATTATGAACCTTTGAGTATATATTGATTAGTTTGTACTACTTTTTACTAGTTTCGGGTTGCTCGGAATTATTTTGAGGATATTAGTGTGGTTTGAGGACAGAGAAGAGGACTTGGAAATAAGTAAGTCTCTTACCTAACCTTGTAAGAGGAAACTATCTCAATAGGTGCTTAAATTGTTATTTGTTAATAAGTTTGGGTGCTATGCACGAAGTAACAAGAGTCCGTACGTAGCTAAATTCATGTTTATGCCCGGGTAGACTTAGAACATTATCATGCAATACTTTTACTATTTGAACCCAACTTGTTAGTTTAATTTCTTGAATTTATAATTGAAATTTGATTAGGGATTATGCTAGGCCGAGCTTCGTTACTTTGAGTTTTGGCGGAATATTCGATTGTTGATAGAAAACTATGCTTCTTTGTGCGCCTATCCTGGTGTTGTAATTGTTTGACCCGTAGTCCAAAGAGTTTCTCTATTCTTGTAGATCGAGCCGAATGCCTTGGCATATATATATATATATATATATATATATATATATATATATATATATATATATATATATATATAAGGATAATTTTGAAGTTGCTCGACCCTCGATAGTGTACACGATTATTATGGATCGGGCCGTACAACCTTGGCATAACTCATGCGTAATATCGCCAGGAGTCCGAATATATATATATATATATATATGTATATGTATTAGGATGTATCCATGGATCATGTCGTACGACTTTGGTAGTATATGTACCCTATTATTATGGATCGGATCGTACGACCTCGGCATAACTTGTGCATAATATCGTTAGGAGTCCGAATATACCTCATATTTCCTTCATGACTTGATGTTTGGTATTTAGTTGATGGTTTTATTTGTTGAAATGGCATGTGATATTTGGGGATTTTAAAGCGACACTTTGTTAAAGGATCACGTTATTTGATGTTTCTTATTCCATTATTATTATTGTATTTCATGCCTATTTATAATTCTTGCACTTTATTAATTAACCACTAGTAAGTGTCGATGTTGACCACTCGTTACTACTTCTTCGAGGTTAGACTAGATACTTACTAGGTACGCATTGATTTACGTACTCATGCTACACTCTACCCAAATTGTGCAGGTATTGAGGAAGGTACATCTAGTGACCGTTCAGGCTTGTCTAACAGAAATGTTGGGTTCCATCACAGCCTATAGCGGGAATTGGGTCGTGACACGAATGATGCGAGCTCATTTCAATGCATTATGTGAAAAATTAGCAAAGTTGAGTTTCAAGTTGAAAATCTTGAGTATTGAAATATGTTATTTTTGTGATTTGCGTTAGCGAGCGAGTTTGTATGATGTTATTACATTTGTTTGCATGTTTGCATTGGAGCTAGAGGGGCTCGAGTGAGTTTCAGATGTGTTATGGGATGTTTTGGACAACTGATACAACAACTGGTGTGTTAAGGTTGCAAGTCTCGCATTTACGAAGACCTCATCGCAATTGCGAGCCTCACATCTGTGATGTCAGGATTGCAAATGCGAATTTGGGGCTGGGTTTAAAGACGTCACAAATGCGAAGAAATGGTCGCGTTTTTGGATAGGCAGGTGGTCGCATTTGCGACCGAAGAATCAAATTTGCTGCATGGAGCAAGAGGCAGGCAGCTTCGGAAATGCAAAGCTTAGTTCCATTTGGAATAGAGGGATTTTTCGCAATTGCGCATTTGCAACATCTGTGGGTATGTGACATTGATCGCATTTGCGATTAGTGGTTGGAAATTGCGACGTCTGCAACTGGGTAAAAGTTGGGGAAAATATGACTTAGTTCATTTACACTATTTTTAAATCCTAAGCTCTCTAGTGGTAAATTTTGAAGAACATTTTCTCCCCAAAATCATTGATAAGCAACTTAAATTCATTTTCCATCAATTTTCATTACTTTTCCATGAATTTTAACGTCAAATCTATGAATTTTAATGTAGAAATTAGGGATTTTGGGTAGAATTTAGGGATTTTGTAAAATTGAGATTTAAATCTCAAATTAAGTTCAGATTTCAAAATAAATCACATAACCAGGCTCAGGGGAGAATGTGTAATCAAAATTTCGTCCGAATCTCGCATTTCGACCAAGCGTGTCGGGGGTTGTCTTTTTCAAATATGATAAGAAAATGAACCTTTTTGATTCGTGGGTAGTTCTAAAGCTTGTTTTGAATCGTTTGAACAATAATTGGCTAGATTCGATTTATTTTGGAAGCAGATTACTTGGTGATTTTTACTTATTGCTCCGCTTGTTGCCTCTTTCTACATGCCCCACCATGTTGATAGTTTTCATGCTTTATTTGTTATTCCATATTTTTATGTATATATCTGCACAAGATTTTAGTAGGTGTTTTTTTTTGGCCCTGTCACTACCTCATCAAGTTAGGCTCGACACTTACTGAGTACATTAGACAGGTTGTACTCATACTACACTTCTGCACTTCTTGTGCAGATTTTGACATTGTACCAATGGAGTCCCAAGAGGTATTAGCAGATACCAAACAATGATTTGAAGTAGAGCTCCATCATGTTTGCAGGCCTTAGAGTCACTTTCCAATTTTTGTTATACTATTTTCATTTTATTTCGATCAGTGTTGTATTTCTTTCAGAACCTTGTATTTTGTTGGATTTAGAAGCTCATCTACTTGTGACACCAAATATTCGGGTGGTTTACGTTAGTCATTGGTTTCAAAACTTATTATGTTATCACAAAGTTGTTTTTACGTTATGTTATTTGTTTAGCTGTTAGATGTTTATAACTTTTCTTTTTATATTATTTGTTGTGTTGGTTTGCCTAGCCAGCGGTGTTAGGCGCCATCATGATCCTTGGTTGAGATTTCTGGTCGTGACTAGTTAGTATCAGAGCACTTGGTTGCCTAGGTCTTACGTAAATCAGAAATATTAGTAGAGTCTTGAGGATCGGTACAGAGACATCAATACTTATCTTCTAGAGGCTATAAGGTTTCAGTAAATTTCACCTTCTTTTTTCTCTATCGTGCGACTTTATTCTATCACTGATTTTGAATCATTATATTCTTATTTCTCTCATAGATGGTGAGGAAACGTACTAGATCAGTAGTTGATTAGGAGTTCGAGCCCAAGACTGCAACCACTACTAGGGTTAGAGGTCCAGGCTAAGGTAAAGCCAAAGGTTAAGTCAGAGCTCTTCCTAGAGCACACACAACAATACCTATTGCAGAGTTAGAACGAGGAACATGAGGAGATCCATATTATGGTCGTACCAGTTGGACTATCTCAGGTCCCAGATGAGTTCATTGCTACCCTCATACTTCACTTGGTTGGCCTTATGGAGAATGTGGCCCAGGTCGGTGTGTCCCCTATGGCACCAGCCGTTTCTCAGGTTGGGGGAGGAGCCAAGACTCTCGCTACTCACACTTCAGAGCAAATGGCTCATATGTATCAAATTTTGTCAGTTCCACCAATTGGAGTAGTTCAGCCTGTTATTGCTAGACAGTCCAGGGAGGGACCCACGATGTCCGCCGAGAGGCTGAAGAGGTTGGACAAGTTAACCAAGTTGTTCCCATTCACTTTGTAGTACATCTTTTGAGGACCCCTATGATTTCTTGAACAGTTGCTATGAGGTATTGCGCAACATGGGTATAGTGGAGTCAACAGGGTTGACTTCAAAGTGTTTTAGATGCATATCTCTACAAAGAGGTCATGGTAGGAGTATGTTCAGGGCAACAAACATGTTCACCTCCTCTCACTTGGTCTCAGTTCTCACAGCTATTCTTGGAGAAGTTCATCCCCTTCACTAAGAGAGAGGACTTACACAGTCAATTTGTGCACCTCTAGTAGGGTAGCATGACCGTTACTTAGTATGAGACCAGATTCGTGGATTTATCCCAACATGAAGTTATCTTGATCCCTATAGAGAGGGATATGGTACAGAGATTTATAGATTGCCTTACTTATGGCATCAGGCTACTGATGGACAGAGAGACCGATGATGATGTTTCTTTTACTCGGGTTGTGGAAATTGCTAGGCGGATCGAAAGGATTCCTGGACAGAGTAGAGAGGCGAGATTTTAGAAGAGGCCTCATTAGTTTTGGGATTTCAATGGTGACTCATCTAGAGACAAGGGTTATTTTAGTAGAGGCCATCCTATCAAGCCATTTCAGCCATTGCTTCAGGTATCACATGGTACCTCAGGAGCGACAATGCTTATGGACCTTGTCCCGAACATCTAGCATACAGTGCACGTTCAGCTCCGGTTAGTGCACCTATGATTCAGAGTTATCAAGGTGGTTATTCAGATCGATAGGATTAGTTCAAGGGTCACCAGTCACATCGGCCAAGGTCTTGTTATACTTGTGGGGACTTCAGGCATTGCGAGGTTTTGACCCAAGTCACAGAGCAGCATGCCACAACAGGGTAATCGTGCCATGGTTCTGACATCAGTTGCTTCGCCATCTACCCAGACGACTAGGGGTAATGGTCAAGTAGCTAGAGGTGGAGGCCAACTAGTGAGAGGCCATCCGAGAGATAGAGGCCAAATTGGTGGGGCCAAGCCCTGTTGCTATGCATTTGCAACTAGACCTGAGGCAGAGTTTTCTGATGCAGTCGTCATATGTATTGTTCTAGTTTTCCATAGATATGCATCAGTTTTATTTGATCTGGGCTCTAATTATTTGTATGTGTCATCCTATTTTGCTTCATATTTGGATATGTCATGTGATTCTTTGAGTACTTCTACTTATGTATCTATGCTCGTTGGGGACTCCATCGTGGTGGACCATCTATATCTTTCTTTTGTGGTCACTATTGTGGGCTACAATACCGTAGTTGATCTTCTGTTATTCGATATAACGGATTTTGAAGGTTATTCTTCATATGGATTAGTTGTCCCGGTATCACGCAATCTTAGATATTCATGCCAAAACTGATACGCTAGCCATGCCGGGGTTGCCTAGGGTGGAATGTAGAGAGACTCTTGGTCACTCCACTAGCAGGGTCATTTCATATATAAAGGCTCGACGTATGGTCGAGAAGGGGTTTTTGGGGTATTTTGCTTATATTCGTGATTTTAGTGCGAGGTTCCTTTCATGGATTCGGTTCTAGTGGTGAGTGTTGTTGATAACCAATTTTTCCCTCATATTTTCCAAATATATATATATATATATATATATATATATACTTTCAAAAAAGTCCACATGCATCATCATTTGATTTACAAGCATGCACAAGTATTTTTCATAATTTTCCATTGTTTTTAAAGGTTTTAAATAAAACATTTCTTGCATTTTATCATATGAATATCCAATAATTATCCTTCATATTATTTTTATGATGATTTATTCATCTAAATCTATCATTTATGCAAACATAATGTTTAAGATATTTTCAATGCATTTTTTATAGTTACATTTGCATTTTTAAGGCCAAATTGCACATCTTTGCAATAATAGCCCATATTAATGTATAATTACACTATTTGTGCAGAAAATAACTTTCTATATTTTTAAAATTCTAAGTAACTATTTTAAATTATTTTAGTTCACAAATGATATTTTTGTTATTTATTTATTATTTTTATAAATTATTTATTGGTTAAATTCGGGTATTTGAAATCTGGCCCAATTTTTTATTTATTTCGGACCTAAAATTACCCAAACCAGCCCAATAAACCTAGGCCAATCACCTCAAGCCCAAACCAATCAACCCCTTACTAAAACCCGGTCGGCACCCATTTTATACGACCCACCCCGTTTATTTTTAATCCCAGTCGTTGATCTCTCAAGATCAACGACCCCCATTCACCCCGCCTCTTTAAATCTAATTGGACCCCTAACCCTAATCATTTTACACCCCCCACCAACCCAGAACGCTCTCATCTCTCACCTATGAAGAAACCCTAGCACCATAACCCCATTTCCCCTTTTGATTCCAACCCAGATATGGAATCTATCAACGATCTTCTTATCTTATTCATCTTGTCTTGCTACTGGCTACCCATTTAGGGTGTTACATAATTGCTTTCCTAACATGGCAAGCAGATCTCTCTTATTTTGAACCAAATCTGGTTCAGATCTTTGCTTCTTTCCATGTATGTTCATTCTTTGTCTCTTTCAAGATCTATTATAACTTTTCTATTTTTGTTAAATATTCTGTAATGCTTTCGTATATCTATCTATGTGCATATCTATTATGATTTCTCATATATATTTTTGACTAATTTTTATTTACCCTAAAAATTAGGGTTTTGATTCTTTGAATCAGACCAAATCTGGTTCAATTTTTAGTTATTCCCATCTATATGTCTCTATACATCTTTATTATAACTCTTCCATTAATTTTTGAATAATTTTTACTTACCCTAAAAATTAGGGTTTTCGATTCTTTCTTTCATTTTTTCCTTCAGTGATTTTGTCTATATGTTTTATGATTCTTGCCGTTAAATATTGACCAATTTCACTTACCCTAAACTTAGGAATCTTTGATTCCTCAATTACCGTGTTAAAATCTCTGACTCTATGTTTTACGCGTCAATGCACTTGTTACTTCTGGCTTACCTTAAATAAGGTTCTCAATTTTCTTCCCTTGATTGACTATTAGATGATTCCTTGATTGATTATTGTCATATTTATGTGCCTAGTCCAGTGTTATTTAAACCTCTCCCCCATTCCCCTTAAATCAGAGTATCTCTCACTACTGAAACGATATATACTATATTCTACCCTGCTTTAATTCCTGGTCGGCTGGAAGCCAAGGCCAGAAACCTTCTTGTTGTTCACTACTGTTGATGATCATTGCTGCATTACCTAGCTTCTTTCTGTTTCATCTAAACTAGTAAGTTATTGAAACCTCCCTACTGTGTCACTTGTCCAATATGCTACTGTTATTAGATTCATTGCGCTATGTGTTTTAGACATGCTTAAACTCCGTGAATTAATCGATGAACTTGTGTGAATGTGTGTAACTTAAGACTGCCACTTGAAATTAATTGTGTTTGTGACACTGGTTCACCATGTAAACTCATCAGTTTATTGTTAAGTCTATTGTCATGAATTCACTTGATCCTTTGCCCAGCATGCTGCATCCTCTTTGTTAATGTTTATTGATAACCAATTTGCCTATTGACTCATGATTGATTTCATATAATTTATCCCAATCTGAACTCTATATTGCCTTTGTGAAGCATGTTTCAAAAATGTTCTTTGTTAGCCTATTTCAAACTTGTTAGTTTCAAGTCTGTTTAGTTTCAATGTGTTTACCTCTGTTCTATGTGTGATTATGTCCTTAAAATTGTTTCCCAATCTTGTTTTACACTATACTGAATTCTAATCCCTGCTGGCTGAAAGCCAAAGTAATCTTGGCCTTGTCCCTTAGTTTTCCTGTTATGAGCACTGCTCAGGGTTCCTATGAGACCCTCATGAACTCTGATGCACCAAGATTTGGTCCATAGTTTTTCTTGAGTTGTTCTGATCATTCTTCTCTAGTGTGAGCATTGCCCTTGGTTCTTGAAGCCCTTGGAAACTCTGACACATTAGAGATTCAGGCTTTGTATGCTTATCTTTGAGATATGGGTGAATCAATCACCATTGGTCATGTTGTACCTATGAACATGGGCTTTGAAGATGTTGCGAGTTGAAAACCTGGTTTCTCCAGATGCATTTGAGCCTGCTGCAGGCTTCCTATAGTTTATATACTCTGTAATTCATTCATTCGATCATGGTCTGTAATAATTATTTGTAATAATGTTTGGGGCAATAAGGAATTGGGAAAATTGGGCTTAGTTTTAACGTTTGCATGAGAATGAGTAAAAGTCCTGCCTATAGGTGTTTGCTTGGCTCATTCTGATGTATGTTAGAAATACTTCCTATAAGTTCTATGTTGTATTTACATGTTAGAAATCCTGCCTATAGGACCAACGTTATGGTTTGTTAGAAATCCTACATTTAGGTTTTCAGTTTATCCAGTAATTGCGTGTTAGCAACCATGCCCATAGGATCAACATTTGGCTTAATTGTTTTCTGACTCAATGTGTATAAATTCTTGCTTATGTACTGATCAATTCTAGAAAACATGCCTATAGGAACTAAAATTAGTGTTAATTTTAGAGATCATGCCTATATGATCTAAAATCAAGTTAATTATAGAAATCATGCTTATAGGATTCGAACTAGTTAATTAATTTCTTTACTCGTTTCTTTTATAGTCATCAACGCTAGGTTAACCATTGTCACTAGAAATCATGCCTATAGGACTCAATTAACCAATTCCAAATATAATCCAGTAATCACCACTGTTAGTCACTACATAAAACGCTTAGATAACTTGCCTATAAGGTCAAATGCTCTAATTGAAATTAGTAGTCAATTACAAGATCACTCAGAAATTATTGTCAGCATGTTTAAAGATCCAGAATCGTGTAGAAATCATGTCTATAGGATCTAATATCCTTAACTGATTAAACTGTCAATGTGCCAATATGTTTTGCGTGCATTTGCTGCCTTATGTGCGGAGGCTAAATTGAGCCTTTATCTGCTCTTGCATGAAAAGTCCAATGTGTTTGTATGTTGCTTAGTTTTACAATTTTGAGCAACCTAGCTGAGTCTAGAACCATCCCAAGATAGAGGTCCCAATATCTCCAGGACCATAGGTAAGGGACGGGTAGTGCACACATAAGGTACGATTTAGAATTGACTAGAGCGCTTTAAGTAAAAACTCAAAGATAGTAGCCGGGTAGCAGGAGATAATAGTCTATGCCCGCTGAATAATATGAGTAACATCCCGACCCGAGGGAGTTACAAAGTATTATTTATGTTGCACAGGCTGATCCTTTAGGCTAAAAAATTTAGCGCACCCCATCCTTATTAAATAATTCTCTCGCTTCTTTATTAGACCAATTCATAATTTAAGTTTGGTCGGGACCCACCGTTGTGGACCTTGAGGGGTGTCTAACACCTGTCATCATTCATAAAAGGATGCAGCAATCTATTTTGCTATTATTTGAATATCCCGCTCTTGTTTTCCTTTTTATTGTTACATGCATATCCTTTTCCCTATTTCCCCTTTATATGGACTCATATGCAACTCTTCGTTTATTTTGATGACATCGTGTGTTTCCCCTTATTTTCCTAATCATATTCACTTGCTCCCAAACTTTTAATTTTGCTATATCATGTCTCACCCCAATCCTTAGCCCTTTATTTGCTTCATTGCAATTCATTCATTTCGCGAACTAACTTTTTCCCTATTTTGCTTTCCTTTATGTCTTTATGTTTATTCAATACTGCATTTATTTTCAAACATGTCAAAATACTTGACAACGTATTATTTTTTGCATAAAGCATGCTCAACATCATATTCCACGCGTGTGTACTAATACCATAAAAGCACTTGATGAGTGTTACGCTCTTCCTAAAAGTCACCCTTTAAATTTGGAAAGGCTTATTTGTGGTAAAACTAGTCATTCAATGGTGCAATCGATGGTTATGTGCCTTTCCTTCTCAAGTTGTCCGCTTGAGGGTACCAGTCTAGACTCTTCTAGAAACCCCATTCTAAAACCAGTTGCGCATGCATCATGTCTAAACCTAGTATAAGTTATAACGTTGTCCGCACAATAACTCACTAAGACAAACCTTGTCCAAAGTCCACCGGGATTTTCATAATCCCAAGGACGTAATCACGATATGTGCATCATTTGGAGAAAAACATACCAATATGTTGATTATTAGCGTGAAATTAGCTTAATCTGGAAGGGGTAAAGGGCTAACTTCATCTGTTTTGCAGAAATGAGGCATAAGTTCCCCAGGTTCGGCATGGTTTGGAATATCCCGCCTTTGTCGCTGGATTGGTGGGAGAATCTCGCACCATGCAACAAAAACAACATGAAAAGAGTTCTTGGGAATTTACCTTCTCTGTTAGACATTCAACCGAACAACATACTGATTGAGGCCGCTACTATGTCCTGTGATGAAAAGAGGGTTGTTTTCCTTTTCGGGGATATAGAGATGAGTCCCCTTCTAGAGGAAATATGGGGCTTTGGTGGACTTCCTTGGGATAGGCCTAGTCTATTGGTACCTGAGAATCGCACTTCCCGAGGGTTTCTGAAAATGATGGGTTTTAAAAAGAATGATGAGTTAGCCTGCCTAAAGATGTCTTACATACCGTTAGACTTCCTATATTCACATTACTGACATAGAAAATCCTACCGCCTTTACCATGATGAGTTCGCTATTACTTTATTGGGTTGGACTCACCGTCGAGTTTTCGTGTTCATTGTCTATTTTCTAGGGATGCTGGTATTCCCAATGCAAGGGGAAAAGATTCGTACCCATTTAGGTATGGTTACTAAGGCCCTAATGGAAGGACTTGAGGGACAAACTTATAGTATTATCCCAATGATCGTGGCAGATATATACCGAGCTTTGGACCGCTGCAAGAAGGGATTCAGACACTTCAAGGGTTGTAACTTGTTATTACAAATATGGTTGCTGGAACATTTTCAAAGAGGACAGTATCGTCAGGAATTTCCACGGCAATCGTGGAATGACCACATAGCTTTTCACCATCCAAAGAAAATGACTTTCATCCCAGATAAGTTTGCACAACCAGAAAATGTTGTGGATTGGGTACACTTTTTTAGCAATTGGACCGACGACAAGATACATTGGATGTTTGAATGGTTCCCTACTAGAGAATTTATCATCAGGCCAAGTGATGTTCCTCATTTGGTACTGATCGGGTTGAGGGGTATCTATCCTTATTCTCCTATTAGAGTCATGAGATAGACCAAGAGAAAACAAGTCATACCGCGAGTCTCCAAAATGAGTCATTACAAAGCATATTTTCAAGGTGATGCCATTCCATACAAGCATGAGGCCCAACACATGTGGTATCTAAAGGTCACAGTGGAGAAGGATACTATTGAGTCAGATCAATACCATGATGGCCAAGTGTATTTTTACCCGTCATGGTTGGTCGATGACATAGGAGGAGAAGTCAAGCCAGGGGTTAATTTGGGAAATAGGGTCACAGACGATGCTGCCGAGGCCCAAGTCAAATATAGAAGGTTACACAAAAGGATTCTTGAGTCTGAGTCCAGACATTTGGAACAACACTAAACGGACATGGAAGCAATCAATGAATTGAGAGAAATCGCCACCAAATCAGAGAGGTTGGAGTATTTAGAGCAGGCACTGATGGAGCTGGAAGGGAAGATGAGAAATAGGATTACAGGCTGTCAAAATATGTATGGAAACGAAGGAGGTCAAAACCCAGATCTTAACTAGCAAAATGCTCAAAACCCAGCACCTCCTTACAACACACCAAACCAATGGCCACAAAATCCTCTCGCACCCCATCAATACGCAACACCTCCCCAAAATCCTAATCATCCATCAGTACCAACTCCTCATCAACACTAACATCTTCCAACTCAGTACCCACAAACCACTTACCATACTCCTCAGAATATCCTACAACCTATCCCTGATCCGCAAAATTCTACTAATGATCACCATTACACTCTAAACCCCGACACCCACCAAAACAATCCCATATACATTGGAAACCTTACCTCACTCCACTCAACCAGTCTCATACACTCTAGAATCCGCCGAGAAGGACCTGCTCATTAAAAATATGGCAGAGGAGCTCAAGAAGCTCACAAGCTTAGTCCAGGGTGTTGAAGGAGGCAAAGGAATTGAGGGTCTTATTATTAGGATCTATGCATTCAACCAAACGTGGAACTGCCAGAGGGCTACAAACCTTCGAAATTCAAGATGCTTGACACGACGGGTGACCCGAAGGTATTTGAGAGCATACTGTGACAAGCTCGTGGGGGTCAGGAAGGATGAAAGGATTCACATGAAGCTATTCATGAGAAGTCTCAATGGAGACACCCTATCTTGGTATATAAGTCAAAATCCCAAGAAATGTGTTAATTGGGTAAGTATGGCATCAGATCATGGATAAATTCAGGTTCAATACAGAAAATGCAATGGATGTCTTCTACATACAGAACCTCAAAAGAAATTGATAGAGACTTTCCGTGAGCATGCTACTCGATGGAGGTCATAAGTTGATAAGGTCAGTTTGGCATTGGAAGAAGAGCAAATAAACAAATTCTTCATCGGGGCCTAGGATCCACAATACTATGAAAGGTTAATAGTCATCGAAAATCACAAATTCTCCGACATCATCAAACTCAGTGAAAGGCATAAAGAAGGGATCACGAGTGGGATGGTAACCAATTTTGAGGCATTGCAGGCTACGAACAAAGTATTACAGTCAAGGGGTATATCAAAGAAGAAAGAAGTAGGGGCAGTGATAAGGTCCAAAATCTCCACTCACATACCAAACACCTCCACCCACATACCAACCTTTACCTCCCAGATATCCTCAACCCGCTACCGCCTACCATATTTATAACACCCAGCCAGCCTATTACCATTCACCTCCAACTCGTCAAAACTATCAAAAACCCAGACCCAATTTTGATCACAGGCCGCCGAGATAATACACCCCTATTGTTAAGCCCATCGACCAGCTATATAAAAGACTAAAGGCTACCGAATATGTCACCCCTATTCCCACTGTCGCCATGGAAAACTCCTCCCACTAGGTCAACTCAAACAGAACATATGCATGCCATGCCGGCATGAAGGGACATACTATTAATGAATGCTGCACTCTGAAAGACAAGATTCAGACCTTGATTGATACTAAAGTCATACAAGCGAAGGAAGTTGCACCTAATGTTCGCAACAACCCTCTCCCAGACCATAGTGGTGAAGGAGTAAATGTGATAGAAACTGATGAAGAATAGGATCCTAAAGGATCAATTGGGTTTATTCGGGAAGGTGACGACCCTAAGAAACCTACAGTCACACTCACTACTATTTTTGTACAGATATAGCCACCGGTCGAAGTTGAGGTAGCCACATCAACTCCATTTGAAAACGAAGTGACAACACCTACAACTACATCTACTCCATTTGAAGTAGAGGTAGCCACGTGCTTTATTATGACAGTGGCATCCGCATCACCCTTCAATTCTAATGTCGTACCTTATGATTATGTTGCTGAATCTAGGAGGAAAGGGAAAGCAAAAATGGAAGAGTCTAGTGCTACACAAGGGATGACCAGAACTGGAAGAATCTATACACCTGAAAGTTTTGGGGGTGGAGGGAAGCAAGGAAGTGGCTGCCAAACAACCCATCATTGAAACCGGTCCAGATGATCTTTGGAGCAAAGTACAGGCAAGAGAATACTTTGTTACTGATCATCTGAATAAAACTCCCACCCAGATATCCATCTTGTTGCTGCTACAAAATTCTGAGGCGCATAGGAATGCTCTGATGAAAGTGTTGAATGAAGCATATGTGCCCAACAATATCACCAGTGGAGAAATGGCCAATATGGTGGGGCAAGTGTTGGAGAGCCACAAGATCACCTTTCACGAAGACGAGTTACCACCTGAGGGATTGATCCATAATAGGGCACTGCATATCACAGTGCAATGCGAAGATAAGTTCATTGCCAGGGTTTTGATAGACGGAGGGTCCAGTCTCAACATCTGTCCGTTGATAACTCTGTAAAGGTTGGGCTAGGGTTTGCATGAAATATGAGCAGGAACTATGAATGTGAAGGTGTTCGATGGGTCGCAAAGAGTCACGATTGGGGGAACCAATTTATGTTTGCAGATGAGTCCTACTTGGTTCAATGTCGAATTTCAGGTGCTAGACATATCCGCCTCCTATAATTTGTTATTGGGACGACCTTGGCTATATGTCGCTGGGGCCGTCGCATCCACTTTGCACCAAACTGTGAAATTTGAATGGAATCATCAAGAGGTAATCATTCATGGAGATGGAAGCAATCCCTTCTTCACCAATCAAATCGTTTCGGTCATAGAGAACAGAAGGAAATTGGGTGGAGAAACTTATCACCGCATCGAGCGCGTCAATGCAATTGAGAAAGATAAATGGTGGAGCAGCAAAATGGAAAGCATACTGGTATGGTCAGGGTATGAACCCAACAAAGGGCTTGGGAAGAAACTCCAGGGCATTACCAAACCAATACAATTGAAACATCATGGTACAACTTTTGGGCTCAGATATCCGTATACATGGCAATAATATGATGATTAGTCACCACTATGGCGAGGTCCCTATTACCCTCTTGAGCATCCAGTGCCACATCTAAGTCAAAGCTTCTATCAGGCCGATACAATATGGGTATCTGAAGAAGAAGAAGTTTTGGCTGGGCTAAGGAATCTGTTCTTAGAAGACGAAGATATGTATTGCAATGTGATAGTTGAGGAGGAGGAGGAAGAATGCCTTATCATTCATACAGTGGACAGGGGAGCATTTCTCAAGAACTGGACCGTCACACCATCCAGGGCTAGACGAGTCTCGGGGTAGCATGGCTACTAATGTTATTTGAAAACAAGTCTTTTGAGAATTTTGTTTTAAAACATCTCTCTTTCAATATTTAGTTTTGGAAAGCATTGTTTTGAAGTCATCTAGATGACATTTTGTTTAACGTTTTAGCATTTATCAAATAATTTGATGTTTTATTATCGTTATCTTTCATATTCTTCTTCTACAACATTACTATTTCTTACCTTGATGAACCAACGACTGTGACATGTAATGAGACAACAAAACATACAGAGAATGACTCAAAAGAAGAAGATGAGATACCTGAGGAAGTTATCAAAGAGGTTGAGAATTTCGAGAATAAGCCTAAGTCCAACCTAGACGAAACCAAGACAATCAATTTGGAAGATTCTGAAACCATCAAAGAAACTCTCATGAGTATTCACCTGTCACTGTCAGAAAAGGAAGAATACACTCGTTTCTTGAAAAAATATGAGGATATTTTTGCATGGTTATATGATGACATGATCGGTCTGAGCACATCCATAGTGGCTCATAAGTTGCCCACCAATACAATGTGTCTGCCGATGAAGCAGAAACTCAGAAAGTTCAAACCAGACATAAGCCTAAAAATCAAGGAGGAAGTCACTAAGCAGATCAAAGCCAAAATCCTCAGAGTAGTTGAGTACCCAACCTGGTTAACCAACACTATACTGGTTCTGAAGAAAGATAGGAAAGTCAGGGTGTGTGTGACTATTGGGATTTAAACAGAGCAAGTCCCAAGGACGATTTCCCACTACCAAATATACACATTTTGATCGACAATTGCACCAAGCATGAACTCAAATCCTTTGTAGATTGATTCGTGGGTTATCATCAGATTTGGATGGACGAAGAAGACATAGAGAAAACAACTTTCATTACACCATGGGGAGTATTGCTACAAAATGATGTCATTCGGTCTGAAGAATGTTGGGGTCACCTATATGAGGGCCATGATGACCATATTCCATGATATGATACACAAGAGAATAGAGTATATGTTGATGACGTCATCATCAAATCCAAGAAAGCCACAGATCACATAGCAGACTTGAAGAAGTTCTTTGACAAGCGACAGAAGTACAATTTAAAATTGAACCCCACAAAATGTGCATTTGAGGTTCCTGCCGAAAAATTGTTAGGATTCATCGTCAGCCGCAAAGGAATTGAGTTGGACCCATCAAAGGTTAAAGCTATCTAAGAATAACCACCACCGAAGAACAAGAAGGACGTGATGAGTTTCCTAGGATGCATCAATTACATCAGTCGCTTCATAGCACAATCCACAGTAATATGTGAACCAATTTTCAAAATGCTAAAGAAGGATATTGCAACAGTTGGACCGAGGATTGTCAGAACGCTTTTGACAAATTCAAGGAATATGTGTCCACATCGCCAGTCCTTTCCCACCCGAACCTGGTAGGCCACTGCTACTTTACCTCTCTGTATTAGATGGGGCTTTTGGTTGTGTTTTGGGACAACATGACGAGACGAGAAGAAAGGAACAAGACATATATTACTTGAGTAAGAAGTTCACACCATATGAAGCACGGTACTCTCTACTAGAACGCACTTGCTATGCTCTAACATAGACAACTCAGAAATTGAGGCACTACTTTTGTGCCTATACCACATACCTTATATTAAGGATGGATCTTCTAAAGTACATCTTTCAGAAGCCTATGCCTATTGGGAAGTTGGACAAGTGGCAAATATTGTTGAGTGAGTTCGATATCATCTATGTAACTCAAAAGGCAGTCAAAGGACAAGCTTTGGCAAATCATCTTGCTGAAAATTCTGTAGAAGGAGAATACAAACCACTAAAAACGTATTTTCCTAACGAAGAAGTGTTATTCGTAGGAGAGGACATTGTTGAAGTCTACGATGGTTGGAGAACATTTTTCGACGGAGCTGCAAACTTCAAAGGAGTGGGTATGGAGTAGTTTTGGTGTTAGAGACAAGTCAACATTATCTGGTATCCGCAAAGCTTAGGTTTCCATGCACCAACATTATGGTAGAATATGAGGCTTGCATCATGGGGCTCAATTTGGCCATCGACATGAATATACAAGAGTTACTGGTAATTGGTGATTCAGATCTTCTTGTATATCAGGTTCAAGGAGAATGGGCCACGAAAAACACCAAGATACTACCATACCTGTATCATGTGCAAGAACTGATGAAGAGGTTCACAAAAATAGAATTCAAACATGTTCCAAGAGTCTAGAACGAGTTCGCAAACGCACTGGCTACTTTGTCTTCCATGATACAGCATCCGGATAAGAATTTCATCGATCCCATTCCAGCAAGGATCCATAGTCAACCAGCTTATTATGCTCATGTTGAAGAAGAAGCAGACGAAAATCTATGGTTTCACGACATCAAGGAATATTTGGCGAATGGAGAATACCCAAAGTAGGCGAACCATACTCAAAAACACACACTGAGTAAGCTGTCCAACCATTTCTTCCAAAGCGGAAGAATTTTGTATAGGAGAAAACCTAATCTAGGACTATTAAGGTGTGTTGAGGCCAAAGAAACTTCCAAATTACTCGAGGAAATACATGAGGGAAACTGCGGCCCACATATGAACGGTTTTGTTCTAGCCAAAAAGAGACTCAGGGCCGGATACTTTTGGATGACTATGGAAACAGATTTCATCCGGTATGTCCAGAAATGCCACCAATGTCTGATACATGCAGATATGATACGAGTGCCACCAAACGAACTCAATGCAACAAGTGCACCTTGGCCTTTTTGCTTCCTTGGGAATGGATGTCATTAGTCTGATCGAACCCATTGCTTCAAACGGGCACAGGTTCATTTTAGTGGCCATCGATTACTTCACAAAATGGGTAGAGGCTGCATCTTACAAAGTTGTAACCAAGAAAGTCATTGCAGATTTTGCCAGGACTATTAAGGCGTGTTGACGCCAAAGAAGCTTCCAAATTACTCGAGGAAATACATGCGGGAACCTACGTCCCACACATGAACGATTTTGTTCTAGCCAAGAAGAGACTTAGGGCCGGATACTTTTGGATGACTATGGAAACAGATTGCATCTGGTATGTCCAGAATTTCCATCAATGCCTGATACATGCAGATGTAATACGAGTGCCGCCAAACGAACTCAATGCAACAAGTGCACCTTGGCCTTTTGCTGCCTGGGGAATGGATGTCATTAGTCTGATCGAACCCACTACTTCAAATGGGCACAAGTTCATTTTAGTGGCCATCGATTACTTCAGAAAATGGGTAGAGGTTGCATCTTACAAAGCTGTAACCAAGAAAGTCATTGAGATTTTGTCATGGATCGTATTATTTGTCGATTCGGGGTTCCCGAGTCCATCATAACTGATAATGCTGCCAATCTCAACAGTGATCTGATGAAAGCCATGTGTGAAATTTTCAAAATCATGCACAAAAACTCCACAACATACATGCTTCATATGAATGAAGCCATGGAAGTTGCCAACAAGAACTTCAAGAAGATACTACGGAAAATGGTAGAGAATCCCAAGCAATGGCACGAGAAGTTACTATTTCCCTTATTGGGATACCGTACCACAGTCTGTACATCAACCGGGGCAACTCCCTATTTGCTAGTTTATGGTACCGAAGCTATCATTCCCACCGAGGTAGAAATTCCTTCTTTAAGGATCATACAAGAAGCCAAACTCAGTCATGTAGAATAGATAAGGAGCCGCTTTGAGCAATTAGCCCTCATAGATGGAAAAAGGATGAATGCAGTGTGTCATGGTCAGATTTATGAGAATAGAATATCCAAAGCTTTCAACAAAAGGGTCAAACCAAGACAGTTCACACCATGGCAGCTGGTGTTGAAACGCATCTTTCCAGATGAAGCCAAAGGGAAAATTTCACTTAACTGGCAAGGTCCTTACATGGTTCACAAGGTACTAATAGTAGGAGCACTCATACTTGCAGAAATGGATGGAGAAGTATGGCCAAAGCCTATCAATTCGGACACAGTCAAGAGATACTATATTTTAATTATTTACATTCCTTCATCTGATGTAACTAAACTACGCTTGACATGATTCCCATTTAAGAGGGGATACATAGGTAGCCCTGTGGGTTCGGTCATATCTCAAGAAAATTATCATTTTCCCACAACCAGAAACTAGGATAGAATTTTGAGGAGGAGCCTCCAAATAAAAAGCAAAAAAGACGCAATGTCTATAAAAATGTCGCAATCATTAGTTCATCTAATTTACTTGATATTATATACCACTATGTTTTATAAATAACTCGATTTCATCAAATAAGTGAATATTTTTTTCAAAAATATTATTTTTATTGCAGCCAGATGTTACCCATGGCAACTCAAACAGGATCTCCAGAGCAAAGCAAAGCAAATAAAGGCACGAACCAACCTCCCCCGCAAAACTTGCAATTTTTCTTTAGATGCGGGAACAAGGAATAACCACAAGTATGTGCACCTTAAAATCATTACCTTCATAACAACCAGACTGCCAAGCACAAATATATCTCTAGCTAAGAAATATTCTTCTCCTATTTGTTATTTATCCATTGCATGAGACTGAGCACTGTCTCAAATATTGTATGAATCTAAGTCCTGCCTCCTCACTTGCATAAGGCTAAGCATTGTCTTCTCTTTTCATGAGACTAAGCTCTGTCTCAATTCTTGCATGAGGCTAAGCCTAGCCTCCCTATTTGTATAAAGCTAAGCATTGACTTCTCTTTGTATGAGACTAAGCTCTGTCTCAAATCCTGCATGAGATTAATCCCTGTCTCCCTTTTCTTGCATGAGGCTAAGCCTTGCCTCCTCACATGCATAAGGCTAATCATTGCCTTCTCTTTGCATGAGACTAAGCTCTGTCTCAATTCTTGCATGAGGCTAAGCCCTGCCTCCCTTTTCTTGCATGAGGCCAAGCATTGCCTCCTTGTCTGCTTAAGGCTAAGTAATGCCTTCCATTGCATGAGACTAAGCACCGTCTCGAATCTTGCATGAGGCTAAGCCCTGCCTCCTCAATTGCATAAGGCTAAGCGCTGCATTTTCTTGCATGAGACTAAGCACTGTCTCCCCTTTCTCGCATGAGGCTAAGCATTGCCTCCCCATCTGCATAAGGCTAAGCTCTGCCTTTCCTTCTCTAATGAATGAACGTTACCCTATCTGAAACCTAGCATTATTTCACCTTCTCCGGGGCTAAGCTTTGTCCCGATCCTATACAAGGCTAAGCTATGCCTTGTTTTGCTCATATGATGCATCACCATGTCTTTGTACAAAGGAGTCATAGTCCGAAGGCATCATCCTCATAGCTTGAAGACACCATGTCATAGCATGAGAATCTCTCAATATTGCACGTCATTATTCAAAGGCATCATGGTTCAGAGACACCATTCTCATGGCCCGAGAACATCATTTTATGGCCTGCGAATCCCTTATCTCATGATTCATGGCCCGGGACGTCATGGTCTAAGGACATCATCCTCACCGTCCAAAGACAACCTTCATGGTGCAAAGGGAGTCTGCATCATGTTTAAATTCTCGCAGTAACCCATATATATTTGCACACATCATGTTTTAAGTTTTGCAGGTAATCCAAGAAGTAAATGTTCTTCAAACGGGAGCAATTTTCGCTCTTGTTTCCGTTTACAATGTTCACATTCCGCAAATGTTTTACACATAACCAACTCCCATCAATTACTCGCCTTTACTCCATGACCGTTCAGATATCTGCCCTGTGATATATCCGTTACATTTTAGATTCACATTCATAACTCCGCATAAATCCATCCAATACTATCCTTCCCAAAAGAACCATTTCCAAAACACACGACTATTCCTATAACAATTCCATCGGTTCCATTCACCGTTGGGTCCAGAACTACACAAGACATGATTCTTGTAAAACCATGGATATGTAGGAAGATCAGAGACCAGGGTGCGGCCTATATTTTTCAAAACACCCCATTCGGTCAAAATCGGTCGTCATTTCTTTACCCGACAACTCTTTCATCCTTCTCGGGTAAAGAGGGGCAGCTGTTGATACCCAATTTTCTCGCATATTATCCATATATATATATATATATACACACTTTCAAAAAAGTGCACATGCATCATCATTTGATTTACAAGCATGCACAAGTATTTTTCACAATTTTCCATAGTTTTTAAAGGCTTTAAATAATTTTTTCTTGCATTTTATCATATGAATATCCAATAACTATCCTTCATATTATTTTTATGATTATTTAATCATCTAAATTTTGCCAACATAATGTTTAAATATTTTTTATAGTTACATTTGCATTTTTAAGGCCAAATTGCACATCTTTGCAATAATAGCTCATATTAATGTATAATTACACTATTTGTGCAGAAAATATTTTTTTATATTTTTAAACTGCTAAATAACTAATTTAAATCATTTAGTGCACAAATTATATTTTTGTTATTCATCTATTATTTTTACAAATTATTTATTGGTTAAATTTGATTATTTAAATCTGGCCCAATTTTAAATTGATTTTGGACCTAAGATTACCCAAACCAGCCCAATACACCTAGCCCAATCACCTTAAGCCCAAACCAAATAACCCCTTACTAAAACCTGATCGATACCCATTTTATACGACCCACCCTATTTATCTTTAATCCCAGCCGTTGATCTCTCAAGATTAACGACCCTTATTCACCCCGTCTGTTTTGTAACGACCCGCCCGATCATTTCATGAGTTACTGCTCTGTTTCCCCCATTCCTGCTTATTTATGTGTTGTTCAGCTACATTTCATCGTATCACGTTGGTTGGTTTTGGTTCGGAGTGGTTTTGTAGAGAAATGAGATACTTAGTTTTTTTTGGAAGCTTTAGTAGAAAAAGTCAACCAAAAGTTGACTTGTTAGTAAATGATCTCGGAACTTGGTTTTTATTGTTCGGATAGCTTCGTGAGGTGATTTGGGACTTAGGATCATGATCGGAATGTATTTTGGAGGTCGGTGGTAGATTTAGGCTTGAATTGGCAAAATTAGAGTTTTAGCGTTTTCTGGTTGGTAGTGAAAATTTTGATATCGGGGTCGTATTGGAATTCCGAAAATTGGGGTATGTCCTTTGGGTCATTTGGGACGTGTGTGAAAAATTTTAGATCATTCAGATGAGGTTTGATAGACGTTTTGATTGATGGCGGAATTCGGATGTTTTGGAATCCTTAGGCTTGAATCCGAGGGTGTTTTGATGTTATTTTGAGTGTTCCAAAGGTTGTAACAAGTTTGAATGGAGTTATATGACTTGTTTGGTTGAGGCCCCAAGCGCCTCGGGATGGATTTGGGTGGTTGTCGGAAAGTTTGGACTTGGAGTTGTGTTGCAGACATTGCTGCTTCTATTGTTTCCGCACCTGCGGATTGGTGATCGCAGGTGCAATGATTGCAGGTGCGTGGAGGCAGCCACAGGAGCGGGCTTAGTCGCAGGAGCGGATGATTAACCGTACCTTCGAGCCCGTAGGTGCGAGGCCTTAGGCGGAGGTGCGGAAGTTGGCCTCTTAAGTGAAAACCCCAGAAGCGGGAAAATGTCCACAGAAGCGGTAGTGCAGGGGCGCTTAAGGGACCGCAGATGCGGAATCCCTGGGTCAGAAAACTATATAAGCTTCTCTTCGCAATTTTCAATTTATTTCCTCTATTTTTGAGACGGGCTTGGAGCTTTTTGAGAGGATTTGAAGAGGGATTCAAGGGGTAACGCTTGGAGCTAAGATTTGTGAACTCAATACTCGATTACATGGTGATTTCTAACTGATTAGACATGAAATTATTGGGATTTAAGGGTTACAATTAGAGAATTAGGGCTTGTAATTTGAGAGCTTTGATTGGGGATTTAAGGGGCCATTTGAGGTCTGATTTTGATGTTCTTGGTATGTATAGACTCGTGGGAAAATAAGGATTCTTGTGATGTGATTTTTATCAAATTGCGAGACGTGGGCCTGAGGGTCGGGTTTGGCCAATTTTGATATTTTTAATGTAGTTTATTTTTTTTCAAGTGGGCTTTGTTCCTTTAGCTTATATTGACGGCATGAATCTGGTTTTGGATAGATTCGGAGCATTTGGAGGCCAATTCGAGAGGCAAAGGCACCGCGGGCTATAGCTTGGACTGGTTTGAGATAAGTAATGATTGTAAATGTTATCCTGAGGGTATGAAACCCCGGATTTCACTTCGTGGTGCTACTTTGAGGTGAATCACACGCTAGATGACGTGCGTGGGGTTGTGCACTGTTGGGAATTGTGACTTGGTCCGTCTCGTACGACTGTTAAGTCGCGTATTTGATTGAAAACTGTTTGATATCATTGTGTTTTGGAAAGTATTACTATGTTTTGGGCTAAATGTCATATTTGGGCCTCGTGCCAACTGTTTTGGACGCTTAGGGGCTTTTTACTACTATTCCTCACTGCTTGGACTTAATATTTGTACTCAGTCATGCTGTATTTTACTGATTTCATAACTCAGCCATATTTAATTCATTTTGATACTTTAAATGATATTTTGGGCTGAGCATTCTGTTTCACAATTTTCCCGAGTGGCTTGAGAGGTTTTGATTGAGTGAGTCCGAGGTCTTGTGTTGTGAGGATATTATGGGATCGGGCTACGCGCTACAGCATGCACTGATTTGTGATATATGAGAGGCCGAGGGCCTGATTTATTATGCCACGAGATGGCTTCTGATAGCACTTGGGTTGTAGGAGCCCTTTCAGATTCTGAACACCCCTAGTGAGCGCGGGTACCCGGTGTGAGTGATGTGACGTAGCCCGAGGGGCTGTTTGTTGATTGATATTGTTTCTCGAGGGGCTGATTACGAGTGACTATGAGGTAGCTCGAGGGACTAGTTCTGTTTATGATATTTTGCTCGAGGGGCAGTTTATGGTACATGTTTTGCACGAGGGGCTGTTTACGTTTCTATCATTTTTACTCACTGTTTCACCACTTGTTTGAACTATTGAAAGAGGTCTTTAAACGAAAAGGGTTTTTACTGAAACTTAGTTGCTTTTACGAGTTAATTGATTTATGAATTGTTTAGGACATATACAATTTTGCTGTAGTGTTATGACATGGAATTACCTATTTTCTTACTGCTCAATTGCTTTTACTTTTATTACTTATAACTAGGTTAGCGTAGTCACATTACTCCCTGCACCTTGTGTGCAGATCCAGGGGTCTCAGGACACGATAGTGAGTGTTGATTAATCTTCCAGCAGTTCTCTGGAGTTGGCTAGGTAGTTGCTTGGCGTTCGCAGCCCTGCACTTCTCCTTCTTACCTTACTCAGACTCTTTTAGTATTTTATTTTCGGACTATGTTGGCCTTTCTTGTTCTAGACGGATTTGTAGTTGCTCATGATTGGTGACACTCCAATTTCGGGCTTATGTTTTATTTCCGCACTGGTTATTTAAACTTATATTGTGAGACATTTTGTTAATTAACAGCTTAAAATGACTTTTATAGAATAATGGTTTAATCTGGGAATTGTGTCAGCTGGCCTAGTTTCATGGTAGGCGCCATCACGATCGGGTCGGTTTTAGGGTCGTGACATCTTTAAACCTAATTAAACCCCTAACCCTAATCATTTAACACCACCCGGCGCCCCAGAACGCTCTCGTCTCTCACCTCTGAAGAAACCCTAGCACCATACCCCCATTTCCCCTTTTGATTCTAACCCAGATATGGAATCCATCAACGATCTTCTTACCTTATTCATCTTGTCTCGCTACTGGCTACCCATTTAGGGTGTTACATAATTGCTTGCCTAACATGGCAAACAGATCTCTCTTATTTTGAACCAAATCTGGTTCAGATCTTTGCTTCTTTCTATCTATGTTTATTCTTCATCTCTTTATGGTATGAATCTCTAAAATTTTCTCGATTCTTCAATACCTATTATAGCTTTTCTATTTTTGTTAAATATTTCCCTATAATGTTTCCGTATATCTATCTATGTGCATCTTTATTATGATTTCTCGTAGATATTTCTAACTAATTTTTATTTACCCTAAAAATTAGGGTTTTGATTCTTTGAAATCGAACCAAATCTGGTTCAATATTTAGTTATTCCCATCTATATGTCTCTATGCATCTTTATTATAACTCTTGCCATTAATTTCTAATTAATTATTACTTACCCTAAAAATTAGGGTTTTCGATTTTTTCTTTCATTGTTTCCTTCAGTGATTCTATCTATATGTTTTGTGATTCTTGCCGTTAAATGTTGACCAATTTCACTTACTCTAAACTTTAGAATCTTTAATTCCTCAAATCTGTTTGAGTCCTTAATTACCATATTAAAATCTCTAACTCTATGTTTTACGTGTCAATGCACTTGTTACTTCTGGCTTACCTTAAATAAGGTTCTGAGTTTTCTTCCCTTAATTGACTATTAGATGCTTCCTTGATTGATTATTGCCATATTTATGTGCTAGTCCGGTGCTATTTAAACCTCTCCCCTATTCCCCTTAAATCAGAGTATCTCTCACTATTGAAACAATATATACTATGTTCTACTCTGCTTTAATTCCTGGCCGGCAGGAAGCCAAGGCCAGAAACCTTTTGCTGTTTACTATTGTTGATGATCATTGTGGCATTACCTATCTTCTTTCTGTTTCATCTAAGCTAGTAAGTTATTGAAACCTCCCTACTATGTCACTTGTCCAATATGCTACTGTTATTATATTCATTGCTCTATGTGTTTTAGACATGCTTAAACTCCATGAATTAATTGATGAACTTCTGTGAATATATGTAACTTAAGACTGCCACTTGGTATTAATTGTGTTTGTGACACTGATTAACCATGTAAACTCGTCAGTTTATTGCTATGTTTGTTGTCATGAATTCACTTGATCCTGTTCCCACCATGTCGCATCCTCTTTGTTAATGTTTATTGATAACCAATATGCCTATTGACTAATGATTGATTTCCTATAACTTATCCCAATTTGAACTCTTTATTGCTTTTGTGAAGCATGTTTAAAAAATGTTCTTTGTCAACCTGTTTCAAACTTGTAAGTTTCAGGTCTGTTTAGTTTCAATGTGTTTGCCTTTGTTCTAAGTGTGATTTTGTCCTTAAACTTGTTTCCTAATCTTGTTTTACACTATCCTGAATTCTAATCCTCGCTGGCTGAAAGCCAAAGTAATCTTGGCCTTGTCCCTTGGTTTTCCAGGTGTGAGCACTACTCAGGGTTCCTATGAGACCCTTGTGAACTCTGATGGACCAGGATTTGGTCCATAGTTTTCCTTGACCTGTTCTGATCATTCTTGTCTAGTGTGAGCACTGCCCTGGTGTTCTTGAAGCCCTTGAGAACACTGACACACTAGAGATTTGAGATATGGGTGAATCACTCACCATTGGTCATGTTGTACCTATGAACATGGGCTTTGGAGATGCTGCGAGTTGCAGACCCGGTTTGTCCAGGTGCATTTGGGCTTGCTGCAGGCTTCCTATAGTTTATATAATCTTTAATTCATTCATTCAATTGTGGTCTGTGATAATTATTTGTAATAACGATTGGGGCAATAGTGAATTGGGAAAACTAAGCTTAGTTTTAACGTTTGCATAGAATGGGTAGAAATCTGCCTATAGGTTTTATGTTGTGTTTACATGTTAGAAATCCTACCTATGAGACCAACATTATGGTTTGTTAGAAATCCTACCTTTAGGTGTATCAATTTATCCAGTAATTGTGTGTTAGCCTCAGAAATTACTGTCAGCATGTTTAAAGATCCAGAATTTCATTGATTTGAGATTGGGCCACCATCAAGTGAATATTAGGGCATTGGATATCCCTAAGACAACTTTTTGGACTCGGTATGGTCACTACTAGTTCTTAGTGATGTCATTTGGCTTGACCAATGCCCCAACAACCTTTATGGATTTGATGAACCAGGTTTTCAAATCCTATCTATATTCCTACATGATCGTCTTCATAGATGATATTTTGGTTTACTCCCGCAATCAGAGGAATATGAGCATCACCTACGAATTGTACTTCAGACTTTGAAGGATCATCAGTTATATGCCAAGTTTTCGAAGTGTGGGTTCTGGTTGAAATCGGTTGCCTTTTTGGGTCATGTTGTATCTTTCGAGGGTATCAAGGTTGATTTTAAGAAGATTGAGGTAGTTCAGAACTGTCCTAGACCTACATCAGCTACAAAGATTCGGAGCTTCTTGGGTTTGGCAGGGTATTATTGCTGGTTCGTGGAGGAATTTTCATCTATCTTAGCCACATTGACCAAGTTGACCTAGAAGGGTGATCATTTTAGATGGTCCAATGAGTGTGAGGCGAGCTTTCAGAAGATCAAGACTACATTGATTATAGCCCTAGTGTTAGTGTTACCTTCAGGTTTGGGATCATACACTATGTATTGTGATGTATCGTGTATTGGGCTTGGCACGGTATTGATACAGGACGGTACGTTAATTGCCTACGTGTCTAGTCAGTTGAAGGTTCATGATAAGAATTACCATGTGCATGATTTAGAGTTGGCAGCCATTGTTCACATGCTTAGGATTTGGAGGCACTACCTATACAGTGTTCCATGTGAGGTCTATACTGACCATCAGAGTCTCCAACACCCGTTCAAGTAGAAGGACCTTAATGTGTGGCAGCGAAGATGGTTAGAGTTATTGAAAGATTACAATATCACCATATTATACTATATGAGGATGGTCAATATGATGGCCGATGCATTGAGTAGGAAAGCTAAGAGCATGGGCAGTTTGGTATATTTATCGGTAGTAGAGAGGCCACTAGTTGTGGATGTTCAGGCTATGGCTAATCTATTCGTGAGGTTGGATATATCGGAGCCGAGCCGAGTTCTTACTTGTGTTGTGTCACAATCATTGTTGTTGGAGAGTATCAAGGCTTGCCAATTTGATGATCCTCACTTGTTCGTCTTGAAAGACACATTGCAATAGGGTGGTGCCAAAGAGGTTATAATTGGAGATGACGGTGTTATGCGGCTTCAGGGGTAGATTTGTGTTCCAAATATTGTTGGGTTGAGAGAAATGATCTTTAAGGGGCTCATAGTTCACGCTATTCCATTCACCCAGGTATCATGAAAATGTATCGTGACTTTAACTCACACTATTGGTGGCAGAGGATGAATAAAGATATGTTCAGTCATGTCTCTTGGTGTTTGAATTGTCAATGGGTGAAGTACGAACATCAGAATCCAGCTGGGTTGACTTAGAGATTTGAGATACCAGAGTGGAAGTGGGAGAGCATCATGATGGATTTTGTGGTAGGCTTACCACAAACCTTGAGGAAGTATGACGTAGTATGGGGTATTGTGGACCGATTGATTAAGTCCTCACCTTTTATTGTGATGTTGACTTCCTATTCTTTAGAGCAGTTGGCTCAGATCTACATCTGGGAGATTATCCTCCTGCATGTTGTGCCTATTTACATCATTTCTTACCGGGGCATGCAGTTCATTTTGCATTTTGGAGAGCCATGTAGCGTGAATTGGGCACGTGGGTCGAGCTGAGTACCATGTTTCATCCTCAAACAAACGGACAGGCCGCGCACACTATTCAGATTTTGGATGATATGTTGTAGGCATGATCTATGGATTTTGGTGGCAGTGGGACCAGTTTTTACTAGTTCTCCTATAATAATTGCTATCCATCGAGTATTTAGATGGCTCTATACGAGGCCTTATATGGGAGGCGATGTCGTTTGCTGGTTGGTTGGTTTGAGCACGTTAAGTCTAGATTGTTAGGAACTGATTTGGTTTGTGATGCCTTGAAAAAGGTTAAGGTGATTCAGGAGTGACTTTGTGCAACTTAGTCCAGGCAAAAGATTTATGCAAACCGTAAAGTTTGAGATATGGCCTACATAGTGGGTAAGAAGGTTCTACTATGGGTATCGCCTATGAAGGGAGTAATGCGATTTGGAAGAAGTGCAAGTTGAGCCCGAGGTTTATTGACCCATTTAAGATCTTGGGGAGAGTTGGGGAGGTTGCTTATAGGCTTGAATTGCCTCTTATCCTAGCAGGGGTACATCTGGTATTTCATGTCTCAATGCATCGAAAGTACCATGAGGATATGTCACATGTTTTAACTTCAGCACGGTGTAACTTGATGAAAATTTGACCTATGAGGAAGAGTTAGTGACTATTCTAGACCATCAAGTTCGAAAGTTGAGGTCTAAGAGTTTTCTTTCTATGAAAGTGCAATGGAGAGATCAGCAGATCGAGGAGGCTACATGCGAGTCTGAGTCCGATATGAAGAGTAGATACCCGCTCCTTTTTACCAATCTAGGTATATTTCTATGTCCGTTCGAGGAAGAAAATTTCTTTTAGATGTGGAGAATGTGACGATCCAATAGGTCATTTTGAGTACTAGCTTCTATTTCTGTGTTCTGAGACTTCTCATAGCTTCATTTGATGATATATGACTTGTGTGCATGGTCCATGTCATTTTTTGGAAAGCTTTTATATGAAATTTTGAAGAAAATGTGATTTTTTATTTAAAATAAGGCTAGCGTTAACCAATGTCAACGTTTTTGATGAACAACCTCGAATCGGTGTTTCGGCGATTTCGGTAGGTTTATATGATATTTTTGGACCATTAAGCATGTTTGGTTGGGGTCCCGATTCCCGAATGACCCAAGCGTGTTTCAGCGCATTATGTGAAAAATTGGCAAAGTTGAGTTTCATGTAGAAAATCTTGAGTTTTGATCACCGATTCATGATATTTGATGTTATTACACTTGTTTGGATGTTGGATTGGAGACCGAGGGACTCGGGTGAGTTTCAAATGCGTTATGGAATGTTTTGGACAATAGATATAGCAACTGGTGTGTTTAGGTTGCAGGTCTCGCATTTGCAAAGAACTTATCGCAATTACAAGCCTCGCATTGGTGGTGTCAGGTTCGCAAATGCAAATTTGGGGATGAGATTGAAGATTTCGCAAATGCGAAGAGATAGTCACATTTGTGGACAGGTGGGTGGCCGCATTTGCAACCCAGAAGTCGCATTTGCGATATATAGCAAATGGCAGGCAGCTTTGCAAATCAGTTCACATTTGTAATGGAGGGGATCTTCGCAATTGTGAAGTAAAAGTCGCATTTGTGACGTCTATATGTCTATGACACTGCAATCAGCAGTTTGCATTTACGGATATCGCAATTGCGAACAAGAGTTCACAATTATGATGTCTGTAGTTGGGTAAAAGTTGGGGAAAACAGAACTTAGCTCATTTTACACCATATTTCAACTCTACGCTCTCTAGACGCATTTTTTGAAGAATATTTTCTCCTTAAATTTATCGGTAAGCAACTTTAATTCAGTTTCCATCAATTACCATTACTTTTCCAAGAATTTTAACGTCAAATCTATGAATTTCAAAGTAGAAATTAGGGGTTTTGGGTATGATTTAGGGATTTTGTGAAATTCTAATTTAGGCCTCAAAACTAAGGTCGGATTTTGAAACAAATCGCATAACCACGATCAAGGGTAAACAGGATTCTATCCGAATCTCGGATTTCGACCAAGCAAGCTTGAGGTTGACTTATTCAAATATGATTAAAAGTAAACCTTTTTCATTCATGGGCAGTTTCTAAAGCTTGTTTTGAATTGTTTGAATGATAATTGGTTAGATTCGGTTGGTTTGTAGGCTTGTTCTAAAGGAAAAGTTGTGGTTGATTGTTGACCTATTCCAAAAAGAGGTAAGTATCTTGATTAACCTTGATTTGAGGGAAATAAGGTAGAATTGAGTCTATTTCTATGTGAATTATTTGTTGGGGGTAGCGTATATGCAAGGTGATGAGTGTATATGCACGGACCATGGGATAAACATGCGAGTGGAATTTTCCTTAATTGTACCATGTTAAGTTGCTTATTGTGTCTTCCATGATTTAGATAGAATGCCAATTCTTTGATTGCTCACTTTCAAGTTACCTCTTATATAGAGATTGTTGTGATATTGGGTGTTGATAACGTGGAAATTGTTGATTGGTCATTGGCTCTGATTGTGGAAAGATTCTCATATGATAAGTGTTGTTAAATAGTATTGTTGAAGTTGAATTTACTTTCCACCATGCTTGGTATTGTGTTGTTGTGATTGCTAGCGAGGAAGAGTGAAAAGTACGAAGGGTGTTGTCGTATCTTATTTGCATATTGATATCTTTTCTTGAGTGATAGTGGGATTAAATCACGAAGGGTGATGTCATGCACATACGTATTTGCACGACATGGTTAGGATGAGGGTAAAAGCACGAAGAGTGATACCGTGCACTTGCATTTATGATATATGGTGAGGATAAGAATAAAAGCATGAACGGTGATGCGGTGCAACTTGTTGACTTTATTGCTTTGACTTGAAATTTGAAATGTGGACATGACTTGATGGTTTCGGTGCTTATTTTGGAAGAGGTTTACTTGATGATATTTACTAACTGTTCCGCTTGTTGCCCATTTCTACATGCCCCACCATGTTGTTATTTTTTATGCTTTATTTGTTATTCCGCTGCTTTATATATATAACTACACATAAATTTAGTTGGTGTCTTGTCTTGGCCTCATCACTACCTCGTCGAGGTTAGGCTTGACACTTACTGAGTACATTGGATACACTTATGCACTTCTTGTGCAGATTTTGACATTGGTACCAGCGGAGTCCCGAGAGGTACTTAACGGATACTAGAAAGTGATTCGAGGTAGAGCTGCATCCCATTCGCAGGCCTTAGAGTCAATTTCCTATTTTTGTTATACTATTTGCATTTTGTTTTAGACAATGTTGTATTTCTTTCAAAATCATGTATTTAGTTGGATTTAGAAGCTCATGTACTTGTGATGCCAAATCTTGTGGTGATTTACGTTAGTCCTTAGTTTTAAATTATGTTATCATAGAGTTGTTTTTACGTTATGTTAGTTGTTCAGCTGTCAGATGTTTATTGCTTTTCTTTTCGTATTAATTGTTGTGTTGGCTTTCCTTGCGAGCAGCAATAGGTGCCATCACGATCCTGATTGATTGGATTTTTGGTTGTTACACTAGTATACACATGGACACTAGTCACCTCATACCTTCGTAGCTCCCATAATATATAGCACGTAACAAATATAGCACCTACTAGTAAATTCCCTCTTAAGTGTTTAGACAAGAGACTTACCTCACCTCGAAATTTGCTAATCGGCTCAGCCGCCTCTCTATCACCTCAAACCAATGCCAAACGATCTGAAACTAGTCAAAGAACATGCAAACAAATCAAAATATACTTAAAGACTCATAATTTAATCAATTAGATTCAATTTCCAACTCCACACGAAAAGTCAACAAGTCAACCCCCACGGGCCCACGTACCCGGATTCCAAATATTCTCAAAGGTAAACTTTAACCATAGCACCATGAACTCAAATATATAATTTATTCTCAATTCCATGTCTAATTTCGTGGTCAACACTCAAAAATACTATTTCTAGGTTTTCTTCCAAAATCCTAGAATTTCTTAATCTTTTCACATTCAAACCCATGTATAATCCATCTATTTAACTCACAATGGGTAGGAATCACTTACCTAGTGATAGATGATGAAAATGCCTCTCCAAAATCGCCCCAAAGTAGGCTCAAATGAGAAAAATGAGATAAAAATGAGCTAAGTCCTTATTTGCAATCTTATAAACTGCCTAGTAATCCTTTTTCGCGATCACGGAGGCTCTTTCGCAATCCCGAAGGCAAGACCATCGCCCAGAATTGCTCTCGCAGTCATGTTACACAACCTGCCAAGCCTACGCAAATGCAATCCCAACTCTGCGAACGCGAAGGCCAATCTTCCAACCTCACCAAATTTCCTTCCACTATCGCGTACTCCCTCACGTGATCGCGGTGAGCAACCCTCCAAACCTGTCCAACCCCACTAACACATCGTGTTTGTGACCCTCATAGCGCAAACACGAAGAACAACCAGATCACCAAACGAAAATGCGAACCCCCAACCGCGATCGCAAAAAATAAATTCTTCCCATCTCCACACAACCATAAACCAGTAACTTCAAATAAAAGGGAATTGGTCCAAAACCATCGCGAAACACATCTGAATCCCCTAGTACCCCGCCCAAATCATACCAACAAGTACCCATACCTTATCCAAACTTATCCAAAGGCTCGAAACGCCACGTATAACATTAAAACAAAGAATCAACGATCAAAACCTTTTTCTTAACTTGTAAACCTTTAAACTTCGTCGAATGTGTCTGAATCACACTTAAACATTTCGAATCACGACCAAACTTCACACACAAGTTCCAATCAACTAAATGAACTTATCCAAGGTCTCGAAACACCACTCGGAGTCTGATAACGCTAAAGTCTGCTTTAAGTCAAACTTAGCTAATTCAAAACCTTCAAAATGCAAACTCTGATAATAAGTGTTAAATTACTCCCAGACCACCCGATACTCAACTCGAACATACGCCCAAGTCCAAAATATCCTTACAAACCTATTGAACCTTCATGTCCCGATTTTGAGGTTGTTTACTCAAAAGTCAAACATTGGTAAACTCTTCCAACTTAAAACTTTCTAATTGAGAATTATTCTTCCAAATCAACTCCGAACTTTTCAAAAATCAAAGTCGCGTGCAAGTCATAATACATATAGTGAAGCTACTCAAGCTATTGAATGTCGTATGACATGCTAGAGCTCAACACGACCGACAGGGTCATTACCAAATGACAAAGTTTGGTCTCTAGAGAAATTGAAGAATAATCGTTAGTGCATAAATCACTTTATTTTATTTTTGCTTGAATAATTACTTACCATCATTTCTCTTTTTTTGGACTTTGCAGGCGTTGTAGTGCCTCTTGAAAGGGTTCCCGACATCGAGGATTGGGTGTCCAATATCCTACATGTTTCAGAAACTGCTCAAGGACTTGGAAATCCATCATCGTCGCGCTCCGCGATATTACCCTCTTCTATTCCTGTCGAATTTCTCTTTGGGTTTGAAACAATCACTTTTATCTTCTTGCCAATACAACTAATATTCTTCATAGAGTTAGGACTTAAGAAGAGAGTGCCTTTTCAACTACTGGCCATTGCAGGTCTTTCCTTCGTGGTTGACACCACCAGGCTGCTTCAAGATCTACTTTCTAAAGTGTCGCGAGGAGACACTGTTGGATCTTCTTCAACACTCTCTCCACTTCGTCCCCCAATGGAAGAGAGTCTCCAAAAGAAAGATGAATCGTCCTATGGTTGAGAAAGAAAGAATGACCCCGTCCGAGCCTATCACGGTTGAATTTGACAAGGAAGCCCCTAATCTCGTGGTCTTAAGGCCCAGGGAGGTAGTAGAGTTGATTCCAGAAGAAGGATTAATAATTAGGTAGCCCGACCAAGTTGAGGTAGAGAGGACTACCACGTTACCCCAGAGTCCAGGAGGCTGACCTTCCCTTGTAGAGAAGCCTAAGGATGAGAGGGCACCCTCAGGGGATTCTTCTGAGATGTCGGTTCAGGCTTCGATCATATCATTTTTCCCCACCATTGACGATTAGAGGGTCATCAGTCTTTCCACGCCCGGTGGCACTGATGTTTTCACAGATCCCATGCCCATGGATAGGAAACTCCCAAAGTTGTTGAATCAACATGAATGGGCTCAAATGAACTCCATGAACTCTGCGGCATTGGTAACAGAAATAACCCATGAAGTAGCAAGGTCTTCCTTATAATGACCCTTTTTTTTGTACTTGCACTATTGGGTTATTTTTCTCATTCCTCTTTCGTTCTCAATCCTTTGAAAAGAGCTTGATGCCCTCTCCTTGGGGGTCAAGGAGGTAGTGAGGCACTATAAGTTGTTGATGGTTGAAAACGAGAAGCTCCAGAAGGAGGTCTAGGAGCTCAAGGCTGAGAAGGAGGCCTTCCACGCGCGGATGGAGGCCACAGAAAGGAGTGTCGATCAAAGGTTGTCGGAGATTTTGGAAAGTGAGACTCCCCTCTAGGTTGAGCATTCTAGGTCTTCCGAAAGAAATTCGATCCTCGAAGGAGAGCTGGCTTCAAAGACGAACATGGAAGTGTAGCTCAGGGAAGATTTCTCTTGGTTGGAGGACGAGGTTCGAGGTATGCAGTTTGAAAGGGCAACGGTTAAGGAAAGGGCCTTAGCCAACAATCAAAATTGAGAGGGTGCTCAATAGGCCTTCGTAAATTTACAGAAGAGGATGGTCATTCACAGGACCTGGTCAGTCATTGAGACTTGATGACGTACAAATCCACTACTAAAAAGTAAATGGACACGGTCGCATACAGTATAATATACCAAACTATGAGTCAAGATCGAATCCCACAGAGAATAATATGTAGTGTTTAGGCAATGTAAGAGAATTATTGCTATTATGCAAAGCCAAACACTTAAAAGGTGATTGCCAAAATATTTATGTCTACATGTGAAAATGTAATCTAACCTAGAAAGCAAGTAAAATGATCAATGGCTATAAGCATGGATATAAGGAAAATTACACCCAAGTAACGATCCAATGTATTTCACGATTTTATAAATATGAGCGAGTTTATATTAATTAGCCTCAAATATTAATTCTTTATTAGCTTCTTTCGAAGACTAACAAGACTTTCTAATTGAATTATCCCTACAATAATTAAAAGATTAAGTACATCCTAATATGACTACAAGCAGTTCAACCCTATCCCTGGGTAGAATCTATAAAGTGATGGTTAATGCTTCAAGTTCTTGTTAATTAATCTAACCCAACCCCAAATTACCTCTTTCAAGATTAATTTGAAGTTAATGGGTGAGTCGTAGGGTTAGCTAATCCTTTTAGATATTAAAGAACAAGAATAATTAAAGAAAAAATAATTCACTTCATATAAATAAAAACCGTTCAATACATAAGTACAACAAGATATTTAATCCACACTTTTAATATGAATATTCCCATAAACAAGATTCAAGTGTTGGAAAAAATACTACACACTTATATATACAATACAAAGAAAGGAAATGAAGAAATGAGTAAAAATGGGTAAGAAATTCTTAACCAAAAGTTTCAAATCTTCAAGACCCTAGTGTGTATGCAAGAACCCTAGCTCCAAAACTTGTCCTATCTAGTAAAGATACTGAAAAATAAGCAAAAGATGAGCTAGGTTGTGTATTAAAGAGTTTGGGGGCAAACAATATAAAATTATAGAAGTGCCCAGAACTGAAGCACGATCTTCGCATTTGTGAAGGGATTTTCGCATTTGCGAACCTTAACATTTCTGTTGATTATCGTATTTGCGATGAAGGACGTTGCATTTGCAAGAGTTGACTGTCTGGTTTGACATCGCATTTGTGGCCCTCATTTCGCATTTATGAACATTGCTTGACTTAGTTGACTTCGCAATTGCGATTCACATGTTCGCATTTGCGAACATTGACTGGCATGGTTGAATTCGCAATTGCGAGCTCCTGCTCGCATTTGCGACACCTGAGGCCAATTTCCAGATTTTTGCTTTTTAGCCCCTTTTTGACTTTTTCGCTTTTTTTTCCTGATCACTTCTAAATTACATGAAGCCTGTAAAATGGAAGTAAATGAAATTAAACATACTATTTTATCAATCAAACATAGCAAAAATCTAAGATTAAAGACGAGATAAGTTGGTAAAATACCAACTTATCAAACCCCCAAACTTAAACTATTGTTTGTCCTCAGGCAATTAAAGAAAATTTCCTTCCATGTAATCAACTCAATAGTGCATCAATATGATACCAAGTAAAAAAAACTACTTTAAGCTAAAATACATGACTTTGATTGGTACCAAAAATTAATCTAAAGCTTATGACAAACCAAAAACGTCTCATAAATTTTATTACAAAGTGCTCAAACACTATGTAAATCAAAGTAGCAATCAAGTCATGATGCTAAAACTTTAAAATTTGCCTCTTTATCACGAATACTTTCCCTTGTTCATTCCTCCCAATTGAAAAAGGGATTAAATTCACAACTCAAATCTCATGTTCCCTCACACTTAAGAGAAAATCCCACACTTATAAATTGCAATCAAAACATAAATGGGATATGAAATGGAAAGAAATAACTCTCTCTCACAAAGATGTTCAAATGCACACAAGTAGTACCATAGGCTTGCCCTTCATTTATTTCTCCACTAATGTAGACAAACTTGATTCAAAATCAATTAGGACTTAAAGGATTGTAGTTTCGGCTTTTGGTTGAAGTAGGGAACCATTTTGGTTAGAATGACTCAAAACCTCCCTAAGCACTATAACTTTTCAACAATCAAAGTACACTTCCTTCAAAAACCTTTCCACCCTTTCTTCATTTTTCATTTCATCACCTAGTCTTCCATTCATTCACAATTCCTTATTTTCCTTTCTTTATATATATATATATATATATTCAAAAATTAAGGAAGGTTCCACTATATTCGTTTTTGTCTTTTCACCCATTTCCTTTTTTAGCAACATCCATATCATAACTTTTCTAATTGTCACCCCAAAACTTAGGCTTTTATCTTATATTTACACTTTCAAAGAACTTAGGGAGGTGGGGTGACAAGGATAGATCAATGAAGAACAAAAGGTTAAAGCTTGTAACATGGTTTCCAAAGAAAAGGTTAACGACTCAAAAGGGGGTGACTAGGGAGAATATGCACGGGTAGGAAAATTTAATGCAAAAGTGCGGTCCAAGGAAGGCCTAACATCATTTTTCAAACCAAATTAATCTAGAATTTTGCTTTGAAGTACATTTCGGGCAAGTTCTAGACTATAAATAATGCAAAAGAGCTCATAATAAATTTCACCACACATGACACATGAAAACTCGAGTGAAATATAAATCCAAATTCCAACTGAAAGTAATGGACTCAAAGAAGTCATATACAGCCTAGGAGACTATTTAATGAATCAAAGAGCCAAAAGTTGAGACTAAAAGTCATGGCAATGATCCTTACTTCAATAATATTTCTTTTTCAGAGATCAAGTGTTCATATGCCAAAGTATAAATCATGTTGGCACCAAGCAAGTCACAAATTAGCGAATGGACACAAACCCCAACTCATAACACTTATTCTCCTAAATTAACAGAAACTATATCTAAACTAAAAGACTAATTCCATTAAGAAAGTCTCCTAGCTATCCAACATAAGGAAAAGTCAACACAATAATTTACCAAAAATACTCAGTTCAAAAGAAAATTGACGTCTTCGGAAAAAACTGTGGTATAAAGAAAACCAAGGATGTTGCTAATAAAATACAACATACTATATATATCTACATAAAAAATCAAGAAGCTATTAAGCAAGAAGTAAATAAAACATACTATATTAAAAAAAATCAAGAATCTAGTAAACATACTAATATAATACATCACATGGAAATAAAATAGCAATCTACCATATCAACAGTTATACAAGAAGCCACCCCCAACTAGAAATGTTTCAATATTCTCAATGCACCAAACAAAATAGAGTAAAATGGTGGAAAGTGCTCCCTAAATATTGCATCAAGTTCTCTCCTTACTGTCGGACGCAATCGCAACCTCTTCCTCTTCTTCTTCCTCTTCCTCGAACCACTGAACTTGAGCATCATCATCATATTCCGGCTCAGACGATTTGGCACTGACTCGTGAGCCTTTAGAACTTTCCATAGTGCCTCCACACCCTTCCATATGCGAGTGAAGAATTTATCTCTCTTCTTCATCCCGGTGTGTGCAGTTGCCAGCTCAGCATGAGAAGTACTCAAAGTACCGTGCGTCATGGCCAAATCAGCGTATGCTTTCTCCAACTTCTTCAGGAGATCACCCTGCTTCTTTTGATCATCAAGATACTTTTGAAATACATTCTTTGAGATTCATATAGAGGGTCTCTAAGATGTCTCCCCAAGTCCCTGTGGAAGGCCAGCTATTAGGTCGCGAATCTGCCGCATTTCCTCAGCAAGCATACCAAATGGTCCTCCTACAGAAGATGTTGGCTAGCTACCCTGGTCGGTCTAAGAAGAAGATACTAACTTTCTCTTTTTGCTTTTCATGGCACCGCCCTCTTCTCTTTTCTTCAATAGAGCAATATGCTTTCCTAGATCTATTGTTGATACCCAATTTTTCCCTATATATTTTTATATATAAAATACTTTCAAAATAGTATATATATGTATGTATAAGTATGTTCAAATGTTTTATCATTTTTCCTTAATTTTTAAAGATTTTTAAACCAATTTATTTCCCTATTTTATTCATAAAAACCCAATAATAATTTCAAAATTTATCATTTTGATGATTCATTTATTGGATTCTCATATTTATGCTACCATATAGCTAAGATATTTTTTGCATATTTTTATAAATTGATTTAGTATTTTTTAAAGCTAAATTGCATATAATGGCAATATTAGCCTCTTTTAGATTTAATTGTGTTTATATCTATAAAAATTAAGTCCAGTATTTTTAATTTTATAATTATGTACCATAAATCATTTTAGCACCTTTAATTTATTTACAGAAATTATTTTATTATTTTTTATAAATCAAATAGTGAAAATTGGCTATTTAAATGTTAGCCCCATTTTATTTCAATTATAGCCTAATGTGAACCCAATTTGAAGCCCAATTACCCCGACCCAATTGCAATCTGAACCGACCCAAACCTTATCCCATTAAACCGCCCCACTTACCCGTTTAATCCAAGCCGTTGATCCTTCAATATCAACGACCAATAATCACCATTTCCATTTTTAACCCAAACTACCCCTTCACCCTAACTCATTCCTCACAACACGCCGCCTCTGAAACTCCTCCTCTCCCAAATCCTCTCTACAACACCCTCAAACTCTAGCCGCCGCCACCTTATTCCGCCTTAATCCATGGCCTTCCAAGGTCATCGGAGACCTGTATCAGCCTCTCATGGCTTCTACGTGTTTGTTTCGGTGGTCTCATGACCAGATCATGAAGGGGCTTGGTCCAGACTTTGCTCGATGACTATTCTCCGGTCGTCTCTGATCCTTCTCCGGCCAGCCATGACCATTCGAGTCAGACCTTTGACTCTCCTGCTTAGATCAATGGCTTTCAAGGCCTTTCTTGTCACTTGGGGTTCTTCTGAAACACTAATCTCTAAGGTTATTTCAATTTCTTTTAGATCTGCTTCAGATTTATGTTTGCTTTGAACTTCTAAGCATTTTTCTCGAAGTTTCTTTTAAAACTTTGCTTTCAAAACTCATTACCTTTTCCGATTAGGGTTTTCTTGTTAAGTTATTTCAAAACTTTTCTCTGATTTTTGACATGTTTTGCTATGTTTGCTCGTATTGTCTTTCTATTTGAGTTTGCATGATAAAAGTCCTGATTTCTTTTGGGGTTTCTGAGTCTATTTGCTAGTATTTGTTTCATTTACTTGTTTATCATCTCTAGACTCGATTGGTGTTGAAAACCCTAATTTCTTTTGTGTTCATTCGAGTCTCTGAAGCAGACTGCTAAGTATTTGTGTAATCTATTTGTTCATCATCTTTAAACTCGATTGTTTCGAAAACTTTAATTTCTTTGGGGTCTATTCGAGTTTTTGAAACTGCTTATGCAATTCATTTGTGTGAAATTGCTCGACTTGATTTGAAATTCCTTTATTTTAGCATCTCTTTTCTTTATGTGATTCCTTTGGTTCTGGGTTCTTACTATCTTTGAAACTTGACTATGCTTTTCAGAAGGTTTTTTCACTTGACCCTTTGCATGCTTATGATACTCTATCTTTTTCTCTACTACTAAGTCAATGAAACTTGACCTACGTGATTATCATGTTTCGAATGTTTGTTGTCTACTAACTTTGTGCTACTATTGCATGTTGTTTCCTTTTGCCAATAGTTTGGCCTCGCATGTCCAGTGTTTGTTCACTCTATTTATATGCTGAGTTTATTTCTTTGATTGACCATCAATTGTGTGACTGATTTCAAACTTTTCTTTTGTGAAAATCTAATTTCACTCGCCTGTTAAGGTTAATTGATCGCTTTCCTTGTTTTGCCTTACTGAATCCTTTCCAAAACAAGTATATTCCTGTACTTAGACTTAATCACTTACTCAATTGTTTTACTACTTCTTTTATGGCAATAATCAGTCTGCCTATAAATTGATTTCTTTCCTTATTTTGAACCTGTCACTGCCCGTTGAGCAAGTGATCCCTTAATTAAAGGCAATCACTTGTGTAATTGATTCTGAATAGTGATTGTTTCCATGTTTGTGGCTTATTACTTCTCTTTCACTTGTTTTCAAAAAGCTATGAACGCCATGTACTTCTCTTCTTTCAAAGACACGAACACAAGGCATAAAATAATTGAGTTCAGACACACACTCCACTAAAATCTCTCTCTTTTCTTTGTTGGTACTTGTATTGCTGCCTTACCTAGCCGGTTGAAAGCCAAGGCTAGGTTGTGGGAAACCTACTTATTTTTCTCTGCATTTGCATTTTACTGGTATGTTCTAATTAAGATTCTGCACCAACAACAACATGTTTCTTTACTGTCTCTTTCATTCTTGTTTGTCCCCTGTTTGTACTTAACCTAGTACCATTATTAAACATGCTTTAATCTGACCTTTCCTATTCTGAATTAATGTTTTGTCCACTACTTACTATAACTTATGAATCCTAAATCCCCACTCTAATGTGTTTAATACTTGTTTTTGTTTTGGAGCATAACAGCATTGGACATTGCTGTGCATGACCCAAACCCGATTCCCCTAGGATCATAACCTCCATATTTCTTCCAGATGTTGCGTGTTCTGATTGGTTTATAAGCATGTTAGCACCTTTTATTGCTGTGTATGCCCAAAGCTGATCCATGCCTAAGTTCATGGGCTCCTTGCAATGGATTCCCAACCCTTGACCCCCATTTGTATGAAGTTATTAACTCTATGTGTTATTGATTACTGTCTCACTATCACCCTTTACCCCTCTCCTTTATCCCCTCAGTTTTTAAACTTTGTTCATGCACTTTCACTATCCTCTTAGAACTTAAGTTTTGCCCTACTTATGTGAGCCTTGCCTTGGGACCCATGAGCTTCCTCTGAACTTGGACACATAAGGGCTGGCATTTTCACACTACACTCATCTCTATTCTGGTTATGTAACTTGGGTGTGAGCACTGCCCGAGTGTTATTGAGACTCTTAGGGAACTTTGACACACTCAAGTCTGAGAAAGGCTTTGAATCAATGGAATTTGAGGTGGTTTATTCCATAACTTAGAGAGGAAGTCAAGAATCAGGTTTCCTCTGGTTGTAACTTTTCTTTGAACGTTTCTGGTGTAATTCATTATTTCTGGTCTGTAATAATTTGTAATAAACACCTGGGGCTGGCTAGTGAAAAGGGTTGGGTAATAATGTATTCTCAAGGGTAGAAGGCATGCCTATAGGACTTAGATATCATATTTTAGGTTCTAAAAGGCTATAAGTAAGTATTATGTTCATAAGGTTGAAACTAGTATAATATATAGAAATTATGCCTATAGGGATTCCCAAGAAAATCCTGTTCGTTTCCGTTAACATTCAATGTTAGATATCATGCCTATAGGGATTCCCAAGAAAATCCTGTTCGTTTTTTTAACATTCAATGTTAGTTATCATGCCTATAGGGATTAAAATCAGCAAATATTAGATACCATCACCTACAGAATCTGAAACTAGTTCAATTTCAAATCAGTTTGATTCTGAACCAGTTTTAAACAACTTTCCTTCTTTATTTAACGAGGTTTAGCAAGCATGCCTATAGGATCACAAACCATTCTTTTTAAGTTGTTACTGCTTTGCCACACTTTGAATCAGTAAATAGATACCATGTTCCTAAGAGCTCACCCAAACACTTAGGTGAGACTTAGGTAATAACAACAATAAAATTTGAATCCGCTTTTGTTAGTTGCTACAACCAGCAGGCAGGCCTGATTCGGACTTCTTATTTGAGTTATGTAATAAACTAATCTGCCTCAATAATTAAACTCCCCTCATCTTTAGTATTTTAGTCAGACCTAAAAAGTATGTGCAAGTGATGCTATTTATGTGTTTTTTTGTTTGAGGAGGAATACATGGGCCTTTATCTGTTTTATATGCTTCCCCAACATGCAATATTAGGTGTTTTGTATGTCGCCTTAGATTTTTTTCCTTTTGAAACCAAAATCAGCCTAATATCCCTCCCTTTTAGGAATAGTAGTCCTAAGCTCGTCCAGGACTGATAGAAATGGGACGGGTAATAGCATGCAATAGTGATAGAGACCAATCCGCGCTTTAAACACCTTAACGGGGTGGGAAGGGTAGACATGGATATGATGACTAGTGCTCTAATACCACGTGTATCCCCTCTTTTGTGGAGTGTCATACCGGGTATTGCATTGATGTGATCCATATTAAATACAAACCTAGGACCCCTTTACATTCATCAACATGCTTAGTTATAACTCTTTCAAAACTTTGCTTTATTTTATCATTTCTAAACACCTGTGTATTTAAAATCCCCTCTTATGTGAGCTTTGTTTGTTTACTTGTTAATTGCATAAATTCACAATCAACTGTTTGGCTGGAAACCACACTAGTGGATCCTGAGGGGTGCCTAACACCTTCCCTATAGGATAATTTCAAGCCCTTACCCTATCTCTGGTTATTCAAACGAATTTAGAATTAAACCCTATTGGTGTCCTAATGCACCTTAATCATTAGGTGGCGACTCTTCAAATTGCAAAACCCAATTCCCAAAAGGAACGAGTTGTCCCATACCAAATGTCATAAACCCGATTTCGCGAGAAAAAGGGGGCGCGATAGCATGGAGACTCTGCTAGGGATATTTAGTCTTTTACTATTTCAAACTATTATTTTGGATTTATACCTATTTATGTGCAATTACATGTTTAATTATTTTAAGCATTCAATTCCCTTTTCAACTGCAAAACTGACTTGTCTTCTTTGTTTCTTTCCTTACTACTACTTTAAATTATGAAACTACTGTATTTACTGCTTTCTTAATGTGAAAATACGTGCCAACATGCTTTTAATTATTGCATAATCATGCTCAACATCATACTACACTCGTGCCAAATGAATACCATAGCAACCTTATAATGAGTGGTTGCGCTCTTCCTATATTATTACTACCTAAATTTGGAAAAGGCATATTTGTGGTAAAACCAGTCGATCAACGGTGTAGTCGACGGTTCCGTGCCTTTCCCCCTTGAGTTGTCCGCTCAAGGGTACAAGTCTAAAACCACATAGAAACCTTACTCTATTTAAATTATGCATGCATCATGGTCAAACCTAGCTAGGTTAGTTATGTTGTCCACATAATGATCCTTTAAGATAAGCCTTGTCCAATGTCCATTGGGTTTACGTAAACTCAAACGGACATCATCATGTTCTGTGCATTTATTTCGAGAACTAAATGCTTTATGCCGATTGTTGATATTAAATAGTCGAGTCTAGTGGGGGTAAGGGTCTAACCTTATTTGTCTTGCAGAAATATGAGGCACGAAGTCCCTAGATTCGGCATGGTCACCAACATTCACCCAAGACTGTTAAGCTGGTGGGAGGATCTTCCCTCTAGCGATCAAGCTCTTGTCTGGAAATATCTGGGCAATCTACCTTCTCTCCTGGAAATCCAACCCAGCAACAAGATCATAGAAGCTGCTGCTTTGTTCTGGGATTGTGAGAGGGCCGTATTCCACTTTGGGGACATTGAAATGACACCCTTGCTAGAAGAAATAGGAAGATTGGCCGGTATAGCATGGGAAACTCCGGGTTTGTTAATGCCTGAGAACCGCAAGGGCAGGGACTTTCTCAAAATGATGGGTCTGAAGAAGAATCCAGAGCTGACATGTTTGCAAAAATCCTACATTCCTTTTGACTATTTGTATGAGAGGTACGGTCACAGCAAATCCTACCGTACCTATCTTGACGAGTTTGCCATCACATCATTAGGGCATATTCACCGAAGGATCTTTGTATTCATGTTTTGTTTCCTTGGGTTGATCGTGTTTCCCATGAAAAAAACAAGAATCTATACCAGGTTGGCCATGGTAACTAAGATCTTAATGGAAGGAATCAGTGGGCAACCCTTCAGCATTGTGCCCATGATCATTGTGGAAATATACCGAGCCTTGGAGAAATGCCAATAAGGATCCAAACACTTCGAAGGCTGCAATCTGCTACTTCAGCTCTGGCTTATAGAGCATTTCCAAAGGGGTGAATACCGACAAGAGATCCAGCAAAGAGACTGGGATGATCATATCGCTTTCCATCATCCGAAGCAAATGAATTGCATTCCCAATATGTTCACCCAGCCAAAAGATGCCAAAGGATGGGTAGAATTATTTGATAATCCAACTAAGGACCAGGTACAGTGGATGTTCGAGTGGTTTCCGACTGAGGAATTGATCGCCCGATCCAGAGATGCACCTTTCCTGATATTGATCGGTCTGCGAGGAACATACCCTTATGTCCCTCTCCAGGTTATGAGGCGAGCTGATAGGAAGCAGGTTATACCTAGGGTCGACAAGATGAGTCATTTTCGGGCTGACTTCCAGGATGATGATAGTCCTTATAAGTGCCAAGCTCAGTAAATGTGGCACTGCAAGATCGTCATTGGGAGAGATACCATCGAGCCAGACAGATACCATGCTGGTTGCGCTCCCTACTATTCAGGCTGGTTGGAAGATAATCACGATGGTCTGAGCCAGCCAGGGCTTGCTAGGGGCCACAGGATCATAGATGAAAGGCCCGATGCACATGTCAAATACAACCAACTGCGCAAGAGGATTCGGGAGTGCGGAAACGAGCATCGTGAGATACATGAAGCCAACCAGAAACTGATTGAGGATGGAAGGACATGGCTGTCAGTGCCAACAAGTGACTGGGATACTTGGAGCGAGGTATAGTGGAATTGGAAAGAAAGTTTCTGAAGAGGGTCGAAGACTGCCAAAATGCTGAAGGAAACGAAGGCGGACATCTAGCCAGAGCCTACCTATTGCTGGGACTTCGCGAGTTGGGAAAGTTGTTCGACGGAGCCAAGGATGCCGAATTTGAGGAAGGTCCTTGTGGGACCAAATAGATAGGAGTTTGTCTTTTCTCTTTATAAAATATAATGAGGCCAATGGCCATTGGTGACATTTATTTCCTGTTTGTCTAGTGTCGATTTGGGATTCGTCTTATTTTCTATAAATAAAATGAGGCATTTAGCAATCTAAGTTCTCCAAATTAATTTGTCGCTTGGCCTACCTCGGGCACAAAGAGGTTCCCAAATTAGGACACGTTTTACATTTTGCACTACGTGTTTAAAAATAGCAACATTTTTTATGATCCTCACTAACTTGTTACCTTTTTGTTTTTACTTTTGTTTTATTATTCCCCTCCCCAAAGGTTAGTTCGTGCACTCTAGCAACATCATCCTATTCCACGAGATCCAGGGGCCCTCCACTCACTCATCCTTTTAGTCCTGTCAAAAACAAGAGCAAAGGGAAGATGGAAGATTTGAATAACGTCAGAAAAAAGAACTCAACTGAATGGGTAGAGGTCACTCATGGTCATGGTAATCAGGTTCCTAAGGAAAATGCATCCCAACTCGAACAAAAGCTGCTGAAATTCCAAGAACTTGATCAGGTTCGGAATTTGGCAAATCTGTCATTTTCCCTAACCACCCCCGATATCAATTTCACAAATGCTCAGAACCCTATACCTACACAGAATATCCCAAAGCAATAGAACCATCCCGCTCCTCACCACCACTGCAACACCTGCCATACCTCAAACAACACCCTGTTACTCATTCCAGAACCCCAAAACTCCACAAATGACCACTTCCGCACCCACCGTAACACCCCCATCTACGTGGAGACCATGCCACACTCCTCCTAACCCATATCAAGCACACCCGAGTATGATGATAAAGACCTACTCATTAGGAACCTGGCTAAGAACTTAAGAAATTGACTAGCCGGATTCAAGGCGTCGAGGGAAGCAAGGGAATTGAAAGGCTGAACTATGAAGATCTTTGCATACAACCCAATGTCGAGCTACCCGAGGGGTACAAACCTCCGAAGTTCGAAGTTTGATGGTATAGGGGATACAAGGGTCCATTTGATAACGTACTGTGACAAGCTGGTTGGAGTAGGGAAAGACGAGAGAATCCGCATGAAGCTTTTCATGAGGAGATTGAAAGGAGATGCCTTGTCCTGGTACATTAGCCAAGATCCAAAGAAATGGTCAAACTGGGTATGCATGGCGTCCGACTTTATGGATAGGTTCAGGTTCAACATAGAGAATGTGCCAGATGTGTTCTATATTAAGAATCTAAAGAAGAAACCTACGGAAACATTCCGCGAGTATTATACTCGCTGGAGGTCCGAAGCTGCTAAGGTCAGACCTGCCTTAGAGGAGGAACAAATGAACAAGTTCTTTGTCTAGGCTCAGGACCCGCAGAATTATGAAAGGCTAATGATGATTGAGAACTATAAATTTTCCGACATTATCAAGCTGGGTGAAAGGATCGAAGAAGGCATCAAAAACGGTATGGTTACAAACTTCGAGGCCTTGCAAGCTACAAATAAGGCCTTGCAATTAGGTGGTATGTCCAAGAAAAGGGACGTATGAGCCGTAATGGTTGCACAGAGGACCAAATCTCCTGTCAAATACCAAATTTACCCAACACCTCCACTCACATATCAACCAACTCCGAACTACCAAGCACCATCACCCTCCTATCAACCTCCACCACCCATTTATCAATCACCTCCACCTCTCACATATCAGCCTACTTTGCCCAGATATTCCCAACCCAAACATGTCTTCAAACCTACAATGCTCAACCATCCCACTATCAATCACCTCCTGCACGCCAAAACTTCCCTAGACCTCGGCGGAATTTTGATCGCAGACCTCCAAAACAATATACAGCCATTGCTGAACCTATTGACCAGTTGTACGAGAGACTTAAAGTTGTTGGTTATGTCACCCCCATCTCTGCTGCAACCCTTGAGAACCCTTCTCAGTGGGTTAACCCAAACAAATCCCGTGCATACCACTCCGGCATGAAAGTACACACCATCTACGAATGTTGTTCTCTGAAAGACAGGATCCAGACATTAATTGATAACAAGATTATTGTGGCAAAGGAACCTACTCCAAATGTTCGCAATAACCCTCTGCCAGACCATAAGGGTGGAGGTCTCCACATGATTGAAATAGAGGATGATTGGGATCCTGAGGGATCAATCGGGTTGATCGCAGAGGGTGATGACCTAAAGAAGCCAATAGTTACTCTTAATCCCATCATAGTCCAGATTCAGCCATTTGGAGACATTGAGGTAAATATGTCTGTGCCACTTGGGTTTGAAGCGACGTCATCTGCAAAGACACCAGCGCCAATTGAAGTCGAATTCGTATCTCCAGCAAACGCACCCACACCATTTGAAGTTGCAGTTTTACCACCCAAGGTACATGCTCCGTTTGGAGTAAGGACAGCCACGCTAATCCCAGTGGCGATGTCGACCATGATGCCATTCCATACAAAGGCTATACCATGGGACTATATAGCCGAGGTGAGGAGGAAAGGCAAGGTCAGGGTCGAAGAGACTATTGCAGCACAGGTTATGACGAGAACTGGTAGAGTTTATATCCCTAAACATTTAGCTGAGTAAAGCAAGTAGACCTCCAATCGGCCACCCATCATTGAGATAGGGCCGAACGATCTTTGGAGAAAGATACAGGCCAAGGAATACTCGGTCATCGACCAATTGAACAAAACACCGACGCAAATCTCCATTCTTGCTTTGCTACAAAATTTCGAGACACACAAGAACGCTTTGTTGAGGGTGCTGAGTGAAGCATACGTGCCAAGAAACATCACTGGCAGGGAAATGGCTAACATGTTATGACAGGTATTGGAAAGTCATAAAATTATATTTCATGAGGATGAGCTGCCACTTGAAGGGTTGGGTCACAACAAGGCACTGCACATCACCGTGCAATGCGAGGACTATTTTATCACCAGAATCCTGATTAATGGAGGTTCTAGTCTTAACATTTGTCCACTGGTAACACTTAAGAAGTTGGGTAAAAGACTACACGAAATAAAAGACGGAGCTATCAATGTGAAAGCCTTCGACGGCTCCCAGAGGTCCACTATTGGGGAAATTAGTCTATGCTTGCAAATAAGGCCAACCTGGTTCGAAGTTTTTTTTCCAGGTAATAGATGTGCAGCATCTTACAATTTGTTGTTGGGATGGCCATAGATCCATGCCGCTAGGGCCATAGCATCAACACTACATCAGGTAGTAAAATTCGGATGGAATCATCAAGAGGTGATCATTCACGGTGAAGGGAGCAACCCTATATACAGTTGCCAAACCATTCCGGCAATCGAAGGGAGAAGGAAGCTAGGCGAAGAAACTTACCATCACATTGAACGGGTAAATGTTGTTGACAAAGATAAATGGTGGGATAACAATATCGAGAGTATATTGAATTGGAGTGGGTACAAACCTGGCAAAGGACTCGGAAAGAACCTTCAAGGAATCGCTAAACCCATAAAGCTCAAGAAACATGGCACTACTTTCAGTCTGGGATACGGGTACACCTGGGAAGAATTCAACAACTGGTCGCCACCGTGGCACAGTCCTTACTATCCACTGAAGTAGCCGATACCACATTTGGAGCAGACCTTCCAACCGGTCGATATTATTTATGAGTCAGATGAAGAAGAAGCACTGGCAGCGGTGAAAAACTTGTTCTTAAAAATAATGACATGGACTGTTGTGTTTTTCTCGAGGAGGAGTGGAAGAAGGCCCTTCCATACAGGCTGTAAGCACAGGGGCACGCCTCAATAACTGGACCATTAGGACAACTAGAGCCCGACGAGCCTCGGGGTAGCAAGGCTAAAACAAGCACTGTTTCCTTTACTAAAGGATTTTACTTTTTGCATATTTTCAATTCCCACAATAAGATCTCCAATGTTCAAAACGATTATGCAATTTATCAAAGCATTTTTTTCTTATGAATCGACACTCATTACTTTACTTATACAGCATTACTATTACTTATCTTGATGAACCAATGACTGTGACATGCAACGAGACAACGCAACAAACAGACATAGATTCAGAGGAAGATGACATACCGAAAGTGATTGTTAAGGAAGTTGAGAATTTTGAGAACAGACCTAAGTCCAACCTGGACGAGACAAAAATTTTCAACCTGGGAGATGCAGAAAACGTCAAGGAAATGCGAATCAACGTTCACTTATCACTATCAGAAAAGAAGGAATACACAGATTTTCTAAGGTAAATATGAGGACATATTCGCCTGGTCATATGATGACATCACTGGTCTGAGTACATCTATTGTGGCTCACAAACTACCAACCGATCCAGCATGTCCTCCGGTAAAACAAAAACTCAAAAAGTTCAAACCAGATATGAGTTTGAAAATCAAGAAAGCAATCACCAAACATGTCAAAGCTAAGGTTCTCAGGGTAGTAGAATACTCGACATGGTTAGCCAACATCGTTCCTGTACCAAAGAAGGATAGGAAGATCAGAGTTTGTGTCGAATATCGGGATCTCAACTGGGCCAGTCCGAAAGACGACTTCCCTTTGCCAAACATATACATCCTGATTGACAATTGTGCCAAGCACGAGTTGCAATCATTTATAGATTGTTTCATTGGTTATCATCAGATCTGGATGGATGAAGAAGATGTTGAGAAAACGGCTTTCAATACGTTGTAGGGAATGTACTGTTACAAGATAATGTCGTTCGGTTTAAAGAACGCAGGGGCCACCTACATAAGGACCATGACTACCATTTTCCATGATATGATACACAAGGAGATAGAGGTGTACGTAGATGATGTTATCCTTAAGTCCAAGAAGGCCACTGATCACATGGAAGATTTAAGGAAGTTCTTCAATAGACTGCGAAGGTACAACCTAAAACTGAATCCCGCGAAGTGTGCATTCGGGGTTCCTGCTGGAAAATTACTTGGGTTTATTGTGAGTCGCCGAGGAATAGAACTGGATCCATCAAAAGTCAAAGCCATTCAAGAACTACCACCGCCAAAGAACAAGAAGGACGTGATGAGTTTCTTGGGAAGGATTAACTACATTGGCCAGTTCATAGCACAATCTACAGTTATCTATGAGCCAACCTTTAAGATGTTGAAGAAGGACGCTGCTACCAAATGGACTGATGACTGCCAAAAAACTTTCGACAGGATCAAGGAATACATGTCAACACCACCAATCTTAGTCCCGCCTGAGCTAGGTAGATCATTATTACTCTACCTTGCAGTATTGGATGGAGCTTTCGGTTGCGTTCTGGGGCAGCATGACGAAATGAGGAGGAAGGAGCAGGCCATCTATCACCTCAGTAAGAAGTTCACCCCGTACGAGGCCCGGTATTCTCTGTTAGAGTGCACCTGCTGTGCTTTGACTTGGGTAGCTCATAAGCTGAGGCACTAGTTCTGTGCCTATACTACATATCTCATATCAAGGATGGATCCTTTGAAGTACATCTTCCAGAAGCCCATGCCCACTGGCAAGCTAGACAAGTGGCAAATCTTGTTAAGTGAGTTTGACATTGTCTACGTGACTCATAAAGTAATCAAGGGACAAGCACTAGCAGATCACCTTGCTGAAAATCCCGTGGATGGGGAATACGAACCCCTGAAAACATATTTTCTTGATGAAGAGGTATATTTCATAGGAGAGGACGTTGCAGAATCCTATGATGGTTGGAGAATGTTTTTTGATAGAACAACGAACTTCAAAGGAGTTGTCATAGGAGCAGTCCTAGTATCAGAAATCGGGCAGCATTATCCAGTGTCTGCGAAACTCAGGTTCCCGTGCACCAACAACATGGTTGAATATGAAGCTTGCATCTTAGGGCTTAAAATGGCCATCGACATGAACATTCAAGAGTTGCTAGTGATCGGAGATTTAGACTTGCTTATACATCAGGTACGAGAAGAATGAGCGACAAAGAACTCCAAGATACTCATGTATCTACATCATGTATAGGAATTGAGAAGGAGGTTCACAAAGACCAAGTTCCAACATGTTCCCAGAGTCCAGAATGAATTCGATGATGCATTGGCTACCCTGTCATCTATGATACAACACCCAGACAAGAATTTCATTGATCCCATTCCAGTAAAAATCTATGATCAGCCAGCTTATTGTGCCCATGTTGAATAAGAAGTAGACGGAAAGCCTTGGTTTCATGATATCAAGGAATATTTGGCAAAAGGAGAATACCTAGAGCTTGCAAATCCTACTCAGAAATGCACACTTCGGAGGTTGTCCAACAACTTCTTTCACAGTGGAGGAATCTTGTATAGGAGGACTCCTGATTTGGGGTTACTAAGGTGTATCGATGCAAAGGAAGCATCCAAGCTACTAGAGTAAATTCACGCTGGGACATGCGGTCGACATATGAACGGTTTTGTCTTAGCAAAAAAGATACTCCGAGCTGGTTACTTTTGGATGACTATGGAAACGGACTGCATCCAGTATGTCCGGAAATGCCACCAGTGTTAGATACATGCAGACATGATAAAGGTACCTGCAAATGAGCTTAATGGAACAAGCTCACCATGGTCGTTCGCCGTTTGGGAGATGGATGTTATTGGATCAATTGAGCCCGCCGCTTCCAATGGACTCAGGTTTCTCCTAGTAGCAATCGACTATTTCGCCAAATGGGTCGAAGCAGCATCTTTCAGAGCAGTAACCAAGAAAGTCGTGGCGGACTTTGTCCGCAACCGTATCGTTTGTCGATTCGGGATTCCAGAGTCAATCATTACTGATAATGGCTCCAACCTCAACAGTGACTTGATGAAAGCTATGTATGAAACTTTCAAGATCAGACACAAGAATTCTACAGCCTACAGACCTCAGATGAATGGAGCCGTAGAAGCTGCCAACAAGAATATCAAGAAGATATTGAGGAAAATGATATAGAAGCATAAACAGTGGCACGAGAAGTTATCATTTACTTTATTGGGGTATCGCACCACAGACCGCACATCAACCGGGGCAACCCCCTATATGCTGGTTTATGGTACAGAGGCAGTCATTCCCGTTGAGGTAGAAATTCCCTCCCCACGGATCATACAGGAAGCCGAGCTCGATGACGCAGAGTGGGTGAAAAGTCATTATGAGCAACTAGCCCTTATAGACGGAAAAATAATGAATGCAGTTTTCCATGGACAACTTTATTAGAATAGAATGTCCAGAGCCATCAACAAAAGAGTCAAGCCAAGACAGTTCACACCGGGGAAGCTGGTGTTAAAGAAAATTTTCCTACATCAAGATGAAGCCAAAGGGAAGTTCTCTCACAACTGGCAGGGTCCATACATGGTTCACTGGATTCTGATAGGAGGAGCCCTCATACTTGTAGAAATGGACGAAGAAGTCTGGCCAAAACCTATCAACTCAAATGCAGTCAAGCGTTACTATGTGTAATCTTTATGCTTTCCTATATGATATAAATTGAACTACGCCTGACCTGATTTCTATTTAACAGGGGATACATATGCAGCCCTATGGGTTTGGTCACAACTTAATAGAATTTCAATTCCCCCCCCCCCCCCCCGGCAATTGGAAACTGGGGAAGAATTTTGAGGAGGACCCTCAAAATTCCGTAGCAAGAGAAGTTGCAATGTCTTGAATCACGTCAGAGTCGTCGGTTCATCTAAAAGTTTTTTTTATTATATATACTTATGACATATTTTTTATGAAATCATGCAGTTTATTACTGAAATTACCTTGTTTAGTAATGCTACCCCAATGATGCAAATAGTATCACCAGATCAAAGCTGAGCAGATCAAGCAGAGCCAGCGGGGATACGAACTAACCTTCCCTCTTACAAAACTCATGATTTTTTAACGCAGGCACTTGGATTACGAAAGCATCAGACGTACTATACACCCATGAGACAAACGTCGTTCAAGAATACAACTCTCAGAACTGTTGCACTTACTCACATTTGCCATCCACACATACCGGTGACGTTCCATGTGACACAATGTTCCCAGCAGTCATAATATCGCAATCTACTATCAGCTAAGAAAGCTCTGTTACCGCTTGCCATTTTATTTCTTGCATAAGGCTACCATTTTGCCTTCCGAGACTAAATGTTGTCTCCATCTGCATTTCTGCATTGCAGAAGGCTACCATTCTGCCTTCCAAGACTAAACGCTGTCTCCATCTGCATTTTCTGCATTGCATGGCTAAAAGATCGCCACCTTATCTACATTTGCATTGCTGAAAAATTGCTACCTACTGCATTGCATGGCTGAAAGATCGCCAGCTTATCTACATTTGCATGGCTGAAAGATCGCCACTTTATCTACATTTTCATGGCTGAAAGATCGCCACCTACTGCATTGCATGGCTGAAAGATCGCCACTTCATCTACATTTGCATGGCTGAAAAATCGCCACCTACTACATTGCATGGCTGAAAGATCGTCACTTTATCTACATTTGCATGGCTGAAAGATCACCACCTACTGCATTGCATAGCTGAAAGATCGCCCCTACTGCATTTGCATGGGCTAAAAGATCGCCAAATACTACACTCATGGGTTGAAAGATCGCCACCTTATCTACACCTCATGGGCTGAAAGATCGCCACTTTATCTACATTTGCATGGCTGAAAGATTGCCACCTACTGCATTGCATGGCTGAAAGATCACCCCCTACTACATTTGCATGGGTTGAAAGATCGCCAAATACTGCACCTCATGGGCTGAAAGATCGCCACCTTATCTACATCGCATGGCTGAAAGATCACCACTTCATCTACATTTGCATGGCTGAAAGATCGCCCCCTACTACATTTGCATGGGTTGAAAGATCGCCAAATACTGCACCTCATGGGCTGAAAGATCACCAAATTATCCAAAGACATCATCGTTTGGAGGCACCATTTTCATAGCCCGAGAACACCATGTCATGGCTTGAGGACCCCTTTTAATCTTTTGCATATCATTATTCAAAGGCATCATGGTTCGGAGGCATCATCCTCATAGCCCGAGAGCATCATTTCATGGCCTGCGAATCCTTTATTATACGCTTCATGGCCCAAGACATCATGGTCTAAGGACGTCATCTTAACCGTCCAAAGACAACATTCATGGTCCGACGAGAATTTGCATCATGTCTAAATTTACGCACAATATATGCTTGTATTGCTTATTTTCAGGTAAACCGGCGAGCAACGACCATCTCGGCAGGAGCGATCCCGTTCCAATTCTCGCAGCCCTATCAGACCTTCACCATTCACCTCGCCCTGGATATTGCATCTTCTCTCGAAAGTCTACGCAGCCTAAACCTCTTTGAATTGTTCCGTTCGGTCAAAATTGGCCATCATATCTTTACCCAACAACTCTTTCATCCTTCCCAGATAAAGAGGGGTAGTTGTTGATACCCAATTTTTCCATATATATTTTTAATATGAAAAATACTTTCAATATAAAATATATATGTATGTATAAGTATGTTCAAATGTTTTATAATTTTTCCTTAATTTTTAAAGATTTTTAAACCAATTTATTCCCCCATTTTATTCATAAAACCCCAATAATAATTCCCAAAGTTATCATTTTGGTGATTTCTTTATTGTATTCTCATATTTATACTAAAATATAGCTAGGATTGTTTTTGCATATTTTTATAAATTGATTTAGTATTTTTTAAGGCTAAATTTCATATAATGGCAATATTAGCCTCTTTTAAATTTAATTGTGTTTATATCTATAAACATTAAGTCCAATATTTTCAATTTGATAATTATGTACTATAAATCATTTTAGCACATTTAATTTATTTACAAAAATTATTTTATTATTTTTTATAAATCAAATAGGGAAAATTGGCTATTTAAATGTTAACCCCATTTTATTCAATTATAGCCTGATTTGAACCCAATTTGAAGCCCAATTATCCCGACCCAATTGCAATCTGAACCGACCCAAACCCTATCCCATTAAACCGCCCCACTTACCCGTTTTAATCCAGTCGTTGATCCTTCAAGATCAACGGCCAATAATCACCCTTTCATTTTGTAACCCAAACGACCCCTTTACCCTAACTCATTCTTCACAACACGCCCCCTCTGAAACCCCTCCTATCCCAAATTCTCTCTACAACACCCTCAAACCCTAGCCGCCACCACCCTAATCCGCTCTAATCCATGGCTTTCCAAGGTCATCAGAGACCTGTATCAGCCTCTTATGGCTTCTACGTGTTCGTTTCTTTGGTCTCATGACCAGATCATGAAGGGGCTTGGTTCAGACTTTGCTCGATGACTATTCTCCGATCTTCTCTAATCTTTCTCCGGCCAGCCATGGCCATTCGAGTCAGACCTTTGACTCTCCTACTTAGATCAATGGCTTTCAAGGCCTTTCTTGTCACTTGGGGTTCTTCTGAAACCCTAATCTATAAGGTTCTTTCGATTTCTTTCAGATCTGCTTCAGATCTATGTTTGCTTTGTACTTCTAAGCATTTTTCTTGAAGTTTCTTTTAAAACATTGCTTTCAAAACTCTTTACCTTTTTCGATTAGGGTTTTCTTGTTAAGTTATTTCAAAACTTTTCTCTGATTTTTGACATGTTTTGCTATGTTTGCTCGTATTGTCCTTCTATCTGAGTTTGCATGATAAAAGTCATGATTTCTTTTGGGGTTTCTGAGTCTATTTGCTAGTATTTGTTTGATTTACTTGTTTATCATCTCTAGACTCGATTGGTGTTGAAAACCCTAATTTCTTTTGTGTTCATTTGAGTCTCTAAAACAGACTGCTAAGTATTTGTGTAATGTATTTGTTCATCATCTTTAAACTCGATTGTTTCGAAAACTTTAATTTCTTTGGGGTCTATTCAAGTTTTTGAAACAGCTTATGCAATTCATTTGTGTGAAATTGCTCGACTTGATTTGAAATTCCTTTATTTCAGCATCTCTTTTCTTTATGTGATTCCTTTGGTTCTGGGTTCTTACTATCTTTGAAACTTGACTATGCTTTTCAGAAGGGGTTTTCACTTGACCCTTTGCATGCTTATGATACTCTATCTTTTTCTCTACTACTAAGTCAATGAAACTTGACCTACGTGATTATCATGTTTCGAATGTTTGCTGTCTACTAACTTTGTGCTATTATTGCATGTTGTTTCCTTTTGCCAATAGTTTAGCGTCGCATGTCCAGTGTTTGTGCACTCTATTTATATGCTGAGTTTATTTCTTTGATTGACCTTCAATTGTGTGACTGATTTCAAACTTTTCTTTTGTGAAAATCTGATTTCACTCGCCTGTTAAGGTTAATTGATCTCTTTCCTTGTTTTGCCTTACTGAATCCTTTCCAAAACAAGTATATTCCTGTACTTAGACTTAATCACTTACTCAATTGTTTTACTACTTCTTTTATGGCAATAATCAGTCTGCCTATAAATTGATTTCTTTCCTTATTTTGAACCTGTCACTGCCCGTTAAGCAAGTGATCCCTTAATTAAAGGCAATCACTTGTGTAATTGATTCTGAATAGTGATTATTTCCATGTTTGTGGCTTATTACTTCTCTTTCACTCGTTTTCAAAAAGCTATAAATACCCTGTAATTCTCTTCTTTCAAAGACACGAACACAAGGCATAAAATAATTGAGTTCAGACATACACTCCACTAAAATCTCTCTTTTCTTTGTTGTTACTTGTATTGCTGCCTTACCTAGCCGGTTGAAAGCTAAGGCTTGGTTGTGGGAAACCTGCTTATATTTCTCTGCATTTGCATTTTACTGGTATGTTCTAATTAAGATTCTGCACCAACAACAATATGTTTCTTTACTGTCTCTTTTATCCTTGTTTGTCCCCTGTTTGTATTTAACCTAGTACCATTATTAAACATGATTTAATCTGCCCTTTCCTATTCTGAATTAATGTTTTGTCCACTACTTACTATAACTTATGAATCCTAAATCCCCATCCCAATGTGTTTAATACTTGTGTTTGGTTTGGGATATGACAACATTGGACATTGCTGTGCATGACCCAAACCTGATTCCCCTAGGATCATAACCTCCATGTTTCTTCCAGATGTTGTGTGGTCTGATTGGTTTATAAGCATGTCATCACCTTTTATTGTTGTGCATGCCCAAAACTGATCCATACCTAAGTGCATGGGCTCCATGCAATGGATTCCCAACCCTTGACCCCCGTTGTATGAAGCTATTAACTCTCTGTGTTATTGATTACTGTCTCCCTATCACCCTTTACCCCTCTCCTTTATCCCCTCAGTTTTTAAACTCTATTCCTGTACTTTCACTATCCTCTTAGAACTTAAGTTCTGCCCTCCTTGTGTGAGCCTTGCCTTGGGACCCATGAGCTCCCTCTAAACTTGGACACATAAGGACTGGCACTTCTACACTACACTCATCTCTATTATGGTTATGTAACTTGGGTGTGAGCACTGCCCGAGGTCCTATTGAGACCCTTAGGGAACTTTGACACACTCAAGTCTGAGAAAGGCTTTGAATCAATGGCATTTGAGGTGGTTTATTCCATAACTCAGAGAGGAAGTCAAGAATCAGGCTTCCTCTAGTTGTAACTTTTCTTTGAATTTTTTTGGTGTAGTTCATTATTTCTGGTCTGTAATAATTTGTAATAAACACTTGGGGCTGGCTAGTGAAAAGGGTTGGGTAATCATGTATGCTCAAGGGTAGAAGGCATGCCTATAGGACTTTTCCTTTTTATTCCGCGTGTTCAATTCTACATTTTAGTCACTATGTCTATAGGGTTTATCTTAATTTCTTCACGATCAATTTCACATCTAGATAACCTGCCTATAGGACTTATTTATATTTCTGCCTATTTGTTGTCACTTAGATATCATATTTTAGGTTCTAAACGGCTATAAGTAAGTATCATGTTCATAAGGTTGAAATTATTATAATATATAGAAATCATGCCTGTAGGGATTCCCAAGAAAATCCTGTTCGTTTTCGTTAACATTCAATGTTAAATATCATGCCTATAGGGATTCCCAAGAAAATCTTGTTCGTTTCCGTTAACATTCAATATTAGATATCATGCATATAGGGATTAAAATCAGCAAATATTAGATACCATCGCCTACAGAATTTCAAACTAGTTCAATTTCAAATCAGTTCGATTCCAAACCAGTTTTAAACAACTTTCCTTCTTTATTTAACGAGGTTTAGCAAGAATGCCTATAGGATCTCAGACCATTCGTTTTAAGTTGTTACTTCTTTGCTACACTTTGAATCAGTAAATAGATACCATTTTCCTAAGAGCTCACCCGAACACTTAGGCAAGCCTTAGGTAATAACAACAATAAAATTTGAATCCACTTTTGTTAGTTGCTACAACCGGCATGCAGGCCTGATTCGAACTTCTTATCTGAGTTATGTAATAAACTGATTTGCCTCAATAATTAAACTCCCTTCGTCTTTAGTATTTTAATCAGACCTAAAACGTATGTGCAAGTCATGCTATTTATGTGTTTTTTTTGCTTGAGGAGGAATACATGGGCCTTTATCTGTTTTATATGCTTCCCCAACATGCAGTATTAGGTGTTTTGTATGTCGCCTTAGATTTTTTTCCTTTTGAAACCAAAATCAGCCTAATATCCCTCCCTTTTAGGAATAGTAGTTCTAAGCTCCTCCATGACTGATAGAAATGGGACGGTTAATAGCATGTAATAGTGATCGAGACCAATCCGTGCTTTAAGCACCTTAACGGGGTGGGAAGGGTAGATATGGATATGATGACCGATGCGCTAATACCACGCGTATCCCCTCTTTTGAGGAGTGTCATACCAGGTATCGCATTGATGTGGTCCATATTAAATACAAACCTAGGACCCTTTTACATTCATCAAGATGCTTAGTTATAACTCTTTCAAAACTTTGCTTTATTTTATCATTTCTAAACATCTGTGTATTTAAAATCCCCTCTTATGTGAGCCTTGTTTGTTTACTTGTTAATTGCACAAATTCACAATCAATTGTCTAGCCGGGAACCGCACTAGTGGATCCTGAGAGGTGCCTAACACCTTCCCCTTAGGATAATTTCAAGTCTTTACCCTATCTCTGGTTATTCAAACGAATTTAGAATTAAACCCTATTGGTGTCCTAATGCACCTTAAATCATTAGGTGGCAACTCTTCAAATTGCAAAACCCAGTTCCCAAAAGGAACGAGTTGTCCTATACCAAATGTCATAAACCCGATTTTGCGAGAAAAAGGGGGCCTGACATCTATCTAGTTGCCTTTCGGATCCTCCTCAATCCCTACAAGCTGGCACAGCTCAGTGATAAGAGATGGGAACATCAGTGATTGACCATCATGCCTTAGATAATCCCTTATCTCATTGATGAAGATCGCGCCAACATTGGGTCGGATATCATCAAGAATAGAAACGATCATTTGAGCTCTAAATATTGGTAAATTCCATATATTCCCCACATGAGATGTGACTGCATATGATGGCCAGCCATATCTTTATTTTGGCAGTGAATTCTTTGGATATGATCCCTCTCTTTTCAGCTGCCCATGGAACATCCGCACCCGAGCACAATTTGGAGACCAACCACTCCCCTAAGGCACAATCCTTCTCATGAAATGGTGCCATTCATGGTCCTGCAGGTGATAGATTCGATTCATAGCTTCAGCTCCAAAATTCACCATTTTTCCACGAATCCTCATGATTGGATTTCTTAACTTCATGGCCGGAACATTCACATAAAATTCCCTCACACATTGCTCATTTTCTTTGAAGGCCTGAGGGGCAAAACAGGTCCATTCCATGACCAAAAGCCTCTGATGGAACTCGGGAAGATGTTCAAGGACCTTTTCCATCAATATACAACTTTCTAGGAGCAACTTCTTCAAGATCAACACGGCATAGTACCATTCTTAGCATTCCAATGACAAAAACCGATGTTGGTCATTCTTTTCCTCAATTTTCAAAGGGTTGTCATGTGCGGACTTAGTGGAACTAGCGCTCATTTTTAGCTTATGGTACCTGCAAAAAAAATATTGGAGTGAAAACATGATATGGGTATGCAATGCATTGCAAAATGAGTCAAATACACCAAAGAAATGATTGGACAATCGAAACCCCAGCCTTCGAAAAAATTCCAAATTTTCAGTTATGCAGAGCACAACTCTCTGATGTTGCAATTGTGACAAATTCTTCGCAATTGCAAAGGCCGCAGACATCTTCAGAGTTTGCAATGCGAGCTCAGCTTCACCAATGCGAAGGTTTCCAGATCTGACTATGTTCGCAACTGTGATCACGTCTTCGCAAACGCGCAGAGACCATCGCAATTGTAATCTCGTTGTCCCCAGCAGCCTTCTCTCACAGAACAGACCCCCAATCTCCAAAATTTTCGAACAATGGCACACTTTTAAGGAGCCCAATCAATTTTTAGGCACATAAACACGCAATAAACTTCACACACAACCACGAACTGAAGAAATCTCAATGATTCGGCCAAGAATTTCATTCGGGTCTTTCATCAAACACATAGTAAGAACAAAAAGTCACTCATATTTTAACAAAGTTATGGGTACTCAGACTTCCCCATTTTTGAAGCAAAGAACGAGCATCACACTCTCAACCAACCTCACCAAGAAATCAGAACACATTTGAGCTATTTTTAAAATAATTTCGCACAGAAGAGAAGAACCTATTTGAACCCGAACTACAGAGAGATAAAGGAGAGAAGAACATGAAGATGCTACAAATCATGAAGAGCACAAAGATTAAGGTTTCATATCTTGATACTTGCAATTAGGAGTGAAAATGGTGGAACTTAAGAGTTGGGAGAGTGAGGAAGATACCATTCGTTCAATTTTAGAGCCTCAAAAAAATTGAAATTGTTGTTAAGTGTTCAACAAAACCTTGTATAAGAGCCTCAGAGGTCGCAATTGCGACAGAGAGCTCACAATTGTGAATGGTGAAAAGTCAACAGGGTTAGCAATTGCGAGTCTAACTTCAATTTACTGATGGGCTCCCTATTCGCAAATGCAAACCGATATTTGCAAATGCGACAACTGAGGCATGGACTATTATTTCTTCATTGCAAAACCTCCTTGCTTGTTGTCCCAAGCACTTCCAAATTTCCTGAAACTTGGTATATTGATAAAAAATAATAAAATAAACTATATTAAAGAGAAAATTTGAAAAATAAATAATTTTCTTTTAAAATGACTAAAAATATGAAAACGATGGGTTGCCTCCCACCAAGCGCTGCATTTAACATCGTAGCACGACGCGAATAAACTTTACCACTTTTCTCGTCACTTGGAGGATGTAAATTAGGAACCTAACCTGGATTTAATCTTGTGATCACGAGCGGCAGGGGTGGTAAGTAATTGAAAAAACCAAACTTTGATTTCTTCGTTATGCATTTCTTGGCTTTCATTTGAGGCATGTCAGTTTGCGTTCCTGAACTTTCAAATTGCAAGATGTATGGCTCTTGTCTTTCTTCGTTACACTCACACATGTATTCACACTACTCAATTCCCATATCATCATGAAATTCGAAAGTTAAAAAATTCTTAGAGTGAGATATCAAAGTCCCAACTTGCAACATTTTTCGGACTTTGACATCCTCTTTTTCCTCCGGACTAGAGTCAATATCAACCATTTATTCAATTACACCGGTTGACTCTAATTCTATTTTTTTCTTGGCATCATCAACGCATATGGAATATGTTGGCGGATGTTCAATTCTTGATTCCTCAAAATAAAGCTCACTTTCTTCCTCGAGGTTGGACTCTTCTTCACCTCTTTCCACACTCTGAAGTTGGTGAGCATTATTAGCCTCAACCAATGATTTCATCTGATCTTCCAAGGTGTGGATAGTCTCACCAATTCGATTTAGTGCTTGTTTCAAGTTCTCGATTGCCAAGTTTTGCTTCTCCTTATTTTTAAGAATAGCCTCCAACATGAGCATTAACCTCTCATTTTGAGCATTTGAGAGTTCTTCTTGATTTTGGTCAAGTGCCAAAGAAGAATTTTCGGCTTCAACCTCTACGGTAGGTTCTTGGATATCATTCAATTCTGAGGCTTTTGGGACCTCTAAAGCTTCAAGAATCTCTCCCATTTGTGAGTTTAACCTTTCAAGCGCCAAGTCATTTTGGAGACTAGTTTCCAAGAATTCCTCCAAGGATTTTTGCTATTTGTTTCCTCCTTCAAGTAGGCATTTCCTCATGAGCTTGAACTCTCCATTTTGACCATGCTCAATTTCTTCCACGTACATATCCCTATAATTGTCATCACAAAAAGTAGAATCATCATAGCGGGGGTTCGGGAAAGGGAAGGAGAAATAAGCACAATTAACCCAACGATCATTTTGACCACCACACTTATCACATATACCCACTCATGGGTTTGAGATTGTGCGCAAAATCCGTCCCTGGGAGAATTTAAATAATTTTTCCATGAGTCTGGTCCTCCACAATAAGGACAAGGGTCATCAAAGTATAAACGACTACCATCCGACCCATTTTTATTATGTGATGTCATTTTTCAAAAACTAAGAAAATTTAGAAGCATCAAACAAGAAAAATAAACAAAGATAAGAAAAATTAACAAAGATAAAAAAAATTACACAAATATTCACAAGTTTGGACCAAACCATGTAAGCTTATTTCTCAAACAACCTATATACGCCAAATTGTACCCCTGGCAATGGCACCTGTTTTGATGACGTCCAAATCCACTACTAAAAAGTAAATAGATACGGTCGCATGCAATATAATATACCCAACTATGAGGTACGCTCGAATCCCACAGAGAACAATATGTAGGCAATTAGGTAATGTAAGAGAATTATCGCTTGTTATACTAAGCCAAACATTTAAAAGGTGATTATGAAAATATTTATGTATAAAGAGAAAATGTAATATAAAATAGAAAGCAAGTAAATGATCAATGGCTACAAGCATGGATACAAGGAAAATTACACCCAAGTAACGATCCAATGTATTTCATGATTTTACAAATATGAGCGAGTTTATGTTAATTAGCCTCGGATATTAATTCTATAATAGCTTCTCGGAAGACTAAAAACACTTCCTAATTGAATTATCCCTAAAACAATTAAAAGATTAAGTACATCCGAATATGGCTACAAGTAGTTTAATCCTATCCCTATGTAGAATCTATAAAGTGAGGGTTAATGCCCCAAGTTCTTGTTAATTAATCTTTCCCAACCCCAAATTACCTCTTCCATGATTAATTCAAAGTTAATGGGAGAGTCCTAGGGTTAGATAATCCCTTTGGAAATATTAAAAAACAAGAATAATGATAGAAACAATAACTCACTTCATAATAAATAAAAATCGTTCAATATATAAGCATAACATGATATTTAATCTACACTTTAATATGAATATTCCCATAAACAAGATTCAAGTGTTGGAAAAAAATACTACACACTTAGATATACAATACAAAGAAAGGAAATGAAGAAATGAGTAAAAATGGGTAAGAAATTCTCAACCAAAAGTTTCATTTCAAGACCCTAGTGTGTATGTGTTACGACTTGGATTTTCCCACCCTCGGGAGTCGTGATGGCGCCTATTCATGAAATCTAAGCAACCCAACTATTAAGGTTTTAACACATTAGCAATCAACCTAAATAGATATAAACAGTAACTAAAGCTAAGCGGATGAAAAGTGCGGAAATGCTATAAAAAATTCAAATAATCTAATACATGTCTACCCACGAATTTGGTGTCATAATTTCACGAACGACAAAATTTTTCACTACAAATACAAGTCTGAACAAAGTACAACTATTCTCGAAATGAAAAGAGACAGTAGAGAGCTAAAACAGGGAAGGGGATTTCAGGCTCTGCGGATGCCAACAGATCTACCTTGGTCTCCTTGGACTGAAGGAAGCTACCTCATCTACTCACCGGGTCCGGCACCGAAACTGCACAAAAGAGTGCAGAATGCAGTATTAGTACAACTGACCTCATGTACTGGTAAGTGTCGAGCCTAACTTTGGCGAAGTAGTGACGAGGCTAGGACACGACAACCATATAAACCTGTGCAATTAAATCATATGCAAATAGAACCATAATAACAGAAATCAATAGAATAAGATGGGAAGGGGACATGCTGCGGGGAATATCAAGTTCTAACAATAAAATAATAGAGAAGCATAAAGGACACCATAGTTAAATCGGTAGGAATAAGGAAAACAGTAACACGTGAACGACATCACTCTTCGTACTTTTACTCTCGTTCTCACCATATGAAACAAGGGAAATGGCATGGCATCACCCTTCGTGTATTACCACTCATAATCATGGCACGACATCACCCTTCGTGCATTAACTCTCAAATCATGGCACGACATCACCCTTCGTGCATTAACACTCACTTACAATATAATGCACGACATCACCCTTCGTGCTTTGAACTCTTCCTCACCCAAGCAATAGAAACAATACGTCCCGGCAAGGGAATCAACAATATAAACACTAACATCACGGCAAGTGAATCAGTTATAACCAATCGCGTTTCAACAGTTACTTCACAAAATGAATCTCAACTTGGGCCAATACTCCACAATGATCAATTATCAAGAGATGATCATAAGCCTTGTTCAACAGTGATAATTATCAATTTAAGCATGGACAGTGCATAATAGAGTCACAACAGTCATGGTATAAGACTCACGGGCATGCTTGACACCAATGTATAGATACTCGTCACCACACCTATATATCGTGCTCGATACAAATAAGACCACAACTCCTATTCCCTCAAGCTAAGGTTAGGCCAAACACTAACCTCAATTCCACGGACAAAATCAAGCCTCAATTACCGCTTTACCTCTCGGTTTCACTTCCAATCTGCTTGAATCTAGGCAGAATTTACTTAATAACAATAATAAATGCTAAATAAACCAATTTTAATGCATGAAAATAGATTTCCCAATGTTTATCCCAAAAAGTCAAAAACTGACCCCGGGCCCGCTTGGTCAAAACCCGAAGTTTGAACCAAAGCCTGATTACCCATTCATTCACAAACTCAAATATGCAATTGGTTTTAAAGTCCGACCTCAAATTGAGGTCCAAATCCTCAAAATTTGAAAATCCTAATTTCTACCCAAAAACGCCCAATTCCCATGAAAAACCCTAGATTTTGAAGTGAAATTATGTAAAAAGATGAATTATATTGAAGAAGATGAGTTAGAAATCACTTACTTATGATTTGGAGAAGTTTGAGCATTTGAAAAATCGCCTAGGGATGCTTAGGGTTCGAAATTTTGAAGAATGAAGTTGAAATCCCGTCAAAATCCCACTTAACAGGTCGCAGATGTTGCAATTCCGACTGGAGCTTCACATTTGCGAAGCTCACAATTGTGAGAAGGGCATCACAAATGTGAACCTTCGCAATATCTTCTGCCTTCGCATTTGCGACAATTTTGTCGCATTTGTGACCTCTAGCCTACCTGGATAACTTCGCATTTGCGAGAAAAGCTGGCCCTGACCTTTTTTGCATTTGCGAAGCAAAAGATCGCATTTGCGGACACTATTTACATTATAATTGCGATGCCTGATCTCGCAATTGCGAGATCAAAGGCCTGCTACACAGCTGAAACATACCAGCAATCTCCCTAAGTCCAAAATCACTCTCCGTAGCCTATCCAAACTCACCCGAGCCTTCGAGGCTCCAAACCAAACATGCACGCAAGTCTAAAAATATCATAAGGATTTGCTCGTGCGATCAAATAATCAAAATAACATCAACAACTACGAATTTAACCTCAAATTCATGAAATTCCTTAAGAATATTGAAATTTCCATTTTCTCAACTAAATATCTGATTTATACCAAATCAACTCCGATTCTTACCAAATTTCATAGATTCAACTTAATTATTATTTTAAACCTGTACTGGGCTCCAAAACCAAGATACGAATTCGATACCATCAAAAACACACACCATTTCATTTCCAAAAGTCATTATATTTTCTAGCAAACAATTTTCTATAAAAATTCTTTTCTCGAGCTAGGGACCTCGGAATTCGATTCTGGGCATATGCCCAAGTCCCATATTTTACTACGGATCCTGCAAGACTGCCAAATCATGAGTCTGGGTCCATTTACCAAAAACTAGTGACCAAAGTCAACCTTAATCAATTTTAAAGGCTAAATTCAATATTTCTCTTAAAGTTCACATAAAAGCTTTCTGTGGACGCGCCTGGACTACGCACGCAAATCGAGGTTAGACAAAAGGATGTTTTTAAGGCCTTGAAATACAAATTTGACTTCTAAAATAAGAGATGACCTTTTGGGTCATCACATTCTCCACCTCTAAAACAATCGTTCGTCCTCGAATGGACATAGAAAAGTACCTGAGTTGGTAGGGACGAATTTTCTAACAAACTTATGCTACACATTATTCAAAGCTAAATAATACTTTATTTTCTATCTTATGATACTCGTATTTGCTGCATTTAGAAGCTCTGCTCCCGGAACCAAGCTATCTACTATTTTATCTCAATTTCAATGCTAAGTCTTGCATTTTATTTGATTTATTTATTATTTTGGGATCAAATCGATTCTAGAATTGGTACTACTTGTCCTTTATCTCTCCATTTTCTTGTCTCTTCCTTCTTTCTCCCTTTCTTGCTTTCATTTTCTTGTTCTTGCCCTTCCTGAGCCGAGGGTCTATTGGAAACAACCTCTCTACCTACATTAGGTAGGGGTAAGGCATGCATACAGACTACCCTCTCCAGACCCCACATGTTGGGATTATACTGGATTTGTTGTTGTTGTTGTTGAGATCAAATTGATTCGCTTGTCCATAAACTACGCTATAAATTTAACTGTACCGTTTTACGGGTAAATAGTTTGGTGCCCACCATGGGGCTTAGACAATTGCATAATTGAGTTAATGCTTGCATCCATTACCAATATGTTTGATTCTTTGTTTCTTAGCAAAAATCATAAAGATGGCAAATAACGATGTCAACATCGCACACAACGTTGAGGCACAGGAAAATCTGCCTCAACACGAGGATTCAATAAGCAACACCCGTAACGAGGAGGACATAGCCATACCAGTTCATGGAAGGCGGTATCCCTGACAAGTACGGGAAGATAATCCTGATGACGCTGAAGACGAGCACATTGCGGAAATGGTGAGGATCCTGAGGGAACAACAAAAGGCTATCATGGTCCATCTATCACAGCAAGGCCAGGACATTATAGAATTAAGGCAAGCATTGTCAGTGCTTTTAACAATGCAAGTGGAAGAGTTCCAGTTCCTCCCGGTGCTCCCTCAAATCAAAAAATGCAAATGGGAAGATAACAATACCTGATAGGTGAGGTCGGCTTCGAGAGGGCTAGGGGTATCAACAAATCTAGTAACAATAACAGTAATTATCCTTTCAAAATCGAGCTCATGCAATTTATGAGGGAAATAAATGCCTGAATTGACCAAATTCTGGGTGTGCCACTAGTGCTGAAAAGCCCAAACTCAAAGAAATACACCAGTTGCCATTCAAACCGAGCGCAACACCATAGTTGATTCCGAAGCAGTTTAAAATGCCAGACGTACTAAAGTATGATGGGACTTTAGATCCTCAGGAGCACATTACCACTTATACAACAACGGTGAAAGGAAACGACTTAGCTACACACGAGATTGAGTTGGTCCTGCTAAAGAAGTTTGGAGAAACCCTTACGAAGAGGGCCCCTGACATGGTATTCACTTTTACTCGAGCACTCAATAGATTCTTTTGAGATGCTCGCAGATTCTTTCATCAAAGCCCATGCTAGGGCCAAGAAGGTACATGCCCGTAAGGTCGACATATTTATATTTGATCAAGAAGAGCCCAAATTTCTGCGGGAGTTCGTGACCAGGTTTCAGAAAGAAAGGATTTTGCTACCGGTCATGTCGGATGAATGGGCGGCTGAGGCGTTCACTAAAAGGTTGAACCCGAGAAGTTCCGACGCCTCCCAAAAGTTGAAAGAAATCTTGCTGGAGTTCCAAGAAACTACATGGGCAGATGTCCACAACTATCACAAATCAAAGATAAGAATAGAAGACGGCCAGCTCGGTTCCCGGAATCAACCAAGGGTCGGGATCGAGAAAAGAACAAGGATAAGTAGAAGGATGATTTTAACGTAGATCGACAATCTTTTAAGTGCTGGTTTCTGCCCTATAAAAGGGATGAAAGACACGATAGAGGTTTCTGATCGTTTGCTTCTAATAAAAGAACTGACCGCAGCCGAAATAACAGGTCATTGCAGGACAAAGAGGTATCAGATTCCCGCGATTCCACCTATCCCAGACTGTCCAAGTATAATTTCAATGTCAGCATAATGGAGCTGGTATCGATGATGAGGAACATCAAGGAAGCATGATTTCTGAGGTCAATGAGATCTGATCCCAGCCAAGGGAATCCTAATCTATGGTGCGAGTATTATGGGACTAACGGCCACCAGATTGCAGACTACTGGCATTTGCACAAGGAGGTGGCGATGTTGTTGAAAACTAGCCGTTTCAGAGAGTTATTAAGAGACCAGGCCAAAAACAATTACGGTCGCAACTGGGAATGCAGATCCATCAAAGATAGGTGAAGAACCTCCTCGACAAACCATCAATATGAATTTCGGGGGAAACGAGATCAATAGTGTGACCTTCTCGGCAGCAAAAAAGACAAAGGTGTCGGTGACTTATAACAAGAGACTTCGAGAAGTCACCAAGGTCGACATCACATTCACAGAAGAGGACGTCGATGGACTTCTACTACCGCACAATGATGCCCTGGTAATTTCCCTTAATGTTCTAGATTTTAAAATTAAATGTGTTTTGGTGGACTCAAGAAGTTCAGCCAATATCATTCAATGGAGAGTGTTGGAGCAAGCCAAGCTAACCGGAAGCATTATTCCTGCCACGAAGATCCTCTTTGGTTTCAACTTAGCAAGAGTGATAACTCAAGGGGAGATCCTGCTGGCCACGAATGTCGAAGGGGTCATGAAGACTACCTTGTTTGAAGTAGTAGATAGAGACATAGGCTACAACATAATTCTTGGCAGACCGTGGTTACACGAGATGAAGGTCGTGCCATCAACATATCATAAACTTCTGAAAATCTCAACTCCAGAGGGAATCAAACAAATAAGGGGAGACCAACCATCGACAAAGGAGATGAACGCAATCTCGGTTTACAACAGTAAGGGAAAGAAACATGCAGCATAGTAATTACAAGAACCGATGCCCGCTCTCGAACCAAATGAAGAAGACAAAAGGGAGGGTTCATCGGAATCCTACCAGGTACCGAGGTATTTCCAGGTACCAAAAGAAACGGACGCAACCAAATCCACGGCGGAAGAACTCGAACAAGTGGCATTGTTTGAAAAATTCCTAGAGAGGAAGTTCCACTTAGAGATAGGATTAAATCCTGAGAGAGGTCAGGATTTATAAAATTTATTAAAACTAATGTTGATTGTTTAGTATGGTTGCGTGCGGATATGATAGATATCCTTCTAGAGGTGGTTGTGCACAAGTTAAGCCTGGACCCCACAATTCCTCCGGTAAGCCAAAAGAAGCACCCGATTGCCGAGGTTAGAAATAGGTTTGTCAAAGAAAAGTTAGCTCGATTGCTCGATATCGGTTCAATCCGGGAGGTAAATTATCCGACTGGCTAGTTATTGTTGTAGTAGTTCCAAAAAAGAATAATTTTTTTTGCATATGCATAGATTATAAATATCTGAATAATGAATTACCAAAAGACTCGTTCCCATTTCCAAACATTGATCAAATGATTGATGCAACGGTCAGGCACGAGTTGATAAGTGTCCTCGAAGCCTATTCCAGGTACAACCAGATCAAAATAAACCCAGAAGATCACGAAAAAACTTCGCTCATAACGAACTTTGGCACATATTGCTACAATGTGATGCCCTTCGGACTTAAGAACGCCGGAGCCACTTATCAAAGGCTCATGAACAATATGTTTGAAAAGAAAATAGGGAAAACAATGGAAGTTTACATAGAAGATATGATGGTTAAGTTTTTGAATGCAGGTGACCATTTGAAACACCTCCAAGAAACCTTTGACATCCTAAGGAACCACAACATGAAGCTTAACTCCGAAAAGTGTGTGTTTGGAATCAGATCTGGTAAGTTTTTAGGTTTCCTGGTGTCACAGGGATCGAAGTCAATCCCGACAAAATTAAAGACATCGAAGACATTCTTGACCAACTGACAAATGTGAAAGAAGTCCAAAGGCTAACCGGAAGACTGGCCACTCTAAGCAAGTTCATTTCCCAGTCCTCAAAATAATGCCATTAATTCTTCTCACTTCTGAAGAAGAAGAAAAACTTCGAACAGACTCCGGAATGCCAACAGGCCTTAAAAGACCTAAAAAGGTATTTATCAAGACCTTTGTGACTATCAAAATCGGAGGAAACTGAATAGTTGCTAATTTACTTAGCGGTTTTGGATGTAGCGGAAAGTGCCATTCTAGTTCGGGGAGGCGAAGGTACGCAATATCCTATCTATTATGTTAGCAAAATTTTAACGCGAGCGAAAACTCGTTACCCGCACCTCAAAAAATTGGTCTTAGCTCTTGTAGTCACCGCTCGAAAGCATAGGCCTTACTTTTAATGCCACCCGATAACTATAGTGACAACTTTTCCCTTACGGAATGTCCTTCACAAACCCGAATTTCCAGGTCGACTGGCCAAATGGGCAGTCGAAATGAGTGAATTTGACATAGAGTATAAACCTAGGACTGCGATCAAATCACAAGTATTGGCCGACTTCATGGTCGATTTTAGTCCCGGTTGCTTCCTTTGGCCACCAAAGAAGCGATGATGGTGTCGGAAACGACATTAGGAGTTTGGACCTTGTTTACGAACGAAGTTTCCTATGTAAAAGGGTCTAGGCTCAGGGTAGTGTTGATTTTTGTTGCCAAAACTAATGAAATTGTGCAAATTGCAGGAATGCTGGAGAATTGGACCTCAATAAAGAAATCTAACTCAAAAGGAAGTGTTCTGACTCATAAAGCAAGAAGGAGTACAGCAGGCCAAAAGTGCGGTCCACAGAAGGAATTCTGCGGTCGCAGAAGAAAGTGCGGACCGCAAAATTACCTCTACGACCATTGATCTGGTTCCTAAAGCTCAGAGGATGACTGGAAAAGTGTGGACTGCACACAATTTGTGTAGCCACAAAACATGGTCGTACTGACAAGAATTCAAAAAGTTCAGAGAAGTGTGCAAAACAACCAAGTGTGAAACTTTGCCAAAAGCGCAGCCCCAGAAGGAAAAGTGTGGCCGCAGAAGCTGAAGTACAACAATAGACTGAATTGTGCGGCTGCAAAAATCCTACACCTACAAAACAAGGAAAGGTGCGGACTGCACAAGGAATTTTGCGGCCGCAGAACCTTCTGAATGGCATTTTGAGCCACTATAAATAGAAGGGAAAAACTTTTTTAGGACAAGTTTGATAGTTTTTTGTGTCGTAGCCATTATACTTGTCACGACCCAAACCTATGGGCTGCAATGGGCACCTGGTACCTTACTTAACTGAGTACCAACATACATATCTTCCTTATTGAATTCTCATTGGCAAATGGGCCAAACGGGCCGTCATGGGCTAATCAGAACAAACGTAAGGGAGTACTCAATATAGGACGACCCAACCTGATATAACAACTTACACATGTGACATACAAGCCTATAAGGTCAAAATAATCACTCGTACACTAAACATAGGCCGACAAGGCCATACAATCTTTCATATACATGACACATATCAACAAGCCTCTAAGAGTACATAATATTAAAGGCCGGGACAGATCCCTACCATACCAATCAATGCATGTATTAATCATACTGACCAAATAAGCAACTCTAGAGCAAATTGACCATACCAACACTTTCCGTTGAGCCGACAGTCTTCTTGGAGGACTTTCAACCTATCTATTGGGACCTGCGGGCATGAAACACAACATCCCCAAGAAAAAAAGGGACGTCACTACAAATAATGTACCGAGTATGTAAGGAAGGAAAATCAGTAAATAATAGACATGAGAAAAACATGGAGTAAAAGACTCGACATGTAAGTCTAAATAACTCTGTGAATCATTAATATGTATAATGCCATGCATATGCGTATAAATATCATGTCATGTATAGGTACATGTGTTCATAACATCATCAAGCATCCCATCATATAATTTCGGCCACTGTGGGCAAAATCATCAACGTATACCATCTGATCAGGTGGTGGTGAGTATATAATGTTGTAACCTTTTCCCATATCCCTTATATATATATATATATATATATATATATATATATATATATATATATATATATATATGCGCGTATATAACGACGTCTAGTCATGGGTCAATGTACATATATAAATGAATGCAATGCATGAGAAATACATCAATAAAATCTCTCAGAATGTCAAAAGACCATTATGCCTCTGATTAATATCATGAAATAAGCTTTATCAACTTACTTATTTTCTAAGACCCATGAATATATGATAGAATAATAGGACACATGGTAACTTAAGAACATAAGCATCTCTAGCATTTCTATGAATAGAATCATTTATGGAAGTTGTGCATTTTCTCATTTCATTTGTATCGTATGAATCATGCCAAAAAGAAAGAAGGGATAGCCTTAATATACCTGGACCGATTCTGTTGACAATTCCTCTAACACACGTCAAGTGTGACAACACATAATAGCGGATCGAAGTAGGACAAAATCCGTATGATATTCTTGAGAAAGATTGTACCGTGCTTCCTTAGAATTGCGCATAATCAAATCTTTTATGAATTTTCCGAAGCGATTTCATGTTGCCATCACTTGCATTCTTGGTCACTAATGGATTTGTCTTTGATTACAAGATATCATATTTTAGCTTGGAAGAATCATTAATTTTGAAATCCTTTTTGATGCATAACTCACGCATCCAACTTTCATAATTGGAAAATATATTTATTCCCAATAGTTGGTCCAACAATGAGTCCATTATTTAAGTTTGGTTTATTTTGTGCCACCACCTCCTTAGGCTTGATTAGTTGGCAATTTGTTGCCACACTTCCATACCCCCACGTGGATAGTTGCCCCCTCAATAATTATCCAAATCTCAAAATAATTTATCCACAACTTCTAATTAATTGTTAACTTCCCACTCAAATCTATAATTACCCAATTATCCACATAATTAAGAATTATTTCAAATTACTTAAAATACCACTCACTTTTAACACACCTTATACACCTTAATATCATGGTCATGTGGTACCTTGTAAGACACTAGTCCATAAACATCGGGTATTATAGCTCGGGCCGTATTTTATCCCAAATGTCAAACTTTGACGAAATCATTTTCTTCAATTCGCTTACCCTCTCACCTTCACGAATTTACTTATCACTTCTTTTGAAATAGCATAAATGCTTATAACCTCCAAATAATCTCATTCCCGAACTTACATCGATTAGTTTATTACGAAACTTTAACGTACGAAAATGCAGAATGTAACATCTCATTTCTGAGCTTATATCAATTTACTTAGGGCGTACTTTCACGTACAAAAATATGGGGTGTGACATCATTCCCCCCTTTGGAACATTCGTCCTCGAATAATTCCAAAAGCAGGGCATTCCCCTCTTTAGGCCTCTTTCTCACACCACGACTTATGGTCGGAATCCTTCCAATCTCGTAACTGTTGCTACCTTCTATCATGCAGCCTGTACAACTCTAATCTTGTAAGTGCGCCTATGAAACTCTTCTCTCCTTTTTCCTCCAGCTTTTAGCCCATCTCTAGGCCTTATTTTGTAAACATATACATAGCTTGACAAGATGTCCCTCTAGGCATCTATAGGTATACTGAAGTTCTTTGCTCGGTACTTTGTTGAACTTACAAATATTGTTATATCTTATTTCATAGATCCGTTTATCCATCCGTATGACTTTATTGTATCTAGGTAGGTCATACTATACCCTCACATTTTGATTTATCGTTACTGAGGTTTGCTACCCAATTCTAGGTTACTCTCTCGCTTCTTATCATAGATGTATAAATCCAATTCCTTCAATGCTTCCTTATTATTGTTCATCTAAAGGATGGAATCCTTATATCCTCTCATACGTTGGAACTTTATTCATCTATTGCCGATTCACCTTAACATTGATCCATAATCTACCACTGATAACTTGACCTCTTATGTAACACTGCCGCTAGGGCCCACATCTCATCGGGGACATCTAGGGTAATTAGACTGATCCACCTAGGGGCAATACTATACTTCCATAACCGTATTTCATAGCATCCCAATATGATTCACTTATGTGGGTATTTTAATCCTGTACAATTTATGAAATCCTTTTTTTTTGTTTCTTCAAATCATTACTCAATCGAAAGCCCAAACGTCATCCTTTATTTATCACAGTTACACCCTCATTCTATTACCAGGGCAACATTCCATCTCTTCTTATTGCTACTAGCCTTAGACTTCTTTGAGTTTATTCAGCTATACTGAGCTTTCTACAACTTAGAGAAACCATAAGCTCTTTTGTTTTCATGGGCTTAATCCTGAGGACTTATCCATTATCATCACCTTCTCACTCGCCCTTTCTTATCCTTAATCTTGTCTTCCTAAAACCTTGTTGATTTACCATACTTTAGCTTGCGACTTATACATATCTATTTATACTACTCGCAACCTTCCTTCAACTTGCTTGCACCACAGATTTTCTTGTGTTATTTTAGAACATCAAACGAAACATCACATTATTTCTAACTCTTCTTTACTCTTTTAATCAGGCTTCTCGATACCTAGAAACCACATGCTAGAAGATATGCCACTGACAATGCCGTTGTCCTTCCTGGATACTGAATCCCAATGCTTCTAGCCTTCTATCCGAAGTATGGACTATTCAAAACCTTCTGCATTTGAGTATCTCGCATGTTGTTCACATTTACCTTACTTGCTTTAAAATCTCGCATCACATCGTCTATTTTTCTTCATAACTTCCCTTCCACAACTTCCATAACTTGAAGCTCTATTGTAATATTTGCACCTCTGGTGCATACACAATCCGGTGAGAGCTTCATATTGACTTTTTATGAGGCTGGTACTTCTTCTAACTGGCTTTCTCGTAGAGCCATTATATAATATTGTTGTTGTACTAGCTCTCTTGTACCTCTGATATTAAGAGTGATTCTGCAATGTTCTCAATCACGATTTTTATAATTTTTTGGGTCCAATAATCAAACTCCTGATTTACTTAGTTGATGTAACTCTTTAGTTTCATCTTCCTTCTAGTCAGCCTTTATGTAGGCTTAAGTTATCTTCCGATCTGTGGCTCATGGTATTAGTTATTACCTTAGTCTTACATGGACGCTATGGAATATCCATGATACAATCTTCTAACAATTCAATCCTTTGTCCATGACCTGGGATCAATTCTTTTTTTTAAACTTATACCGGAATCTTCTACGGCTGTATGATTGTCAACATATATGTTGCATGGATAATACTCTGAACTCTTAAGTGAGTTCATAACGTAACTAACTCTGGATCATTAATCGAATAATTCTTTTTGTTCCTTCTCAGCTTTCTTTAAATGTAAGCAATTACTTTTCCTGATCTTCTTGCCCCCTTGTTGCATGCATACTTATCTTACCTTAGTGCCCACACATATTGAAATTCCATACAACTCATATGATCTTGAATATCACTTCTAATTTTACTCCTCGTTCATTAGCCACGGTAGATGCCACTTTCTTATGGAGTGCATGTAATGTTGTTGTGAGACTGTTATTATAAGACCATTCCATCTTTGGGCCACCGAGCTTAGGTTGAAGTTTTCTTCCTTACTTCCTCAGCTAGTCTTTCAGTGTAGTACTTAGGGAGGATCTTCTGAATCTTGTAAAGCTGTGAGCTTATTATATTATATATTCAACAGACCTTTTGATGTCCTTCCTTACTTATAGTTATTTGTAGTTACTTACCTCCATGCCCTTTTACTTGTATGGTTGCTTCTGAACTTATAGTTTGACTGTATTCCCAGTGGCACACTTTTGTATTCTCGTAACATTCATACGGTACCTTTAACTATACCGACTCCTCTCTGAATATATCTTAATTTGTACAATGACATTACTGCGAGGCTGAATTCACTATATTGGGTTTTACTATGTTTATCTTGCACGATCTGTTGATTCATCTGTAACCTCCTGTCTAGCCATAACTAGGCTCTTCCTGAATTAACTACTAACTGCTCGTTGGCCCATTCTCATATCAATATTCTGCGTAATCTTTCTTGGGTTATTTCCTTTGTCTAACTTATCCCTCGCACCGACTCCTTGTTTATCAATAATATTCCGGGCATGAACCCTTACTTTCTTTCCTTGAAGTTCTGCTTGCATAATATTCTAGAATCGTAGCATATCTGTAGGACTTGGATAAGTGCAGTCTCATTCCTTTTTTTATTTTTATTGCATTCTTCCTTTACCATTCCATATTCACTAGAACCACTTAATTCTGACTTAATGTCACATCACTCCAAATTCCCCCTTTTAGGGGAGTACTAAGAGTTGGAGCCACAAGGATATACATATAGATGTTTTACCTCTTCATATTTGGCGTCTTTTCATATTATTGATGAACCTTACTCGCCTTACGGCAATCCTTTAGTACCAAGGATAACAAAATTCCTTACTCGCGAGGGTGACACTTTGTATAACTGGAACATACAATCCTTTAAGCTTAACATTGCTCACATTACTTGCTTAAGGGAAGCGTCTTCCTGAATGACCATTCTCTGAATTTCTCATGAATCTTCTTTTGTTGTCCATTCTATTATCGCCGGAACGAAATCTAAAATTCTTACGATACCGACTATTATCAAATCACTCAGTCCCTAATTCATGTTTAGTTTAGCTTGTTCACCAGTCCATAGTGATTTTTATTACTCCGGGGTCTAACTTTTCCTCTTGGTAATCACGTTAGAGTCACGAACTTATCTCTCAAAATGAGGATATGACTTTATGGCCTATACTCTTTTGTTGTCTCAAAGCCTATCACCTCTCGTTTTTTCCTTCACTTGACTATAGACTCTATAATATTGTCAACTTTTTGATCAACCGTTGTCATCAATGTATCATATCTTACTCATAATGCTTCATTAACTCTTTTCTTATTTCTCGCTAACATTTATGTCTATCACTTTATTCTAAAAACTCGAACAAGACATTCTTTCCCCTTGCTCCATCCATTGGCTCTTCGGGTTGCCTAACATTCTCTCTCTACTAGGGACGAGAGCCATACTAAGGTAATATTTATCCCTTTCAGGATTCCAGTGCCTATGTTTGTAGTATTCACATCTAGATGTACATTTGTAGTGCACCATATAGGTGTCTCACAAGGAAATTTATTAGCACATTTGCAATATCTTTCGGAAATGTCAACTAATGCAAACAATCTATCCACCATTTTGGGCCACTCTAACCCCAGTCGGATCCTAATATCTGTCCTTCTCTTATACTACTTCTGTTAGCTTCCATAGGGCATAAATAATATGGGTGTGGCCAATTATACATACATCTGTTACAATTGAAGGTAACTCAAAATGCTTATATTTCTCTACTTGAATTATAAATACTATTAATCTTCATTAACTAGGTACCTCGTACCTTCTTCACCTTGCTTCTTTTACTTGCTGATACTTGTGTCTATCTTCCGATTCTCTTATTCTTTTTTACCATACGATTTGATAGATATTCTTTCATTAAGGCTCCTTATCAAGAAGCTTACATGTCGTAGTACATGCATGTTCTGCTGAAGACCTCACATTTATTCATCATAAGCATGATGCAAAATCGAGTTCCTCTGACTCAACTATTCTACAACCACATTCAATCTCTTACCAGATGTCTTTTGGATAAAGGTATTGTCTAATTACAATAAAATAGAGCTTGGGAAATTGAGTTCTTACAACTGAGCTCTACCACACAATCTAGAGTAAGAAGAAAGAGTGACATTCCTAAATGCCCTGTAGCCTCCTGCTTATAAGTGTGGTGCACAACACACCCATAAACAAGACTCTACTAGACACGACTTGTAGACTCCATAGGACAGAACTGCTCTGATACCACTTTTGTCACGACCCAAATCTATGGGTGCAACGGGCACCCGATACCTTACTCAATCGAGTACCAACATACATATCTTCCTTATCGTACTCTTATTGACAAATGGGCCAAACGAGCCGTCATGGGCTAACAAGAATAAACATAAGGAAATACTCAATATAGGACGACCCAACCTGATATAACAACTTACATATAAGGCCAAAATAACAACTCGTACACTGAACATAGGCAGACAATACCATACAATCTTTCATATACATGATATATGTCTACAAGCCTCTAAGAGTACATAATATTAAAGGCCGGGATAGAGCCCCACCATACCAATCAATGCATGTACTAATTATACTGACCAAAAAAGCAACTCTGAATTAAATTGACCGCACCAACACTTTCCGCTGAGTTGACATCCTACTTGGAGGACTCTCAACCTGTCTATCGGGACCTGCGGGCATGAAACGCAGTGTCCCCAGGCAAAAAGGGATGTCAGTACAAATAATGTATCGAGTATGTAAGGAATGAAAATCAGTAAATAATAGACATGAGAGAAACATGGAGTAAAAGACTCGACATGTAAGTCTGAATAACTCTGTGAATCATTAATATGTATAATGCCATGCATATGCGTATAAATGTCATGTCGTGCATAGGTACATGTATTCATAACATTATCAAGCATCTCAGGTCATCCCATCATATAATCTCGACCATTGTTGACAAAATCATCAATGTATACCAGCTGATTAGGTGGTGCATATATAACACCGTAACCTTTTCCCATATTCCATATATATATATATATATATATATATATATATATATATATATATATATATATATATATGAATTTAATGCATGAGAAATACGTCAATAAAATCTCTCGGTATGTCGAAAGACCATTATGCCTCTAATTAATATCATGAAATAAGCTTTATCAACTTACGCATTTTTTAAGACCCATGAACAGATGATAGAATAATAGGACACATGGGGAATCAAGAACATAAGCATCTCTAGCATTTCTATGAATAAAGTCATTTATGGAAGTTGTGCATTTTCTCATTTTGTTTGTATCATATGGATCATGCCAAAAAGAAAGAAGGGATAGACTTAACATACCTAGACCGATTCTCTTGACAATTCCTCTAACACACGTTAATTGCGATAACACGTAACGGCAGATCGAAGTAGAGAAAATCTGTATGATATTCTTGAGAAATATTGTACCGTGTTTCCTTAGAATTGCATCATATGCATAATTGGATCTTGTATGAATTTTTTGAAGCAATTTCACGTTGCCATCACTTGCGTTCTTAGTCACTACTGGATTTGGCTTTGATTACAAGATATCATATTTTGGCTTGGAAGAATAATTAATTTTGGAGCCCTTTTTGATGCATAACTCACGCATCCACTTTCATAATTGGAAAATATATTTATTCCCAATAGTTGGTCCAGCAATAAGTCCAATATTCAAGTTTGGTTTATTTTGTGCCACCACCTCCTTAGGCTTGATTAGTTGGCAATGTATTGCCACACTTCCATACCCCCACGTGGATAGTTGCCCCCTCAATAATTATCCAAATCTCAAAATAATTTATCCACAACTTCTAATTAATTGTTAACTTCCCACTCAAATCAATAATTACCCAATTATCCACATAATTAAGAATTATTTTAAAATTACTTAAAATACCACTCACTTTTAACACACCTTATACACCTTAATATCATGGTCATGTGGTACCTTGTAAGACACTAGTCCATAAACATCGAGTATTATAGCTCGGGCCATATTTTATCCCAAATGTCAAACTTTGACGAAATCATTTTCTTCAATTTGCTTACCCTCGCACCTTCACGAATTTACTTATCACTTATTTTGAAATAGTATAAATACTTATAACCTCCAAATAATCTCATTCCCGAACTTACATCAATTAGCTTATGAAGAAACTTTAACGTACGAAAATGCAGAATGTAACATCTCATTTCCGAGCTTATATCAATTTACTTAGGGCGTACTTTCACGTATAAAAACATGGAGTGTAACAATACTTTACTACTTTAGGTAATTCGTGACCATTTTGGGTGAAGAAACACTAGTTGTATCAATTTTATTTTGTATCATGGCTTTAATTAGTTCTTCTTCTTTATTTTTTTCAATTTCTATTAGCTAGATTTTCTCTAGGGTTGTGGCCCAACCCTGATGTGTAAACCTTATGGGTGATTAACCTAATGCTAGTTTTATGATTGGGTGTTTATTTTTTAGTCTTGTTCATGCATTATTTCTAGAATTAATGGTTGCAAATATTGACTCATGTCTATTTGACTTGGTTCTTACTTGAAAAAGGACTTAGTCTAGGAAAACTTGTCTAACAAGAAATTGGGCTAGTTAATGTTTTGGCTAGCCTAATTAAAGGGTTTGAACTAGAGATAGGGAAAACCCGACTTGAGCTCATATTAAATATTTGAATTGATACCCAATTGGGCTTGAAAAAGCCATTTTGGGTAAAATCACTCTATAACCGAGAGGTATTGAGTGGATAATTTAGAGTTTAGAGTGATAATACACCCCGATAACTAAAACAAACATTAGCATGATTTACCAATTAGCCTAACACCTAGGTGAAGGTTGCATCCCTAGTCCTTTTACCCATTTGATAAAAACAACAAAAACAATTACTAGACTTCTAGTCTCTTTCCTTAGTTGATAATTGCTAGTGTTAAATTTTGGAAGTAGATAACAAAACCCCTTATTTGGAAGAGTAATTGAGCTCTTTCATTTACACTCATCAAGTGTCCCTATTACCCATATTTATCTCCATGTGAAAATCGACCCCGACTCTTGTTGGTTACTATTCTTCCAAAGACCATTTCCACTCCCTATTGAGTGTGGATTGGGTGTGGATCAATTTTTGGCGCCGTTGTCGGGGAGTTTTAATAGTGTTAGCAATATATTTGAGTATATTTTTGAAATATCTTCTTTCCTTTCTATGTTACTAACTTGTTGAGGAAATCATAGGTACAAACATGGCGAACAATGAGCTCGGAAATATGTCGTAGGGGGGACTTGGACGGTGAGGAGGAAAAACTCGATGAGGTACCTCAAGTACCACAACCTAATCGACGAGGCCAGGTGCCCCAAGACAACGTGCACGTACCACCCCTACCTCCACCACCTCAACCACAAGTGGCACAATACCGTATATTTCCGAACAAAGGTTATGCTAGTGCAATAGTTCCCCCTCGTATTAGGGCGGGCAACTTTCAAATTACCAATGTGATGCTTACTTTTCTTGAGCAACGAAGCTTTTTCACCGGTGCGCCAAGTCAAAATGCCTATAAACATTTGAAGAGCTTTGTGGATACATGTTGGGGGAGAAAACAAACTAATGTTTTTGAGGATGCTTTGAGGCTAAGGTTTTTTCCCTTCTCTCTAGAGGTAAATCTTTAGATTGGTTGGAATGTTTGCAAACCATTCAATGCACACTTGGGATGAGTTGGTGGTGAAGTTTATTGTTACGTTTTTCTCTCCCGAGCACATGGCTACTCTTAGGGATAAAATATTGGCTTTCAAGCAAGAGCCAAATGAACCTTTGGATGAGATTTGGGAGAGATATCGAACAATGGTGAAAGAGTTCCCAAATATTGATATGACCGACAACATGATTCAACAAAATTTCTACCGTGGTATTAATACTACGAACCAATGTGTGGTAAATCAATTGGCCGGTGGCAACTTTATAACAACACCTTATGTGAAGGCATGTGAGATTCTTGATGTGATGGTGGAATCGTCGGCATGGAAATCCCGAGCTAATGTTCTGCAAGGTAATCCCAACATGATACACCTCCATAAAGAGTTGCAAGACCATGGGCAAGCCATTGCCGAATTGACAACAACCATGACTCAACTAGCAAACACCCAACTTAACCAAGTGCAAGCTCCTAAGCAAGTTCATGCTATGGAGGGAGTTAATGTTTTGGTGGACAAGAAGAGGATAAAGGGTCCACAAATGCAAATCCGAGTGGAGAATTATTTGCAAGATGATGATGGTTGTGAGCAAGATGATTCTTATCATGAGCAAGAAGAGAAAGTTCAATATGTGAACAATTTTCAAGGGCAAAAAACAATTCCAAGGATCAAATCAACAACAATGGCAACCACAAAATAACCAAGGCAATTGGAGTTCTAACAATCAATGACATTGTCATAATAACAACAATCACATAAATTGGAGTGGTAACAACCAAGGAAATTGGGGAGGCAAAAATCAAGGTAGTTGGGGAAACAATCAAGGCAACCGAGGGTCAAGTTTTCAAAGGCAACCGGGGGTCAAGTTTTCAAAAGCCCCCAATGTATCAACAAACGAGCAACCCACCTCCTTATCCTTCTCATGGATCAAGTTCTTTAAACAATGAGATGGATCATATTGAAATATTTTTAAGCAAATGATGAAAAATAATGTCGATTCGGATGCCCAACTTGCCTCACACAATACATCAATCGGTAATCTAGAAGTTCAAATGGGGCAAATCTCTCAAACTTTAAATTCTCGTCCTAAGAGTGCACTACCAAGTGAAACTATGGTGAACCCAAAGGGTGGGAACAATACGGGGTATGCTACGGCGGTTATCACAAGAAGTGGAAGAGGCGGGAATGCACCCACCTCAAGTAAAGATGACTTGTGGTTGATGAACAAGTGGTACAAGAACAAGAGATCCCAAACAATGTTGTCCAAGAAAATGATGAGGTTTCATATTGATATTGATAATAGCATTGAAGAGATTCAAGAGAAGGCAAACCCTTCTAAGCGGCACATTGATAAGTGTGAATTTTAACCACTTATTAGTACCTTCTTGCTTTAGTTTTTGTTTGAAAGTGTCGATTTATGTTTCCAAAACTAATAAAGTGTGCAAATTGGAGGAATGTTTGAGAATTGGACTATAATGAAGAAATCTATCTCAAAAAGAGTGTTCTGGCTCATAAGGCAAGAAGGAGCGCATCAGGCCAAAAGTGCGGCCCGCAGAAGAAAGCGCGGATCGTAGAATTCTCTCTTCGGCCACAGATCTGGTGCTGAAGCTCAGAAGTTGATTGAAACAAAGCACGGACCTCACATAATTTATGCAGCCGCAAAACATGGTCGCGCTGACAAGAATTCAAAAAGTTCAGAGAGCGTGCAAAATGACCAAGATTGAAGCCTTGCCAGAAGTGTAGACCGCACATGGAATTGTGCGGCTGTAGAAGTTGAAGTACAGCCGCAGATGAAATTATGCGTCTGCAAAATCCCTCAACTTGCAGACTCGAGCAAAGTGTGAATCGCACATGGAATTGTCGGCCGTAGAACCTCCCTGAGGGTATTTTTGTCAGCGAATTTTGGGCCACTATAAATAGACTAGAATCACTTTTTAGGTCAAGTTTGGTAGTTTTTCGAGCTGCAGCCATTGTAGTTTACCACTTTTGGTAATTTGTGACCAATTTGAGTTAAAAACATATTGGTTTATCATTTTAATTTTGTATTATGGCTTTAATTAGTATTTCTTCTTTATTTTTTTTTCATTTTTACTATGAGTAGATAAATATTTACTACGGTTGTGACCCAACCCTAGTGTTAAAACCTTATGGGTAATTAATCTAATACTTGTTTATAATTGGGTGTTTGTTATTTAGCCTTGTTCATGCTTTAATTTTAGAATTAATGGTTGCAAACATTGATTCATGCTTTTTTGACTGGGTCTTTACTTGAGAAAGTAGGACCTAGTCTAGGAAATTTTGGCTAACAAGAAATTGGGTAGTTAAGGTTAGCCTAATTAAAGGGTTTGAACTAGAGATAAGAAGACCCGACTTGAGCTCATATTAACTATTTGGATTGATACACATTTGGGCTTGAGAAAGCCAAATTGGGAAAAATCACTCTATGACTAAGAAGTATTGAGTGGGTAACTTAGAGTTGAGAGCTATAATACACCTCAATCACTAAAATAAGTATTAACGTAATTAACCCATTAGTCTTACACCTAGGCGAAGGTTACATCACTAGGACTTTTACCTATTTGAAAACAACCAAAAGTAATTAATCAATCTCTAGTTTCATTTCTCTAGTTAATCATTGTTAGTATAGTTTGTAGAAGTAATTTGCAAAACCATCTTGTTTTGAAGCGTATTTAAGCTATTTCTTCTACACTCATCAAGTGTGCACTCTAACACACAAATTTAGCTCCCTGAGGAAATCGACCCAGACTCATAGTTGGGTACTATTCTTCCAATGACCTCTTCCACCCATTGTTAAGTATGGATTGGGAGTGGATCACATATCACTGATATACCAGAATCGGTAGTGGAAAAGGCAAGGGCACTATTGCCTAAGCCTCTACCTCCCTACCCTCAAAGACTCGCCAAGCAAAATGGTGAGAGTTAATTCAAGAAGTTCGTTCAAATGGTGAAGAGTATTTCAATTAATGTTCCATTGGTGGAAGCTTTGAAACAAATATCCGGTTATGCAAAGTTTATGAAAGACCTTGTGACCAAGAAGCGGTCGATGCATTTTGAAACTATCAAGGTCACTCATCAAGTGAGTGTAATTGTTCATTCCATGGCTCCTAAGTTGGAGGATCCCAGTGCTTTCACGATTCCTTGTACAATTGGGAGTGCCGAGTTTGCTAAAGCTCTTTTTGATCTTAGGACAAGTATCAATTTGATGCCCTATTCGGTTTTAAAATTTTGGGAATTGGGCAACCAAGACCCACTTCTAGGAGGTTGCAGGTGGCTAATCATACAATAAAGAGGATGTTGAGTGTTATTGAAGACGTTTTGGTCCGGGTTGATAAGTTCATTCTTCCGGAGAACTTTGTTATTCTAGATTATGAGGTTGATTATAAAGTGCCTATCCTTTTAGGGAGACCTTTCCTTGAAACGGGTAAGGCTCTTGGGGATGTGGAAGCCGGAGAACTCACTTTTCGGGTTGGTGATGAACAAATGGTATTCCACGTGTGTAAATCTATGCGGAAACCAAATAGCAATAAGGTGTATTATTTTGTGGATTTGGTGACCGATGTTATTGTTCATGATACAAGTACTACCATCAACGTTGATGATATTTTGGAAGTCGTTTTGCTCAATTTTGATGATGATGAGTTGGATGGTTTCATGGAATGTGTAAATTCTTTGCAAGGAATGGGGTCGTACCACTATGCACCCCGGAAATTATCTTTGGATCTTGAGAATAGGAAAACTTCTCCTACAAAGCCTTCTATTAAAGAGCCACCTACTTTGGAGTTGAAGTCATTGGCTTCACACCTTTGGTATGAATTTCTTGGCCTTTGTTACACTTTACCGGTTATTATTTCCCCTTGTTTGACTAATGTGCAGGTTGATTCCACATTGGCGGTGTTGCAAAAGAGGAAGAAAGCGATTGGGTGTACTTTGGCTGGCATTCGAGGTATCAGCCCCGCCTTTTGTATGCATAAGATCAAGCTGTATGATGGTGCTAAACTATCCATTGAACATCAAAAAAGACTCAATTAAGCGATGCAAGAAGTTGTCAAGAAGGAGATTATCAAGCGGTTGTCTACCCTATCTCTAATAGTTTATGGACCTCTCTGATTCAATGTGTCCCAAAGAAGGGGCATGACGGTGGTTACCAATGATAAGAATGAGTTGATTCCTACAAGAACGGTGACCCACTAGATGGTTTGTATGGATTATCGTAAGCTCAACAAGGTTACAAGGAAGAATCACTTTCACTTCCTTTCTTGGACCAAATAGATATATTGGCCGGCCGATCTTTCTATTATTTTATTGATGGGTACTCGGGCTACAACAAAATTCTCATTGCTCCAAAAGATCAAGAGAAAACAACATTTACATGTCTCTATAGTACTTTTGCTTACAAGAGGATGCCTTTTGGTTTGTGCAATACACCGACGACTTTTCAACGGTGTATGATAGCTATTTTCACGGACATGGTGGAGGACTACGTTGAGTTTTCATGGATGACTTCTCGGTGGTTGGGGATTATTTTGATGATTGTCTTGCAAATTTGGACAAAGTGATAGCTAGATGTGAAGAGACCAACTTAGTGCTCAACTGGGAGAAATGCCATTTCATTGTTTAGCAAGGCGTTGTCCTTGGACATAAAATTTCAAGGAATGGAATTGAAGTAGTCAACACGAAGATTGAGGTGATTTCTAAGCTTCCACCCCCAACTTTGGTGAAGGGAGTGCAGAGCTTCCTAATCCATGCGGGTTTCTACCGGCACTTTATCAAAGATTTCTCTAAAATGGCAAACCCATTGTGTAATCTCCTGAGAAGGATGCCAAGTTCCATTCCAATGATGATTCTATGAGGGCTTTTGAACTATTGAAGCTCACGTTGACAACTACTCCTATCATTACCGCTCCAAATTGGAGTTTACCTTTTGAACTCATGTGTGATGCAAGTGACGTAGCGGTTGGGGCTGTTTTTGGGGCAATATATTAACAAAGTTTTTCATCCGGTTTACTATGATAGTAAGACCATGACTAGTGCCCAAGCCAATCATATCGTTACGGAGAAGGATCTCCTTGCTATCGTGTTTACAATTGAGAAGTTCCGCCTGTACTTGATGGGTGCAAAAGTTATTGTCTACACGGATCATACTACGCTTTGCTATCTTATGAGCTAAAAGGATTCTAAAGCTCAATTGATGAGATAGTTACTCTTGTTGAAAGAATTTGATATTGATATTCAAGATATGAAAGGTAGTGAAAACCAAATGGTGGATCATTTATATCGTTTGGAGGAGGAGGGGAGACCACATAATGGCCTTATAATCAATGACTCCATCCCCAATGAACAACTTTTAGCAATTTCAATGAAAGAGGTGTCGTGGTTTGCGGACTTGGAAAATTTTCCTGTGAGTGAAATCGTTCCGAGTGAGTTCTCTTCAAACCAAAGGAAGAAGCTCAAAAGATATTGTCAAGATTATTATTGGGATGAACCATACCTTTTCCAGATTTATACGAATGGGGTGATTAGAAGGTGTGAACCGGAAGAAGAGCAAGGGAATATTCTTTGTTCTTGTCATTCTTCAACATATGGTGGAGCAAGAACGGCGGCCAAAGTTCTTAGTTGTTGTTTCTATTGGCCTACTCTTTACAAGGATGTAAGTGACTTAGTAAAAAGATGTGATGAATCTCAACGGGTCGGTGGAATTTCAAAGAAAAATGAAATGACTCTCACAACCATCTTGGAGATTGATATTTTCGATGTTTGGGGCATTGACTTTATGGACCCTTTTGTTAGTTCTTGTGGAAACACTTACATCTTGGTCGCAGTGGATTATGTGTCCAAATGGGTGGAGGTCGTTGCCTTTCCCGACAATAAGGTGAGAAATGTAGTGGCTTTCTTGAAGAAGAATATTTTTACACGATTTGGTACTCCACGTGCAATCATAAGCGATGGCGGGTCACACTTTTGTAACAAGGCTTGTGACACTTTACTTAACAAGTATGGTATTACTCACAAGATCATGACTCCCGATCATCCACAAGCTAGTGGTCAAGTGGAAGTCTCCAACCAGGAGATAAAGAGTACCTTGTGTAAAATGGTGAATGCTAATCGGACGGATTGGTTCAAGAAGCTTGATGATGCGTTATGGGCTTATCGGACGGCTTACAAAAACACCTATAGGAATGTCTCCATATCATTTAGTGTTCGGCAAATCTTGTCATCTTCCGGTGGAACTAGAGCACGAGGCAATATGGGCCTTAAAAAAATTGAATCTTGATTGAGATGTAGCCGCTAACTTGCGGGTTGCACACTTGAATGAATTGGATGAGTTCCGGTACCATCCATATGAGAGTCCGTCCTTGTACAAAGAAAAGATGAAATATCTTCATGACAAATACATTTAGAACAAAGAGTTCACGGTGGGTGATCTTGTATTGTTGTTTAAGTCAAGGTTGAGGATGTTTTCCGGGAAGCTCAAGTCCAAGTGGAGTGGTCCATTTGAAATTTTTGGTGTGATACCTTTCAGTGCATTGGATTTGAAGAACAAGAACAATAAAATTTTCCGAGTCAATGGTCACCGGGTGAAGCACTATTTGGGCAAAGTTTGAGATAGCCACGTGGTGGCGGTCATTTACTTCACTTGAAGATGCTTTAACATTGCATTGTGCTGTGACATTAAATCAGGCCCTTCTTGGGAGGTAACCCAAGTTCTTTTCCTTTTTCTTTTGTAGTTAGGTGTTATTTGTTGTTTCTAACTTGATTTGAAGTGTGCTACAGGGTTTAGTGTTACATACAAGAAGGGTGGACAAAAATGGTTAAGTGTTGAAGGAAATGTGGACCGCACATTCTAATTGTGCGGCTGCTGAATAATTGTCCTACAGCAGAAGAGCTTATGCGGTCACACATTTCACATGTGGACCACACTTTTTGAAGCTTGGCAAAGTGCTAAATTACATACTCTCTAAAGGTTGAGCCTATCAGTGCGAGGATATTCTGCGGCCGCAAGAGGAATTATGCGGCCGCACTCAAAATTGTGCGGACCGCACAAGGGATACATAGAATTGATGCTTAAGTGAAGGAGTGCAGACCGCACTTGAAATTGTGAGGCCGAACTCAGCCCTTTTCCTTTTCAAAAAGTATAAATAGAAGTTTTTCCATCATTTTACACTTTTCACCCACAGTAGAATCACTGTTGCTCTGCAAGCTATGCTTTACTGAGAGATTTTCACTGTCAACCACACACACCTACATGTGCTCACACACTTACATGTGCTCACACACCTAGTGTACTCACTTTATTTGGTACACTTCACTTCATGTTAATCTTTTGTGTTAGTTTAATTTCTGAAATTGTAGCTTCTTTTTAGGCCATCTATTATTAGAGTTCATCCATGTATCCATGTGGGGTAGATCTATACTGGGTAATCATTAATACATGCTACAATGGGTTGGGTTAGTTATATTTGATGTGTATACCATGTTTCCATACTGATTTGTACAAGTAATTGCAAAATCTAAGTGAAAAAAGATTGACTAATCGTTAAAGTTTGAGCGCCCTTGAATTTGTGCGGTTCGTAGTTTGGTTATTCTAGGCAACTGGTGAAGGCAAATGCTTCTACGGCCACACTTTAATTGTGTGGACACGCAGAATTTTTAGAATGGATACACTTAGGTCTGCGCTATCTATCAAAGACTTGTCTCTTGAGAAAGTAGTTATGCAGACCGCACTTAAAATTTCGCGAAACGCAGATGAATTCTGCGGCCGCACTTTGCCATCACACTGTCTTTAGAGAAGAGGCAACGAAGCACTGAACTTTCCTATCAAAAGTGCGGACGCACATAAAAATAAGTGGTCCGCACATAAAAATGTGTGCGATCCGCACTCCTATTCTACGTCGCACATCAAAAAAGTGCGAACCGTGGATCCCCTATTCTGCAAGCATGTTATCCTGTTGAAACCCTACTTTGTCCATAATGTTTTCCCTTGATTACATAAGTCCTAGATATGTTGAATGATGATGTGCAACTAACAATCCTTTTCGTGTTTGATACAGACAATGGTTTGATCAAGAGGCCCCACCGAAACTGCCAAGGGTAGAGAAGACTCTTCTAGGGGTCGAGGCAGAGGTGCCTTGCCCCTCAGTGTGCACAAAACTATTTGGAAGAAGACCAAAGCATATAGAGAGAGGGGTGCAGACCTCTCAGTGTTTAGTTATTATGCCCCGTCTAGGGAGTCTTCCAAGGGCAACTCCATGTCTATTCCGAATGAGCAAGCAGTTGAACAGTCCATGCCACATGGGCGATCTGAGCCTTTAGATGTGGCTTCATCATCTCACATCACTTTCGAGGGTTTGAAAAGTGCTAGCTAAGCTTATGAGCCAGCTGCTCCAGAGTCCATTGCGCAGGATGTTCCATATGATGGAAAAGGGGAGAAGGTACATCCACTAGGGTTGAGCGGACAAAGAAGAAGAAAGCATGGGAATACAGATTTGTGAGTTTGGCTGCTTTCACTAATTTCCGGATGTGGTGGCCGGAGAGATCATTGACACTGACACATAAGAGGCAATTTCTGTTGAGGGATCTTGATAGATACATCCTTGTAGTGTTGAGGCAATTTATATCGAGAAAGGGATGGATGTTGTTTACTGAGAAGGTCGTAGATGTCAACGAGCACCTTGTCTGCGAGTTCTATGCCAATATTTCACACATTCTCATGGGGACAAAGGTGACCAAAGTACACAAATATAAGGTGAAGTTTGATCAGCACACTGAACGCGTACTTGGGTTTTGAGGACTTGGACCCAAAGGAGTACCTAGAGAGTTCGCCTTGAAAGAAGAGGCCTGGTCGGGGAGTGCTGAGATCTTAGCACCAGGACCACCTCCACCACGGATCACTACTGGGGTACCTATTCAGCGGAGTATATTGAGCTTTGAGGCAAAAGTTTGGCAAACCTTTGTATGTAGCAGGCTTGACCCATGCCAGAATGAGAACAACTTGCATGTTCCACGTGTATTTCTAGTGGCTTCTATCATGGCTGGGTACCCGATCAATGCAGGTGCCTTAATGTCGGCCAACATCTCTTTAGTAGTGTATCAGACTAACACAGCTTACCCTTACCCCAACACTATTATAGAGTACCTCACTGATTCAAAGGTAGAGCCAAAGCTATTTTATACGAAGGTGAAGCCAAAAAAGCCGTTTGAGTGGTACTCATTGTAGGATCCGACCAACCCGAAGAAGAGTGCTCAACCTTCTACTACTACATGTCAGTCTGATGAGCCGATAGTGGTAGTTTTGACACAGCTGATATTCCATCCACAACAGCTGAGCCTTCTACCAGTGCAGCAGATATACCTCCGCCACCATCTTCAGCTCCGTCCACAACTCATCCCACAGCTCCTAGGGCAGTACCTACTCCGGTTCTGAGGTCGATGCCCATGCTTACATGCCTACTTTCTACTTTGCAAGTCTCCCAGAAATTTGTGAGTCTCAACAACTGGATGCAGACAACTACTTCAAAGCTATTTTGAGATATCTAGTACTAGTTGCAGGGTAGTCATCCACACAGTCACCGCGGGATTCTACTGAGCTTGATGAGAAGCTGCACAAGATTCTGGACAACCAGAAGTTGATCATGGACACTCTGGTGTCACACCTCCTTTTTACTACCACCGAAAAGGTAGAGTTTTTCCAATTTAAGTGACAATCGAAACATGATTATTTTTGTTTATTCAGAGTCCCCACTTGGGATAATTTATGGTGTCCCAAGTCACCGGTTCAAATCTCGAATCGAGGAAAGATTGACTCTATTTTATAGTCCGCGAACACATAAATCCGGGTAAGGAATTTTGTTAACCCGGGAGAAGGTGTTAGGCATTTCCGGGTTCCGTGGTTCTAGCACGGTCGCTCAACTATTATTATTGGCCTAATTATCTGATTGATCACATGTTTTAGCCTATGGTAGATTTTAATTTATTAACCGCTGTGAGTACGTGATTTTTGCCCTATATGAATTACTCCCATAAATTCAAATCAAAATAATTTTCCCATTATTTACAAATTCGTAGATTTTTGTAGCATTTTTGATTAATTGTTTGAATTTTGTCTGTGCGTGTTCATTTTATTTAATTAATAAAAAATACAAAATATGTGCATTTGCATTTAGGATTAATTAATTAATTAGTTGTTTTATAAAAATGAAAAAAAATCACAAAAATAGTTTAGTTTGCATTTTTTTAATTTTAGTTTTGAATTTTGATAGTCTTTCCTTTAATTTGATTTTTTTAATTAATTGTGGTAATTATTAATTAGAGTCAATTAATTCAATGTGGTAGGATTAACTTGATTTAGGATTTAGTTTAGGTTTTATTTTAATTTTGAGAAAAAGAAAAAGAAAAAGAATTTTGAAATAATTAGAAAGGGAAAGGAAGTGGAAAATTCAGATTTTGGGCCTTCTTAATCATAAATACCACAAGCCCAATTCAATTCTCCAATACCCGTCCAAAACCAGCCCATTTCGACCCTGACCCGGTCCGATTTCCCCTCATTTATCCAAACGACCCCGTTTTAATGACCCTGCGATCTAGGCCGTTGATTGCATTTGATCTAACGGTCCGGAAGTAGGTTCTGATTAGTATAATACTGTCTGAATCCTCCCCCCATCTCATTTCACAGACCTCATTGTCCCCAAACTGAAACCCTAGCAACGCCGCCCTAATTTCCATCGTTTGTCGCCGGTGGCGCTGTTCCCAAACTAACACCCTACAACCCCCATGATCCCCTCATACCAAATCCACAACTACTTTCCTTCAAATCTGTCGGGAGCTCCGCGAATCTGGAATCCAAGTTCAACCCCCACCCAAAATCACTTCCCGAAAAGGGAACAGGAACGAGGGATATACCAGGAATGTTGGAAGAATGGACAAAGTGAGGGCTTGTGGGATCAGGGAAGAAGGTATCAGTGTTACTCATATCTACTTCACAGAGAAAGGAATATCAGGTCGAGAATAACAATGAAAAAGAGAATTGTTTCAATTTCTCAACACAACTATTCAACACACTAGATTTTCACCAAAAAACACATGCAAAATCCCTAACTATAAGTGAGAACAGATTTACCCAACTTCTTCGCTACCGGAGAAGAACGACCTTCAAAATCAGTCGAAACCCTAGCTCCGAGTGACAGAAACCCAGAAGTTGTAGATCGCCGAAATCAAGCTCAAAAACGTCGAAATTTCACCCAAAACGCTGAGCTGAGAAGTCTATCGACATATGCTTTCCTCGTGTGAACCAAAAGCTTCGATTCACCAAATATTCAACACAAGAGGGGCACAGTTCTTTTACTTTCCTCGTGTGAACCAAAAGCTTCGATTCACCAACCACCAGGGAATAAAAACTCAACGAAACCAAACCGGGGTAAGATCGGACGAAAGATCGAGGAGAGACGTCCCAAAATCTCAGCTCTGATACCATGAAAACATTGTAAATCTAATGGAGAGACGGAAATCACATTAGGGTTCTATATCTATGAGAGAGAGAGAGAAAGAGTTCTTTCATTGCAACTGACCCGATCAGTCTTTCTAGAACATTAACCCATTATTTATATAATGGACTTCAGTCATAAGCTAAACATGAAAATGGGCTAAAAATATACAGTGGCCCAAAATGAAAAAGAATTCAAATACAACTAAAAGCTAATTAAATAAACTTTACAAAAGGATCAATGTTTATGTTTAGGCTTAGATGCTAAGTAATCCATCAGCTCAACATATTTTCCCTTGGTTGTTGGAAGATATTGCTTAAGATTAATCCTTCTATATGTATGCTGAATTTAACCAACCTTAGCTTATTACCTAGCCGATACTTTCTTCTGTAATCCATAGATCAACTCTTCCTTAATTAGGAATTAAAAAAGAGAAGAGAAGAAATAGTCAAAAAACACTTTGCTTTCTTTAGCAAACAGAAAGGAAGGTTTTGACTAGACACATGAACAGCTTAGTTTCGTACAAGCTTAGGGTTGACATCCTTTTCAAGTCTTTGCTTATTTTTGCACGCAACGCCTTAGCAGAAGATACAACTTGGAATATAAAAACCAAACCAAAAGTGGGCACTATTTGTTCTTTAACATCATATTTTAACGGACTTCAATGACTTAACAAACCTTTGATCTATACAACGCCATGACTAGATATTGATACAGCAAGATTTTGAATTTGTTATTTCAAGCATAGTTAGTGGAACTTCTTAGAAAATCTTCCAATTTGTTACCTGTAAGTACTAAAAAAACTTTAACAAGAAAAGAAAAAGTTTTCTCTTCTTCAGTGATTTTCAGGGCCTAAATCATCTGAGTTTGATATGTGAAATTTTTTGGATTACTAATAATAACACACACTTTTTGTCATGTTCAGGGGCAGAGCTAGCATAGGAATTGTGGGTTCAGCCGAACTCAGTAACTTTGGTTTAAACCCTGTATTTATCTTTAAAAATTCATTGAATATGTATATATTATAAATTTTAAACCCAATAACATAAACTAACTAGAATTCGGAACCCACAAACTTAGAATTCCAGCTCCGCCTCTTGTCATGTTAACTAATTAGTTTAGTTAGCAAGATCAACTGCTTTCATTAAAATTGAGACGGTGACCCAAACTAAGTTATCCAAGATTCTTGGTCAGTTTAGCTTAGAAAAGATTTTGATACATTTTTTTTTTCCAAAAATCAAAATATAAAGTAATTTAAGTATCTGAAACTCAAACCAATCAAAAATAGTTTCTGAAACCAAAATCAAAAGCAAGTTTTCACTCACCAATATATCACTTCCAAAATTCAATCCGAAAACACAACTAATTGCCCCCAAATTTATATTTCAAAAAATTAAGACAAAACCAAATCCAAAGTTTAGAGTTTTGATCAAATGTTGCGAGGTTGACTTTTGGAACCCGAATGCAGCCATGCATTGAGGAACAAGGCATGTTAGCACAGCCAAGTGGCGATGTATGCATGCTAGATTCAAGGGTGCCAAAACCATATATTATACATTAATAGGTAATTTCACTCTCAAGTTTTACCCTAACATACAAGACCATTATAAAAAACATGCATGCCAAGATCATATCACTATACCATTGAGAATAATTTCCTTCATTAATCTTCCTAGTTCAATCTGCAGAAATGGCTCAAACCAGTTTCTGCCTTCTCGCCGCCGTCCTCCTCCTCCTTCTGGTGGTTTTGGCCGAGGGTGGACCTCCTAAGCCTATGAAAGTGAAATGCCAAGACAGGAAATTCCCTAGTTGTTATCACAAAGACCTTTTCTGCCCTGTCACTTGCCCACGTACATGTATAGCTGACTGTGACTCATGTCAGCCTGTTTGTGTTGCACCACCACTTCCACCACCAAAACCTCGTTCACCTAAGAAAGTGAAATGCCAAGACAAGAAATTCCCAAGTTGTTATCACAAAAGCTTTGCCTGCCCTATCAATTGTCCGCGTACATGTGTAGCTGATTGTGTCTCATGTCAACCTGTTTGTCCTGTACTTCCAACACCACTTCCACCACTATCTCCTCCATTCACTCCCTCTCCTCCTCTTACCCCTAATTACTCACCACCACCTCCACCACTAGCTCCACCATTGACTCCGTCGCCTCCTTCTACCCCTAACTCACCACCACCACCAGATCAAGCTGCAGGTGGAAAGAGAGTTTACTGCAAGAATAAGTTGTACCCTCAGTGCTACCGTCAGGAGTATCAATGTCCAAGTGCTTGTCCGGATACTTGTGAAGTTGATTGTGTCACTTGCAGCCCTGTTTGCAGTAAGATCCTCTTAAATCTATTAACAATTTCTTTTGTATACGTATTAAATGGTAGCACTTTCGTAATAAACTAATTTATTCTTTCTTCACCATGCATACATGCATGGTCGACTTTCTGCTCATTAATTAATATATATTGATATATATATATATATATATATATATATATATATATATATATATATATATATATATATATATATATATGACAAAGATTTTTTTACACTATCAATATAATTTAACCTGTTATATATATCAAGTTAATTACCATGTTTATCATTTTACCAATTGATACGAAATTTACCTTTATACTTTATAAGCAACTTATTAATTGTGTAAATATTTTGTACACCCATCAGTGCATAGAAACATATACTAATACTAGTGGTTGGGCATATAGCATCCTGAACAATTTTAAGTGGTTTAGGTGTAATTGATATATGTTTCACTGTGATAACTAACACCATTCAAACATTTTCTTTTACATAGATAGAATAGAACAGAAATATGAGTTCAAATAAGAAAATTTATGAGGAAATGCATGCGAATATGTGCTCCATATATCAGCTTGTTGACAAACATTACAATTAAATCTTGTAAGTAGTTAATAATATTTCTACTCTTTGGAGAATGTTAAGTAGAAGCGAGCCAACTGTACTATATATTGTTAGCAATGATTTCTAGCTCCGGAGGATATTAATAATTAGAAATGAGACATCTGTACATGACATTAACCTTGCATTTTGAACGTTATGGACAGATTGCAACAGGGCAGGTGCTGTTTGCCAAGATCCAAGATTTGTAGGCGCTGATGGACTTACATTCTACTTCCATGGCCAAAAAGATCATGATTTTTGCTTAGTGACCGATTCCAATCTTCACATCAATGCCCGTTTCATTGGTAGGAGAAACGAAAACATGAAGAGAGACTTCACTTGGGTACAATCTCTTGGTATTCTTTTCAACAACCATCAAATATTCATTGGTGCCAATAAAACATCAACCTGGAACGATGCAGTTGATCGCCTAGACTTAGCCTTCGATGGACAAGAAATCGTTCTCCCTGGTCGTGACGGAGCCAAGTGGGAATCAATGTCAGCTCAAGGGGTTTCCATTTCAAGGACTCGCGATACTAATTCTGTGGTGATTGAAGTGGAAGGGAATTTCCAGATAAAAGCTAGAGTGGTACCAATTACTGAAACAGATTCAAGAATTCATAATTATGGTATCACAGAGGAAAATTGCTTTGCCCATTTAGATTTGAGCTTCAAGTTTTACTCATTGAGTGGGAAGGTAAATGGAGTTTTGGGACAGACTTATGCGAGCAATTATGTGAGCAGGGTGAAAATGGGAAGTGAAATGCCTGTTTTGGGTGGGGAGAAAGAATTTTCCTCCTCGGATCTTTTCTCCACTGATTGTGCTGTTTCAAGATTCAGTGGCACTCAAATTGATGATAGCGCTACAGAAGAGTTTGATCAGTATGCTAGCTGACTTGAAGTGTGCAAGTGGTATGGATGAAAAAGGAGTTGTGTGCAAGAGATGAATAATAGGAGTATTGTCGTTAGCTTCATTATCCTTATGATGTCGCATAATTAATAATTTCATTGTTGTTGTGCAACCACAATTACTAAAGATACCAAATAATATTACATTATTTTAACGAAATTAAGGAGTATGATTATGATCTATTGTAATAAAGCTGCACTGAATTATATATGAGTGTAATAAAAGCAAAGTACTACTTGTTTAGAGGAAATGATCAAAATGGTCCCTAATGTATAGGGGTTGGACTATTTTGGTCCTTGATATATACCTCTTAATGGGAATAGTCCTTGGGGGTCGTTTGGTAGGAGGTATTAGAAAAAATAATGCAAGCATTAGCTCTATGCATTACTAATACCTTGCTTGGTAGATTTTTTCAACATATACATCATACTTGGTATTATCTTATGCATTAGTAATTCATAGAAAACCATGGCATTAGTAAATACCAAGACTATTAATGCATGCATTAGTATGTTTAAAGACAAAATTGTCCTTAAATTCCTTTAAAGCTAGAGAATATGGAGGGCATTTTTGTAAACAACTATTTTTGTAAAAAATTATGCAATGCATTATAATTTTGATATACCACACCAAACAGTAAATAAGAAATAATATATGCACAATTAATGTTTGCATTACTAACACATGCATTACTAATCCATGCATTACTAACACACCTAATTCCGCGTTATTCTTATACATCCTACCAAACCACCCCTAATGTATGCAAAATGTAGATGTTTTTGGTCTCATGCCCTAAAAGGCTAAAACTAACAGTTCCTCCTCATGTATCCGTTAAACTTAATGGATTCGTAGCACAAGAGTCCCCACCTTCGATTCCTAGAAAGTTGAGGATCAGATGGTACTCCATTTTTCTTGGACAAAACTCGATTCCCATGGCTGCAAAATACCGGGGATTTGCCAATATATGGGTTGGATATTTCAGTTCCCGATTTTGTTACTTGAAGAAGTTGGAAAATAGCTAAATTTGAGTTATAAATATTAGCATCCTCAACTTTTTTTGGGAACGGAAGGTTCCTCATTCCCAATTTTTGCTCACATGTTGAGCTTTTTCTTTATTATTATTACTAGTATTAGTACCCGCGCGGATGCACGTAGGGGTGTGCATTCGAATCGGTTTATCGATAAATCGAATCGATTATTTGTTATCGGTTTATCGATTTATCGATTTCGATTTCGAAATTTTCCTTATCGAGTTATCGATTTCAATTTCGATTTTGTCCTCTTCGGTTATCGGTTTATTGATAAACCGATAAAATATACTAAAAACACAATTTTTATACAGATAAGGGGGAATGATTTTATACCGTTGGAGTGTTGGTGGCATACATATGATCCCTTACTTTAGTTTCGTTGCATGTGCTTGTTGACACAATTTTTATGTTATAAACGGTGTTCGTCTTATTTTAGCTTCTTTTTGTCCATATTAGTTAGGTGTGTTTATAGCGATATACTTTCCGTAAAATCCCGCAAATTTTCTTATTGGTGTAATCGATAACCGAATCGATAAGCCTTAAAAATCGATAAATCGAAATCGAAAAAGTCGAAACCTTATTGAAACGATAACGATAAGCATATGTACAAATCAATAATCGATAAGTAATTATCGATAAGGGTCAAAATCGAATGCACACCCCTAGATGCGCAGACACTAATCATGTCAAATATTTAAATTATTTAGATTGTATGTAAATAATCTTAAAATTTACATTTTCTCAGTAAATATAGATAATCATTGGATATTAACTACATGAAAATTTCTTTCCTTTGTTGAATTTGGGACCTTGTGGGTGCCCATGAAGCTTGTAATACTTATCAATCAAGTGCCCAGACTTCTTGCAGTATCTACAGAATAGGGAAGCTTTAGTCTGGTCAAAGTTAACTCTTTGTGTATGCTGCCTGAGAGGATGAGGAATAGGAACTGCAGCTTGATTCAACCCAAAGGGAAATCCAGGATTGTTGTTTGCATTAAAATTGAAGGACATAGAATCAGGATTGAATTGGGAAATCGATTGGACTTGTCTTTGTTCTCATCATTGAGGAGGATATTGTAGGCACTGTCAAGACTAGGAGGAGGTTGCATCATAAGCAAGTTGTTTCTTACCCCCATATATGTCTCATTTAGCCCCATGAGGAATTGAAATAACCTATTCTCTTCATCCTCCTATATAATGCCAGGTTTGGCAGCACAAGTGTACCTTTGACCATGATTAGTACATACTACACCCAATTCATCCCATAACCCTTTCAGTTTATTAAAATATGATGCTATGTCTAGAGGACCTTGAGAAGTATGGGCAAGTTCTCTTTTAAGCTCAAAAATTTTGGTCCTATTAGATGTACCATATCTGGATTGCAACTGTGCCCATATACTCTGTGCAGTTTCAGAGTACTGTACACTCTCAGCTATCTCAGGAGATAGAGAGGAAGTCAACCAGGACATCACCACGTTATTACACCTGTCCCATAGTTTTTGTTCAACCACAGTGGTACTTGGTCAGGGACAAGTACCATCAACAAAGGTTATTTTGTTCTTAGCTGATAAAGCCACTATCATCTTCATTTTCGCTCATGTCACTACTGGTGCTCAGCTCAGCCCCTCTGAGGGGCACACATCTGACCTTGTTGGAAATTTCAGTGAGAGTCATTAGTCTATTCCAAATATGGATGGTCAAGGGTCTGTGATTCCAGGTCTGAGCAGACAACAATATGATCAACTGATAACATTGCTACGACATACTCAGTTGGGAGATTCCAGTGCTCAGCCTCCTAATCTCATGTGTTCTGCCAATTTTGCTGGTACTCTACTAACTGAGAGTCTTGTTTCTGATTCCAAACTGTGTATGCTCACTCAAATTAACTCTATCACTTGGATAATAGATTCAGGAGCTTCTGACCACATGACATCTAATAAAAACTTACTCTTTAATATTACACCCTTAGCCATACCTTATCTTGTAACCCTTCCTAATGGATACAAAGTGAAAGTAACTTCTACAGGATCTTTTGCTTTAACTCCATTCATCACTCTTCATAATGTGTTGTTTGTTCCTTCTTTTCAACACAACTTAATCTCTGTCCATAAACGGATAAAACAGTTGCATTGTATAGTCTTGTTTACTGCAACTTCCTGTTTTCTGCACATGTTACAGGCCCATTCTCTCAAGATGCCTCTGGATCTTGGTAAAGAGGAGGCTGGTCTGTACAAGCTTACTTGGGTGCCACCTTCACATTCTTCTTCTACTTCTTGCAGATCTGTTTCTGTGTGTTCTTTGTCTGATTCATGTAAACCTGCTTTTTCTCCTAATTCTGAGACTGTTATTTTGTCTTCAAATGTTAATACTTCCATTTGTAATAATGCTGATTTAAGTGACATGAATTTCATTTGGCATTTAAGACTTGCCCACATTCCTTTTGCAAACATGAAACACATTTCTGATTTGTCATCTTCTCTTGCTCCTAAACAATCATTTCCTTGTTCTATTTGTCCCATGGCCAGACAAACTAGACTTCCCTTCCCTGATAGCTCCATCAGTACAACCAAACCCTTTCAACTAATTCACATTGACACTTGGGGACCTTACCACACACCAACCTCTTCTGGTTCAAGATATTTCCTTACATTAGTTGATGATTTTTCTAGGGCTACTTGGACACATCTACTGGGCTCTAAGAGTAATGCTTTTTCCATGATTAAATCTTTCTTGGCAATGGTTAAGACTCAATTTAATGCTAATGTCCAAACTATTAGAAGTGACAATGCCTTGGAGTTAGGTTCTAGTCTTGTTGGTTCTTCCTTCTTCAGTCAACATGGTATTATCTATCAAACTACCTGCCCCCACACTCCTTAACAAAATGGTGTAGTTGAAAGAAAACATAGAACACTTCTTGAGGCCTGTAGAGCTTTACTTTTCCAGTCCAAGTTGCCTGTATCTTTTTGGGGGGACTGTCTATTGACTGCTACATACTTACTCAATAGGATTCCATCTAGTTTACTCCAAAATAAATCCCCTTATGAAGTGTTGTATGGTAAAACTCCTAATTACTCACATTTGAGAGCATTTGGTTGCCTTGCCTATCCTACTGTGCCTATTCCACAAAGAGACAAGCTCAAACCTAGAGCAATTTCATGTGTTTTCTGGGCTATCCTTTTGCCAAAAAGGGTTACAAGTTGTATGATCTAGCTTCTAAGAAATGTTTTGTCTCCAGGGATGTTGTGTTTCACGAAAAATGTTTTCCTTTTACCACATCTTCTAACAGTACAACTATTTCTACTATTTTTCCTTTTCCACCTCCTATATTTCCATCTTCTGATGATCAGGATCCTAGGACACACACCTCTATCCCTGCCAGTCCTTCTGTTCCTTCCCCTGTTTCTAACTCACTTCCTCCTGAACCTGTCCCTTCTACTTCTACTCTAAACTTTGATCCTGATATTCCTCCCCTCCTTCCTCACAACCTGATGTTAGGAGATCTGCTAGACATCACAACACTCCTTCTTACCTTAAGGACTATGTGTGCCAGCTTCTTTCTTTTTCTGGATCCACTTCTTCTACTTCTCCTTTGGAATCTGAACCTCTCTATTACTCTCAAGCTGCTTTAGTTCTAGCTTGGCAGGATGCCATGAGAAAGGAGTTTGATGCATTGGATGCCAATCATACTTGGGACATTGTTCCTCTTCCTCCTGGTAAAAAACGTAGAGGTTGCAAGTGGGTCTACAAAATAAAATACAGGGCTGATGGGAGTGTTTAAAGATATGAAGCTAGGCTTGTCATTAGAGGGGATGTTCAGGATGAAGGGGTTGATTTCACAGAAACATTTTCTCCTGTTATTAAGATGTCTACTATCAAATGTCTAATTGCTGTAGCTGTTAAGAAACATTGGGATCTCTTTCAACTAGATATCAACAATGTTTTTTTTGCATGGTGATCTAGATAAGGAGGTATATATGAAGCTACCTCAAGGTTTGAGTGTTTCTGATGTTACTACTCCCTCTCTTTTTGCCCCTCTTGTGTGCAAATTGAAGAAGTCTCTTTATGGGTTAAGGCAGGCCTGAAGGCAATGGTATGCCAAGCTATCTCAAGTCATGTACTCTAGAGGATACACAAATTCTCTGAATGATTACTCCTTGTTCATTAAGGGTCAACCTGGGTGTCTTGTTCTTTTGGCAGTTTATGTGGATGATATCATTGTAACTGGGGATGATACATCTGAAATTTCTGCACTTAAACAATTCTTGGATGACCAGTTTAGGATTAAAGACCTGGGGTCCTTACATTATTTTCTGGGCATTGAAGTGTCTGTTGTTCCTGGTGAGGTTCTTCTTAATCAGAAAAAGTTTGTGTTTGACTTGTTGCAACAGTTTGAATGTGCTACTGTTTCCCCTATAGTTTGTCCTTTAGACCTCAATAGTAAATTGCATGCTGATTCTGGTGCACTGTTTCCTTCTCCTGACAAGTATAGAAGTCTGGTTGGCAAGCTCCTCTTTCTTACACATACCAGACCCGACATTTGTTTTGGTGTTCAACATTTGAGTCAGTTCTTGAAGTCTCCTAGAGTTCCTCACATGTCTGCTGCCTTGCATGTACTAAGATATCTTAAGGGAACTGTGGATTTGGGGCTTTTCTATTCAAACTTCCCTGACTTTGCTATACATGCTTTCTCAGATAGTGATTGGTAGCCTGCCCTGATACTCGCAGGTCTGTCACTAGTTTTTGTGTGCTTTTGGGGGGTAGTTTGATCAGCTGGAAGTCCAAGAAGCAGCCGGTTGTGTCCTTATCCTCTGCTGAAGCAGAGTATAGGGCCCTTAGTAAGGTGGTTGCTGAATTGGCTTGGTTTTCTAGATTACTCACTGACCTTGGTATTTCTGTGTCTCTTCCTTTTTCTGTGTTTTGTGATAATCAGGATACTTTACACATAGCCAGGAATCCAGTTTTCCATGAGCGAACCAAGCATATTGAGGTTGATTGTCACTTTATTCGGACTAAACTTTCTGATGGGCTGATTTCTCTATTTCATGTTCCTACTTCTCAACAGTTAGCAGATGTTCTCACCAAGCCTTTACCTGGAGCTCTTCATCATGACCTTTTGGGCAAGTTGAAGGTGGTTTCCCCCTCCAAGGGGGGGGGGGGGGTGTTGAGCTGATGGATTTCTTAGCATCTAAGCATAAATATAAACATTGATCCTTTTGTAAAGTTTATTTAATTAGCCTTTAGTTGTATTTGTATTCTTTTTCATTTTGGGCCACTGTATATTTTTAGCCCATTTTCATGTTTAGCTTATGACTGAAGTCCATTATATAAATAATGGGTTAATGTTCTAGAAAGACCGATCGGGTCACTTTCAGTTGCAATGAAAGAACTCTTTCTCTCTCTCTCTCTCTCTCTCTCTCTCTTTCTCTCACAGACATAGAACCCTAATGTGATTTCCGTCTCTCCATTAGATTTACAATGTTTTCAAAATATAATGGAAATGAATAGAAGGAATTTTTTTTAAATAGAAGGGACGTGTTCTACAACAGAATGATATCATATTATTTTTATTCATTTGTTATTTCACGAACAGAATAGTATATTGTACAACTTGGATTTTCGTTAGTCTGCTTAGATTTTTCTTGTAGCTGACCAAGAAGATATAAAGGTGTAACGACCTGATCAGTTGTTTAGAGTTATAGCGTTCCATTCGGTAGTCTAAGACTTTGAGTAGATTTATATGATGTATTATGACTTGAGTGTATAGTCAGTTTTGGTTTTCGAGTGGTTTGGAATTAATTTGGAAGAATAACTCTTGATTTGGAAGCTTTAAGTTTGAAGAGTTGATCAAGTTTGACTTTTGCATATTTGATCTCAAATTGGAGTTTTGACGGTTCCGTTAAGTTCGGATGGTGATATTGGACTTAGGCGTATGTACGGATATGGATTTGGAGGTTTCTAGGTTATTTTGGCTTAAATTGGCGAAAATTGGATGGTTGAAGGTTTGGAAGGTTGATAGATTTGACCGAGAGTTGACTTTGTTGATATCGGCTTCATATTGTAGTTCCAGGAGTTAGTATAGGTTCGTTGTGTCATCTGGGATGTGCATACAAAATTTGAGGTCATTCCGAATTGATTTGACGTGGTTCGACATGAGTTTTAGAGGTTGCAAATTCATTAATTCATTAGGCTTGAATTGAGGTGAAATTCGTAGTTTTGTTGTTGTTTGGTATAATTTGAGGCCTCGAGTAGGTCCACATTGTGTTTTGGGATTAGTTGGTATACTTGGACGGGGTCCCGGGGGCCTCGGGTGTGTTTTGGATGGGCCATATGCCATTTTATCATTGATGTGTGGCTATAATTATATATTTTTAGTACATTACTACTCTATATTTAGGTGCTTTAACGCTAAACTACACTATAGTTGTGTTTATTTGAGTTATTTTATGTGTAGGTACATTGGAGATGAAATTGGAGCAAAGTGAATATTTAAAGTATAAATCATGCTCGAAAACTATAGGAAATAAGAAAGAAAGAATTGAGCAGAGGGAAAATGAAGCAGCAGGTGAAGCAATCCCAGAGGCTCGCATTAGAGCAGGCGAGGCGAGCTCTTTAGCTCGCGTAGAAGCGCACAATGCAAAGGTTATGGCGAGGTTGAGCACGCGGCAGGGCTTGTGCCGTACAGTCTGAGGCGAGGTGAAGTTCGTGTTTTGCCTCGCGAGGCGAGGTCCGTAGCGAGCCTGATCTGGATTTTAAAGGCCTATTTTGTCTCCTTGTTGGACTTGGACTTGGTCTATGTCATTAGGTCTTTTCCTACACATATAAATAGTCATAAAATACCACTTTTGAGGGAATTCGGCGACCGGAGGCAATAATAGCACGTGGAACAACTTTTGGGGAAAAAAATCATCGAGTTCTACATTCCTTCATATTTTCTTTGTAATTTATTTATGTAAAATACTTGGGAAATTGTTGTTATGAATATACGTAGCTAAACTTCTAATCTAGGGTTTTGATGGAACCTATTGGAGGATGATTTTCCTATTATGTTTAATATAGATTTGCCGTAGCTTTTTCTCTATTTGTTCAATTGCATTTATATTGTGGTTGATTGAAGAGCTCTCAATTGACTATGCATATTTAGTGTGTATTGCTCAGAAGAGAATGCATATTTAGGTAGTTGTTGAACAACATCACTCCTAACGTGTGCGAGGGATCAATACGGAGGGTTTAAAGGTGGGATTAGGAACAACGAAACCTTAGTGCAATCAGAGTGAGCCGTAACTTCGTTCCAGCTAGTGTAGTTCGGAAGAATATGTCTAGTAAATTGTGGTAGTTGCTTGGAAGAGAATTACTAGTAATATGTCTAGTAAACCTTTCATCGGTGATACCTTTAGGAATACCCAGTCGTCAACCTGAAACTCCAAGTCTCGTCGTCGATTATCCGCATAAGACTTCTGACGGCTTTGAGCTGCTAATAGCCTTTCCTATATAAGTTTAATTTTCTTGATTGCCTGTTGTACCAATTCTGGTCCTACTAACATAGTTTCCCCAACATCGAACCACCCTATAGGCGACCTATACTTCCGTCCGTAAAGAGCTTCGTATGGAGCCATCTGAATACTGAAATGGTAGCTATTATTATATGCGAACTTAATAAGCGACAGATGATCATCCCAGCTACCTTTGAAGTCTATCACACAAGCTCGTAACATATCCTTAAGTATCTGAATAGTACACTCAACCTGTCCGTCTGTCTGGGGATGAAATGATGTACTAAGACTTACTTGAGTCCCTAATCCTTTTTGAAAGGACCTACAGAAGTTAGCTGTAAATTGAGTTCCTCTATCCGAGATAATAGATACAGGGACATCATGTAGTCGTACCATCTCCTTAATATAAAGCCTTGCATAATCCTCTGCGGTATATGTAGTCCTAACGGGCAGAAAATGGGCTGACTTTGTAAGCCTATCAACAATCACCCATATCGAATCGAACTTACGTTGGGTACGAGGTAAGCCTACGATGAAATCCATATTGATTACTTCCCATTTCCAAGTTGGAATCTCCATAGCCTGCAATAATCCTCCGGGTTTTTGATGCTCAATCTTAACCTTCTGACAGTTAGGACACTGAACAACAAACTCCGCTATATCCTTTTTCATTCCGTCCCACCAATATACTTCCCTGAAATCATGATAAATCTTTTGTCGCTCCTGGATGGATAGAATAACGAGAATAGTGAGTTTCTCCCATAACTTGCCGACGCAACCCTAAAACATTAGGGACACATAATCGTCCTCGATATCCGAGGAGCCCATCTTCTGTAATTTCAAATGGTATCCTCTTTTTTTGAGGGGTGGTATCCCTATAATGAACTAACACAGGATCCTCGTACTAGCGTTCCTTTACTTCAGTTACTAAAGAGGATGTTGTTGTATCCTGAATAGTAATTCCAATATCATCTGAGTCTAGTAACCGAACTCCAAGACTAGCTAGCTGATGAATCTCATGGGCTATTCCCCTATTTTCTAGCTATAAATATGATAGGCTACCCATAGATTTACGGCTGAGGGCGTCGGCTACCATGTTTGCCTTTCCTGGATGGTATGAAATATCAACGTCATAATCTTTAAGTAGCTCCAAACATCTCCTTTGACGTAAATTCAATTCCTTTTGATTGAAGATATACCGGAGACTCTTATGATCCGTAGAGATATCAACATGAATACCATACAAGTAATGCCTCCATATCTTTAGTGCATGAATCATTGCGGCTAACTCTAAATTGTAGGTCGGGTAAATCTTCTCGTGCTTTCTTAGTTGTCTAGAAGCATAAGCTACAACCTTACCATGCTACATCAGCACACAACCCAATCCAACGCCTGAAGTGTCATAATAGATAGCATAACCATCGGTCCTTTCTAGGAGCATTAGAACAGGTGCTGAAGTCAATCTGTCCTTCAATGCCTGGAAACTCCGTTCACAAGCATCAGTCCATTGAAACTTTGCTCCCATCTGAGTCAACTTTTTCGAAAGTGCTGAAAGGGAAGAAAATCCCTCTACAAATCTCCTGTAATAACCTGCCAAATCGAGAAAGCTACGAACCTCCATCAGTGTTGTGGGTCTAGGCCAAGTCTTTATTGCCTCAATCTTTTGTGTATCCACCAGGATGCCTTCACCCAAAATGATATGCCCAAGGAAAGCTACAGAGCTTAGATAGAATTCACATTTAGAGAATTTTGCATACAACTTCCCTTTTTGTAGAACTCTGAGCACAGTACACAAATGATTTGCATGCTCAGCCTCTGAATGAGAATACACCAATATATCGTCGATAAATACAATTACGAATAGATCTAAAAAGGGTCTGAACATACGGTTCATCAAATCCATGAATACTGCTGGGAATTGGTCAAACCGAATGACATAGCACGAAACCCAAAGTACCCGTATCTAGTCCTGGATGCTGTCTTTGGAATATCTTCCTCCTTAACCCTTACCTGATGGTACCCAGACCTCAAGTCTATCTTTGAAAAACACTTGGCACCATGCAACTAATCAAATAAATCATCAATCCTCGGGAGAGGGTACATATTCTTTATCGTCACCTTATTTAACTATCTATAATCAATACACATTCGTAAGGAACCATCTTTCTTCCTCACAAATAACGCAGGTGCTTCCTACGGTGATGTACTAGGTCTGATAAAGACTTTTTCAAGAAAGTCCTTTAGTTGTTCCTTCAACTCTTTCAGCTCTGCAGGGGCCATTCTATAGGGAGGAACAAATATTGGATAAGTATTTGGTAGTAGGTCAATAGCAAACTCAATTTCTCGCTCTGGCGAAAGACCCGAAAGCTCATTTAGAAAAACATCGGGAAACTCATTAACCACAGGGATGGACTGAATGGTTTGTGACTCCACTTCCATATACCGAACCCGAACTAAGTTATAAATATAGCCCTTTCTAATCATCTTCCTTGCCTTGGGATAGGAAATAAATTTACCCCTCGGCGATGTCGTATTACCTTTCTATCCAAAACAGACCTCCCTGGGAATTGAAATCGGACTATCCTTGATCTATAATCAACGTTGGCATGACAAGAAGCCAACCAATACATACCCATTATAACATCAAATTCTACCATATCTAACTCGATTAGGTCTGCTATGGTAGATCGACTATGAACTACTATTATACAACCCTTATATACTTGCTTAGCTATCACTGAGTCTCCAACAGGTGAAGACGCCTCAAAAGGTTTAACCAATTCAGGTTTTATTCCAAACTTACTAGCAACCAACAGAGTAACATATGATAAGGTGGAACCTGGGTCAATCCGTGCATATACATCATATGAGGAGACTGATAATATATCTGTAACAACATCAGGCGCTGACTCCTGATCCTGTCGTCCTATCAACGCATAAATGTAGTTCTAAGGATCGCTCGAGCTAGATGTTCTGCCTCTTCTTCTACCACGACTCATTGGTGCTTGTGAACCTTGCCCAATGGGGCTTATTAATGAAGACGAACCAACTACAGATCTCGCTGGCTGAGCTATGCTTCTATCACCTCTCGTCGGACAATCCCTCATAATGTCGCCCGGATAACCACAAGTATAACAAATACCCAACCCCATATGGCACTGCCCGTCATGCTGCTTACCATACTAAGCACATCGTGGAAAGGGCGGCCTTATCTGACTTGACTCACCCCTATACTGAGAACCTAAGGCTCTGACATTCTGACTAGGCCCTAAATATGTAGAACGATCAAATCTCTTACCGCCAAATTGATGGGGCGTGCTAGCCTATGGCTGGGCTGGATACCTCGGGTATTGTGGTCTATGACCACCTCAAAACTCACTAGAAGGATGGCTGGGCTGGATACCTTGGGTATTGTGGTCTATGACCACCTCAAAACTCACTAGAAGGACCCAATGACCTCGTTATCTTATTCTGGGCCCTATCACGCTCATGATGAACCCTCTACTTCTGCTTACGCTCCTTTACACCCTGAGCATATGCCTGAATATGAGAAATATCCATGTCGTACCAATTAACTGCAACATCTTGAGAACTATAGGAAACTAGCTCAACTAACTCAGTTGTAGTGGCCTTCATTACCTTCAACGTCATATGCATTCTATTAATCAATACCTGAGGGTCCTCGTTTGGATCTGCCCCAGTGAATACCGGAGGGTCTAAATTAATGAAATTACGAACCCTCGCACTAACAGACCTATCTGCATGACCAATACCTACTTCCCGACGTCGAGCCTGTGCGACTACTAATCGAGTTAATAGTTGAATATCATCTCTCATCTCCTGACCCGGTGCATCTGGTTGAGGGGCTGAATGTACAGGAGTAGGCGCTAGAGCCGATGCCTCTCAGAGCTCTTCTGGAGAGGGCGAGGTATGTGAAGTCTGAGATATAATCTCACTATGAGACTCTCCCCGAGCCCTAGTAACTCATGGCACTCAACTCGTAGTCTCACCAGCCATGAACTTTCCATTCTGGGCGGCTGTAGTCTTTGGAGGCATCGCTGAAAATATAACATATCGTTAGGAACATGAATTCTTATATCGCACGATCTAAGATAAGAAGAGAGGATAACATCCTATATGTCCTGTAGCCTCCTGTTTATAAGTATGGTGCATAACACACCCATAAACAAGACTCTAGTAGACACAGCCTATAGACAACCCTAGGACAAAACTGCTCTGATACCACTTTTTCACGACCCAAACCGATGGGTTGCGACGGGTGCCCTAGTCCTACCTATCAAACATCCTTGAGCATGCGTCTTAGGATGTAAAAATGAATAACATATGTGAGGGAAACCTATCCAAAAGATATATATACATATACATGCAGAATACAATGGACAAGCCCGCAAGGCTTCTATATACAACTATATATCCAAAATCGGATGACGATAAGGCCACATACTATCCAACTATACATAACTGTCTATAGACCTCTAATAGAAAATACAACTGTACAAGGATGAGACTAGGCCATGTATTACCTATATATGTATACGATCATATCGTACCAAAATCAAAAGCAGCCCCAGATCAAGTAGAGCACACCAACTCTCGCTGATCAAGGATCCTAAGAAGGGGGACCGTCAGCTTGCCTACCTATACCCGCGAGCATGAAATACAGGCCCCAGGAAATAGGGCGTCAATATGAATAATGTACTGAGTATGTAAGGCATGAAAATCAGTACATAAAAGACAAATGAAACATGGCATAAGGAATTCCGCCTGTAAGTCTAAATAACTTTGCAAATCCTGAAACCTTTATAATGTCATGCACGTGCATACAAATATCATGTCATGCATGGGTATAGGTGTACATAACATCATCAAGCCTCTGAGGGCATCCCATCATATCTTCTTGGCCACTGTGGGTAAAGTCATCAACATATACCAGCTGAACAGATGGTGGTGCGTATATAATGCCGTAACCTTTTCCCATATATATACATATAATATACATATATACGCATATATAACGCCATCTGGTCATGGTTCAATGTAAATGAATGCAATGCATGAGAAGTACGTCAATAAAATCTTTTGGAGTGTCATAAGACCATTATGCCTTTGATTAATATCATAAAATAAACTTTATCAGCTTACGTATTTTCTGAGACCCATGAACAGGTGATAGAATAATACGACACATGAGGAATCAAGAACATAAGCATCTCTAGTATTTCTATGAATAGAGACATGTATGAAAATTGTGCATTTGCTCGTTTCATTTGTGCCATATAGATCATGACAAAAGAAAGAAGAGATAGCCTTAACATACCTGAGTCGATTCTCTTGAGAAAGATTACACCGTACTTCCTTAATATTGCAAAATCTCATGGTAATTAAGGTGCTCTGAAATCTCAAGTTTTGAAGTGTTGAAGACGCTATGGAATATCATATTTTGAATTCCTAAAGATCCTTGAAATCTCACGTTATAAGAATGGAGATGTGATTCTCATGTCTTTAAGACATATAATAGTTCTCTTTCTAAAATATATATGACTCATGTTATAAGACTTGCCTAATTCACATCTCTAATCTTGCCATATATATTAATGTCTTAAGAGTCATACATGGGGATAGAGGGGTGCTGCTATGTGGGGGGAGGGTTAGTGTTATCCAACCATTCCTTATTTAAATGGTCAATCTCCCATTAACCAATAATTAACCAATTACCCACATAATTAAGAATTATCTCAAATTACTTAATATACTACTCACTTTTAATACACTTTACGTACCTTACTATCATGGTCATGGGGTACCTTGTATTGCACTAGTCTATAAATACCAGATATTATGTCTCGGATCGTATTTTATCCCATATAGACAACCTTTAACGAAACTCATTTTCTTTAATTCGTTTACCCTTTATCCTTCACGGCACTTACTTATCGCTTGTTATAAATAGCATAAATACGTTAACCTCATGATAATCTCATTCCTAAGTCTACGTCGATTAACTGAAGACGAAACTTTAACGTACGAAAATGCGAGATGTAATAGAAAAGTTATGATGAGTGCCAACGGACAGGAATATCTCCCGTAGACATGAGATTCCCATGAACCCAATTCAAAAGGTGAAGTATTCGATGTATAGGGAATCGATTTTATGGGACCATTTGTCAGCTCATATAATAACAAGTACATACTTGTAGCGGTGGACTATGTCTCGAAATGGGTAGAAGCCATGTCACTTCCAACAAATGATGCGAAGGCGGTTATTGGTTTCCTGAGAAAAAATATCTTCACCCAATTTGGTACTCCAAGAGCTATCATCAGTGATGGAGATACCCACTTCTACAACCGAGCCTTTGCAAAATTGTTGGAAAAATATGGCGTTCACCATAAGGTTGCTACTCCGTATCACCCACAAACAAGTGGGCAAGTGGAGGTGTCAAACAGAGAAATCAAGAGTATTTTGGCCAAAACTACAAATGCTACTCGGACTGATTGGGTGAGAAAATTGGATGATGCGCTATGGGCTTACCGCACTACATTAAAAACTTCGGTTGGTATGTCACCATATAAATTGGTATTTGAAAAGTCATGTCACTTACCGGTGGAGTTAGATCATAGAGCCTTCTAGGCATTACGATAATTAAATCTGGACTTGGAGGTCGCTAGAACTAGTAGAGTCACAGAACTGCATGAACTTGATGAGTTCCGTTACCATGCTTTTGAGAGTACAAGGCTATATAAGGAATGAATGAAACTGGTGCATGACAAAAACATTCTTGAGCGAAATTTTAAACTGGGAGATGTGGTATTATTATTCAATTCGATATTGAGGTTGTTTCCAGGCAAATTGAAGTCAAGATGGTCAGGACCATTCCGTGTGCTAGAGATTCATCCCACTAGAGCCGTAGATATTGCATCAGAAGATGGCTCTTGCAAGTTTAGAGTCAATGGTCACATGTTGAAACATTACTTCGGCATGGATGAGACGAAAGTAGCATCGGTGACTCATTTGCAAAAGCCAAAAATGTTGAGCGAGCCTTAAGTTCGATTGACTGCATCGTGCCGTAAAGTTAAATCAGGCACTTCATGGGAAGCAACCCATTGTAATATTGTATTCGTCATGCTGTAATGTTAAGTAAGGCGCTCGTTGGGAGGCAACCCAATTCATAGTTGATTTTTAGCGTAACTAGAACTTTTCTTTTTGTTTGTAGGCACTAACATGTTTGTATGCAGTATCAATGGATCGTGCATTGGACCTCGTGGCACCAGGTCCCTAGCGCGGTTGGCCAGGCGGAAATTCTTGCATCACCAGGTCTGTTTCTCGCATGGGAGCTCGCTTTGCATGGGGTACAGCGAGGTGCATCTCGCAAAAACCCTCGCGCTGTGCACCCCATAGCTCGAGTTGGAGCTCGCTTTGCGAAGGGGATAGCGAGCCAGTAGCTTCGCGTTGCCAGGTAAGTATTTTTTTGATTTTCTTTTAATTTCTTTTGTTTTATTTCTTTTAACCCCTTCCCTTAAAACCTAAACTAAATGCCTCGACCATACTACCTCTTACAATCTCACACACTCATGCCTTAGGAACTCACGCCTCAAGAACACACTTCCAACACACCCTCCCTCACAAACCCATTGAAGACAAGCATTCTTCTACTCTTTCATTCACTTGCAACATAAATTCAAGGGCAATCCCTCCTCCTAAACATCTAAGGTATGATTTCTACCTCCATTCTTTGACAATTTCGAATTGGGTAAATTCTTGAATCGGATAAAATATTTGGGGTTCTTCTTCTTAATAACATGTGTTTGTGTGTCCCAAACCCATAAACCCCATAGGAATGGTGTTGTTGTTGTGTGAAAAAGTGGTAGCACAGAATTCCCAAGCCGATTTGGGAGGGTGAGGCAATCCCTCATCCCTATAAGCACTCACATGGCACTTGTGCATGCTAAGTGTTTGTCAAAATTCCTCAAAAGTATTATTTGTCCCCATTGGAGCCCGAGTCCCTGGGATTGTAATACTAGTGCTATGTCGTTGTGCACCACTTTAAAAATTTTAGTGTAGGGTGGCTCATTGGTAGCCCGATGCTTCAAAATTGGAGGAAACATCCTTGTGTCATTGCTTGATCTCATGCTAAGAAAAAATGAGGCGAAGTCTGAGTAACCTCTAAAATGTTGAACATCATGTGATGAACTCTTAAGTGTGGGGTCGCAAGACGATATTTCGAAATGTTGCAATGCGTCATAAACTGATTAATGCTCACCTATGTAGGTACGAACATACCTCTAATGAAGGACACCGGTAAAGTCAAGGGCACATCCACTGCTCCGTCCAAGGCTAAGGCTTCCTCCGCACCTCCACCGAAAAAGAGAAAGGGGAGGGAAGACACTTCAAGTCAGGTTGAAGGACTGCAAGCAGTGGCAGCTATAGCAGCCACTCGCCCACAACCTCAAGGACAACTGGAGTTTGGAATCAAGATCATACCCCCATATGTTAAGGATTGATACAAGCTTTGTCGGCCGAGACATATACATCCGGAATCTGCCGGTCATGAGCGTCGCTTACAAGCCAATTACCAAGCAATCTGGAAAGGTATTCATGATATGGGGTTGGGTTATGTGTTCAGAAACATCGAAGAGATCAATGTCAATCTTGTTCGAGAGTTTTATGTCGATTTTGATCCAAAGGATCCTGAGAAGCTGGTGCCTATTCGGGGAAGGTTGATCGATTTTTCAGCCTCGAAAATATGCAATTTCTTAGGTGCGCCGGATGTTCCCTAGGAACCCTTGGACAATTTCATCACCCGTCCTACTTATCGAGAGCTGAGACACGCTCTTTGTGGTGTCAATTCTGTGGTGGCTTGGGTTCGGGACAAGATAACCAATCGCCATAGGAAATTCCCTAAGAAACAAATGAAGGCAAAAGCGGAAGTATGGTTGAAATTGATTAATACACGGTTCCTACCATGCAACCATGACACTCTTATTAGCTGTGAAAGGACTTGCGTATTATATTTCTTAATGACTGGACAAAGGGTAAATATAGGCCACTTGATCTGCTACCAGATGACCCAAGTGAGAACTAGCAAGAAAGTTGATCAAATGCCCTTTGAAAATATGTTGACTCAGTACTTGAGACAAGAAGAGATGGAGGAGGAAAAAACTTTCGATCACATTATTGCTCCGTCCCTACGACTAGTGGACATCACAACCGTCCTAGTTAATGAGGAGAATGCCACGACTTCACTGATATGGGTCGAGCACAATGCATGTGATGACCGCTTTATGGCCCATTTATATGGGATTATGGACTTACAATTGCAGATTGGAGGACCACCGACCACTACAGAGGAGAGGGCCCTCTTGGAGGAGCGTTTCCCGCTCAATGCTCATGCTCAGTAGCTGGTTGGGCTTGGTAATGGCTACAGACTCCCAAAGGATGAGGATGCCAACACACTAGAGCAGTCGGATGATGATGATGATAATGAGGAAGCAGAAGATGAGGAGTGGGCAACCTTCAAGGATGAATGCGATGACGAGGCTTGATCAGGGAGTTTTCATACCCCTACTTGTTTTTTTCTTATTTTGTCAGTTTGAGGTTGCACTGAGGACATTGCATGAAATAAGGGTGGGGTGGTAACTTGTAAATTTTAGTCTTGTTTTTTTAGTTAGTGTTGTCTTAGCCTCTAAAACAAAGAACAAAAAAATAGAAAAATTGAACTCTTCCTGACGATGGATCTCCTAGATAATTTTCTTGAGGGAATTAAGTCAAAAGAAAAAAAAAAGATTTTCTTTGTAGGTAGTGTAGTAATTCCCTCTTGGTTTTTCTTTGTGACGTGATTCTTTTTCAAAGGTTTTGGTTGAACCGGGTGTAGTTAGTTTTAATTTTTAGAAGTAGAAACCACTGTGCTGTGAATTGAATGGAAACGATATCTCTTGACTTTGTTATACCTTAAGAATAGTGAGTACTCTGGTTGTGACGCTTAGGATCAGTGTTTGACTCTAGTATAAGTACCTTAAATCGTATATTCTTAAATTTGCTTAACTGCTTTGACTAGAGTGCCATGATAAAACCAATCCTGAGTGAGTTATGTGCCATGTGTGTGTGAGGTTTGTGTGTATTCTGTGCATTACAGTTGATGTTTAGAACTTGCCCAGTGTGTTTGCAAAGTGAAATAGTAGTCTTGTTCAGTCTGGGAAGTGATATAGGTGTTTCTTTGTTGCGTCAGATATATATAGTTTACCCACCTAAATGTTATGTAATGTAGTTAACCCCTTTAAGCTTGTAATCCTATTTCTTTGGCAACCACATGACAAGCCTTACCCTTTGTTTGAATTAACCATCTATTTGAACCTTGTCGCCTCTCATGAGCACTTGAATTATTATGAATTATGTAAAAGTTAAAGTGTGGGGTGGTGGTTCGACTTTTGAGTGGTACAAATGAAATAAGGAGAAATGTGCACCATTTTGAAAAGAAAAATATATATAAGTAAAAGCCACTTGGATTGAAGGAAAAAAAAGAAAAATATATAGTTGTATTGTATGAAAAATATGTCTTGATGGTGGCGGCTAGTGATGTAATTATGATTAATGAAGTATGGGGTAATATATATTGATGTGAAGGTAGAGTTTTAGTTTGACATAAGTATGGGATTGAATGTTAAAGTATATGTATTAAAGTGCTTAAGGGAGGTGTAGTCATTCTTATATCCAAATATATCCTACCCGACCCGCAACCTACATTACAACCAATTAAAGTCCTACTTGATCCTAGACTGAATGAGCTCGATTAGTAGAGTAGAACACTACGGTCAAGCCTATGGTGTATCATTTGTAGCATATGAATGATACTTCTGAGAATGAATGAATTCTTTCTATCTTGAGTTCCTAATTGTTCTTAAATGTTATTGTGTGTGGAACTAATCTCTTTTGTTGTATGAGGGTACTTGATTCATGAAGGAAAGGTAATGTCATTGACCTCTATGTTAGAGTAAGTGAGTGAATTGTGAATAATGCTTGGTATTTGTGAGTAAATTCTTGAGGTGAAGATGTTGCACCTTTGTGCTTAGTATATTTTAAAGATGGTGACGAGTTAAGAGAATTGCTTAAAAAGGTCGTGTCTATAAAGTATAGTTTGATTGCTCGAGGAAGAGCAACGTTTAAGTGTGGGGTAGTGATGTGTGGCTATAATTATATATTTTTAGTACATTACTTACTCTACATTTAGATGCTTTAACGCTAAAGTACACTTGTTACGACCCAAATCTACCCTGTCGTGATGGCGCCTATTGTGGAACTAGGCAAACCGACTCTTCTACCCAAAACAACCTGATATTTCAATTTAAAGATTTCTTCAAACTATTTAAACAATAAAAATTTATAAGATAAATCTGAATATCAAAGCGCGGAAAGAAAAGCCCGACATCGGGGTATCACTAGTCATGAGCATCTATTAAGAACAGTCAGATAATACTAAGACTACTACAATTTGGAAACCAACTAATAACATCTATAGGAAGATAAGAGGGAGAAGAGCAGGGCTGCGATCGCCATGCAGCTACATTGCTAACTCCAACAGATCCGCGACGGATGAAATCAACACTCACTAGCACGTCCTGTAACCCCTAGATCTGCACACAAGGTACAGGGAGTAATGTGAGTACACCAACTCAATAAGTAATAAAGGTAAATAAAGACTGAGCATAAGTGATGAGCAATAAAACATATATAGTTCATATCATGAAACCTCAGTAGAAGACAACAGGCTTTTAAAATCAGGGTTTTGAATAAACTCAGCACATTTAAATCCAGTTTCAGTGAAACCATTTAAATCATCTTTCAACAGTTTTCAAACGAAGTGATTAAATAGTGAGTAAAAATGATGAAAACATAATCATCCCCTCGGGCAAAACTTACTCGTATACAGCCCCTAGGGCAACATAAATCATAAACAGCCCCTCGGGCAAACATCACTCGTAAACAACCCCTCGGGCAAACATGAATCATAAATAGCCCCTCGGGAAAACATCACCGTCTCTCATATACAGCCCCTCGAGCATACCTCACAATCACTCGTAAATAGCCCCTCAATCACAACATGAATCAATAACAGCCCCTCGGGCAAAATATCATGTTATTCACTTAGGGTACCCGTGCTCAATAGGGGTGTACAGACTTCAAAGGGGCTCCTATAGCCCAAGCGCTATAACAAGCCACCTCGTGGCATATATCAATAAGGCCCTCGGCCTCATAACAAGCAACCTCGTGCCATAAAGCAATCAGGCCCTTGGCCTCACAAAATCATGAATTAGTAACAACATACTGCGGCGTGCAGCCCGATCCCATAAATATCCTCACAAAAACATGCCCTCGGCCTCACTCAGTCATAAACCTCTCAAGCCACTCGGGCTATCAGTAAAACAGGGAACTCAGCCCAAAATAACATTTTTATGCATCAAAACAGAGTAATAAAGACTGAGTTATGAAATCAGTAAATATAGCGTGACTGAGTATAGATTTTTAAATCAAAACAGTGAGAGAATAATAAGAAAAGGCCCCTAAGGGTCCAAACAGCTTTGGCACGAGGCCCAAAAATGGCATTCAGCCCAAATTTATAGGAATTCTTTCTAAAACACAGAAATATCATATAGTTTCAGTCAAATACGCAACTTAATAGTTGCTATAGGACGGACCAAGTCACAATCTCCAATGGTGCATGCCCACACGCTCATCACCTAGCATATGCGTCACCTCACAATAATAAAACGATGTGAAATCCGGGGTTTCATACCCTCAGGACAAGATTTACAATCTACTTACCTTAAACAAGCCAATTCCAACACTAAGCAAGCCAAGCGATGCTCAAAAAATTCCATCTCGCGCGTTCCGACCTCCGAACGGCTCGAAACTAACAAAAAATAACTCAAATACATCAAACAATGCTAAAGCAACCAATCCCAATCGAAAAAGGTCGAATCTTTAATCAAAAGCCCAAAATGGGCCAAAAAGCCCAACCCGGGCCCGCATCTCGGAACCCGACAAAACTCACAAATCCGACAGACCATTCAATTATGAGTCTAACCATACTAGTTTCATCCAATTCCGACTCTGAATCGATGATCAAAACTTAAAAATTCACTTTATGAAACTTTAGGCAAAAACCCCCAAAGTTCAGTTTGAAATCATCAATCAAATGCCAAAACCGAAGATGGATTCATGAAATATAACCAAAACCGAGTAGAGAACACTTACCCCAATAAATATGGTGAAAATTGCCTCCAAAATTGCCCAAATCCGAGCTCCCCAACTCAAAATATGACCAAATGAATAAACCCTTATTTTATATATTTTTTGTCAGCTATTTTGCCTCGCTTCTCATGCCAAACGATCCCGAAACTTGCTTTTGATACTTCCAATGGATTCCTTGTAAGATTTTAGCCAACTTAGGCTCTTGAATAACTCCATTTGACCTTATATTGAAGGAGATATATTGGTTTTAATATTTGAAAATAGTGCAGATTTTTAAATAGGAATTCAGTGGTAATTTCATAATTAATCTGAAAAAATCTAGCAACCCAATTCTTAGTAAAATGACCATAAAATCCTCATACAATATCCAAATTCGACGATTCTTTTTGATATGGCTCCGTAATTACGATACAAATCTAATAATTCAATAAAAACAGAAATAGGAGCTCATTTGCTTAATGTAGTACCATTTATTCTTGAAAAACGACGTCGAAACATAAAAAACGAGCGCAACAGAACCAAAACCTATCTGAAACTCTCCCGAGCCCCTCGGGACCCTGTTCGAACATACCAACAAGTCCCAAATTATAACATGGACCTACTTGAGGCCTCAAAACACACATAACAACATCGAAACGACGAATCACACCTCAATTCGAAATCAATGAACTTGAAATTTCAAACTTCCACAACCAATGCCGAAACATATCAAATCGTGTACGATTGGCCTCAAATTTTGCACACAAGTCATATTTGACATTATGGACCTGCTCCAACTTCCGGAATCAGAATTTGACTCAAATATCAAAAAGTCCACTCCCGGTCAAACTTTCCAAAATTCCAACTTTTGTTATTTCAAGCCAAATTCTACTACGGACCTCCAAATCACAATCCGGACGCACTTCTAAGTCCAAAATCATCCAACGAAGCTAACAGAAACATCAAAAATCCAATTCGAGATCAAATTCTAAAAAGTCAAAACTTTCAAATTTAAAGTTTCTAGCTAAGAATCATTCTTCCAAATCGATTCCGAATAACCTGAATACCAAAACCGACGATTCAGATAAGTCATAATACTTCATACAGAGCTACTCATGCCCTCAAACAACCAAGCGAAGTGTAGTTTCTCAAAATGACAGGTCGGGTCTTTACATCCTCGCCACTTAAACATGCGTTTGTCCTCGAACGTGCCCAGAGTTGTTCCAAAAGCCATCAACTTGCTGTATAATCTCATTATGCACATACCCGAGGGTGATCCCACGTCACTCTATCCAATATAGGTCTGATAACACAACATGACTGAAGTTTCTTAATCCAACCTAGTCCATAAGTCTTAGGTCCCAATTTCCAACATCTGGAATTTTCTATAAGATCAGAACCTCGCATCTACACACTGTATAAGTCCAAACAAGCTGTATCAAACCATATCCGTAACCCAAGATGTAATCACATGATATACTATATAACTCAAACACTCATGGCGATAACTCCTAATTACAGTAGCTGCTCAAAACAAGCCAATACCAGTAATACACCTCTTAACAAACAAAGCCTTGTTCTAACACTTTCATATACTGTCAATGATGAAATAAACACGCAAAAACTCATAACCATTCGTCAGATCAACAAGTCATGGAGCTCCCTCTTCTCTGACAGGAACTATAGCAAATTTCTAAGTCGACTTCCAATATTATCCTTCCAACCATGCTGTAACCAATTCTGATAGTATTCATTCTAGGTCCAATGACCTCATCTCATCCAATACGACCACTTTGATGACATGACACATCAATACAATCCAAAGCCATAACCTGTGCAATTCGTGCACCCAATAGCAACATCCCAAATGTATGCAAATCATGAAAAAAATGACTCAAACGAGAGGGCTGTACTGCAAGCTCACTAGTACCACCACAATACGATGCTAAGAACCCATCACACACCGTAGAACCAGAACACATGAATCTAACCCAAAGGATCATACCTCCACATAACTCCGCTACAACGCGTGACCCCATCTAAATGTTGGTCTGCATTGTATACCTCGAGCCACCCTACTCAAAATCCATAACCATTCAGAATTCAACATCATGGACCCAAAGTGAATTACCATAACCACAGAGAAACAAATGACATAACACCACACAAACCCAAAAGAACATAACCAATAAGCCATCCACCGAGCAATACTCAATACTCTTCCCGCTCGAATTCCGCTATGAGACCTCAATAGAACCACACTATATGTGCATATAACCAACAAATCATAACTCCTCGTAACACAAAAAGGTAACTCATAGATCACCCCAGAACACGAATAAGCTCAATAACAATCGAACGACATATCCCTTAACAATAGCAATTCAGAGTCAACAAAGCCGACTCGATGCAGAACACACATCCATATTGGCTTACCAATTAACCCCTTATCAAGGAGTTCCTGAAGCTTTTCCTTCAACTCCTTTAACTCCACCGGTGCCATATGATATAGTGGAATAGAAAATGGGCTGAGTGCCCGGCACCAAATCAATACTGAAATAAATAACCCTATCCAGAGGTATACCCGGCAGGTCTGCAGGAAACACATCCGGAAAATCCCTCACCACCGAGACTGAATCAATGGTAGGAGTCTCTGCACTGATATCCTTCACGAAGGCCAAATAAGAAAGACAACCCTTCACAACCATCCGCTGGGCCTTAAAAAAATGAAATCACTCTACTGGGAACAAAATTCGTCGAACCTTGCCACTCAATCCGTGGCACCCCTGGCATAGCCAACGTCACCGTCTTAGCGGAATAGTCCAGAATAGCATGACATGGAGACAACCAATCCATACCCAATATCACATCAAAATCCACCATACTAAGCAACGAAAGATCCACTCATGTCTCGAAACCCCCAATAGTCACCACACAAGACAGATATACGCGGTCTACAACCACAACATAACCTGTTTATGAGAACTCCCAGTCTCCAAATCCATAAAGCACATAAATCACCATATCCAATCCCAACTCCACCACTCGTACATCTAGCGCACCTCTGATACTCAATCATTGCACAAGGGATACCCCTATATTTCTTCTGCGCCACCAAGCAAACTCGAATATCAGTTGTTGATCAAATAAGATAGTGTCGCAATACTAAGGACGTATCCTTAACTCAAACACATTGCCCTTTCTAAAATATATACGCTCATCAAGCCACACCAATTAGTAATGTCATTTAGCTAGTCATTTGAAACTGCCCCTACTGCCTAAGAATTTATGACCTTCCTTTCAAAACTGAATCGTGACCTTACACATGCAAATCTTAACCTTACACAACATACCGCATATACCATGCCATCCTATGATAAACATGAGAACTTCATATCCATTCTGATATACAAGCAACTACGTACTCAACTAGCCAAGAACTTTCCATTTGATTCCATCTAGAAGAAAATCACTATACATCACATGCTCCTCATGCCACGCCAGTAGAAAGTATACATCTCTAACCGTGGTAGAAACCACCAAGAGCTCTCCGAATCCCATTTGCACAAAACCAAACCGCTAGGACTGAATCATTCTAACTCAATTAAGCTACGCATGTCACCAAAAACCCAAGAGAATTGCCACAAAACACCTGTAGAAACTCATTACCTCATAAGCACCCTAAAGAACTAATCATATCCCTTACCATACCGATCCGACCTACTACCAAGTTGTCCTATTTATCCAAGTACCTTCTGAATTACCTTCGAATTCAATACTTCTCCTTGCCATAATACCACAATCCTCAACCCAGACTCACCACACGAGACCCAAGCATAAAACCACACTGTCTAAGGCTCATAAGCCACTGAATACTCCCTTAAATATCCCCAAAAGTACCACATTCAAAATACTTACCCTGAAAAGACTTCCTGCGAATCCAAAGCCATTACCTTTACCTTCTTGATACTGATATGTAGAATCCATAATTGATATAGAAATACCACAAGTCTTGACACCCTCCAATGTAAACCCCCGTTTCTAGCCAAATATACATCTTGATGACCTCCAATTACTACATGTAACTCTTGAATCCTTTAAAACCATTCTCGGGAGTCATCCACTCTACTCAGGTTTCAATTAAACTGGTCAAACGAACCGAATGCCTTGTGCCCCATTAGTACAGCAACACCTAAGGAAGTAACTCATCCTTCTAAGTAGCCGAGTGATATCCTTCTCCATACCCGTTACATCCCTTACAACAACAACTAATTCATCAAACGATTTCTTATATACCCATAAAGCATAACACAACCCTTATTCAAAATTTCCTTTACTCGAGTCATCCTCGATCTCAACCTCTGTAAGCCACAACTGATTCGCTAGTATACCTCAAACTGAAACTAATACGACACTTAGTCGCGCAATCAACTTATCAATAGTAGACTCCCCCACTTGGTTTAAAGCTATAGGTCAAAACATACAAAAACTCACAATGCCCATGCTCTATTACTGTCATAATACCATAGTGAGATTAAACTAAATCCTTTATAAGCTCATGCAACACAAATCATCTGGTACTTCAAATCATCTACAAATCTCGCATTCACCCTCATAATAGTCAAGCCTACTCTCATAAGCGATCCAAACTCAAATTTCAACACACATATTTCACTAGTAAAAGAGGACTTCCAACAAGCAACATAAGGATCACACAAACTTCAGAACATCCCACAGGAGATAACCCACCTGCTTAGCCTCAAACGAACATCTCTTTATACCCTTCCACCGTCATAAACATTACATAATCACTTAATCTTCCTGAGTTTGAACTCATAATGCAACATGAACATTTACTCTACTCCACAACTAAACTACACAAGAGGTCCTTCAACACACCCATAGCTCGAGGCCATATGCCAACTCAAGACAGAAGCCAAGCACCTAATGGTCCTTACTACATCCCCAGCAAGCTCTTCTCGCCACATTCGAACAATCTGAAAACATCTCACAATTAAATCATACTCATCACGTAGCCGTCTAGCCACAAACCTCACTAATAGGGACATTACCGGACATATAAATCTAAAAGCACGTGCTCACACAATCAACACCTCAAGGATCAAGTTACTGTCAAAACCCAACCTTAAGTCCTCCAGACTGGCCCATCATCAGCATACTGAAATCACATCTCGCATTTCATCCATGGAATTGTCACACCTCCTTTTTTACACCTACACCCGTAAGGGCGTAAAGGAGTTTTTCCAATTAGAGGACAATCGGAACGAGATTTAATTATTAATATTCAGAGTCGCCACTTGAGAGATTAATGGTGTCCCAAGTCATCGGTTGAATCCCGAACCGAGGAAATTTATGACTCTGTTAACAGTCCGCGTACCAGAAATCCGAGTAAGGAATTCTGTTAACCCGGGAGAAGGTGTTAGGCATTCCCGGGTTCCGTGGTTCTAGCACAGTCGCTTAACTGTTGTATTTGATTTTATCTGATTTTAATACATGCTACCTTATGTGCCTTTTATTTGTAAATTGCTTTTATTGTTATTATTATTATTATTATTATTATTATTTTTTTAATATGAATTGCGACGTTGTGAAAACGTGTCTCGGACCACGTCACAATCAATGCACCCGTGGTTGTCCACACATTGCGACTTCATCGAGATTTGGATTTAGGTTGCATCAATGCGCACCCGAGTTTAAGAAGGTACTTTAATTAAAATCGCGCCTAAAGATTCTAACGTAATATCATTTTGGGGAAGTCCGTGGAGATCGCTAAATGGCCATCCCAAATTCTAAACATTTTTAATAACCATTTATTGAGGGCCCCGTAATTAGTGGTTTTATTTGGGCGAGGCTAGTAGTAATCCCGAAGTAACTATGATTCCTACTTATTATGTGTCTCTAAAAGACTAATTAATTTAGAATTGAATTACACTGAAGTAAACTAAGAACCAAATTCAAAGAAAAAATGGGCCTGCCTCATGGCTTTGATGCGGTCCAAATGGCCCAACAAATATGAGTAAGATTCCAACTGCAACAATTGATATAACATCAACGAGTCACCACAATGACAATGCATACCCTCATTTTAACTGATAGCCGTGAATTCCGAAATTCCTAAACCGATTTATCCTACCAATTACCTATCATGACCTACTGCTTTTAATGAACTAATTCAATTGTGAATGAGTTCTATTTCATGATTTTTAACTGGTTTCAATGCCAATCTACCAACAATAAACCAGGTTTGCCTACCGATCGATTTCAAAGCCTTTAATCAAAAGCAGACATTCTACTACACTAGCATGATCAATGACAAAAGTACTAGTAACTAGGCTAAATGTCACCAGACCTGCTCCTGAATTCACATCTCATTTACATGGACCCAATTGCTACTGATGACTATTGAATTCACACGAATCTTCAAATTAGACCAAGCCTATGCTCACGCTATTTCAAATGCCCAATTCAACAGTTCAACGTTATGCAACATTCAACATGTAATCAGCCTTACGGAACAATCTTAATCACACATATAACTGCCAGTTATATGACAGAAAACTACACGATTAAAATCAATTAAAATACAGACTGCCTTCAGTTGAACAATAGACCCTTTGAACATTTCATTTCAACTTCAACGAGCATACATCAGTGAGGTTCAAAGAAGTGTACCTGGAAATTGGAATGTAAATAGAGAAAAGGAGGTTAGCAGCAGTAACAGCTCAGCAGCTCAGAACTAAGGTAATAACCTAGTCACAGTCAATGAAGGAGTATTTCAATCCACCCAGGTTCAACAATTCAGCAGGAAAGGAGTGGGAATGTAGAGCAAACTCAAATAATCAACCCAAAACACATTCAAGCATGTCAGGAACTGCTTTTGAAAACCAGAAATACAAGCAGACTCCACAGATCAATTCAACACACACTTGAAATGCACTCCTAGCCCTCACAGCTGAACCTAAATACCACTGCAATCCTGCTAGACTCAAAACCCAACTGAAATCCAAAACTAGTTAATGAAACTGTAAAATTGTTTTTGATTTCTTCATTTTTGATGTTTTTTTATTTTTGAATACTGGAATGGAAATACTAGCTAGAATTGAAAGCAGGGAGGAAAGCTTTTGGTGGGGATTTTTTTTAGCTGAAGGAAGAAGATCCCCTTTTCCTAAGGCATTTCATGCCCTTTTATAGGCAACAAGAGATAGTAGATCAGATTTTAGGCCTTCTTTTTTAGTCCCTCCCTTATTTCAGTTTAGTCCCTCTATTCTTGACTTGCTAAACAAGTAAACACCCCTATTGTGCTGAAATGTGCACTAAAATCCTATTCTAGAAGGCCCTAGGGTATTCTTCTACCCATACAATACCTATACTGCCCTTTCATTACTTTGATATTACTATTCCTGTCAGAATTACCCTTTTCCATGCCCAAACTAACCCTGAAGGCTTCTCAAAGTTACTGATTATACCCTTATCCTCAACAACTATAACCAATCCCCTAAGTTAATCCAAAACTAACTGAAACTGATTAATTAGCACTCAAAAATCAACTAATCAAACTAACCAATCTAAATTGTTCAATTACACTAACTCAATCAAACTAAGAAAAACCAGAAACCAGGATAGATCGAAGTAAAACTTAAGTTACATGATCAACATTAAATGAAATTAAACTAATTCTTAACCAATAAACTCACAATCGACCATTAAAATATCAAACTCAGAACTAACAACAATTGATAGAATTATACTAATACACAAAATAAATCATAAAATTAACAGAACGCTTAATGAAACCAAGACTGTAACTAAAACTTCAACCATGCGAGTAAAAAGAAACATGAAAGACTCACAGAAGCATGAGGAACTCCGGCCAGTCACTAACGTCCGAATCCTTTCAGATTTTTGACGCGTAACATCCCTAACCATGTGTTCTTACCAGAGAACACATGGTTAAGGATACTACGGTTCGAAATCATAAGGATTTTGGTTTAGGGTTTTGGCCAGAAATTCTTAGATCTGAGATTCGAGCCGTTTCGCAGAGATTTGAAGGAAAATAAACATGGATTAGTGTTGAGGGAAGGCCGGGGATTGTGTGGTGTGATTTTGGGCTGGTTTGGATAAACCTCCGATTTGACCGGAAACTTCAATCGAAGATTCGACGAGCTCCGGCAACATTTGAGAAAAACTAATAACGGGAGTGGAAAGAGGGATTCATGGGGGATCTATGGTGTTAATCTGGGTTTGAACGGGGTAAGTGGCGTTCACCGCCGGCGAGGGATTTAGGGGCAGCGCGGATAAGGGTTTGAGAGGATAGGCGGGGTGAGGAAGACGAGGCAAATGGGGTAGGGGGGAGTTTTCGGACAATTATATACAAACAACCTAGTTAGATCCGGACCGTTGGATTGATGAGATCCAACGGTCGTGATTGAAGGCTGGGGAAACGACGCCGTTTGGATTTACTAGGGACCGGACCGGGTTGGGGATTTGGGCTGGACTGGTTTGCAACGGGTTTAGGGCTTTTGGGCCTGAAAATTTTCAACAAATTGGCCCAAATTTGGGTCTTTATTAAGACCAAATTTCCTACCCTTATTTTCTTTTTATTTTCTTTTCTTACTTTTACAATTTTATAATTTTTCTAATTTTTATAAAGATGTAAAACTAACATGAAATCCGGGTTGTTTCAAAACAAAGACTAATTAATTCCTAAAATTGCTTAAAAAAACTATTTCATGACAAATTCCAAATAAAAATCATTAAAATGCAAAAATGCACTAATTTGTGATTTTCATGTTTTGTTCTAAACAAATTAAACCTTAATTGATACTAAAAACCTAAAACTAAAACCTAAAAATGGAAAAATGCATATTTTTGTATTTTATAAGAATTAACATGCGCGAATAGAATGCAACAATTATCAGAAAATGACACCAAAATGCACAAAAATTGTAAAAATAATAAAGAAAAATTATTTTGTTTGGGATTTTGGGAATAATCATATTTAGGGCAAAAATCACGTCCTCACAGCTGCCCCTCTTTGCTTGAAAATATGAAATATTTTCGGGCAAAGATAAGTGAGCAAATACGAGCGATTTTTGCCCGTTTGAAAATTCCGTGTGAAGCATTTTTGACAAGTTTGACCGTATCCTGCTTTGGAGGTTGCCTATATATCCTGGGCTAAACAGGAATTAGGTCAGTGTAGTTCGGGAATGTCTGGTAGCTGGGACTACCAGGAACTGTGATTGCACTGCGCTTGCTGTTGCTGCTGCTGCTGTTACTGCTTGCTGACCTCCCTTATTACACCACGTCAAAGATAAAAGAAGCTAAACTGACTATGCTCTATGAATTACAAAAATCCTATCTAAATTCTTCAAACTTGCTCTTGTACTTCCTCGCTGCCTTGTTGTCTTGTGTCTCCTTGTTGCCTCATTGTTCTGTTTTTTCTCGATAAAATTCCCTGTTGCTATTCCCCTGGTAACTTGAGATGTTATTCCTTCTCTCCAAACTGCTGAACTCGAACTAGAACGTATTCCTCTATTATCTGGGCGGACTCCCAACTTCTGAAACTTGAACTGTATGTATTCCTCTGTTATCCAGGCGGGCTCCTGACTTCACAACACAAATACAACAACGAAAACTTTCTGCCCCAGTTTGAAAACTGAGCACATGTTACTGGCTGAGATTTTAAAAACTAAAACTTGAATTATAATACCTTTATTCTCCAGGCGGGCTCCTGACTTCAAACTTGAAATGTATTCCTCTGTTATCCAGGCGGGTTCCTGACTCTAACATGGACAAAGAGATTGATTGAAAACTAAACTAAATTGTATCACCTCTGTTCTTCAGGCGGGCTCCTGATTTCGACTGCTTAAAATATTTAACACCTCCATTTCCAGGCGGGCTCCTGATTGCTAAATTAAACCGTATGTCTCTAATCTCCAGGCGGACTCCTGATTGCTAAAATTAAATTGTATATCTCTATTCTCCAGGCGGACTCCTGATTTCAAAATAAACAAAGAGATTGATGGGAAGCTAAAAACTTGAATTGTATCACCTCCGTTCTTCAGGCGGGCTCCTGATTGCTTAAAATCTGAATGGTATGTCTCTATTCTCCAGACGGACTCCTGATTTCTGAATTTGAAATTGAATATATTCCTCTGTTATCCAGGCGGGATCCTGACTGCTCCAAACAATTATGAACCTAAGGTGTTACTTCTCACTGTACCAGGGTATCTTACCTGGGTATATGAATTACGTCCTATTATCCAGGAGGGTCCTGACAACTTGCACTTATTCTAATCATGCAAACTTTGCAACCAAATTACATTCCCCTTATGCTATTCCGGATTATCTTGCATTTAATCAAACCGCACTTTGCGATCAAACCTAATTACTGCTTGTTTTTCCTTCTTGGAGAATTCCTTCTCAACGGCTAACTTTTTTCCCCTGTTACAATCAAAGAAAATTTCGTCAGTTTAAAACGGTGGTTAGTTGATGGCCTTCTTGCTGAAAAATCCTTCCACTGCCTTGCTTTGTGTTGACTGCCTTCCACGCACTGACCCTGAACCGCTTGACTTTCTGACCAACTTTTAAATTTCCCAACATCCGGCGACCGAAATGTTTTACACCCACACTGTTATTTCATTTTTCTGACCTCTTGTTTAAGCTTTTGCCTTTCCCAAGACATTCCCCAATCATTTCACCGATGAAACTTCCGTTAATTCCCTGTATTCCACTTGACATCAAGTTGTTTTTGACATGCTCTGACCACGTTGTGCTTTACAATTCTAGAAGCCGGTAGTGAGCTTTGAAGTCCTTTCTGCTTGCATTAACCAAGACTAGTACTGAAACATCTCAACTAGATAAAAACCCTCAAAAGAAAATGAAATGCGATGATTTTTGAGTCAAGGATAAGAAGAATCCAAAACTAGATGGATGTTTTAAAAAGAGAAGGAAAAGTAACTTATCTGAGCGAGACAGCTGGTACCAATGGTTATGACATGCATTTTGGATTGATCGGCCCAATCTGTCCAAATAACCAACTTTCAATTGCCATACTGTGTTGCCCAGAACTTCCATCAATTGTTTGAATTACCCAGACCTTAACTTTGCTTTCCTGCGGTACCTCGAAACATTTTTCCACCCACAGACCTTTTGCCATTTAAACATTTTCCAACTCACTTTCTCCTCAAGGTGCCCGCGAGGGTTTTCACCAATAAGACTCTCTCATTTATTTTCTCTCAGCTCCCGTCGCCTTACGGTGCTCGTGAGGGTTTTCACCCATAAGACTCTCTCATTTTTATCTTTTGTTCTTTTTGCTTGAACCAGAGTGTTGCCACTGCCACGAATTACCGTTACCTGCTTGATTTGGCATTTCCTAAAATTGATCAGAAGGTCTTTCTTTGGACCATAATGTAGGCTTTTGGATTGAGTTAGAAATAAAGGGTATGAAAGGCTCAAAACAATTCAAATGGGTTCAAATTACAACTTTCGAAATCCTATTTCCACAACAATCACAACTTCTGCCCCAGTTTCTTGCTTGGGGATTTTTGGATTTCTATTTTGGTATGACTGAACCTCGGTGTAAGGTTGTGTTTTTCTTTCTTTCCTTTTCTTTCTCTTTCTTTTTCTTTTCCTTTTCTTTCTTTTCCTTTTCCTTTGTTTTTTTCTTCTTTCTTTTCTTTTGCTTTTCTTTCTCTTTCTTTTCCTTTGTTTTTCTCTTATTTCTTTTCCTTTGGTTTTTCTTTCTTTTTCTTTTCTTTTGTTTTTCTCTTCTTTCTTTTATGTTCGGCACCTGTGTTCCCTGATAGTGCCGTTGATTTCGAAAGAGGGGTATGAAAAATAAGTAAGGCTCAAAGGGTATAACAAGGGATAAGAGTGTTTGGATAGCAAGACAAAACGCCTTCATCATTTTAATCTTTAAGATATGCCAAATACAAACAGATACATTCAGAAATAAAGAAATCATACATAATATCTCTTGACCGCATCAGAATTGATGGCCATTTCTATACATTTTCCTTCCACATCTGTCAAATACAATGCTCCGTTAGACAATACTCTAGTTACCACAAATGGTCCCTGCCAGTTTGGGGCAAATTTTCCTTTTGCTTCATCCCAATGAGGCAAAATTCGCCTCAGTACTAGCTGTCCGACTTCGAATTTCCTTGGACGCACTTTCTTGTTGTATGCTCTTGCCATTCTTCGTTGGTACAGTTGGCCATGACACACTGATGCCAATCTCTTCTCGTCAATCAAACTCAACTGCTCAAGACGGCTTTTTACCCATTCATCATCATCGATCTCAGCCTCTGCAACGATTCGCAGAGATGGGATTTCCACTTCTGCGGGTATTACTGCCTCGGTACCATATACCAATGAGTAAGGAGTTGCCCCCACCGAGGTACGAATGGTGGTGCGATATCCTAACAATGCAAAAGGTAATTTCTCGTGCCACTGTCTAGATCCTTCAACCATCTTCCGGAGTATTTTCTTTATATTCTTATTGGCTGCTTCAACCGCACCATTTGCCTTGGGCCGGTATGGAGTAGAATGCCTATGAGTAATCTTAAACTGCTCACATGTCTCCTTCATCAAATGACTATTAAGACTAGCCCCATTATCTGTGATGATTACCTTTGGAATCCCAAACCGACAGATGATATTTGAGTGCACGAAGTCGACTACAGCTTTCTTAGTCACAGACTTGAATGTCTTAGCTTCCACCCATTTGGTAAAATAATCTATAGCTACAAAAATAAACATGTGCCCATTTGACGCTGCTGGATCAATTGGCCCAATAACATCCATGCCCCACGCAACAAAAGGCCATGGTGCGGACATCGTATGTAATTCTGATGGTGGAGAATGAATCAAATCTCCATGTACTTGGCATTGATGACACTTACGCACAAAACTGATACAATCCCGCTCCATCGTGAGCCAAAAATAACCTGCTCGGAGAATCTTTTTTTCTAAAACGTACCCACTCATATGCGGTCCGCAAACTCCAGAATGTACCTCAGTCATGATATTTGTGGCCTGTCTTGCATCTGTACATCTCAACAACCCGAGATCTGGAGTTCTTTTGTACAACACTCCTCCACTAAAGAAAAACCCACTTGCCAATCTCCGAATCGTTCTTTTCTGATCACCGGTGGCCTGTATCGGATATACTCCCGCTCTAATGTACTCTTTGATATCATGGAACCACGGCTCGCCATCAATTTCCTCTTCTATCACATTACAGTAAGCATGCTGGTCACGGACCTGAATCTGCAATGGATCAACATAAGCCTTATCTGGATGGTGCAACATTGACGCCAAAGTAGCCAAAGCGTCGGCAACCTCATTATGAATCCTTGGAATGTGCCTGAATTCTATGGCCTGAAAACGTTGACAAAGCTCATGCAGACATTGCCGATACGTTATAAGCTTCAGATCCCGTGTTTCCCATTCTCCTTGAATCTGGTGTACCAGTAGGTCCGAGTCACCCATGACCAAGTCTTCCCGTACACCCATATCCACAGCTAATCTCAATCTTAATATACATGCCTCATATTCTGCCATGTTGTTTGTACAGTAGAAACGAAGCCGAGCTGTAACATGGTAATGCTGACCTGTTTCAGAAATAAGTACCGCTCCTATTCCCACGCCTTTCATATTTGCAACCCCATCAAAGAAAAGTTTCCATCCCGACTTCTCAGCTTGTTCCAATTCATCAATGTGCATTACCTCTTCATCAGGGAAATAGGTTTTCAAAGGCTCATAATCTTCATCGACGGGGTTCTCAGCCAAATGATCGGCTAATGCCTGTGCTTTCATGGCAGTCCGTGTCACATAGATAATGTCGAACTCTGTAAGCAAGATCTGCCACTTTGCAAGCCTCCCTATGGGCATGGGTTTCTGAAAAATATACTTCAACGGGACCAAGCGAGATATAAGGTAAGTAGTGTAAGATGACAAATAATGTTTCAACTTCTGTGCCACCCAAGTTAGGGCGCAACATGTCCTTTACAGATGAGTATACTTAACCTCGTAAGATGTGAACTTCTTGCTGAGATAGTAGAGAGCCTACTCCTTTCTGCCCGTAACATCGTGTTGCCCCAGTACACAGCCGAATGAACTATCTACAACTGTCAGATATAGAATCAAAGGCCTCCCTGGTTCTGGCGGGACCAACACGGGTGGGTTCGACAAATACCCCTTTATTTTATCAAAAGCCTCCTGACATTCATCAGTCCATTTGACCGCGACGTCTTTCTTTAATAATTTGAAAATTGGCTCACAAGTTGCCGTGAGCTGAGCAATGAACCTGCTGATATAGTTCAATCTTCCCAACAAACTCATCACCTCGGTTTTGTTTCTTGGAGGTGGCAATTCCTGAATAGCTTTGATCTTCGATGGGTCTAATTCAATACCCCGCCAGCTGACTATAAACCCCAACAACTTCCCAGATGGTACCCCGAAAGCACACTTTGCAGGATTGAGCTTAAGATTGTACCTGCGAAGCCTTTGAAAGAACTTTCTCAAATCTCTGACATGGTCGAATTGCTGTCTAGACTTCACGATCACATCATCCACGTACACCTCGATTTCCTTATGTATCATATCATGGAATATGGTTGTCATGGCCCTCATATAAGTTGCCCCAGCGTTTTTCAAACCAAACGGCATGACCCGATAACAATACGTTCCCCACGGCATGATGAATGTCGTCTTTTCTGCATCTTCCTCATCCATTAGAATCTAATGATAACCCTCATAACAATCCACAAAAGAGCCAATATCATGTTTGGCACAATTGTCGATCAGTATATGGATGTGGGGCAATGGGAAATTATCTTTTGGACTTGCCTTGTTAAGGTCTCGATAATCGACGCACACCCTGGTCTTGCCATCTTTCTTCGGCACAGGCACGACATTAGCTAACCAAGTGGGGTATCGTGTAACCTGAATGACCTTTGCCTCAAACTGCTTGGTAATCTCTTCTTTGATCTTCACACTTATGTCCGTTTTGAACTTTCTCAACTTCTGCTTGACAGGGAGGAGTGCCGGATCAGTGGGTAATTTATGAACCACCAAATCGGTGCTTAGACCTGGCATATCATCATATGACCATGCAAAAACATCTTTGTACTCATGCAATACTTTAATTATCTCCTCCTTGAGTTGTGGCTCCAGATGAACACTTACTTTAGTTTCCCGCACATTGTCTTGGTCCCCTAGATTAACTGCTTCTGTGTCATTTAGGTTAGGTTTGGGTTTTTCTTCAAAATGACTTAATTCTTTACTAATTTCCTCATAAGCTTCATCATTGTTACAATCCACCCCATCATCACACTCGATTTCTTGTATTATTACTTCCGAGCTAGATTGGCTTTTAAAACTGGGCCGAAGATTCCTCATGCATATCATATCATCGATATCAGCATAAAAAGAACTGTACAAAAAGAAAAACGGAAACAAAATTAGGAACGAAGAAAATTGCATTTCATTGAACATAAAGGTAACAAAGTTTTAACTCATCCAAACGGACAGAACATATCAACTGGATTACAAACCCTGGAATAATCCAGGTGACAAAAGGAAAACAAAACCCACTACCACGACTCCCTCCGAATTGGAAGAGGAGTAGCTTCCCAATTGTTGATGTTAGCGTGTGGTCCGATGTACTGTATATCTGCTCCGCTTGACCCTTCCCCGGCCTCAACCATGTTTACCTCAGCGAATACTCTCTTGAACACCTTATCCAAATTCCCCTCTGCCCCAATCAGTGAACCTGACACCTTTGCCAATGACTGCTTCTTGCTACCCGGTCTGACGAAGGACCTGGACAAGCGTGGAATTCGTTTAGGAAGAACCCAAGCTTTCTTTTTCAATTTACGAGCCCTTCTAACATCTGCTGTTGTTGGTTTGAACCCCAATCCGAAGGTGTCCAGATTTTTGGGCAGAGAAACAGGTTGAATAATGCCCTGCCGTTCAGCCCCCAGACCTTTCCCTGGCATGAACCCGTTATTCAGCATTTCTGATACTACCATGACGGTCGCAACTTCCACCCTGGGACACAGCATGCTTTTACCCTCGGGCACTCTGCTCACCGGGACCGTGTCGAAGACCTGATAAACCCATGGTCCCTTATCATCTTCAGTTTCTATAAAGGGCACAATGGCATCATTCATGGCGCATGTGGGATCTTCCCCATATAACACAATTTCTTGTCTGTCCCACTCGAACTTGACCATTTGGTGCAACGTGGAAGGCACGGCTATGGCCGCGTGAATCCATGGTCGACCCAACAAAAGATTGTAGGATACTGCAGCATCCAACACCTGAAATTCCATAGTGAACTCGACTGGGCCAATAGTCAATTCGAGTACAATATCCCCTACTGTGTTTGTTCCCCCTCCGTCGAACCCTCGAACACAAATGCTATTTTTTCGGATTCTATCCTCATCAATCTTCAACTTGTTCAACGTGGACAACGTGCAAATATTAGCACTCGACCCGTTATCGATCAATGCCCGAGTAACCATTGAACCTTCACACTTGACCGTCAAATAGAGAGCTTTGTTGTGTTCTGTGCCTTCCACAGGTAGTTCATCATCAGAAAATGCTACCTTGTTCACTTCAAAGATCTTGTTGGAAATTGTCTCCAGATGGTTCACTGAAATTTTGTCGGGCACATGAGCCTCATTAAATATCTTCATCAAAGCTCGGCAATGCTCGTCAGAGTGAATCAATAACGACAACAACGAGATTTGGGCCGGTGTTTTTCTTAGTTGTTCAACAATGGAATAATCTTGCACTTTCATCTTTTTCAGAAACTCTTCTGCCTCTTCTTCCATCACAGCTTTTTTGACTGGCACTGTATTGTCTTTAGCGCCCTTAGCCTTTCTCAACTCTTCGGGAGTGAAACAAAGTCCCGACCGAGTTAGTCCTTGTGCTTCACAACTCTCTTCCTCCTTTCCTTTGTATGTCACCACTACCTTGTCATATCTCCACGGTATGGCTTTGCTATCAACCATGGGTAACTGGACTACCGGTTTTATGACAACCGGTTCTACGTAGGCTCCTTTCACAACCACCACGGGTGCAGATGATGACCCTGGTACCACTAACTTGACTGGCTCCGGCTTTTTTGCAGCCACAAATGGTCCCTTTCCCATTACCAACACTGGCTTGTCTTTTATTGCTTTTAACTGAACCACTGGCCTTGCACTCACTGTCTTTTCTTTGGCTTCCGTAGAACGAATCACCATAACCACCTGCGAAGGTTTTTTAGGCTCTGTCCCCTTATGTATCAGTTCGATCATATTGGCCTCATAATGCGCTGGTAATGGATTTTGGTTGATGTTTGGGGACTCTGGAGCCAGTACTTCAATACGGCGATTATCAATGAGCTCTTGTATCGCGTTTTTCAACTTCCAACATTTTTCAGTATCATGCCCCGGCATCCCTGAGCAATACTCACAACTAACAGAATGGTCCAGGTTTCTGGGAAGGGGGTTTGGTGCTTTGGATTCAATCGGGGTCAACATTCCCAACTGTTTCAATCTTTGGAAGAGAGCGGTGTAAGATTCTCCCAGCGGAGTAAATGTTTTTCTGTTTGGGGCCTTCTCACTTCTAAAAGCTTGGTTTGAGCGGAAGTTGGTTCCTGGTCTGTTTGCCCTGGGAGGGGGATAAGTGTTTTGCGGGGGTGGATGTGTGTTTTGGGGATTCGGGGCACGCCATTGCGAGTGCACCGGGGGCTGAGTGTAGGTCTGTGCGTGGTGGATAGAAAAGTGTGGTTCTGGTGGTGGATAGTAGTGTTGCGGTGGGCCATATGGGGTATATTGGTAATTTGGGTGGTGGTGTCTGGGTTGATTGTAGTAGAGTGGAGGGTTATTGGGCCTGGACCAAGCACTAGCTTCAACCGTAGCAACTTCTTCCTTCTTCTTCTTTCCAAGCACACCACCAGTACCGCTTTGGATGGCCTGGGTGGTTGTTTTAAACGCCGAGTAGCTCAAGATCTTGTTAGATTTCAATCCTTCTTCAATCATGGCCCCCATCTTTACCACCTCATTAAACGATTTTCCGACGGACGTCACCAGATGACCAAAATAGGTAGGCTCCAATGTTTGCAAGAAGTAATCTACCATCTCACTCTCCCTCATCGGAGGATCAACCCTCGCTACTTGTTCCCTCCAGCGGAAACCAAACTCTCTAAAACTTTCCTCATGCTTCTTTTCTAGCTTCAACAATGACAGACGGTCGGGGACTATCTCAAGGTTATATTGAAAATGGCCAATGAATGCTTGTGCCAAATCATCCCATGTATACCATCGGCCGGGGTCCTGTCTCGTGTACCATTCTAGCGCTGACCCTCTCAGGCTTTGACTGAAATATGCTATCAACAATTCATCCTTTCCCCCAGCACCTCTCATTTTTCTACAAAAGCCATGCAGATGGGCTACTGGGTCACCGTGGCCCTCATATAAGTCAAACTTCGGCATTTTAAACCCCGCATGCAACTGAACATCAGGGAAAGGGCACAAATCTTTGTATGCAACGCTGACTTGGTTACCTAAACCATGCATGTTCCTAAAGGATTGCTCCAGGCTTTTGACTTTACGAATCACTTCCTCCTGTTCTATATTCTTAACCGGTTTCTCAACCTCTCAAGGGATTTCAAAATGGGGAGAATAGGTATATGGCTCAGGCGCTTTGAAAGTGGGTTCGGGAGGGTAATATTGGGTGTCGTGAGCTTGGAATAGCGGCTCACTGGACGATCTATGTAGTAGGGCTGGGGGAGGTGCCATAAAGACGGGAACCATGGGTAGTGGAGGGTTCTGTTTAGGGGGTGGAGCTGGGGGAGCGTATGAAGTGGTACCATAACCCTGGGCGTGATAGGGGAAGGTTGAAGATGCGTGGGGAGTGGTAGGCTCCTGAGCTTGAGCCAGGGGTGGGATGTAAGATAGATTAGCAGGATATAGTGGTGCCGGATGTCCCTGAGACCATGCCCGATGCATTTCAGCCATTTGTGCTTTTAATTTCCTCATCTCTTCTTTCATAGCACCCACATCTGTTACCTCAACTTCATTTGAAGGGTCTACGATGCTGATTTCCGAATCCTCCACGGTCATTTTTACTTGATCTTTCGACCGGGTGTTGTATGGGTGAGTTGCCAGAATTGCCAATCAACTAACCACCTGCCTAGACTCACATATTTAGACAACCACTTTGTTAGCGATTAGGTTTTAACAGATTTAACAACCGCACATTGGCATGAATGCATTTATACAATTAATCATTTCTATTATGCATTTGCTCGATCGCATGCGTCATCCCGACACTTCGTCCCTCGTTTCTTTTTACCATTCTTTCAAATTTCATCACCTCATCCCTTTCTTGTGCTCTTCTCTTTCTTTTGTTTCTTTCTCTTTTGTGTTCCCGCTCATTTCTCTTTTGTTTTTCCGATCTTTTCTCTCTTTCTCTCTTTCCTTGGTTTTTCTTCTTTTTTCTTCTTTTCTTTTTTTTTTCTTACGATTACGGTCGAATCCTATGGAGATTGCCTACGTATCGTGACCCCGCCCGAATCAGACCAAGCGTAGTTCATGAAAATAAATGCAAAAATAAAGGGTGGAAATAAGAATTTTTACAAACTATTACAAGCTCAACACTTTTCGGAATGAAACTAACAGACGCAAATTAAAAGCAAATACAGACTCTAAGACTGCAGACGTACTTGACCTGGCAAGATAACGGACATACGAAAGACTAACTCAAAATGGTAGAAAATTAAAGACACGGACTATGCATACTCTAGCGTTTCAAACTTAGGTGTCCGCGGGGCGTCGTTCGGCCTCGCCCCGGGCCTAGGATCCAAATCCCTTTCAAGCTGCTCTAATTCATTCATGGTTCGCTTCACTTAGATCATTACTGTTGAGACAAAAGTAGTATAGGTCATGTCTTCACAAACCCCGCATCTCCTGAAAATGGCATGAGCAATGGCTCTGATCCTGTCTCTTGTTTGCTTCTTTTCTATGAGCAAGCGTCTTATCTGATCACTGCACGTCTTTAAAGCTCAAGAGTCCTGCAGGTGTTGGTCTTGGAACCGTTGCACTTTTACCTCCATTTGGGCCAACAAGTCGTAACAATGTCCACTTTCAATTTCAAAATCTCTAGCCTGCCTAACAGCTTTACCCTCAAGGGCAACCACTTTTCTCTTTAAATTGGCGACAATTTTCTCATGGTCCCTTTTCAACTGAGTCAAGTACTGGCGACGCTCCTCTGTTCTTGTAGCCCACTGTGCTTTAAGTTCTGCCATGACATTCTCAGATTTTTCTAATTCATCCCGCCATTCCCTGACTTCGTTTTCCAATCTTTTTATCAATTGCTCATCTGATCGGCTCCTTGGTTGCTTATCGACAGTTATCTTCAATTGCCGGATTTGGGCCCTAAGTGCTTCATTTTCTCGAGTCAGTCTATTCTTTTCACCTTGATCCGCGGCAACCAGTACACTGTTCTCTAATTTCACACTCTCAACTTGTTGCTTCAGTTTACCAATCTCGACTCGATAGCCTTCTTCCTTTTCTAACCAGTCCCACTGCTCCTGGGATGACCTGGCAAAATCTTCGAGATGAGGTCGTTTAGCCGGTCTTCCATATGCCACGTCACCTCTGAACTAATCATGATACCCTGGGGAAACTTCCCATTTAACCCTATCAGACACACAAGTGTTCGCCATCAAATGTTGACACTCACTCCAGATTTGGCGAACCTCTTCCTCGGGGAACCGACCGTCAGGACTAATTTCGACCACTTGGGTACTCAAATCTTCATCTCTCGGTACTACTTGATACCTCCCGAGTTGCCTCAGAACCCGATATGGTGCATAGGGCTGGATGTTTTTGAGTCCCATTAACAAAAAATGCGGCCGGGCTGCTGGCATATATATGACTTCCTCGACAGGCAACCATCCAAGCACCCACTGTATCTGGCTGGCAGTGAGGTTCCGAAATAATGATGTCCAGGCCGTGACTCCTTCAGGTAGACTAGCCCCTTTGATTCTTGTTTAAAATTCACCTATACAAGTTTTCTCAACCGAACCATAACTCAATAGCTGAGAGCGAGGGCACAAATGCTCAGTCATCCACATTTGTAACAACAAGTTACATCCCTCAAAAAATTTGCCCCCAGCTTTGCACGCAGTGAGAGCTCGGAAGATATCAGCCACGATCATAGGTGCTAAAGTGCTTTTCCCCATGGTTTGCAAGGTACTGACGACCCCCGCTACTTTCAAATCAATATTACCATCTTTCCTTGGGAATATTATGAGGCCCAAAAAGGCTATCATAAAAGCCACCCGTCTGTGTTCCTCCCATTTTTGTCGGTTACTTCTACTGCATAGCTTAAAGTCTGGATTATTGAACCCGCCCACATGGCCATATCTATCATATATGAAGTGGAAACTGCAGAAACCCTTTGCAAAATCTGGATGATGAACTGTTCGGGGTATTTTCAAGGAATCCAAGAACCGGTGTATGGTAATGGCCCTAGGAGCAATTAAGTATTTGAACCTCAATGGAGCTTGATCACTTCCGATGTACCCCGCTATCTCTTCCAATGTCGGGGTGAGCTCAAAGTCTGAGAAATGAAATACATTATGTGTCGAATCCCAATAAGCGACCAATGCCCTGATAATATCCCCTCGAGGCTGAATGTTTAATAAATCCGGAAGGTCTTTCAAATTTTTTTTCACTTCGTCTTGCCCCTCTTTGCCTAAGTCATTCCACCATAATTGCAGCTCAAAAGGGATTTTGGTCATTATTGAAAAGGGCTCATTTACCATCGTGCTCATCCTGCACATTTATTAAAGCGTTTAACCAAAAAAGAAAAACTTTTATTTGACTCCAAAAAAAACTATCTATATTATCGACTCAAAATTACACCTCTATTTTCAAATGAAGAACTCAATTCTCAAACGCGGCCTTTCAGCACTTCAGGAACAAAGATCTTAAAGCCGCGGAAGTCAACCGGTCACACATCAAAAAGTGACCAAGATGGCCGTTTTTGCAAAGTCAGCCTTCCAGCGTCCCCAAATTACTTGTTTTTATTTAAGATAAATGACCCGATATTGCAACACGGCCTTTTAACGCCTCGAGGACGAAAACTTAAGGCTGTGCGGGTCGGAAAAATATGAAAACATGACCAAAGGTGGCTATCTATGCAAGGTCAGCCTTCCGGCGTTCCGTTTGGGAACATTTGGCTATTTTTGACAAAAACGGCATCACCTGGTTTATTTATGACAAAATTAAAATTTTGATATTTTCTGTTTACTTTTGCAAAAGGGGAGGTTGGACCCGATGAGGGTTGCCTACGTATCTCACGCCCTATGAGAATCAAACTATGCGTAGTTCGAGCAAATTAACCGAACTATTTTAAAACATGACTCTTTTTTTCCATTTTTATTTTTGGCATTTCATAAGCGAATAAAAACTATTTTTGGAAGCAAGACTCTCTCTTTTTTTTCAACAAATAATAAAACAACCTATTTTCCAAACTAAAAATAAAACACTCTTTTTTTCTTCTTTTTTCAACAAATAATGAAACAACTTATGCTTCTCAAACTAAAACAACAACTTTTCTTATCCTTTTCTTTATCAACAAACAACTTTCCAAAAATAAAAGACTTTTTTTTCTATTTTTTCTTTGCTTCTTTTTTTTAGTAAAAAAAATAAAACATTTTCCCTTTTTTTTTCTCAAAATTTCGGCTGAGTTTCGCCAGCAATTGGTCATTGATTTTTTATTTCTAAAATAATCAATTAACTCCCTAACTGATATTTCTTTTTTTCACTCTTTTCTCTTTTTTTTTCTACAATTTTCCAACATTCCCGAGATTCAGAAACCGGTCAACATGCAGGTTCGAAGCAAATATATGTACAGAGCAAGTAGGATGCATCAGAATGGTCTTTTCATTTCAGGTTGCTAGTCCTAGACGGACCCAACCCCTGTGTTGAGTCCCCTAAGTCAAATGCAACGTGATGCAAATAAGCGTTCCTACTAGGGATCCGGCATGAAGTCACGTTATTCTATGTTCAAAACCTGAGTCGGTGTTCTAGACTGTGTACCCGAGCGGACAACTTGAGTCGAGGAGGGGGCAACTTACCGCGAACCAAAAGGCCATCCGGCTTCGTAACTTGTCCGGCCTCTTTCTTATTTCAAGGTATGACACTAACAGAATAGAGAGTCTCAACCAGTAAGCACATCCCCGGAGGTGAAGAGAGAAGGGTGTCGGCACAGTTTATATACAGTTCGGATAATATCAAAGCGGTAACATTTAGCACATTCAGCACAAAACATGTATGAAAATCAGATACAATTAAATACAGCAATTTATCTAAGCTCGAATTCTGAACCTTGAACCAGAGATTCTGGGTTCGGTTCCCCAGTAGAGTCGCCAGAGCTGTCACACCTCCTTTTTTACACCTACACCCGTAAGGGCGTAAAGGAGTTTTTCCAATTAGAGGACAATCGGAACGGGATTTAATTATTAATATTCAGAGTCGCCAATTGAGATATTAATGGTGTCCCAAGTCACCGGTTGAATCCCGAACCGAGGAAATTTATGACTCTGTTAACAGTCCGCGTACCAGAAATCCGAGTAAGGAATTCTGTTAACCCGGGAGAAGGTGTTAGGCATTCCCGGGTTCCGTGGTTCTAGCACGGTCGCTTAACTGTTATATTTGATTTTATCTGATTTAAATACATGCTAACTTATGTGCCTTTTATTTGTAAACTGCTTTTATTGTTATTATTATTATTATTTTTTAATAATAACTGCGACGTTGTGAAAACGTGTCTCGGACCACGTCACAATCAATGCACCCATGGTTGTCAACACATTGCGACTTCATCGAGATTTGGATTTGGGTCGCATCAATGCGCACCCGAGTTTAAGAAGGTACTTTAATTAAAATCGCGCCTAAAGATTCTAACGTAATATCATTTTGGGGAAGTCCGTGGAGTTCGCTAAATGTCCATCCCAAATTCTAAACATTTTTAATAACCATTTATTGAGGGCCCCGTAATTAGTGGTTTTATTTGGGCGAGGCTAGTAGTAATCCCGAAGTAACTATGATTTCCTACTTATTATGTGTCTCTAAAAGACTAATTAATTTAGAATTGAATTACACTGAAGTAAACTAAGAACCAAATTCAAAGAAAAAATGGGCCTGCCTCATGGCTTTGATGCGGTCCAAATGGCCCAACAAATATGAGTAAGATTCCAACTGCAACAATTGATATAACATCAACGAGTCACCACAATGACAATGCATACCCTCATTTTAACCGATAGCCGTGAATTTCGAAATTCCTAAACCGATTTATCCTACCAATTACCTATCATGACCTACTGCTTTTAATGAACTAATTCAATTGTGAATAAGTTCTATTTCATGATTTTTAACTGGTTTCAATGCCAATCTACCAACAATAAACCAGGTTTGCCTACCGATCGATTTCAAAGCCTTTAATCAAAAACAGACATTCTACTACACTAGCATGATCAATGACAAAAGTACTAGTAACTAGGCTAAATGTCACCAGACCTGCTCCTGAATTCACATCTCATTTACATGGACCCAATTGCTACTGATGACTATTGAATTCACACGAATCTTCAAATTAGACCAAGCCTATGCTCACGCTATTTCAAATGCCCAATTCAACAGTTCAACGTTATGCAACATTCAACATGTAATCAGCCTTACAGAACAATCTTAATCACATATATAACTGCTAGTTATATAAAAGAAAACTACACGATTAAAATCAATTAAAATATAGACTGCCTTCAGTTGAACAATAGACCCTTTGAACATTTCATTTCAACTTCAACGAACATACATCAGTGAGGTTCAAAGAAGTGTACCTGGAAATTGGAATGTAAATAGAGAAAAGGAGGTTAGCAGCAGTAACAGCTCAGCAGCTCAGAAACTAAGGTAATAACCCAGTCACAGTCAATGAAGGAGTATTTCAATCCACCCAGGTTCAACAATTCAGCAGGAAAGGAGTGGGAATGCAGAGCAAACTCAAATAATCAACCCAAAACACATTCGAGCATGCCAGGAACTGCTTTTGAAAACCAAAAATACAAGCAGACTCCACAGATCAATTCAACACACACGTGAAATGCACTCCTAGCCCTCACAGCTGAACCTAAATACCACTGCAATCCTGCTAGACTCAAAACCCAACTGAAATCCACAACTAGTTAATGAAACTGTAAAATTGTTTTTGATTTCTTCATTTTTGATGTTTTTTATTTTTGAATACTGGAATGGAAATACTAGCTAGAATTGAAAGCAGGGAGGAAAGCTTTTGGTGGGGATTTTTTTTAGCTGAAGGAAGAAGAACCCCTTTTCCTAAGGCATTTCATGCCCTTTTATAGGCAACAAGAGATAGTAGATCAGATTTTAGGCCTTCTTTTTTAGTCCCTCCCTTATTTCAGTTTAGTCCCTCTATTCTTGACTTGTTAAACAAGTAAACACCCCTATTGTGCTGAAATGTGCACTAAAATCCTATTCTAGAAGGCCCTAGGGTATTCTTCTACCCATACAATACCTATACTGCCCTTTCATTACTTTGATATTACTATTCCTGTTAGAATTACACTTTTCCATGCCCAAACTAACCCTGAAGGCTTCTCAAAGTTACTGATTATACCCTTATCCTCAACAACTATAACCAATCCCCTAAGTTAATCCAAAACTAACTGAAACTGATTAATTAGCACTCAGAAATCAACTAATCAAACTAACCAATCCAAATTGTTCAATTACACTAACTCAATCAAACTAAGAAAAACCAGAAACCAAGATTGATCGAAGTAAAACTTAAGTTACATGATCAATATTAAATGAAATTAAACTAATTCTTAACCAATAAACTCACAATCGACCATTCAAATATCAAACTCAGAACTAACAACAATTGATAGAATTATACTAATACACAAAATAAATCATAAAATTAACAGAACGCTTAATGAAACCAAGACTGTAACTAAAACTTCAACCATGCGAGTAAAAAGAAACATGAAAGACTCACAGAAGCACGAGAAACTCCGGCCAGTCACTAACGTCCGAATCCTTTCAGATTTTTGACGCGTAACATCCCTAACCATGTGTTCTTACCAGAGAACACATGGTTAAGGATACTACGGTTCGAAATCATAAGGATTTTGGTTTAGGGTTTTGGCCAGAAATTCTTAGATCTGATATTCAAGCCGTTTTACAGAGATTTGAAGGAAACTAAACATGGATTAGTGTTGAGGGAAGGCCGAGGATTGTGTGGTGTGATTTTGGGTTGATTTGGATAAACCTGCGATTTGACCGGAAACTTCAATCTAAGATTCGACGAGCTCCGGCAATATTTGAGAAAAAGTAATAACGGGGGTGGAAAGAGGGATTCATGGGGGATCTATGGTGTTAATCTGGGTTTGAACGGGGTAAGTGGCGTTCACCGCCGGCGAGGGATTTAGGGGAGACGCGGATTAGGGTTTGAGAGGATAGGCGGGGTAAGGAAGACGAGGCAAATGGGGTAGGGGGGGGGGAGTTTTCGGACAATTATATACAAACAACCTAGTTAGATCCGGACTGTTGGATTGATGAGATCCAACGGTCGTGATTGAAGGCTGGGGAAACAACGTCGTTTGGATTTACTAGGGACCGGACCGGGTTGGGGATTTGGGCTGGACTGGTTTGCAACGGGTTTAGGGCGTTTGGGCCTGAAAATTTTCAACAAATTGGCCCAAATTTGGGTCTTTATTAAGACCAAATTTCCTACCCTTATTTTCTTTTTATTTTCTTTTCTTACTTTTACAATTTTTATAATTTTTCTAATTTTTATAAAGATGTAAAACTAACATGAAATCCTGGTTGTTTCAAAACAAAGACTAATTAATTCCTAAAATTGCTTAAAAAAACTATTTCATGACAAATTCCAAATAAAAATCATTAAAATGCAAAAATGCACTAATTTGTGATTTTCATGTTTTATTCTAAACAAATTAAACCTTAATTGATACTAAAATCCTAAAACTAAAACCTAAAAATGCAAAAATGCATATTTTTGTATTTTATAAGAATTAACATGCGCAAATAGAATGCAACAATTATCAGAAAATGACACCAAAATGCACAAAAATTGTAAAAAAAATAAAGAAAAATTATTTTGTTTGGGATTTTGGGAATAATCATATTTAGGGCAAAAATCACGTGCTCACAGGAATCACCAGCATTCCGTCAATGCATAGCTAGTACCGAGCGCTCATGTACGCATACGAACGCGTGGAAGGAATTCAAAGAGTTACATTTCAAGCTGAATCAATGCCGCATGATAAGAATTCAAGAATGTGGGATTTTCTAAAGGTTTTACAGCCTCTCGAAGATAAGTACAGACTTCTCCGAACCGATCCGCGAGACTCTACTAAATCTGCTCATAACTCGTGAGACCTATGTAACCTAGGCTCTGATACCAACTTGTCACGACCCAAATCTACCCTGTTATGATGGCACCTATCGTGGAACTAGGCAAGCCGACTCTTCTACACAAAATAGCCCAATATTTCAATTTAAAGATTTCTTCAAGCTATTTAAACAATAAAAATTTATAAGATAAATCCGAATATCAAAGTTCGAAAAGAAAAGCCCGACATCGGGGTGTCACTAGTCATGAGCATCTACTAAGAACTGTCCGATAATACTAAGACTACTACAATCTGGAAACCAACTAATAACATCTATATGAAGATAAGAGGGAGAAGAGCAGGGCTGTGATCGTCATGCAGCTACCTTGTTAACTCTAACAGATTCGCAACGGATGAAAACAACACTCACTAGCACGTCCAATAACCCCTGGATCTGCACACAAGGTGCATGGAGTAATGTGAGTACGCAACTCAGTATGTAATAAAGGTAAATAAAGATTGAGCAGTAGTGACGAGCAATAAAACATATACAGTTCATATCATGAAACCTCAGTAGAAGACATCAAGCTTTTAAAATCAGGGTTTTGAATCAACTCAGCTCATTTAAATCCAGTTTCAATGAAACCATTTAAAACATCTTTCAACAGTTTTCAAACGAAGTAATTAAATAGTGAGTAAAAATGATGAAAACATAATCAATCTCTCGGGAAAAACTCAATCGTATACAGCCCTTCGAGCAACATAAATCATAAACAGCTCCTCGGGCAAATATCACTCGTAAACAACCCCTCGGGCAAACATGAATCATAAATAGCCCCTCGGGCAAACATCACTGTCTCTCATATACAGCCCTTCGGGCATTCCTCACAATAACTCATAAACAGCCCCTCGGGCACAACATGAATCAATAACAGCCCCTCGGGCAAAACATCATGTCACTCACTGAGGGTACCCACGCTTACTGGGGGTGTACAGACTCCAGAGGGGATCCTACAGCCCGAGCGCTATAATAAGCTACCCCGTGGCATAAATCAATAAGGCCCTCAGCGTCATAACAAGCCATCTCGTGGCATAAATCAATCAGGCCCTCGGCCTCACAAAATCATGAATCAGTAAAAACATACCACGGCGTGCAATCTGATCCCATAAATATCCTCATAAAAACATGCCCTTGTCCTCACTCAGTCATAAACCTCTCAAGCCACTCGGGCTATCAGTAAAACAGGGTACTCAGCCCAAAATAACATTTTTATGCATCAAAACAGAGTAATAAAGACTGAGTTATAAAATCAGTAAATATAACATGATTGAGTATAGATTTTTAAATCAAAATTAAGAATAATAAGAAAAGGCCCCTAAGGGTCCAAACAGCTTTGGCACTAGGCCCAAACATGGCATTCAGCCCAAATTTATAGGAATTCTTTCTAAAACACAGAAATATCATATAGTTTCAGTCAAATACGCAACTTAATAGTTGCTACGGGACAGACCAAGTCACAATCCCTAACGGTGCAAGCCCACACGCTCGTCACCTAGCATGTGCGTCACCTCACAATAATAAAACGATGTGAAACCTATCAAACCCTGGTCGTTGATCTAAAAGATCAACGACCCTCGTTCAGTCTTGCCTTTTTTATTCCAAACGACCCCCAAACCTAACCATTTTCCCACATTCGCCACCCTAATATGCTCTCCTCTCTTAGTAACTCTCAACCAAACCCTAGCCCTTCAACCGCCGACATCTCTTCTTCGGTCATCTCCGGTAACCTCTCGTCATCTCCTAAGCCTTCAATGGCTTCTCTCATGCCATGCCTACTTTCTCTAAAGTCTTCAAGGGCCCAGGGCCATACTGACTTGCATCTAGGGTTTGTCACTTGTCTATTCTTGGCTACTCCAGTGTGATTTTGAGCAAAATTATACTGTATTTGTTACGATCCTTAGGATTCTAGACATGGTCTTTCATCTCTATATGGGTTTCTTTTGAAACCCTAATTTCTTCCTATATCTCCTAGATCTGCACAGATCTAGGACGATTTGAGTTTGTTTCTTTAATATTTTACACTATCCTTGGAACTCTTTACAAGAATCGACGATTTCAAGTATTTTTCACCTTCTTCTAAAAATTAGGGTTTCAGAACTTCTTTTAAAACCTTGTTTGACCGATCCTTTGTGTTTAAACTTCTATTTCTTGCATATTTTGACTGATTCTATGATTTTACTACCTCTTCAACTCGTCTATGTTGAAATCCCTAATTTTCTAGTTTTCTTCATTTGGTTCTGTGTATTAGCATTACTGACTGATTCTTGTTTGGGTTTCTGTGACTATCTTGCCTCAAATATGTTCCTACAGAGTTTTTTAGCCTAACATATATCAACTCTATGTGCTTGTGTTCATCTTGACTATTCAAGACTTGCCTCTTTCTATCAGTGTAGTTCAACCTTCGTGTTTGTTATGTCTGATTATTCTTATCTTACTCTATTTATATGCTAAACATTGACTCATGACTTTCTCTTTGATTGATTCTGGATTCCCTGTTTCATGGTTTGATTAAAAGACCTTCCTTTAAACTTTCGATCCCTACCCTTTCTATTCAATTTGATTGATTCGCCTACCTTGTCTGCATTGGTACTTTATTCTTACTGACTATTTCCTTAATTAGAGTTTTTCTGAACTTAGCCCTAATTGTTTACCCTATACTTAATGTATTTGAAATCTTTCTTTATTGGTCGTACATTGATTTCTTTCCTTATTTGTTACTTATTTTTACCATTTGAACTGATTCCCTCAAATTAAGGGAGTACTAGTACTGATTTTGCTCTAATTGGTTCTGAGTTCCGTAATTACTATACTATTGTGATTCTTACTTATTTTACCTAGTTTCAAACTACTATATATACATACTCTCTCATTAACAAAACACTTGAAAATTGGTTTTAAAACTCCTCTCTCTTGCACTAAAAGCTTTCTGCTCTCTCTTGTGTTACTTCCTACTGTCTAAAGTCAGCCGGCTGCACGCCAATGCTAACTATTGTCACGCCCCCTTTATTCTTCTCCGCATCAGAAAATATGGTTTATGACATTTTGGGTATAGGACAACTCATTCCATTTGGGAACTGGGTTTGTATTTGAAGAGTCGCCAGCTAATGATTTAAGGTGCATTAGGACACCTATAGAGTTCATTTCTAAGTTTGTTTGATAACCGGATATAGGGTAAGGACTTGAAATTATCCTAAGGGGAAGGTGTTAGGCACCCCTCAGGATCCACTAGTGTGGTTCCCGACCAGATAGTTTTGTGAATTTTGTACAATTAGCAGATAGACAAGTGTAGGCTCAAATAGTAGGGGATTTAGGTTTAAACACATAAGAGTTTGAAACAACAATTATTAAAAGGTGAATTTTGAAAAGAAGTCACAGTTCTACAAATACTTGAGAATATAAAAGAAAGGGGGGGTCCTAGGTTTATTTATAATATGGATCACATCAATGCAATACCCGGTATGACATTCCTTAGAAGAAGGGATACACGTGGTATTAGCGCACCGGTCATCATATCCATATCTACCCTTTCCACCCCATTAAGGTATTAAAGCGCGGATTGGTTTCGACCTCTATTGCATGCTATTACCTGTCCTATTCCTATCAGTCCCGGAGGAACTTAGGACTACTATTCCTATAAGAGAGAGGATTTTAGGCTGACTCTTGAGTTTTTAAAGGTAAAAGACTAAGGTGACATTCAAAACACATAGGAATGCACATTAGGGGAAATATATAAACAACTAAGAGGCTCATATATACATCCTCAAGTAAAGAATATAAATAGCATGACTTAAACACATTTAGGGTTAGAATTTAAAGTACTAAGGTAGGGGAGTTTTAATTGTTGAAGCAGACCAATTTATTACATAACTCAGACAAGAATTCTGAATTAGGCCTGCCCGTTGGTTGTAGCAGTTGCTAATTAAACAAAGGCGGATTCAGTTTTGTTGTTATTACCTAAGGCTTTCCTAAGTGTGTATTGGTGATATCCTATAAGCATGATGTCTATTACTGATTAAGAATGCAGCAAAGCAGTGGTAGTTTTAAACGAGCGATTTGGATCCTATAGGTATGCTATCTAAACCGTATTAATAAAAGGAGTAGGTTGTCTAAAATTGATTCAGAATAGTACGAATCAAACTGATTTTTAAACTAGACAGGCTTCAGATTGTATAGGCATGATCTCTATTATTGCTGATTTTTAATTCCAATAGACATGATATCTAGTTGAACGTGAAATGAAGTAGGCAGGACTTACTTGAAATTCCTATAGGCATGATATCTATGAAAAATACTAATTTAATTTATAGACATGACATCTAATTATAGCCATTTAGATCCTATAGGCATGGTGTCTAAGTGTGGTAATATAACATGCAGAGTTCATTAAACAAGTCCTATGAGCATGTTCTCTATCTGCGTGAAAGTGGTGCATGCAGAACTTGAATTAAAACAGAACAGATCCTATAGGCATGGTGTCTACCCTTCTAATAGCTAAACATGCATAGTTACCCCATCCCTTTCACTAGCCAACCCCAATATTTGTTAAATTATTACACACCAAGTACTGAATTACAACAAAAAAGTGCAAAATAAGAAGTTACAACAATAGAAAGCCTGATTCTGACTTCCTATCTGAGTTATGGAATAAACCACCTCAAATGCCACTTGTTTCAAAACCTTTCTCAGACCTGGGTGTGTCAAATTTATCTAAGGGTCTCAAGGGACCCCAGGCAGTACTTACACCCAGGTTTGCATAACCAGATAGAGATGAGTGTAGTGTGGAAGGGCCAGCCCTTATGTGTCCAAGCTCAGAGGGAGCTCAAGGGTCCCAAGGTAAGGCTCACACAAGAGGGGCAGAACCTAGGTTCTAAGAGTATAGTGGAAGTGCAAAAATAGAGATTTATTTAAAATTGGGTGAGAATAGTTAGGGATAAGGGTGATTTGAAAACAGTAGTAGTAAAACTTGAACTACACAGAATTAGTAATTGCACAAAGGGGTCAGGGGTTTTAGGAATACATAGCATGAAGCATATGACCCCAGGAAGGGTCAGGTTTGGACATGCGTAGCAATAGATGATGTCGACATGCCCACAAACCAGCCAGAGAACACAAACACATAAGGGGATATGGGGGTTTGGGATTCATGAGTCAGTAAATCACATATCAAGTGACTGACAGAGTACATACATAAGGAAAACCATTAATTTAGAAGGGGAGGGAGTAGATTGTAGCATGCTTAGTAATGTAACTTGATTGCATAAACATAAGCAAAAGCATGCAAGAGTGAAGGAAACTGAAACAACTAAAGAAACATGTTGTTGTTGATGCTTGAAGATTAACTAGGACATACCAGTAAGAAGCAAAGTACAGAAAGGAAAGGTAAGCAAATTTCCACAGCCTAGCATTGGCTTTCAGCCAGCTAGACAAAGCAGTAGCATAAGTAATAGTAGAGAAAAGAGAGAGTTTTGAGTGAAGTGTATGTTCTGAACTTAGATGGTTTGTCCCTTTGAAAGAAAAGAGGGTGGGTATTTATAGTTTTGAAAACAGGTGAAGAATAAGGTAATAAGTAAAGTCTTAACGCCAACATGGAAACAATCACAAGTCAGAATCAATTAACCCAAGTGATTCCCTTTAATTAAGGAATCCCTGTTTAACGGGTAGAAGTGGGTCTAATTAAGGAAGGAAAATCAGTTTGGAAACAGATTGATTATTGCCATAAAAGGGGTAGTAAAAGCATGAAGTAAACAATTAAGTCTAAGTACAAAGACATGCTTATTTTGGAAAAGATTCAGTAAGGTAAAATATCATAGTAAAGGAAAGGGATCAATTAACTTTAAACAGATGAGTGAAATTAGGGCTCATAAAAGAAAAGCTTTTGCAATCAGTCACAAGACCAAGATCAATCAAGGAAGAAATATGATTCTACACTTCAGTATATAAATAGAGTGAACAGAAGCATCAGACATGCGAGGCCAAGCACATTGGCAAAAGAAACAACATACAATAGTAGCAGAAATAAGCATAGGATTCAGTAGTGAACAAAGTTAGATAGTCATGGATCACACGTATAGCCAGAGTGAAGAAGAGAGTCAAAATAAGTAAAGGGCTCACAGTAACAAGTGAGAAAAACCCTTTTAAGAAATTAGGGTTTCAACAATAGTCGAGTTAAAAAGATAGTGAAACTCAGAATCAGATATGTCACATAAAAGAAATGAGAGTCTGAAACAAGGAACCTTTAATCGAGTCAAGTATACTTTCAAACAAGAAGTCTAAGACCAAAAGACCTAGGGTTTTCCACAATAATCGAGTTTAAAAGATGGTAAAACTCAGAATCAAATAAGTCAAACAAGAACGGAGAACTTAATCGAGCAAGTACACATTCAAACATGTAGTTTCAGAACTCGGATGAGACAAAAAAGGAACTAGGGTTTTAACATGCTGACTCAAGTAGAAGGAAAGCATAAAAAGTAGTTAGAACATAGTAAAACCATTAAACAACATCAAGAATCAGAGAAGAGATTTTTTAAAAGAGAGGTCAAGAGAAACCCTAATCGGAGAAAATGAAGGGTCGTTTTGAAAGAAAAGTTAAAGAACTTTCGAGAAAACACTTAAAACATTCATAGCAAGTACAGATCTAAAGTAGATCTAAAAGAAAAATCAAAAGATCTTAATATTAGGGTTTTGGAAAACCCTGAAAAGGTGAGAAAGACCTTGAAAGTTTCCAATCTAACCCGAAAAGTCAAGGATCTACCTTGAAAGGCCATGAATGGCCGGAGAAAGGTTATGGCTGGCCGGAGAAAAGCCATGAACAAAAGTCAAGCAAGGGTTGGACCATATTCCCTCGAGATCTGGCCATGAAACCATAGAAACAAGCACCCAAGAGCTGTAGGAGGCTGATACATATCTCAAATGACCATGAGAGGCCATGGATTAGGCAAGGGTTGAGGTAGATTAGGGTGGGGTTAGATGGCGGCGACTAGGGTTCTTGAGAGGTTTCAGAGAGAGTTGAGAGAGAAAGGGGATTCAAAGGCGGCGGGTGTAGAGAAAAGATTTAGGTTTAAGGGTCGTTCAGGGTTAAAAAATGAAAGAGAGGACGTTGGTCGTTGATCTAAATGATCAACGACTAGGATTAAAGGGTTAGGTGGGGAATCTGGGTTGGGTCGTTTAAATGGGTTAGGGGTCGGGTTTGAGTTGCAATTGGTCTTGGAAATTGGGTCTGATTTGGGCTGAAATTGAAAGCCAATCTGGCTAGATCTTAAATAGCCATTTTTCCTATTTATTTTATAAAAAATAGTAAATTAAATTTTGAAAACAAATTGAAAGCACTAAAATGATTTATAAAATATAATTAACAATTTAAAAATATAGGACTTGATTTCATGAATATAAACACAATTAAATCTTAAAAGAGGCTACTATTGCAATTACGTGCAATTTAGCTTAAAAATACTAGATAAATTTGTAAAAATATGAACAAATTACCTTACCTATATTATAACATAAAAATGAATGTCCAATAAATGAATTACCAAAATAATAATTTTGGAAATAATTATTGGGTTTTTATGGATAAAAGAGGGAAATAAATTGATTTTAAAAACCTTTAAAAATTATGGGAAAATAATAAAACACTTGGATATGCTCACATATGCATATATATATATATGCCATTTTGAAGTTATTTTGCATATTAAAAAATATATAGGGAAAAATTGGGTATCAACAACTACTGGGTGCTCTTTCACTTTGTGTTTACTATCTCTTTACTAGTATGTTCTAATTTCTATTCAAGTCCCAAAATGATATGCTTCTTCTATTACTTCAATTTGTCATGTTTCTAATATGTTTCTATCTATGGTTTTGTTGCTAAACCTGTAATTAACATGTCTACTTCACTCTCTTCTTTACTGCATGCTATATACCCCCTCAGGATTAGCCTGCTCATGAATCCCTTTCTGGTATGCCCTAATATGACTATGTTTCTCTGATTCCTGGCATGCACATTCCTGTGTGAAGTAATTAGCTATCCTAAGCCTGTTTGATTCTGTATTAACTCTAAAGTTCATGTTGTACTTTAAAAGCGCTTGACCCATTTCAAGGCTCCTCTGATTCTGTACCTATGTGCATCTGTGCTTACTATGTGCCCTATGCTTACCCCAAATCCCCATTATCTCTGAGTGGACATGTGTACCTACGTGATTCCATGTATTGAAGTGTTGATGACCTCTTCTGGTTCTATATTTGGTTTGATTGATTGTTAGTTACCTTACCCTTTTCAAATTGTCTTATTTAATAAATCCCTATGTTTTTTACAAATCTATTTCAAGCAAATCTCTTTTAACACTGTTTTCCTACTGAAACCTTTTCAAACTATGTCAAGCACTCTCACCCTACTCCTAAGCCATTAGGTTCTGCCCCTTCCAGTGTGTGTACTACCTTGGGATCCTTTTGAGAACCCTATGAACTCTGGCACACTGAGTCTAGCCCTTCCACACTGAACTTACTCAATTTGGTTACAAAGTCTAGGTGTGAGCACTGCCCAGGATCCTTGAGATCCTTAGGGAACTCTAACGCTCCTAGACAATGATATTGTCTATGAAATTGGCATTTGAGACTACTGGAGGTTTGGGAAATCACTTGGGCCTGCTTCAGGCTCCCTATAGTATAACTTCTTCCTTTTCTTCTTATTTATTTATGTAATTCATTCATTTGGTTTGTAATAATTTGTAAACAAATATTGGGGTGACTAGTGAAAAAGGATGGGTAGTTACATACTTGTGGGGTAATATGGGTAGAAACCTTGCCTATAGGATTTTATATTTGATATGCTTGCCTTACCATGTTAGAAATCATGCCTATAGGTCTCAAGTGGTTCCAATAATAGAAATCATGTTTATATATCCTAAAATCAACTTCACAAGTAGATACCATGCCTATAGAATATGATCCAGTTCAACTTCTGTTATAACGGATATTTACATGTGTTTTCATTTGTTATCATGCCTACAAGTTTCTAACATCAACTCTTAGCAATTAGATATCATGCCTATAGGGAACAACATCAGAAATTCTGCCTATAGATCTAAAATCAGTTTAGTTTAAATAGGTTAATCCAGTTCATGATTAGTTTACTTCGAAACTGGTCTAATTATTGGTTTGTTTTCCCTAAAATGAATTCTTTCGAGTACTGCTCTTATTTACTATTAGAAAGCATGCCTATAGAACTCAAGAGTCTGTTTTAAAATCTTCCCATTGCTTTACTATATCAAACGTAGTTATCATGCTCTTAGGACACCACTATTCCGCGTTTAGGCAAGCCTATAGGGTGAGTTTAAATTCTGCAACTCTGAAACTATTTCTGCTACTTAATGTTGTTCTGATTTAACAGGCTTAAAAATCAGTAGCAAACTTATAGGGCCATTAGTTCTGAGTTTATACAATAAACATCCTATCTTCTATGTCTTGATATTCACTTAGACATCATGTCTTAGGATACTGTTTAACAATATGGCCCTTATTTGTGTTTGAGTCGTGCTGCTTATGTGCGTTATTTGTAGAGGTAAACTTGAGCCTCTAATTGCTTCTTTTTTGCCTTATATGCCAAGGTTCTATTTGTCCTTGCCTGTCGCCTTAGTATTTTCTCCTTTAAACCTTAGGGGTCTGTCTAGAACTGCCTATAGGTAGAGGTCCTAAATTTTCTCCAGGACCACTAAGAAGGGATGGGTAACATCAAGCAATAGAGTTCGCTAACCAACACTCGCTTTAATAACCACTAAGGGGGTAGGAAGGGTAGATATGGGATATGATGACTACGCGCTATTGTCATGTGTAGCCCCTTATTGAGGAGTATTTACCAGATATTGTGTGGGGTGATCCTGTAGGCTAACCAACCTAGGACCCTCCTTTCGCAAATCCCTTCTGTTTAAAACTTTGTTTTATATGTATACAACTTGTTCAAAATTTTTGTCTTATTATTTGAGTTATACAACGTCCAACGTGCTTTACTTGAAAATTATTTGATTCAACTATTTATTTGTTAATAGACTAATTCATAAGTTAAGTTCGGCTGGGACCCACCGTTGTGGACCGCGAGGGGTGCCTAACACCTTCCCCTCAAGGTTATTTCAAGCCCTTACCCTAAATCTCTGGTAATGCAGACAAATACAAGATTTAATCGCTCTAGGTTCCCTAACACACCATAATCCGTTAGGTGGCGACTCTTCAAGTACCCAATTCCCAAAAGGAAATAAGTCATTAACCCCATAAATGTCGAAACCCGGACTTTCTCTGCGGAGGGAAAAAAGGGGGCGCGACAGCATGGCGACTCTGCTGGGGATACCTTTTAGGCTCTTACCATAATGAACTTATCTTTTATGAATTAGTCTAAGCATGCTTTATCCCGTACCCTTCTCCCTTATTTGAATTTAGTTGTCCATTTTTTTTAAGCATTTATGGTTCTTTATCCCTGAAACTGACTTGTCTCTTTGTTTTCTTTTTCCTGCAACTGTCTTTCATTTATTTAAATACTGTATTTATTTTTCCTACGTGCAAATACTTGACTACATGTTATTAATTGTTGCACAAGTCATGCTCCACAACATAGTCCACTCGTGCATATCAAATCATATAGCAACGCTTTAATGAGTGGTTGCGCTCTTCCTATTTACTACTTTTAAATTCGGAAAGGCTTATTTGCGGTAAAACCAGTTGATCAGCGGTGCAGTCGACGGTTTTGTGCCTTCCCCCTCGAGTTGTCCACTTGAGGGTACCGGTCTAAAACCCTATAGAAACCTTACTCTGGTTAAAATTGTGCATGCATCATGGTCAAACCTAGTCGGATCAATATGTTGTCCACGTAATGATCCTTTAAGATAAGCCTTATCCAAAAGTCCATCGGATTTTCCATAATCCCAACAAACACATCCACGTTCTGTGCATTAATTTAGAGAACTAAATGTCAATATGTTGATCATAAATGTATAAATAGTCGAGTCTGGTGGGGGTAAGGTCTAACCCTTTTGTTTTATAGAAAATGAGGCACGACGTCCCCAGATAGTATGGTTAGCAACATCCCACCGTTGTTGCTAGATTAGTGGGAAGACCTTTCCTCAATTGACAAGAAACATGTGAGAAAGTACCTGGGTAACCTGCCTTCCTTACTAGATATTGAGCTAAACAACAACTTGATCAAGGCTTCCACTTTATTCTGGGATAGTGAAAGGGATGTGTTTCGTTTCAGCGACATAGAAATGACACCACTCCTAGAAGAAATTGGAGGGCTTGCGGGGTTGATTTGGGATAGTCCCGGGTTATTGGTACCAAAAAACCGTACTGGTAAGGGATTTTTAAAGATGATGGGGCTGAAGAAGAATTTCGACCTAGTGTGCTTGAAGGAATCTTACATACCTTTCGACTATCTGTACGAGAGGTATGGCCATAGCAAGTCTTTCTATACCTACCATGATGAGATCTCTCTCACTTCTCTGGGTCACATCCACCGCTGAGTGTTTGTATTCATTGTGTGCTTCCTAGTCCAGGTAGTGTTCCCAATGAAAAAGGGAAGAATACACACTAAGTTAGCAATGATCGCCAAGACTTTGATGGAAGGGATTAATGGACAGACATATACCATAGTCCCCATGATCATAACCGACATCTACAGGGCTCTGGAGCGCTGTCAAAGAGGGGTCAAACATTTCGAGGGTTGTAACTTGTTGATACAGTTATGGTTGTTGGAGCATTTCCAAAAGGGTCACTATCGCTAATAATTTCCGCGAAGGGATTGGAACGACCATATTGCCTTCCATCACCCCAAGCAGATGACTTATATTCCAGACAGATTTGCTCAGCCAGAAAGCGCCAAAGAATGGGTAGAGTTCTTCGACAATCTGACTGAGGAACAGGTGCAATGGATGTTTGAATGGTTCCCAACAGATGAATTTATTATCAGATCTAGGGATGCTCTACACTTGGTGTTGATTGGGTTGAGAGGGATATACCTATACGTCCCTATGTGAGTTATGAGTCAAGTAGGTAGAAAACAGGTTGTACCAAGAGTTATCAGATGAGTCATTTCAGGGTAGACTTTCTAGATGACGACGTACCTTACAAGTACCAAGCTCAGCACATGTGGCACTACAAAATCATTGTGGAGAAGAACACCATTGAGTCAGAAAGGTATCATGTAGGGTGTGAGCCTTTCTACCCGGCATGGTTGGAGGACAATCTGAAAGGAATGGTGACACCAGGGACCGGTCAAGGGAACAAAATCATAGATGAGGAAGCCGAAGGTCAAGTCAAATACAACAGGCTGCGCAAGAGGGTCCACGACTCTGACAATGAGCACCGGGAAATACATGAGAGGAATCTGAGGTTGATTGAGGAGTGGAAAGAGATGGCAGTCACTTCCAATAGGAAACTAGAATATCTGGAGCGAAGAATAGTGGAACTGGAAGGTAAAGTCATAAAGAGGATTGAAAATTGCCAGAATACTGAATGAGCTAAAGGAGGACATCTGGCCAGAGCCTACTTGTTGTTGGGGCTACGCGAGCTGGGGGATCTATATGATGGAGTCTGGAAGATCGAATCTGGGGAAGGTCCTTCTGGGACCAAATAGGCTAGATTTATTTGTTTTTTTCCTAAAAATGTAATAAGGCCAAGTGCTAGTACTAACTTATTTTATTATTATCTTAGTGTCATTTTGGGATTCGTCTATTTTTATATTATGAAATGAAGCATTTATTGGCATTAAAAGTTCTCCAAGTTTATTTGTCGCTAGTCCTACCTCGGGCACAACGAGGTTTACAAAATAGGACACGAATTTACATTTTCACAATATGTGTTTAAATACTGCAAACGTTTCAGGATCCTCACTGACTTGTTACCTTTTTGTTTTTTTTCTTCTTCTTATTTTTGTTATTCCCATTCCCTTAGGTTGGTTCACTCATACTGGCCTCATCAGCGTGTCACACCAGATCTAGCTACCTCCTCCTGCTCCAAGCAACACAAAAGGCAGAGGAAAAGCAAAAATGGACGACTTAAGTGGAATCCAAAAGGAGAATATTGAGAACGTAGAGACTTCAGATGGTCGTAGTACTTTGGCCCCAAATGATCTAGTCTTGAGACTAGAACAAAAGATACAGGAATTGTAAGGAGAACTTGAGCAGGTTCGCAACTTGGCAAACTTGTCACTCACCCTCAATGTCCCCGATATCCCCCAACAAAACACAAAGAACCCAACAACTTCTCAGAACACACAAAACCACCAGCCACAAAATCCTACCGCACCAAATCAATACGCAACTCCACCCCAAAATATCAATCCGCTGCCAACACCAACTCTAATGCAACATCATCATCAACCAATTCAGTACCCACCAACCACCACTTACCACACTCCCCAGAACACACTACAACATATTCTCGATCCCCAAAACTCCACCAACGACCATCATTACACCCAAGTCCCTTGCACCAATCAGAGAAACCTTATATATGTAGAAATTGTACCTCACTCATATACACCGGAATCTTCCGAGAAGGACCTGCTCATTAAAAACATGGCTGAAGAACTCAAGAAGTTAACAAGTCGAGTTCAAGGTGTCGAGGGCGACAGAGGAATAGAAGGTTTGAACTATGAAGATATATGCATACAACCGAATGTTGAACTACCAGATGGGTACAAACCTCCCAAGTTTGAAATGTTCGATGGCATAGGTGACCCCAGGGTTCATCTAAAGACCTATTATGACAAACTTGTTGGGGTCGGGAAAGATTAAAAGATCCGGATGAAGCTCTTTATGAGGAGTCTTACTAGGGATGCTTTGTCTTGGTATATCAGCCAAAATCCCAAGAAATGGTCCAATTGGGTAAGCATGGCATCAGATTTCATGGACCGGTTTAGGTTCAACACAGAAAATGCACCGGATGTTTTCTACATTCAAAATCTTAAGAAAAAACCTACTAAGATTTTTCGTGAATACGCTACTCGTTGGAGGTCGGAAGCGGCCAAAGTCAGGCACTCTTTGGTCGAACAACAGATGAATAAATTCTTTGTCAGGGCACATGATCCACAGTATTATGAGAGGTTGATGGTTATCAAAAATCACAAATTCTCTGACATCATCAAACTCATAGAAAGAATCGAAGAAGGAATCAAGAGAGGGCATATCGAAGAAGAGAGATGTTGGGGCAGTAATGGTGGCCCAAGGCCCAAAATCTCCACTTACTTATCAGATACCTCCACCCACATATCAAACACCTCCATCCACATATCAAACACCTCCACTCATATATCAAACACCTTCACCCATATACCAAGCACCACCACCCACATATCAACCCTCATCCCAGATATTCCCAACCAGCCACTATCCATCACACCTATAACTCCCAACCATCCCACTTCCAATCACCACCAGCTTGCCAAAATTATCCAAGACCAAGACCCAACTTCGACCGCAAGCCACTCAGACAATACACCGCCATTGCTGAGCCTATCGACCAACTATATGAAAGGTTGAAAACCGCAGGCTACGTCACTCCTGTTCTTGCTGTGGCATTTGAAAATCCATCTCAATGGGTCAATCCGAACAAAACTTGTGCGTACCATCTGGTATGAAAGGACACAACACTGTTGAGTGCCGAACATTGAAGGATAAGATCCAGACGCTAATTGACAACAAGGTCATACAAGCAAAGGAAGCCGCACCTAGTGTCCGCAACAATCCTCTCCCTGATCACAGAGGTGATGGTATACATGTGATAGAGACAAATGAAGAATGATACCCTGAGGGGTCAATCGAGCTTATTCGAGAAGGTGATGACTTTAAGGTTGCAGTCACACTTACTCCTATTGTGGTTCAGACTCAGGCATCAATCGAGGTTGAGGTAGCTGCATCGGTTCCATTCGAGGTGGAAGTGGCTCCGCCCATAGCCATCCCCGCTCCATTTGAAGTAGATGTGGTCACACCTTTCACTGTGACAGTATCAACCACACCCCTATTCAACTCAAAAGCAATACCCTAGGATTATGTTGCCGAGGCTCAGTGGAAAGGGAAGGCCAAGGTAGAGGAATCTGACGATGTACAAGGAATGACTAGAACTGGAAGAGTCTATACACCTGAACACCTGGGAGGTTCAAGTAACGAGGCCACTACTAGGCAGCCTATCATTGAGACCGGGCTAGATGACATGTGGAGGAAAGTACAGGCAAAGGAGTACTCTGTTGTTGACCATCTGAACAAAGTCCCTGCTCAGATATCTATCCTGTCACTATTGCAGAATTCAGAGACACACAAGAACGCCTTAATGAAAGTGTTGAGCAAGGCTTATGTACCCAATAACATCATCGACGGAGAAATGGCGAACATGGTTGGGCAAGTACTAGAAAGTCATAAGATCATCTTCAACAAAGATGAGCTACCACCCGAGGGACTGAATCACAATCGAGCATTGCATATTACAATGCAATTTGAAGACAAGTTCATTGCCAGTGTCTTGGTTGATGGAGGTTCGAGCCTAAATATCTATCCATTGGACACTCTGAAAAGGTTGGACAAAGGCTTCCATGAGATACGGGTAGGAAACATGAATGTGAAGGCTTTCGATGGGTCCTATAGGGCCACGATCGGGGAAATCAACATTTGCTTGCAGATGAGGCCAACTTGGTTCGACATTGAATTTCAAGTGCTTGATATACCATCCTCATATAATCTTCTGTTGGGCCGGCCATGGATCCATGCTGCTGGAGCCGTGCCCTCAACACTACATCAAGCCATGAAGTTTGAATGGAATTGCTAGGAGGTAATCATTCACAGAGATGGAAGTAACCCCATCTACACTAGTCAAACCATCCCGGCCATTGGACATGGAAGAAGGCTAGAAGGGGAAACATATCATCACATTGAATGGGTCAATGCCGTCGAGAAAGATAAGTGGTAGAGTAACAAAATAGAAAGCATACTAGCATGGTCAGGATATGAACCCAGCAAAGGGTTGGGAAAGAACCTCCAAGGTATCACCAAACCAATACAGCTGAAAAATCATGGTACCACTTTTGGGCTCGGATACCAGTATATATGGAAAGAGTACAATGATTGGTCGCCTCCATGGCGTGGACCGTATTACCCTCTTGAGCAGCCAGTGCCACATTTGGAACAGGCTTTTTACTAGGCTGACACAATATGGGGGACCGCAAAAGAAGAATCACTAGCTTGGTTGAAGAATTTGTTCTTGGGGGATGAGGACATGGACTGCGGTGCCATAATCGAGGAGGAGGAGGAAGAAGGCCTCACTATTCAGACGGTGGAGAAGGGAGTTATTCTCAGAAACTGGACCGCCATACCATCCCGAGCCCGCCGAGTCCCTGGGTAGCTTGGCAAAATTTACTTCTATAAGTAGGCATTTAAGATTTCCCATAATTTTGTTTTAAGTTTTACCTATTTCAAAATAAATGCTCGATTCATTGAGCCGTACTTTGTATGGACAATTTTTCAAGCTTTAATCAAATGCATTTGCTCTTTATTATTCACTACTATCTTTACATTTTTCCTTTCTACAACATTATTATTACTTTTCCTGATGAACCAGTGACTGTGACATGTAATGAGGCAACACAACATGAGAATAGTGATTCAGAGGAAAAAGATGAGATACTCGAGGAAATTGTCAGGGAGGTTGAAAATTTTGAGAATAAACCTAAGTCCAATCGGGACGAGACCGAAGCAGTAAATTTGGGAGACGCCGAAACCGTCAAGGAGACCCGCATCAGCATTCACTTGTCACTAACAGAGAAGGAAGAGTACATTCATTTCCTAAAAAAGTATGAGGACATTTTCGTATGGTCATATGATGACATGACCGGTCTGAGTACATCCATAGTGGCTCAAAAGTTGCCCACTAATCCCAAAGTTGCCCACTAATCCCATGTGTCCGCCAATAAAACACAAACTCATAAAGTTCAAACCATACATGAGCATGAAAATCACGAAGGAAGTTACCAAGCAGATCAAAACCAATGTTCTTAGGGTGGTTGAATAACCAACCTGGTTAGCTAACATTGTGCTAGTTCCGAAGAAGGACGAGAAGGTCAGAGTATGTGTTGACTATCGGGATTTGAACAGAGCAAGCCCCAATGACAACTTCTCGCTATCGAATATACACATCCTAATCGATAACTGCGCCAAGCATGAACTCCAATCCTTTGTAGATTGCTTCGCGGGTTATCACCAGATTTGGATGGATGAAGAAGATGCAAAGAAGACAACTTTCATCACACCATGGGGTGTATACTGTTACAAGATAATGCCATCCGGTCTGAAGAATGTGGGGGCTACTTACATGAGAGCTATAACAACCATCTTCCATGATATGATACACAAAGAAATAGAGGTGTATGTGGACGATGTCATTATCAAATCCAAGAGGGCCGCAGATCACATAGCAGACCTGAGAAAGTTCTTTGACAGGCTCAGGAGGTACAATTTGAAATTTAACCCCGCAAAGTGTGCATTCGGGGTTCCCGCAGGAAAGTTACTGGGATTCATCGTTAATGTGATGACCCAAAGGGGTCATCACCGGTTTCTAATTGAATCTCGTGTCTCCGAGGCCTTGAAAATCTCATTTAGGGTTGCCTTGATTTGCGTGCACAGTCCGGGCACGTAGCCAGAAAGCTTATACATGAAATTCTGTGAAAAATGCTAAGTTTTGATATTAAAATGTATAAATTTGAGTTCGGTCAACTTTTTGGGTAAACAGACCCGGACCCGTGATTTGACAGTCTCAAAAGGTCCGTAGGAAAATATGGGACTTGGGCGTATGCCCGGAATCAGATTCCGAGGTCCCAAACCTGAGAAATGAATTTTTGAGTGAAATTGTTCTCTTGAAATAATTAAGGAAATTGGAAATGAAAATTGGTTAGAAGACTATGGTATCGGGCCCGTATTTTTGGTTCCGGCGCCCGGTACAAGTCTTATATATGTTTTGAATCACTCCTGTAAAGTTTGATTAAAAAAAACGGACGTCGTTTGACGTGATCCGGACGCAAATTGGAAAATTGATGTATAAAGGGAAATCTGAGAAATTTCATTGATCTTGAGGCTTAATTCGATGTTCATGATGTTATATTGATGATTTGATCACACAATATGTTCGTAGGGTGTTTTTAAGGTAGTGTCCATACTTGGGTTAGAGCTTCGAGGGCTCGGGTAAGTCCCGAGTAGGTTCCGGGATGCTATAGGTTTAAAAGATCAGATGTTGCAGGTTCAGGAAAATATTGCAGGCCTCTGAACCCTTTAGCGCAGCTCGCGAGGAATCGAGTGCGGCCGATGTCGGCTTAGCACGGTCCGTGGTGGGGGCTTCAGAGGGGTATAAATTCACATGAATTTCAGTTATTTTTACACTTTTCAAAACCCCAAAACATAAGAGGCGATTTTCTAAACAACTTTTCTTCTCCAAAACGATTGGTAAGTGATTTCTAACTCATTTTCTTCACTCCTTAACATCTTTTAACATGATTTCAACTTAAAATCAAAGATTTTCATGGAGGGAAATGGGTGTTTTGGGTAGAACCTAGGTTTTGGGAAACTCATTTTCATGCATTGGGGTTTATTCATTTAGCACTTATTGATGTAATTAAGTAACTTGTGACTAGACTCGAGCGGATTGGTGGCGGAATCAAGGGGTAAAGCTATAATTGAGGCTTGAGTGGTGTTCAAAGCTTCGAGGTAAGTGTTTGGTCTAACCTTAGCTTGAGTGATTAGGAGTTGAGTCTTATTTGCTACGTCCTAATTATCGAGTACGACGTATAGGCATGGTGACAAGTATCTATACGTTGGTGTCTAGCATGACCGTGAGTCTTTATATTGCGGATATTCTGATTTTGTTGTATCTTCCATGCCGTAATGATGATTTCTATATATTGTAACAAGCATGTGAAAGAAATTATGATCCTTAAACTTCGAGGAGCATTGGCTCAAGTTATAATACGAATTGTGAAAATATACGAGATAATTGAATCCTTTGGAGCATTGGCTCAAGTGGTAAAGTGAGTTATAAAGTAAGAAGTGAAAGAAAGAGAAAGAAAAAAAAAGTTATTGAAATGTTCCCTTGTCGGGATGTTTGTGGCATTGTTGGTTATCTCCCTTGCCGGGATTCTGAGATTTATTGATAGTGTTCCCTTGCCGGGATTTAGCTATTTAATTGTATTCCCTTGTCGGGATTTAACTGTTAAATTGTATTCCCTTGCCGGGATTCCTACTATTATTTGTCGACTCCCTTGCCCCATTGTTGGTGGCTGTTGTTTGGGTGAGGAAGAGTGTTAAAGCACGAAGGGTGATGACGTGCATTGTTTGCTATTGTGAGGAAAGAGTGTTAAAGCACGAAGGGTGATGTCGTGCATTGTTTGCTATTGTAAGGAAAAAGTGTAAAGCATGAAGGGTGATGTCATGACGTACGATGTACCATTCCGTACCGATATTCATTGAGGAAAGAGAGTAAAAGCACGAAGGGTGATGTCGTGCACATTTTTATTATATGATTGCATTGGTGAGGACGAGAGTAAAATCACGAAGGGTGATGTCGTGTATTTGTTGGTTTCTGATTCCTTATTGAAATCTAAGTCATATTGTTTCTTTCATTACTTGTTGTTATTTGATTTGCTTCGAGTTTATAGATTCCCTTACCCTATTTGCCTTGTGATTGTTGTTTGGATGAGGAAGAGCGTAAAGCACGAAGGGTAATGCCGTGTATTGTTTTTGGTGAGGACGAGAGTAAAAGCACGAAGGGTGATGCCGTGCAAATTGTTGACTTGTGATTCTTGTTGATATTCTAGCTTTGTTGCTTCTTTCTTTTATTGAGGATTTCTATTTGAAACTGTTATCTCCCCACAACATGTTTCCCCTTCCTACATTTATTGGTTATTTCTGTATCTCTTTTCCGCTGTATATATATATATATATATATATATATATATATATATATATTCTACAGGTTTATTTGGAGTCTGGTCCTAGCCTCGTCACTACTTCGCCGAGGTTAGACTTGACACTTACCAGCACATGGGGTCGGTTGTGCTGATACTACACTTTGTGCTCTTTTGCACAGATCCAGGTCTTGGACCGCAGCAGTAGCACGGGAGCCACCTTTTAGTCCAGTGAGACACCGAGGTAGCCTTGCAGGCGTCCGCAGGCCCGACGTCTCCTCTATCTTTTATTCCAGTCTGTTATCTCCTGTATTTCGATACAAACAACTTATATTTTTCTTTCAAACAGTTGTATTTAGTACTCTTAGAAGTTTGTGAGTAATGTGACACCAGTTCTTGGGTAGGGATATATGTTGATTCTCGCATTATTGTTTTGTTTTCTTTAATTTAAGTCTTCCGCATAATTATTTAATTCTGTTGTTTTCATGTTATCACTGATAATTGTTAAAAGAAGTAATGGTTAATGAAGTAAGCAGTTAAGGATTGGCTTGCCTAGCTCACATTAGTAGGCGCCATCACGACTCCCGAGGGTGGGAAATCCAGGTCGTGATAAGTTGGTATCAGAGCTCTAGGTTACATAGGTCTCACAACTCACAGACAAGCTCAGTAGAGTCTGAGGGATCGGTACGGAGATGTCTGTATTTATCCCCCAGAGGCTACAGGGTTAGGAAAATCTCACATTTGTTCTTTCTTGTCGTGCGGATTTGTTCCTCAAATGCTAATTGAACTTCTACTCTGTTCTTCGCAGATGGCGAGAACACGCGCTTCCTCATCTACCGCTTAGCAGCCCGAGCCCCCTGCAGTAGCTCCCACTAGGAGCAGAGGGTAAGGCTGTGCTAGAGGCCGAGGTAGGGGCAGATCTTAGCCCCGAGCAGCAGCACAAATGGAGGAGCCTCATTTTGATTTTGAGGAGGAGGTTCCGGCCCCAGCAGTTCCAGTGGGCCTAGCTCTGGTCCCAGAGGGGTTCATTGCCACCCCAGTTCTTCAGGACGCTCTAGTCCGATTGGTGGGCCTCATGGAGAGTGTCACCCGAGCGGGTTTGCTTCCAGTAGCACCAGCCACTTCTCAGGCTGGAGGAGGGGCTCAGACTCCTGCTACGCGCACTCCAGAGCAGGTAGCTCCCTAGGTTCAGGTTCCAGCGGTTCAACCAGCTGTGGCAGTTCAGTCGGGTGTAGTGGCTCAGACCGGCGATGGAGCGGCTATGTCCGCCGATGCTTTGTGCAGGCTGGATAGGTTCACCAAGCTCTTCACTTCTATATTCAGTGGTGCATCTACTGAGGATCCCCATGATTTTCTGGATAGTTGTCACAAGGTTCTTCGGAACATGGGGATCGTTGAGCCCAATGGAGTCGATTTTTCTACCTTTCGACTGTTTGGATCCGCCAAGACTTAGTGGAGGGATTATTGCTTAGCTAGACTAGCCGGTTCGCCATCTTTGACTTGGAAGTAGTTCACAGCGTTGTTTTTGGAGAAGTTTCTCCCCGTGACTCAGAGAGAGGCCTTTCGGAGGCAGTTTGAGTGCCTCCAGTAGGGTTCCATGACGGTCACCCAATATGAGACCAGGTTCATTAATCTAACTCGCCATGCTCTTGTCATACTTCCCACCGAGAGAGAGAGAGGGTGAGGAGGTTTATTGATGGTCTTATTTAGCTGATTCATCTTCAGATGGCCAAGGAGGCCGGGAGTAAGATCACATTTTAGAAGGCGGCCAATGTGGCCCACCGAGTTGAGATAGTTCTGTCACAACGAGGTGGTCATGGGTCGGATAAGAGGCCCTGTCATTCGGGCGGATTCAGTGGTACCTCGTCTGGAGGTAGAGATTCATATGGTAGAGGCCATCCTCCTAGGCCCTTTCAGTCAGCTCTCCAGGTCTCACATGGAACTTCAGGTGGTCGTGGTTCTCAGACGTATTATTCTGATCAGCAGCCTTACAGTGTGCCACTAGCTCCCATCAGTGCACCGCCGCTGCAGAGTTTCCGAGGTGGTCATTCAGGTCGATAGTGCCAGCAGTTTCAGCAGCCAAGGGCTTGTTACACTTGTGGTGATCTGGGTCACATTGCTAGGTTTTGCCCTAGAGCACCGGGTAGCTCTCAACATCAAGGTTCTCGTGCGATGATACAGGCACTTGGTGTTCCACAGCCTGCCCAGCCAGTTAGAGGTGGGGTAGAGGTGCTAGATATGGAGGTAGAGGTCCTAGAGGTGGAGCTCAAACCGCCAGAGGTAGAGGCCAGCCAGTAGCAGGCCATCCTAGAGAGGTAGTTCAGGGTGGTGGGGCCCAACCCCGATGCTACGCCTTTCCAGCTAGGCCCGAGGCTGAGGCTTCAGATGCAGTTATTACAGGTACTATTCTGGTTTGTGATAGAGATGCTTCAGTGTTATTTGATCCGGGGTCTACGTATTCGTATGTGTCATCTTATTTTTCACCATACCTGGTCATGCCTAGCGATTCATTGAGTATTCATGTATATGTGTCTACACCGGTGGGTGATTCTATCGTGGTCGATCGAGTTCATCGTTCTTGTATTGTGGTGATTGGAGGTCTTGAGACTCGTGTTGATTTGTTGTTTTTAGATATGGTCGATTTTGATGTTATATTGGGGATGGACTGGTTGTCCCCGTACCACGCTATCTTGGATTGCCATGCCAAGACTCTGACCCTAGCATTGCCGGATTTGCCCCGTTTAGAGTGGAGAGGGACTCCTGGTCATTCTACCCGCAGTGTCATTTCGTACGTGAAGGCTCGGCGTATGGTCGAGAAGGGGTATTTGGTTTATTTAGCTTATGTTCGTGATTCCAGTGTTGAGGTCCCCTCTATTGATTCTGTGCCCGTGGTTTGCGAGTTTCCTGAGGTTTTCCCTTTAGACCTGCCGGGTATGCCACCCGATCGAGATATTGATTTTTGCATTGATTTGGCTCCGGGCACCCAGCCCATTTCTATTCTGCCATACCGTATGGCCCCGCCTGAGTTGAAAGAATTGAAGGAGCAGTTATAGGACTTGCTTGAGAAGAGTTTCATTAGACCCAGCGTTTCGCCTTGGGGTGCGCTGGTGTTGTTTGTTAAGAAAAAGGATAGTTCGATGAGGATGTGCATTGATTACCGGTAGTTGAACAAGGTCACAATCAAGAATAAGTATCCACTACCTAGGATTGATGATTTGTTCGATCAGCTTTTATGGATTTGATGAACCGAGTGTTCAGGCCTTATTTGGATTCGTTCGTGATCATCTTCATTGATGATATTTTGATATATTCCCGCAGTCGGGAGGAGCACGAGCAGCTTAGAGTGGTTCTTCAGACTCTGAAGGATAGTCAATTATATGCTAAGTTTTCGAAGTGTGAGTTCTGGTTGAGTTCGGTTGCATTTCCAGGTCATACTGTGTCCGCAGAGGGTATTCCGGTTGATCCGAAGAAGATTGAGGCAGTCAAGAACTGGCCTAGACCAGCCTCAGCTACAGAGACTCGGAGTTTCTTGGGATTGGCAGGCTATTATCGTCGGTTCGTGGAGGGGTTTTCATCTATTGCAGCCCCGATGACCAGGTTGACTTAGAAGGGTGCCCAATTCAGATGGTCAGACGAGTGTGAGGCTTAAGACAGCTCTGACGACACTGGTGTTAGTTCTGCCCACAGGTTTAGGGCCTTATACCGTTTATTGTGATGTATCTTGCATTGGGCTTGGTGCAGTGTTGATGCAGGAGGGCAAGGTCATTGCCTATGCTTCGAGGCAGTTGAAGATTCATGAGAAGAACTATCCAGTGCATGATTTAGAGTTGGCAGCCATTTTTCACACATTGAAGATTTGGAGGCATTATCTGTATGGCGTGGCATGTGAGGTGTTCACTGATCACAAGAGTCTTCAGTATTTGTTCAAGCAAAAGGAATTGAATTTGAGGCAGAGGAGGTGGTTGGATTCGTTGAAGGATTATGATATCACTATCTTATATCACCCGGGAAAGGCCAACGTGGTGGCCGATACTTTGAGTAGAAAGTCAGCCAGTATGGGCAGTCTTGCTTATATTCCAGTCGGTGAGAGGCCGCTTGCTTTGGATTTTCAAGCTTTGGCCAATCGATTTGTGAGATTGGATATTTCTGAGCCTAGTCGAGTATTAGCTTGCACGGTCACTCGTTCTTCGTTATTGGAGCGTATCCGTGATCGGCAGTTTGATGATCCCCATTTGTGTGTCCTTAGAGACACGGTGCAGCGTGGAGGTGCCAAGCAGGTTACCTTAGGTGAATATGGAGTTCTGAGATTACAGGGTCGAGTTTGTGTTCCTAATGTGGATGGGCTTCGAGAGTTGATTTTAGAGGAGGCCCATAGTTCCCGGTACTCTATCCATCCGGGTGCCGCGAAGATGTATCAGGATTTGCGACAACATTATTGGTGGCGTAGAATGAAGAAATATATTGTGGCATATGTGGCACGGTGTTTGAATTGTCAGCAGGTTAAGTATGAGCATCAGAGGCCTGGTGGTTTATTTTAGAGGATTGAGATTCTTGACCGAGTGGGAGAGGTGGCTTATAGAATCGCATTGCCGCATAGCTTATCAGACGTGCATCCAGTTTTTCATGTGTCTATGCTCCGAAAATATCACGGCGATCCATCCCACGTGTTAGATTTTAATATTGTCCAGTTGGACAAGGACTTGTCCTATGAGGAGGAACCGATAGCTATTCTAGACCGGTAGGTTCGTCAGTTGAGATCCAAGAATTTCCCCTCTGTTCATGTTCAGTGGAAAGGTCAGCCCCCTGAGACTTCGACCTGGGAGTCCGAGTCTGACATGTGGAGCCGCTATCCTCATCTATTTCCCGACTCAGGTACTTCCTTCTTTTGTCCATTTGTGGACGAACGATTATTTTAGAGGTGGAGAATGTGACGACCCAAAGGGGTCATCACCTGTTGCTAATTGAATCCTGTATCTCCGAGGCCTTGAAAACTTCATTTAGGGTTGCCTCAATTTGCGTGCGCAGTCCGGGCGCGTAGCCGGAAAGCTTATACATGAAATTCTGTGAAAAATGATAAGTTTTGATATTAAAATTTATAAATTTGACTTCGGTCAATATTTTGGGTAAATGGACCCGGACCCGTGATTTGACAGTCTCGAAAAGTCCGTAGGAAAATATGGGACTTGGGCATATGACCGGAATCAGATTCCGAGGTCCCAAGCCCGAGAAATGAATTTTTGAGTGAAATTATTTTCTTGAAATAATTAAGGAAATTGGAAATGAAATTTGGTTAGAAGACTATGGTATCAGGCCCGTATTTTTGGTTCCGGCGCCCGGTACAAGTCTAATATATGTTTTGAATCACTCCTGTAAAGTTTGATTAAAAAAAACGGACGTCGTTTGACGTGATCCGGACGCAAATTGGTAAATTGATGTTTAAAGGGAAATCTGAGAAATTTCATTGATCTTGAGGCTTAATTCGATGTTCATGATGTTATATTGATGATTTGATCACACAATATGTTTGTAGGGTGTTTTTGAGGTAGTGTGCATACTTGGGTTAGAGCTTCGAGGGCTCGGGTGAGTCTCAAGTAGGTTCCGGGATGCTGTAGGTTTAAAAGATCAGATGTTGCAGGTTCAGGAAAATATTGCAGGCCTCTAAACCCTTTAGCGCGGCTCGCGAGGAATCGCGTGCGGCCGCGGTCCGCGGTGGGTGAAGTGCGGCCGCGGTCGGCTTAGCGCGGTCCGCGGTGGGGGCTTCAGAGTGGTATAAATTCACGTGAATTTCAGTTATTTTTACACTTTTCAAAACCCCAAAACATAAGAGGCGATTTTCTAAACAACTTTTCTTCTCCAAAATGATTGGTAAGTGATTTCTAACTCATTTTCTTCACTCCTTAACATCTTTTAACATGATTTCAGCTTAAAATCAAAGATTTTCATGGGGAAAATGGGTGTTTTGGGTAGAACCTAGGTTTTTAAAAAAAATGGGGATTTGGACCTCAATTTGGGGTCCGATTTCAAAATAAATTATACATTTGGATTCATGGGGGAATGGGTAAACGGGTTTTAGTCCGAACCTTGGGTTTCTACCACTTGGGCCCCGGGGTGATTTTGAATTTTTGAGTAAAACTTTGGGAAACTCATTTTCATGCATTGGGGTTTATTCATTTAGCACTTATTGATGTAATTAAGTAACTTGTGACTAGACTCGAGCGGATTGGTGGCGGAATCAAGGGGTAAAGCTATAATTGAGGCTTGAGTGGTGTTCAAAGCTTCGAGGTAAGTGTTTGGTCTAACCTTAGCTTGAGTGATTAGGAGTTGAGTCTTATTTGCTACGTCCTAATTATCGAGTATGACGTATAGGCATGGTGACGAGTATCTATACGTTGGTGTCTAGCATGACCGTGAGTCTTTATATTGTGGATATTCTGATTTCGTTGCATCTTCCATGCCGTAATGATGATTTCTATATATTTTAACAAGCATGTGAAAGAAATTATGATCCTTAAACTTCGAGGAGCATTGGCTCGAGTTATAATACGAATTGTGAAAATATACGAGATAATTGAATCCTTTGGAGCATTTGCTCAAGTGGTAAAGTGAGTTATAAAGTAAGAAGTGAAAGAAAGAGAAAGAAAAAAAAAGTTATTGAAATGTTCCCTTGCCAGCATGTTTGTGGCTTTGTTGGTTATCTCCCTTGCCGGGATTCTGAGATTTATTGATAGTGTTCTCTTGCCGAGATTTAGCTGTTTAATTGTATTCCCTTGACGGGATTTAACTGTTAAATTGTATTCCCTTGCCGGGATTCCTACTATTATTTGTCTACTCCTTTGCCCCATTGTTTGTGACTGTTGTTTGGATGAGCAAGAGTGTTAAAGCACGAAGAGTGATGCCGTGCATTATTTGCTATTGTGAGGAAAGAGTGTTAAAGCACGAAGGGTGATGTCGTGCATTGTTTGCTATTGTGAGGAAAGAGTGTAAAGAATGAAGGGTGATGCCGTGCACATTTTTATTATATGATTGCATTGGTGAGGATGAGAGTAAAAGCACGAAGGGTGATGTCGTGTATTTGTTGGTTTCTGATTCCTTATTGAAATCCGAGTCATATTGTTTCTTTCATTTCTTGTTGTTATTGGATTTACTTCGAGTTTATAGATTCCCTTGCCATATTTGCCTTGTGATTGTTGTTTGAATGAGGAAGAGCATAAAGAACGAAGGGTGATGCTGTGTATTGTTTGTGAACACCTAATTTTGACCGTATTTGAATTTTTTCCCACTTATCTCTCCAATACCTCACTTCTCACCCATCTTTCCCACTTTCCCTTGTCCCCTACGCTGGTCCCCCCCCCCCCCCCCTCTTTTATTTCCTCACATCCATCCCCTTTGTTCCCCATTTCTTGTCCCCCACTTTATTCTCCACTCACAATTCCACATTCCCACTCCATTCCACTCATAATTCCACTAAGCCAATTCCCATTTTCCTCCACTCAAAACCCACGTTCTCCACTCCAAAGGGGAGGAACAAAATTACCAATTGTCTTCTCTATAAAGAGACAACAAAGACTTAGTGAAAGGGAGGGGGAAAAAAGAAAAACAATAATTCAAGTAAGAAGAAACGAGAGGAGAAGTTCAAAATACAGAGACGAAAAAAAGGGATGGCTTCTTCTTAACGGAGACAGAGGGTATACACTCGATATACGGTACTTATACATTCTATATACACTAGAGATACTCTCGATATACACTGGATATACAGAGGCAGCCAACGAAAAGAGGGTCTTCTTCCTCCTAAAAATTCTACATCTAGAGCTTAACATCCACCATGAAAGAGCCATGAGAGCTCATATTTTCCACCTAAAAAACACCCCATTAAACACCCCAAAGTCCTAGCCAAAACCCAACTAAAATACAATGAAATTCCAGCATGTAATCATAGTCGAAAAACCCATGTGAAACGTCACTGCTTCCACCGCATACCCGCCAGATCTCTCATCAGCTTCGTCCACACTATCGTCGTGTCCCATCTCTCGTCCATTGCTGCTTCAACCTGAAGCTAGCTCCTAAACCACCTTTTAACACCACGAAACAGCCCCAAGGTCTTTGAAAATCCAAGCCGTCGTTGAGGTGGTCGTCGTATGAGGTTCCGTCGATGAGATCGACAATGTTTGGTTATAGTTCTAATGATTTGTTGTATAGGTTGGAGGAGGATTGTTATCATCATATCAAATAAGTACTTTTCTTTGCAATATTAGAGGTTCTCTTCCTTGTGTTTATTTTATCTCATATTCATTTTACTTGTTTGGTGAAAGATCTTGATTATAATTTGCTTCTCTGTATTGGTTTTGTTCATGTAATTCGCATGGTATGGGTGTTTCATCTTTTATTTTGTGTGTATGGTAGCTTTTAGGAGTGGACGAAATACTCCTAGCTAGGTTGAACAAACATAAAAGGGACTATCTCATGACTGCCATTCATTTTCATACAGTTTTAGCACTAGTCAATAATTTTTACACTATAAGACTTCCTCGTTGAATGGATTTAACTATTTGTGTTAAGTTAGAAAATGAGTTCTTCTTTTTGGTTGAGTAATAGTAAGTACTACTGTTAGTGAATTATCTTTTTTCTAGTTTTAATCCTTTGTCCATTGTGGTAAATAAATCATCTTTGAAGGAAGTGTATAATTCATTTTACAAGGGGCAATTTTCACAGAGCTGTAGTACAAAGTTGGCTCGAGAATAAAAAGTATATTTTGCAGCCTTGTTTTGTGATTTAATCACTCTTTAATTTACTGTTGTTCTTGATATGTGTATATAAGTAATATAGAGTAAATAATGTTTTTAGTTTGCTTTAGGCACGTTAATTATATAATTATCATGGCTACTTAATTATATAATTATCATGGCTACTAAAATTCGGGAGTACATTTCATGTGGCCCGGTTTTAATTTCCAACAATGTTATATAAAATGTGTCATGAACCACGGGTGCATTTTATGTAGCGTGGTTTACGATGTGTTTTAAATAACTTTGAATTTTTTTCGGAAATATTAAAAGCGACTAAAATATTAGTAGTATTTTTTGCTTTTTGCTTTTTTTTTTGCTTTTTGCTTTTTGCTTTTTGCTTTTTTTGCTTTTTGCTTTTTGCTTTTAGTACCAATTATGGGTCTGTGTGATCCATTTTCACGTTAGGACCATTTTAAAAGATCACTAAATGAAAAGAAGTGTTAGAATAAGATTTTAATTTAATCCCAACAATTCATCTCATATATTTTGTTTTAGTAGCCTCCTTGTTCATTAATTTCACATTGAGACTTTGGTACAAATGCATCTGCACTATGTTGATCCGTACTTGTTCATTATATTGTAGTAATTCATATGTGGGGATGTATATTTGTATGATCTCAAGAAAAAGAAAAGGAATATAGTCATACTTAATTACTTACCTAATTGATATCACTACTACTGCTGCTTGTAATTCAAAATAAGAAAAAAAAGATTAACGCAATAGATGGTTGATTAGTCATGAATATCGTTGGTTGATTTGTCCATGTGGTTATCTACTTTAGGAATAATAATAATTCAAGAACATCGTAGTTTGCTTTAGGCTCGATTTAGACTACTATTGTGATTATGTATACGTTCCCGTAACATAATTGCGATTTTAATTCCAAAAAGTAACTCGAGGGATGCGTTCGCGCAACTTCAACCAAAACTTTCTTAATATAAATAAACCAAGCGTTATTAATTGTGGACACGTTTGCGTGACATAATTTTTTGACGCGCCAAAAGAAAAGAGTATACGTACGCGTAACTCAATTCTTTAATTACAAACAAATCAAGTGATTAAAAACGGTAAAAGGTAAATGCACATAGGTTTTAAAATAAGTAATTAGGCAATTTTAGCCAAGTATAAATCACTAAGCGACCGTGCTAGAACCACGGAACTCGGGAATGCCTAACACCTTCTCTCGGGTTAACAGAATTCCTTACCCGGATTTCTGTGTTCGTAGACATTAAATAAGAGTCAACTTCCTCGATTCGGGATTTTAGTCGGTGACTTGGGACACCATAAATTATCCCAGGTGGCGACTCTGAAATAATTAAATAATCTCATTTCGAATAATGTCACTTTAATTGGAAAAACTCCCTTATATACCTTCGGGTGTAGGAAAAAGAAGGTGTGACAGCTCTGGCGACTCTGCTGGGGAATGAACCCAGAATCCCTGGTTCAGGGTTCAAGAATTTGAGCTTAGAATAATTGTTATATTTGGCTTTATTTTTTTTATCTAGTTTTGTTCACATGTTTGTGCTTAATGTGCGAAATTTTGCTTTTTACCGCTTTGATATTATTTGAACTGTATATATAAACTGTTACGAAACCCCTCTTCTTTCTGAGTCTTCTGAATTTATGGTGCACATGTGCGCGTGACCCACCTTTCTGTTAGAAGTCATACCAAATAGAACGAAGTTGGGTCAAGTAACTAGGTCGGGTAGACTTTTGTGCTCCCGGTACGTTGCCCCCACTTCGGCTCGAGCTGTCTGGTTGGGTAAGCCAAGTCTAGAACAGTAAACCCAGGTTTTAAACCTAGTATAACAAAGCCTCATCCGGATCCGTAGTAGGAACGCTTGTTTGCATCACGTGCATTTGACTTTGGGGACTCAAAACATGGGTTGGGTCCTTCTAGGACAGGTGCACCCAAAATAACAGACCATCTTGATGCATCCTATGTGCTACATGTTGCATTTATTCAAGGGTAAAAGAGTCATTTGGCGGACCAATGATAGTTGAGGGCAAATGAAAAATGAAAAAAAAGAAAGAAAAGAGAGAGTGAAGTGTGGGGATAAAGCGAGTTGGGCCCAATTTTGTTGTTAAAAAAAACAACTTGAAATTTCAGGAAAAAAAAAAGATTTTGCACTTTTTCATCATTTTTCCGAAAATCAGAAAATCAAAAAAAAAAAAGAGAAAAAGAAAATCCAAAAAGATTTTGCATGTTTCATCATTTTTCAAGAAAAAACAAAAAATAAATATGTTATCTCTAAATTAGTTGTTTTTTTAATTATCGCCCGTATCCAATCTGCCCGAACTACGCGAACCTGATTCTCGTCTCTCGGGGCTGGATACGTAGGCAACCCACATAGGGTCCGGTCTTCTTAGTAAATCTTAGGTTCTTGGCTTTGCGGGGTCTTAGCCAAATTTTGCACTTCTAGCCACCTTTTGGCCAAATAAGTCATTTTGCAAAAATAGCCTCAATCATGTCTTGCACGTGTCCAGTAGGGAGTGTTATTCTCTCACATAGTGTTGGTTTAAAGTTTTCTCATATAGGTGTGAATTTATTTACCGGAGTTTGAGCATGACAGACACCCCGTGACCATCCAGTCAGGATCGCTCAATCAGGAGTTGCTTAAGGAGATTTGTTTTATTTTTTATGTTTTGAGTCCGTTCTTCATTTTATGTCTGTCTTTTACTTTCTAGTTTTGTACAATAATGTCAAGTCTTTTGTTATTGTATTTTCTTCTTTATATTTGAAAAAAATGTGTTGTAACTCAAAAAATCAAAAAAAAAAGAGATATTGCATTTTATATTTCCGTTATATGTTTTCTTTAGATTACTAATTCTAGAAATGGAAAAAAGAAAAAATTTTGAGGTTGTTTTTCCTTTAGGCAATTAATATCTAGGACTTAAAATGAATTGTTTTTATGTTTCCTTTAAGTATATTAGGACCAAAATTCGAAAAAAAAGAGAATTTTCTTTTAGTACTTCTTTAAAAGCTTTATTTAAGGTGTTAATTCAAAATCCAAAAAGATATTATTTTGAGAAGTTTCTTTGGGAAATTAGTGAAAAATGAAAAAAAATTCTTTTTATTTTCTTTAGGATATTGTACATAGAAGAGAAAAAAAGACAACATACTTTACCTTTGATTTATTTTCGGAGTTTCTCTTTTAGGCAATCAAAATTGAAATCAAAAATATTTTTTTTTGCTTGTTTCGAAATCTTGCGTCAAGATATCAAATGAAAATTCAAAATATTTTTCTGTGGTTTATTTTTTAGATTTTCTTCAAAAAAAAAAATCAAAAAAAAATATTTTTCTCTTCTACGATTTTCCCTTAATAATTCCCATAGAGTATTTGTTTTCAAAAGAGAGAAAAAATATGTGTTCGTTAAGCTTGAGTTTGGAATAGGTTATAGAACATTCAGTTTAGAAAATTCAAATTCTTTTAGTTCTTTTTCTCATCAGAGTAGTCATTAAGGTAAAAAAAAATATGTCGGTTTGTTTACTTTATTCTCGATCTTCCAGAACTAAGCAAAGATCTGATTCATGTGGGGTCATGATATGTAGGAAACCTACATAGGGTTCGATCGAATCACTTTTTTTTACTGTTAAAAGAAAGGAAAAAGGGATACGGAAAAAGAGAGAAAAAAGGTGAAGTCATGGGATGTGAGAAATAAGAAGGAAGAAAAAGAGCGATAATCAGAAAGAAAAAGGGGAAGGAAAATGAGTGATCTAAGAAGTATTAGAAAAACAAAGAAAAGAGAGGCTGAAATGAACGAATTGGGATGATGCCAACCGACCTTTGTACCCTCGAAGTCATTTTAGAACCGATAACTGTGGCTAGGTGCATTGCACATGAAGTGAGATTATCTTATGTTAAATTCCATAACGCTAACGTGATGGTTTCCTTTTGTTATATTCATAACAGAAGAGTGGTTAGTTTGTGGTTTTTAAAGTGGTAACTCTTCTCCACAACACAAAGTCAAAAGGCAATGGCAGACAACAACATAACTGAGTTGGTTGATACCGGTGCCCGAAAACAGTTGGTTGAACAGGATAAGGGGTTGGTTGAAGAGGTGAGGATGTTAAGACAACACATGACGAACATGTATCAGGCCTGGATAACTGGGAGGGCACCACCCCCGCCACTAACTAGCTTCCTAAATGCTACCCTTACCCAAACACCGGTCACAGTGCCAGATGATCCCCCATACTCTCCAGATTCACCCTCTTACCATGGCCTTCCCAACCACCCTAGTAGCTCTGTCACTCATCTTCCAATTACCTTTCCTAAAAATTGCCCTCCTGTCTTTTCCACCATCCCCAACAATGAACACCCACTCAAAGCTCACGATGCCCGATAGTACCCCTCAGAGGTTGCCCACAAAGTTCCCAACTCATACAAATAGAGCCCTCGGGATAAGTTGCATGTTGAAAATGAAAGGTTCACAGGAAGAGAAAGGAAAGAGGGGATACCCAGGAGGCTGAAAGGCATAGAACAATCCTCGAAAAACAAACAAGGAAGGGAAGATCAGGGCAGTATGTCCTACAAAGAACTGTTTGTGTCCCCTGATGTTCGCCTGCCTGCGAGGTTTAAAGTGCCAAAGTTTAACTTGTATGATGGGTGTGAAGATCCAGTAGCCCATTTGAGGGATTATTGCAGTAAAATGAGAAGTGTTGACGAGAAAGATGATTTGTTGATGGCGTACTTCAGTAAGAGCCTGACTGGGGCAGCTTTGGAATGGCATAATCGTCAAGATGTTGGTAATTGGCCTACATTGAGTGACATGGCTCAAGATTTTGTTCGATACTTTCAATACAGATCGGGCGTTACCCCAGACCGCTCCTCCCTATCCAGAATGGAAAAGAAGCCGGAGGAAAGCTTTAGAGAATTTGGACTCAGATGGAGGGAGCAGGCTGCTTGAGTCAATACCCCGATTGGTGAAGAAGAAATGGTTGAGCTTTTCCTACAAGCCCAGGGGCCCACCTACTTCAGTCATTTGATCCCGGTCTTGGGAAAGCCTTTCAAAGATGTGTTAAAAATGAGGGAGCTAGTAGAAGAGGGAATCAAGTCAGGCAAAATCATGAGTTGTTCGAAAGACATTCAAAACATCCCAGTAAGCTTGGGTGGAAGAAAGAGAAACAGAAAAGATGATCCGATGGGCTTTCCCGATCAACACTTCCAGCCTCGACATCGTCCCCGGGGATATCCTGACACACCAAATGATCCTCCCCAATGCCACTTCTCTCCATAGAACTCCCAAAATCGTACATCGCTCTCTCAGTACCTAGCTCCACGAAATTCCTATCCACCCACACGAGCCTACCGAAAACCCCCTGGATCGGGTTTCTTGCCCAATCAAGCATTTAAGATTGAGAGGTTGCTGAAAATAAGGCTTTCACCCCATTGGGAGTGTCATATGCCAGTTTGTTCCAAACGTTGAAGCAATTGGACATGTTGAAGCCGATCCAGATAAAAATGCCAAACCCTCTTCCAAAGAAGTTTGATTTTTTCTCAAAGGTGCTCATATTGCTCAGATGCTCCGGGGCATGACATAGAGAAGTGCTGGAATCTGAAGAGTGCGATTCAGAAGCTTATTGATGTAGGCGACATTGTTGTGCAAAATCCAGATGCAACAGACACTAGCCAAAGTTCATCGCCTATGCATAATGAGACGCATATGATGGGTATGATTTATTTTGAAAAGGAATATGATAATTCTTCTGAGAACCTCGGAGGTCCACATGCTACAAAGCTTTTAGCGCTATTAGAGGTTGATCGTAAGAAAGAGTAGGCAAAGGGAACCCAAAAGAAATTTGCTAAGAACAATGTGATGTAGACTTGTGAAGGTCCTAGTATTGTTGATGCAGAAGTTAGTGGCGATGATGTTGAGTTTGGTGATTGGAAAGACGCTCTTTTCTTGGTTAGCCAGGGAGGAGTTTGGTGGTTTATTTTGTTATCATTTCTGTTGTTCGGGTTATTCCAAGGGTTGTAATCTAGATATGGTCTTGTGACTCAAACCCTTCTATCCTTTTATTTTTGCCTGGTTTGTTTAGTCGTAGTAACTCCTTTAGTGTTGTCTATGTTGTTCCAGGTTTGTAACCCTATTTTAGTGCTTGTTTTGTTGTTCAAATCCCTTCATCATCTATCTAATGCAAGTTTCCGTTTTCTGTTATTTATGGTCATTTTTTTTAGTTCTCTTTTCTTTTTACAGTTCTTTCCTTGTTGACTCTAGTGACATGACATGCATGCGTAATTCTCAGCCTGGTCTTAAAAAAAAGAGTAAGTTTAGTCATGAAGCAATGAAACAATTTTATAAATGATAGGGACATTGAGGGAAATAAGTAAAGGCATTTTGAGATCATTTCAAACCCGAATTGCATGAAACTGGGGCAGATAGAACATAGAGAAACCCTATTGAAATGCATCCTGCCGCATCAGGTTGAAGCCAACGGCAAGTTTGCCCCAAATTGACAGGGGTCGTTCATGGTAATGAGAGTGAGGGTGTTGTCCAATGGTGCTTTGTAGTTAACAGATGTAGAAGGTGAATGCGTGGATAGTGTTATCAAGTCTAGTACGATCTAAAGATGTTAGAACTATTTCCTTGGTTTGTTTAATTGTGTAGTTTGCACTTGGCATGTTTTGGAGATTGGAATGACGAAGGCATTTTGTTCTGCTATCTAAACACTTTATCCTTCATTACCCCTTTGAGCCTTATCTATTTTCTTTCATACCCCTCTTTCAGAATCAGTAGCAAAGATCAGAAAAGCAAGCGTGAAAGATAAGTAAAGGAAAGAGAGAAAAGAAAAGAAAAAAGACAACAAAACAACAAAAAGTGAAAAAAAAGAAAAAAAAAGAGAAAAAGGAAGAAAAAGGAAAGAAAAAAAATACAACAACAAAGGAATTTCTATGACATGAACTACGTTTGACCTGATTCCTTTTAAGGATACGTAGGCAGCCTCACGGTTCGGTCCCATCAAAATAAAAATCCAAAAGTCCCCAAGCAAAGAAACTGGGGTAGAAGTTGTGTTTGTTGTAAGAAATCTGATTCCAAAAGTTGTAATTTTAAACCCATGTCGAACTGTTTTGAGCCTTTGATATCCTTTCTTTCTAACCCCATCCAAAAACCCACATTACGGTCCAAAGAAAGACCTTCCTAACAGTCTTCAAGAGATTCCAAGTCGAGAAAGTATAGGTGATTCATATCAGGGGCAACACTCTGATCCAAACTGGAAAAATCAAAAATGAGAGAGTTTTATTGGTGAAAACCTTCACGAGCACCTTGAGGCGACTGTAAGTTGAGAGAATGAACAAAATGAGAGAGGCTTGATGGTGAAAACCCTCTAGGCACTACAAGTCGAATAAGGATTGTGAATCAGATTGGATAATCGGAGCATTGAAGTCCAGTTTCACGGCTTAGAGGGTATAACAATAGTTGAACATCAGACTTGCTTGACAGAATAGGCCATAGTGCATGTCATGGTCGTTAGAGTTGGTATCCAATCTTATAGGTTTCTCCTTTGTAGTTTTCATGTTAGGAATCATCTCTTTCCCTTGTCCTTTACTTTGTTTCTTTTGTCGTGTTTACTTTCTTTTTCTAAGTCTATTTGGTCAAAACAAGTGAGAAATGACTTCAAAATTTGCCACCATCTTTCCAAGTGCACAAAATAGATCTGGCTAGAACATCAAAGCGTCATAAGTCAGGAAAGAACAACAACGCACTGAGCTAGTAACGATCAACATGCTTTGGGATCCTTGTAAAATACAAAGCTTGGGTACATATCAATCCCTGGACAATGCAAAAAATGGAGGGTTTTAGGTGAACGAATCAAAGGTATCTTCTGTGGTAAGATTCACAAAAGTGGTTAACCAGCGGCAAGCGAGGTCTTCCAAGCGGAAATCAAAGTTATCATGGGAAGCGAGGGAGCAATAGACCTCAAGGCCAGGGCCAGTGGTTTAAGTCAAGGAAGAAAAACATACACACTGAGTTGGTAACAATCAACATGCGTTGGGATCCATAAGAAATACAAGGGACAAAAAAGGTGGTAAACCAGTGACAAGCAAGATCTTCCATACAGAAATCAAAGCTATCATGGCAAGTGATGGAGCAATAGACCTCAAGACCAAGGCTAGTGATTTAAATCAGGAAAGAACAACGTGCACATTGAAGTTGGTAATAATCAATATACCATGGGGATCATGTGAAACACAAAGGTTTGGTAGATGCCGGTTCATGAGCAATGCAACAGATAGAAGGTATTGGGTCTGAATGGATCAGAGGTATTTTCTGTGATAAGGGTGACAGAGAAAGTGGTCAGTCAATAAACAGGCAAGGTCTTTCAAGTTGAAACCAAAGTTATCATAGGAAGTGAAGGAGCAATCGCCCTCAAAGTCAAGGCCACAACCAACCACCATATTTACAAACTCACACGTTTTCTTTGTTTGAAATAGGGACGAAAATTGTGTCCAAATCAAAGCTTGGAAGTTTGAATTTTTTTTTCAAGTGTCATGCCCAAATTTTGTCAGCACAAAGGCGGTTGGAGAAGGGAAAAGGAAATTTTGTTCAATCTGTAGGAACCCTCAATGAGGAAAAGCATGGTTCAGAGGCAAGGAATTTTATTCGTTCTGCAGAGATCCTCCAGAAAGAAAGCATGGCTCAGGTAAGTTCATTCTCGGCTCTTCAGGACCCTCCTGGATAAAGGGATTTAGTTTTAAGTGTTTAGGACCCTCCTGAAAAATGGGACTTAGTTTAAAATTCAAAACAATCATGAGTAGTAAGATATAGCATAAATGTACCCCAAAAGAATAAAAGTTAGTTTCAAAATTTTCGTTCCGGAGATAGGATTTAGTTTTAAGTGCTCAGGACCCTCCTGGAAAATGAGACTTAGTTTAAAATTCAAAACAGTCATCAGTATCAAGATCTAGCATAAATGTATTACAAAAGAATAGAAGTTGGTTTTAAAATTTTCATTCTGGAGATAGAATTCAGTTAGGAGTTGTCAGGACCCTCCTGGAAAATGGGACCTAGTTTAAAATTTAAAACAGTCATGAGTAGTAAAATCTAGCATAAATGTACCCCAAGAAATATAAGATAATTTTAAAGTTCGCATGTGGGAGATAGGATTCAATTAGGAGTTTTCAGGACCATCCTGAATAATGGGACCTAGCTTTAAGATTGATGTTAGATAACAAGATGTAGCGGAAGTAATACCTTTAGAAGATATAATTTAGATAAAAAATTATCGTTTAATTAAGAGTTGTCAGGACCCTCCTGAATAATGGGACCTAATTTTAATATTGCCATTAGATAACGAGATTTAGCGTAAGTTCTGTTATAGGGTAATATAATTCAGCCGTAAAGAAATGTCACTCTTAGGATAAAAGTTGACTTTTAATTTCAGGACCCTCCTGAATAATGGGGAATAGTTTAAGACCCTCTTAGATAACAAGATTTAGCAGAAGTCATACCTTTAAAACATATAGCTTAGATTTAAAACTGTCGTTTTGTTAAGAGTTGTCAGGACCCTCCTGAATAATGGGATCTAGCTTTCAAATTCTTAGAATATTTGGTAACATTATTCCGTTTAACACTCACATATGTGCCCAGCTACTAAATTGGGGCAGAAATTTTTCTTTGTTTTTGTCTATTTTGTTGAAATCAGGCGCCCACCTGGAGAGCAAGGGAATACATTCAAGTTCAGTAATCAGGCGCCCACCTGAAGAGAAAGGGAATACATTCAAATTCAGCAATCAAGCGCCCACCTGGAGAGCAAGAGAATACATTCAAGTTCAGCAATCAGGCGCCCACCTGGAGAGCATGGGAACACATTCAAGCACAGCAGTCAGGAGCCCGCCTGGAGAATAAGGAAGTACAATTTAAGTTTTAGCTTTCAAATTCTTGGTTTGTCTATTTTGAAGTCAGGAGCCCGCCTGGAGAGCATGGGAACACATTCAAGCACAGCAGTCAGGAGCCCGCCTGGAGAACAAGGGAGTACAATTTAAGTTTTAGATTTCAAATTCTTGGTTTGTCTATTTTGAAGTCAGGAGCCCGCCTGGAGAGCATGGGAATACTTTCAAGTTCAGCAATCAGGAGCCCGCCTGGAGAACAAGGGAGTACAATTTAAGTTTTATCTTTCAAATTCTTGGTTTGTCTATTTTGAAGTCAGGAGCCCCCCTGGAGAGCATGGGAATACTTTCAAGTTCAGCAATCAGGAGCCCGCCTGGAGAGCATAGGAATACTTTCAAGCACCGCAGTCAGGAGCCCGCCTGGAGAACAAGGGAGTACAATTCAAGTTTTACCTTTCAAATGCTTATTGATATTTGGTAATGTGGTTCGTTTTACACTTACATATGTGCCCAGATACCCAAACTGGGGAAGAAAAATTTCTTTGTTTTGTCTATTTTGAAGTCAGGAGCCCGCCTAGAGAGCATGAGAATACATTTCAAGTTTAGCAGTCAGGAGCCCGCCTGTAGAGCATGAGAATACATTCAAGTTTAGCAGTCAGGAGCCCGCCTGGAGAGCAAGGGAATACAATCCAAGTTTTGGTAATCAGGCATCCACCTAAAAAGGGAAAGCATCTCAGATTGCAATTGAAGTCAGCAACAAAAGAAGCTCGTGGCAAGAACGCGAGTCAACAGTCCGAGGCGATCAACAGAAGTTAGTCACAGTAAAGAAAAAGAGAGAAAGGCAAGAAGTTAATCCAAATGCAGAAGTTGATGAAAGATGTGGGCTGCTCAAGACATGGGTGAGGTCACAAGTACTGCATGCCCAGTTTGATTTGAAAAGCTGAAGAAGAACGAGCTAGCACTTGCAGCTAACGAGCGCCAAGGTTCAAATCTAAAGTCTGCATGAAGAACCATTCAAGACTCAAGATCAAGCTTCAGAAGACTTATAGATAGGAATCTTGTAACTCGTGGTTGAAAGACTTAGTTAGTCTTTTTCATTTGATTTTGATGTAATAACAGGAACCGCACGGAATCTCGACGGCACCTCAATCGACTCTCGAACTCATCACTCCATCACTTCATCCACTTCTGAACTACACGCGACTTGATTCCCTTATAACTCGGGATATGTAGGCTGTCCAAAATCAGGACTCGGTTGCACCTTTTCTTTTTATTTTATTCCACTTTTGAATAACGATATGGTCAAAAATTAGGCACATGGTTCACTTTATCTTTGCCCGAAAACTCTTCGTGCTTCCGAGCAAAGAGGGGCAGATGTGAACACCTAATTTTGACCGTATTTGAATTTTTTCCCACTTATCTCTCCAATACCTCACTTCTCACCCATCTTTCCCACTTTTCCTTGTCCCCTACGCTGGTCCCCCCCACTCTCTTTTATTTCCTCACATCCATCCCCTTTGTTCCCCACTTCTTGTCCCCCACTTTGTTCTCCACTCACAATCTCACATCCCCACTCCATTCCACTCATAATTTCACTAAGCCAATTCCCATTTTCCTCCACTCAAAACCCACGTTCTCCACTCCAAAGGGGAGGAACAAAAAATTACCAATTGTCTTCTCTATAAAGAGACAACAAAGACTTAGTGAAAGGGAGGGGGAAAAAAGAAAAACAATAATTCAAGTAAGAATAAACGAGAAGATAAGTTCAAAATACAAAGACTAAAAAAAGGGATGGCTTCTTCTTAACGGACACAAAGGGTATACACTCGATATACGGTCAGTATACATTCTATATACCCTAGAGATACTCTCGATATACACTAGATATACAGAGGCAGCCAACGAAAAGAGGGTCTTCTTCCTCCTAAAAATTCTACATCTAGAGCTTAACATCCACCATGAAAGAGCCATGAGAGCTCATCTTTTCCACCTGAAAAACACCCCATAAAACACCCCAAAGTCCTAGCCAAAACCCAACTAAAATACAATGAAATTCCAGCATGTAATCACAGTCGAAAAACCCATGTGAAACGTCACTGCTTCAGCCGCATACCCGCCAGATCTCTCATCAGCTTCGTCCGCACTATTGTCGTCTCCCATCTCTCGTCCATTGCTGCTTCAACCTGAAGCTAGCTCCTAAACCACCCTTTAATGCCACGAAACAGCCCCAAGGTCTTTGAAAATCCAAGTCGTCGTTGAGGTGGTCGTCGTCTGAGGTTCCGTCGATGAGATCGACGATGTTTGGTTATAGTTCTAATGATTTGCTGTATAGGTTGGAGGAGGATTGTTATCATCATATCAAATAAGTACTCTGCTTTGCAATACTACAGGTTCTCTTCCTTGTGTTATTTTATCTCATATTCATTTTACTTGTTTGGTGAAAGATCTTGATTATATTTTGCTTCTTTGTATTGGTTTTGTTCATGTAATTCGCATGGTATGGGTGTTTCATCTTTTATTTTGTGTGTATGGTAGGTTTTAGGAGTGGACGAAATACTCCTAGCTAGGTTGAACAAACATAAAAGGGACTATCTCATGACTGCCATTCATTTTCGTACAGTTTTAGCACTAGTCAATAATTTTTACACTATAAGACTTCCTCGTTGAATGGATTTAACTATTTGTGTTAAGTTAGGAAATGAGTTCTTCTTTTTGGTTGAGTAATAGTAAGTACTACTGTTTGTGAATTATCTTTTTTCAAGTTTTAATCCTTTGTCCATTGTGGTAAATAAATCATCTTTGAAGGAAGTGTATAATTTATTTTACAAGGGGCAATTTTCACAGAGCTGTAGTACAAAGTTGGCTCGAGAATAAAACTATATTTTGCAGCCTTGTTTTGTGATTTAATCACTCTTTAGTTTACTGTTGTTCTTGATATGTGTATATAAGTAATATAGAGTAAATAATATTTTTAGTTTGCTTTAGGCACATTAATTATATAATTATCATGGCTACTAAAATTTGGGAGTACATTTCATGTGGCCCGATTCTAATTTCCAACAATGTTATATAAAAATGTGTCGTGAACCACGGGTGCATTTTATGTAGCGTGGTTTACGATGTGTTTTAAATAACTTTGAATTTTTTCCGGAAATATTAAAAGCGACTAAAATATTAGTAGTATTTTTTGCTTTTTGTTTTTTTTTTTTGCTTTTTGCTTTTTGCTTTTTTGCTTTTTGCTTTTAGTACCAATTATGGGTCTGTATGATCCATTTTCACGTTAGGACCATTTTGAAAGATCACTAAATGAAAAAAAGTGTTAGAATAAGATTTTAATTTAATCCCAACAATTCATCTCATATATTTTGTTTTAGTAGCCTCTATGTTAATTAATTTCACATTGAGACTTTGGTACACAAGCATTTGCACTATGTTGATCCGTACTTGTTCATTATATTGTAGTAATTCATATGTGGGGATGTATATTTGTATGATCTCAAGAAAAAGAAAAGGAAAATAGTCATACTTAATTACTTACCTAATTGATACCACCACTACTGCTGCTTGTAATTCAAAATAAGAAAAAAAAGATTAACGCAATAGATGGTTGATTAGTCATGAATATCGTTGGTTGATTTGTCCATGTGGTTATCTAATTTAGGAATAATAATAATTCAAGAACATCGTAGTTTGCTTTAGGCTCGATTTAGACTAGTATTGTGATTATGTATACGTTCCCGTAACATAATTGCGATTTTAATTCCAAAAAGTAACTCGAGGGATGCGTTCGCGCAACTTCAACCAAACCTTTCTTAATATAAATAAACCAAGCGTTATTAATTGTGTACACGTTTGCGTGACATGATTTTTTGACGTGCCAAAAGAAAGGAGTATACGTACGCGTAACTCAATTCTTTAATTACAAACAAATCAAGTGATTAAAAGCGGTAAAAGATAAATGCACATAGGTTTTAAATAAGTAATTAGGCAATTTTAGCCAAGTATAAATCACTAAGCGACCGTGCTAGAACCACGGAACTCGGGAATGCCTAACACCTTCTCTTGGGTTAACAAAATTCTTTACCCGGATTTCTGTGTTCGTAGACCATTAAATAAGAGTCAACTTCCTCAATTAGGGATTTTAACCGATGACTTGGGACACCATAAATTATCCCAGGTGGCGACTCTGAAATAATTAAATAATCTCATTTCGAATAATGTCACTTTAATTGGAAAAACTCCCTTATATACCTTCGGGTGTAGGAAAAATGAGGTGTGACATTGTTTTTGGTGAGGACGAGAGTAAAAGCACGAAGGGTGATGCCGTGCAAATTGTTGACTTGTGATTCTTGTTGATATTCTGTCTTTGTTGCTTCTTTATTTTATTGAGGATTTCTATTTGAAATTGTTATCTCCCCACAGCATGTTTCCCCTTCCTGCATTTATTGGTTATTTCTGTATCTTTTTTCCGCTGTATATATACAGCGGAAAAGAGATACAGAAATAATCAATAAATGTAGGAAGGGGAAACTGCACAGGTTTGTTTGGAGTCTGGTCCTAGCCTCGTCACTACTTCGTTGAGGTTAGGCTGTACACTTACCAACATATGGGGTCGGTTGTCCTAATACTACACTCTGTGCTCTTTTTCACAGATCCAGGTCTTGGACAACAGCAGTAGCGCGAGAGCTAGCCTTCAGTCCAGTGAGACACCGAGGTATCCTTGCAGGTGTCAGCAGGCCCGGCGTCTCCTCTATCTTTTATTCTAGTCTGTTATCTCCTGTATTTCGAGACAAACAGCTTATATTTTTCTTTCAAACGGTTGTATTTAGTACTCTTAGAAGTTCGTGAGTAATGTGACACCAGTTCTTGGGTAGGGATAGATGTTGATTCTCGCATTATTGTTTCGTTTTCTTTAATTTAAGTCTTCCGCATAATTATTTAATTCAGTTGCTTTCATGTTATCACTGATAATTGTTAAAAGAAGTAATGGTTAATAAAGTAAGTAGTTACGGATTGGCTTGCCTATCTCACATTAGTAGGCGCCATCACGACTCCTGAGGGTGGGAAATTCGGGTCGTGACAGTCAGTCGTCGAGGGATCGAGCTGGATCCGTCTAAAGTCAAGGTTATTCAAGAGTTACTACCACCTAAGAGCAAAAAGGATGTGATGAGCTTCCTAGGACGGCTTAACTACATCAGTCGATTCATAGAACAGTCCACCGTTATATGTGAACCCATCTTCAAGATGCTGAGGAAGGATGCCAAAACAAGTTGGAGAGAGGATTGTCAGAAAGCTTTTGACAAGATCAAGGAATACCTGTCCACACCACCAGTTCTGGTCCCGCCAGAACCAGGACGACCTTTGCTACTTTATCTATCTGTATTAGATGGAGCCTTCAGATGTGTTTTGGGACAACTTGACGAGACGGGGAGGAAGGAGTAAGCCATATATTACTTGAGTAAGAAGTTTACACCTTATGAGGCACGGTATTCTCTGCTTGAACGCAGTTGCTGTGCTTTAACCTGGACGGCTCAAAAATTGAGGCATTACTTCTGTGCCTACACTACATACCTTATATCCAGGATGGATCCTCTGAAGTACATATTTCAGAAACCCATGCCTACTGGGAAGTTGGCTAAATAGCAGATACTATTAAGTGAGTTCAATATCGTCTATGTAACCCAAAAGGCAGTCAAGGGAGAAGCATTGGCAGATCATCTTACTGAAATCTGGTGGGAGGAGAATACAAACCTTTGAAAACGTATTTTCCTGATGAAGAAGTATCATTCTTAGGAGAAGACATTACTGAATCATATGACGGATGGTGGATGTTCTTTGATGGAGCTGCAAATTTCAAAGGAGTAGGCATTGGAGCAGTTTTAGTATTAGAAACGGGTCAGCATTATCCGATGTCAGCTAAACTCAGATTTCCTTGCACCAACAACATGGCAGAGTATGAAGCCTGCATACTAGGGCTCAACATGGCAGTCGACATGGACGTTCAGGAGTTTCTGGTGATTGGTGATTCAGATTTGCTTGTGCAACAGGTACAAGGAGAGTGGGCCACCAATAATTCTAAGATATTTCCATATCTGCACCATATGAAGGAATTGAGAAAGAGGTTCACGAAGATAAAATTCCGACATGTGCCCAGAATTCAAAATGAGTTTGTCGATGCATTGGCTACCTTGCCATCTATGATACAACATCCAGATAAAAATTATATTGATCCCATTCCGGTGAAAATCCATAATCAGCCGGCATATTGTGCTCATGTTAAAGAAGAAACGGATGGAAAGCCTTGGTTCCATGACATCAAGGAGTACTTATCGAAAGGAGAATACCTGGAGCATGTGAATCACACTCAGAAACGCACACTTCGAAGATTGTCAAATCACTTCTTCCACAGTGGAGGATACTTGTACAGAAGAACTCCTGATTTGGTTTTACTAAGGTGTGTCAACGCGAAGGAAGCTTTTAAGCTACTTGAGGATGTACATGCCGGTACCTGTGGCCCACATATGAATGGTTTCGTCTTGGCTAAAAAGATACTCAAAGCCCGTTACTTTTGGATGAACATGGAAATAGATTGCATCCAGTATGTCCGCAAATGCTTTCAACGTCAAGTGCATGCCGATATGATAAAAGTACCGCCAAACGAGCTCAATGCAACAAGTTCACCTTGGCCATTCGCCACCTAGGGAATGGATGTTACTGGTCTAATTGAGCCCACTACTTCAAACGGACACAGATTTGTCTTGGTAGCCATTTATTACTTCACAAAATGGGTAGAAGCTGCATCTTATAAAGCTGTAACCAAGAAAGTCGTCACAGATTTTGTCAAGGATCGTATTGTCTGCTGATTCGAAGTTCTCGAGTCCATTATTACTGACAACGCCACCAATCTCAATAGTGATCTAATGAAAGCTATGTGTGAAGATTTCAAAATCAAGCACAAGAGTTCTACAGCCTACAGACCTCAGATGAATGGAGTCGTAGAAGATGCCAATAAAAGCATTAAGAAGATACTAAGGAAAATGGTAGAGAACCACAAACAATGGCATGAGAAGTTACCCTTTGCTCTATTTGGATACCGCACCACGGTTCGCACATCAACCGGGGCAACTTCCTACATGCTGGTTTATGGTACCGAGGCTGTCATCCCAGCCGAGGTGAAGATTCCTTCTTTAAGAATCATACAGGAAGCTGAACTCAGCGATGCAGAGTGGATAAAGAGTTGCTATGAGCAATTGGCCCTTAGCGATGGAAAGAGGATGAACGTAGTATGTCACGGCCAACTTTATCAGAACAGAATGTCCATAGCTTTCAACAAAAGGGTCAAACCAAGACAGTTCACATTAGGGCAGCTGGTATTGAAGAAAATCTTCCCGCATCAAGATGAGGCCAAAGGGAAATTCTCTCCCAACTGGCAGGATCCGTACATGGTCCATAGGGTGTTGACAGGAGGAGCACTCATACTTGCAGAAATGGGCGGAGAAATCTAGCCAAAGACAATCAATTCAGACGCAGTCAAGTGATATTATGCTTAGATTACATTTCCTCACTTGATGTAATTGAACTACGCTTGACCTAATCCCCGTTTAAGAAGGAATACGTAGGCAGCCTTATGGGTTCGGTCATATCATAATAAAATTTTTATTTCCCCCAAGATCAGAAACAGGGGCAGAATTTTGAGAGGGTCCTCAAAATTTCGGAGCAAGTCCAGCCCAACGCCAACAGGTGTTAGACGGTCAACAATCAGTTAAGGAAACTGGGGCAGAATTTTGAGAAGGATTCTCAAAATTCCGAAAAAGACTCAGCAAGGCTTATTATCCGCAAACAGTCAAAAGATCATCCACTAAACAGGGGTAGAATTTTGAGGACCCTCAAAATTCCAACATAAGAGAGCTGCAATGCCTTTGAGAAGTGTTACAGTCACTAGTTCATCAAAATGTATCAATATACTTCTAAAACAACTCTATTTTTATCAATAATTGCATATTTTTGAAAACTCTATTTCCGTAACAGTCAGGTGTCACCCAGAGGAACTCGAAAGGGACTTTCAGAATGGAGCAAAGCAAGGCCGGCAAACGAAGCACGAACCAACCTCCCCTCACAAACTTACAATTTTTCTTTGAATGCAGGCATATCTGACATGGCAATAACATCCGCAAATACATACACGTAACAAATTCGCTTCAATTAGGACATCTGACATCGAATGTATCTCCATCTAAGACATACATACACTACTCTTATTTGTTGCTCGCTCCTTGCATGAGGCTAATCCTTGCCTCCATACCTGCATGAGGCTAATCTCCGCCTCCCTATTTGCATGAGGCTAATCTTTGCCTCCGTACCTGCATGAGGCTAATCCCTGCCTCCCCTATCTGCATGAGGCTAATCCTTGCCTCCATACCTGCATGAAGATAATCCCTACCTCCCTATTTGCATGAGGCTAATACTTGCCTCCATACCTGCATGAGGCTAATCTCTGCCTCCCCTATCTGCATGAGGCTAATACCTGCCTCCATACTTGCGTGAGGCTAATCCCTGCCTCCCTATTTGCATGCGGCTAATCCTTGCCTTCATACCTGCATGAGGCTAATCCCTACCTCCCCTATCTGCATGAGGCTAATCCCTGCCTCCATACTTGCGTGAGGCTAATCCCTGCCTCCCTATTTGCATGAGTCTAATCCTTGACTTCATGAGGCTAATCCCTGCCTCCCTACTTGCATGAGGTTAATCCCTGCCTCCATACTTGCATGAGGCTAATCCTTGCCTCCCTATTTGCATGAGTCTAATCCTTGACTCCATGAAGCTAATCCCTACCTCTATACTTGCATGAGTCTAATCCCTAACTCCCTATTTGCATGAGTCTAATCCCTAACTCCATACTTGCGTGAGGCTAATCCCTACCTCTATATTTGCATGAGTCTAATACTTGACTCCTACTTGCATGAGGCTAATCCTTGCCCCCCTTCCCCATTCGCATGGGACTAAGAACTGTCCATTTTCGCACAAATTTGCTATATTTCTAGCACTATCTATTTGCTCTGCTGTCGGGCTAAGCTCTGCCCTCCATTTCGCAAGACTAAGCATTGTCTTGATAACATCATGACTATTGCATATCATGGGCTGAAATATCGCCAACCTATCCAAAGGCGTCATAGTCTAAAGGCATCACCCTCATAGCCGAAAGACCCCATGCCATGGCCAGAGGACCTCTCAAATTTGCATATCATTATTTAAAGGCGTCATGATTCGGAGGCACCATCTTCATGGCCTGAGAACATCATTTCATGGCCTGCAAATCCCTTACTAAATAATTCATGGCCCAGGATATCATGGTCTGAGGACGTCATCTTTAACCGTCTGAAGACAACCTTTATGGTCCAAAGGGAATTTGCATCATGTTTAATTTTTTGCAAATACATGTTTGTAGCATCCTTTATCTGCAGATAACCAGAAAGCAGCCGTTATCCTAGCAGGAGCGATCTCGCTCCATTTCCTTCAACTATCCCAAGCTTTAACCGCTCAGCATAGCCTCTTAGGCACATTGTGTCTGTTCTTGCAATGATTCCAAAGCATCCCGCCAGTCAAAATTGGCCATCATTTCTTTACCCGAAAACTCTTTCATCCTTCCCGGGTAAAGAGGGGCAGCTGTTGATGCCCAATTTTTTCCTATATATTTTTAATATACATAAATACTTTCAAAATAGCATACATATGCATATAAGCATGCACAAGGTTTTTATAATTTTAAAGATTTTAAATTGATTTATTTCCTCCCATTTTTTTTACTCATAAAATCCCCAATAATTATCCCTCAAATTATTGTTGTGGTAATTTAGTCATTTAAATTCTATATTTATGCCAAAATATTGTTAAAATATTTTTTGTATATTTTTTATAATTGTATTTATGTTTTCAAAAACTAATTTGCATATAATTGCAATATAAGCCCTATTAATGTATAATTACATTTATATGCGCAAAATTGATCTTCTATATTTTTAAAATGTTAAATATCTATTTTAAATTATTGTAGTACATGAAATTATTTTTTAGAAATTATCTATTATTTATTATAAATTATATGGGAATAAATTGGCTATTTAAAATCTAGCCCAAATTGCATTTCAATTTTAGCCTCAATCAAACCCAATACCCCAGCCCAGTTTCGGATTAAATAACCCGACCCAGGCCCTAAATGCACCTACCCAACCCAAAACCTATCAAACTCTGGTCGTTGATCTTTTAGATCAACGACCCTCGTTTAGTCTTGCCTTTTTTTTATTCCAAATGACCCCCCAACCCTAACCATTTTCCCACATCCGTCGCCCTAAGATACTCTCATCTCTTAGTAACTCTCAACCAAACCCTAGCCCTTCAACCGCCGACATCTCTTCTTCGGTCATCTCCGGTAACCTCTCGTCGTCTCCTAAGCCTTCAATGGCTTCTCTCATGCCATGCCTACCTTCTCTAAGGTCTTCAAGGGCCTAGGGCCATGCTGACTTGCATCTAGGGTTTGTCACTTGTCTGTTCTTGGCTACTCCAGTGTGATTTCGAGCAAAATCATGCTGTATTTGTTACGATCCTTGGGATTCTAGATAGATTCTTTCATCTCTATATGGGTTTCTTTTGAAACCCTAATTTCTTCCTATATCTCCTAGATCTGCACAGATTTAGGACGATTTGAGTTTGTTTCTTTAATGTTTTACACTATCCTTGGAACTTTTTGCAAGAATCATTGATTTCAAATATTTTTCACCTTCTTCTAAAAATTAGGGTTTCAAAACCTTTTTAAAAACCTAGTTTAACCGATCCTTTATGTTTAAACTTCTATTTCTTGCATATTTTGACTGATTCAATAATTTTACTACCTCTTCAACTCGTCTATGTTGAAAGCCCTAATTTTCTAGGTTTCTTTGTTTGGTTTTGTGTATCAGCATGACTGACCGGTTCTTGTTTGAGTTTCTGTGACTATCTTGCCCCGAATATGTTCCTACTGAGTTTTTAGCTTAACTTATATCAACTCTATGTGCTTGTGTTCATCTTGATTGTTAAAGACTTGCCTCTTTCTATCAATGTTGTTCAACCTTCATATTTTCTATGTCTGGTTATTCTTATCTTACTCTATTTATATGCTAAACACTAATTCATGACTTTCTCTTTGATTGATTATGGATTGCCTGTTTCATGGTTTGATTGGAAGACCTTCCTTTAAACTTTCGATCCCTGCTCTTTCTATTCAATTTGATTGATTCGCCTACCTTGTCTGCATTGGTACTTTATTCTTACTGACTATTTCCTTAATTAGAGTTTTTCTGAACTTAGCCCTAATTGTTTACCCTATACTTACTGTATTTTAAATCTTTCCTTATTGGTCGTACATTGATTTATTTCCTTATTTGTTACTTGTTCTTACCGTTTGAATTGATTCCCTCAAATTAAGGGAGTACTGGTACTGATTTTGCTCTAATTGGTTCTACAACAACAACAACAACAACAATAACAACATACCTAGTACAATCTTACTAGTGGGGTCTGGGGAGGGTAGGATATACGTAGACCTTACCCCTACCCCAGAAGGGTAGAGAGGCTATTTCCTGAAGACCCTCGGCTCAACAGAATAGATAATAATTTCAAAAAAGAAACGAAAGAAGAGATAGGTAACAACAAAAGAAGCAAGAGAAGTGATAATAATATCTTAAAATATACCAAATAGGTGAAAGGGAGTGCAATAATATAATCATATGCAAAATAATTTGCTTTAATTGGTTCAGAGTTCCATAATTACTATACTATTGTGATTCTTGCCTTATTTTACCTAGTTTCGAACTAGTATATATACATACTCTCTCATTAACACAAACACACGAAAATTGGTTTAAAAAACTCTCTCTCTCTCACACTAAAAGCTTTATGCTCTCTCTTGTGTTACTTCCTACTGTCTAAAGTCAGCCGGCTACAAGCCATAGCTAACTACTGGGTGCTGTTTCACTTTGTGTTTACTATCTCTTTTTTGGTATGTTCTAATTTCTATTCAAGTCCCAAAACAATATACTTCTCCTATTACTTCAATTTGTCATGTTTCCAATATGCTTCTATCTATGGTTTTGATGTTCAACCTGCAATTAACATGTCTACTTTACTGTTTTCTTTACTGCATGCTATATACCCCCTCAGGATTAGCCTGCTCATGAATCCCTTTCTAAGATGCCCCAATATGACTATGTTTCTCTGATTCCTGGCATGCACATTCCTGTGTGAAGTAATTAGCTATCCTAAGCCTGTTTGATTCTGTATTAACTCTAAAGTTCATACTATACTTTAAAAGACCTTGACTCTTTTTAAGGCTCCTCTGATGCTGTACCTATGTGCATCTGTGCTTACTAGGTGCCCTATCTTTACCCCAAATCCCCATTACCCCTGAGTGGGTGTGTGTACCTGTGTGATTCCATGTATTGAAGTGCTGATAAACCTCTTCTGGTTCTGTATTTGGTTTGATTGATTGTTAGTCACCTTACCCTTTTCAAATTGTCTTATTTAATAACTCCATATATATTTTTTTACAAAACTATTTCAAGCAAATATCTTTTAACATTGTTTTCCTACTGAAACCTTTTCAATCTATGTCAAGCACTCTCACTCTACTCCTAAGTCATTAGGTTCTGCCCCCTCCAGTTTGTGTACTGCCTTGGGATACTTTTGAGAACCCTATGAACTCTAGCACACTGAGGTTGGCCCTTCCACATTGCACTTACTCAATTTGGCTACAAAATCTAGGTGTGAGCACTACCCGAGATCCTTGAGATCCTTAGGGAATTCTGACACACCTAGACAATGATATTGTCTATAAAATTGGCATTTGAGGCTACTGAAGGTTTGGGAAATCACTTAGGCCTGCTTCAGGCTCCCTATAGTGTAACTTCTTTTTTTTCTTTTTATCTATTTATGTAATCCATTCATCTGGTTTGTAATAATTTGTAAACAAATATTGGGGTGACTAGTGAAAAGGGTTGGGTAGTTACATATATGTGGGGTAATATCGGTAGAAACTATGCCTATAGGATTTTATATTTTCTATGCTTTCCTTACCATGTTAGAAATCATGCATATAGGTCTCAAGTGGTTCCAATAATAGAAATCATGTTTATAGGTCCTAAAATCAACTTCACAAGTAGATACTATGTCTATAGAATATGATCTAGTTCAACTTCTGTTATAACGGACATTTACATGTGTTTTCATTTGTTATCATGCCTACAAGTTTCTAACATCAGCTCTTAGCAATTAGATATCATGCCTATAGGGAACGACATCAGAAATTCTACCTCTAGATCTAAAATCAGTTTAGTTTAAACAAGTCAATCCAGTTCATGATTAGTTTACATCGAAACTGGTCTAATTAGTGGTTTGTTTTCCCTAAAATGAATTCTTTCGTACTGCTCTAATTTACTATTAGAAAGCATGCCTATAGAACTCAAGAGTCTGTTTTAAAATCTGCCTACTGCTTTACTATATCAAACGTAGTTATCATGCTCTTAGGACACCATTATTCAGCGTTTAGGCAAGCCTATAGGGTGAATTTAAATTCTACGACTCTAAAACTGTTTCTGCTACTTAATGTCGTTCTGATTTAACAGGCTTAAAAATCAGTAGGCAAACTGATAGGGCCATTACTTCTGAGTTTATACAATAAATTGCCTATCTTCTATGTCTTGATATTCACTTAGACATCATGTCTTAGGATACTGTTTAACAATATGACCCTTATTTGTGTTTGAGTCGTGCTGCTTATGTGCGTTGTTTGTGAAGGTAAACTTGAGCCTCTAATTGCTTTTTTTTTCTGCCTTATATGCCAAGGTTTTATTTGTTCTTGCCTGTCGCCTTAGTATTTTTTCCTTTAAACCTTAGGGGTCTGTCTAGAACTGCCTATAGGTAAAGGTCCTAAATTTCCTCCAGGACCACTAAGAAGGGACGGGTAACAACACCCAATAGAGCTCGCTAACCAACACTCGCTTTAATAACCACTAAGGGGGTGGGAAGGGTAGATATGGGATATGATGACTATGTGCTAATGTCACGTGTAGCCCCTCATTGAGGAGTGTTTACCGGACATTGTGTGGGGTGATCCTGTAGGCTAACCAACCTAGGACCCTCCTTTCCCAAATCCCTTCTATTTAAAACTTTGTTTTATATGTATACAACTTGTTCAAAATCTTTGTCTTATTATTTGAGTTATACAACGTCCAACGTGCTTTACTTGCAAATTATTTGATTCAACTATTTATTTGTTAATAGACTAATTCATAAGTTAAGTTCGATTGGGACCCACCGTTGTGGACCGCGAAGGGTGCCTAACACCTTCCCCTCAAGGTTATTTTGAGTCCTTACCCTAAATCTCTGGTAATGCAGACCAATCCAAGAGTTAACCGCTCTAGGTGACCTAACACACCATAATCGTTAGGTGGCAACTGTTCAAGTACCCAATTCCCAAAAGGAAATAAGTCATTACCCCCATAAATGTCGAAACTCGGACTTTCTCCGCGGAGGGAAAAAGGGGGCACAACACCCTCAGGATAAGATTTACAATCATTACTTACCTCAAACAATCAAATTCCAATACCGAGCAAGCCAAGCGATGCTACAAAAATGTCATCTCGCGCGTTTCGATCTCTGAATGGCTCGAAACTAACCAAAAACAACTCAAATACATCAAACAATGCTAAAACAACCAATCCCAATCAAAAAAAGTCAAATTTTTAATCAAAAGCCCAACCCGAGCTCGCATCTCGGAACCCGACAAAACTTACAAAATTCGATAACCCATTCAATTATGAGTCCAACCATACTATTTTTATCCAATTCCGACTCTGAATTGATGTTCAAAACTTAAAAATTCACTTTATCAAACTTTAGGCAAAACCTCCCAAATTTCACTTTGAAATCATCAATCAAATGCCAAAAACGAAGACGGATTCATGAAAAATAATTACAATCGAGTATAGAACACTTACCCCAATACATATGATGAAAATCACCTTCAAAATCGTCCAAATCCGAGCTACCCAACTTAAAATATGACCAAATGAACAAACCCTTGTTTTATATATTTTTTTGCCAGCTATTCTGCCTCGCTTTTCATGCCAAACGATCTCGAAAATCACTTTTGATGCCTCCAATGGATTCCTTGTAAATTTTTAGTCAAGTTAGGCTCTTGAATCACTCCATTTGACCTTATATTGAATGAGATATGTTGGTTTTAATATTTGAAAATAGTGCAGATTTTTAAATACAAATTCAGTGGCAATTTCATAATTAATCTGAAAAAATCTAGCGACCTAATTCTTAGTAAAATGACCATAAAATCCTTATACGATGTCCAAATTCGAAGATTCTTTTTGCTATGGCTCCTTAATTATGATACAGATCTAATTCTTCAATAAAAACAGAAATCGGAGCTCATTTGCTTAATGTAGTATCATTTATGCTTGAAAAACGACGTCGAAACATAAAAAACGAGCGCAACACAACCCAAACCTATCTGAAACTCACCCGTGCCTCTCGGGACCCTGTTCCAACATATCAACAAGTCCCATATCATAACATGGACCTACCCGAGGCCTCAAAATACACATAACAACATCGACACGACAAATCACATCTCAATTCGAAATCAATGAACTTCAAACTTCAAACTTCCACAACCAATGCCGAAACATATCAAATCACATCCAATTGATCTCAAATTTTGCATACAAGTCACATTTGACATTCTGGACCTGCTCCAACTTCCGAAATCATAATTTGATCTCGATATCAAAAAGTCCATTCCCGGTCAAACTTTCCAAAATTCCAACTTTCGCTATTTCAAGCCAAATTCTACTATGGACCTCCAAATCACAATCCGGACGCGCTCGTAAGTCCAAAATCACCCAACGGAGCTAACGGAAACATCAGAAATCTAATTCGAGGTCAAATTCGAAAAAGTCAAAACTTGGTCAAACCTTTCAAATTTAAAGCTTCTACTTGAGAATCATTCTTCCAAATCAATTCTGAATAACCTGAAAACCAAAATCGATGATTCACATAAGTCATAGTACTTCATACGGAGCTACTCATGCCCTCAAATGACCGAGTGAATTGTAGTTGCTCAAAACCACTGGTCGGGTCGTTACAACATTATAGTTGTGTTTAATTAAGTTATTTTATGTGTAGGTACATTGGAGATGAAATTGGAGCAAAGTTAATATTTAAAATATAAATTATGCTCGAAAATAATATAAAAGAAGAAAGAAAGAATTGAGCAGAGGAAAAATGAAGCAGCAGGCAAAGCAAGCCCAAAGGCTCGCGTTAGAGCAGGCGAGGCGAGCGTTTTAGCTTGCGTAGAAGCGCGCGACGCAAGGGTTATGGCGAGGTTGAGCGTGCGGCAGGGCTTGCGCCACACAGTCTGAGGCAAGGTGAAGTTCACATTTTGCCTCGCAAGGCAAGGTCCGTAGCGAGCCTGGTCCGGATTTTAAAGGCCTATTTTGTCTCCTTGTTGGACTTGGACTTGGGCTATGTCGTTAGATCTTCCTACACATATAAATAGTCATAAAACACCACTTTTGAGGGAGTTTGGCGACCAGAGACACGAATAGCACATGGAATAACTTTTGGGGGAAAGAATCATCGAGTTCTACATTACTTCATCTTTTCTTTGTAATTTATTTATGCAAAATACTTAGGAAATTGTTACTATGAATATGAGTTGCTAAACTTCTAATCTTGGGTTTTGATAGAACCTATTCGAGGATGATTTTCCTATTACGTTTAACATAGATTTGACGTAGCTTTTTCTCTATTTGTTCAATTACGTTTATATTGTGGTTGATTTAAGAGCTCTCAATCGATTGTGCCTATTTAGTGTGTACTGTTCAGAAGAGAATGCATATTTAGGTAGTTGTTGAACAACATTACTCCTAACGTATGTAAGTGATCAACACAGAGGGTTTAAAGGTGGGATTAGGAATAACGAAACCTTGGTGCGATCCGAGTGAGCCGTAACTTAGTGCTAGTTAGCGTAGTTCAGAAGAATATATAGTACTCTATTTCGAGGAATTTTGTTATTTTATCACGTTTTGAATTAGAGAGCTCGGTTTTGGGCGATTTTGGAAGGGATTTTAATGATTTGAGTTAGGGTAAGTGTCACACCTCCTTTTTCCGCGCCCGAGGGGCGCAGGGGAGTTTTTCCAATTAAAGGACAGTCGAAACGGGATTGGTTTAATTATTTCAGAGTCGCCACTTGGGAGATTTAGGGTGTCCCAAGTCACCAATTTTAATCCCGAATCGAGGAAAAGAATGACTCTGTATTATAGTCTGCGTACCAGAAATCCGGATAAGGAATTCTGTTAACCCGGGAGAAGGTGTTAGGCATTCCCGAGTTCCGTGGTTCTAGCACGGTCGCTCAACTGTTATATTCGGCTTGATTATCTGATTTTATACAAGTGTGAACTTATGTGCAAAATTTAACTTTTAACCGCTTTTATCATTCACTGTTATTTTTGTAGGACTTGCAACGTTGTGAAAATGTATCTCGAACCGCGTTACAATCAATGTACCCGTGGTCGTCGACACCCTTTGACTCCGTTGAGATTTGGATTTGGGTCACATCAATGTGCACCCGAGTTTAAGGAAATTAAGTTATTAAAGGCGCGCCTAAAGCGACTAGCGTATTTATTTTGGGTAAGACCGTGGAATTTTACTAAACGGTCCATCCCGAAGTCCAAATAATTTTTAAAGCAAATATTTACTGAGGGCCCCGCAATTTGTATTTTTATTTGGCGAGGCTCATCTCATTCTATTTTTTTTTAAAATGAATTTGCAACGTCATGGACACGCATCTCGAACCACGTCACAATCAATGTACCCGTGATTAGAAACACATTTCGATTCCGTTGGGATTTGGATTTGGGTCACATCAATGTGCACCCGAGTTTACGAAGGTAAGATTTATTAAGGCGCGTCCTAAAGAGTCTAGCGTATTGTTATTTTAGGAAGGTTGTGAGATTTGCTAATCAACCCGTCCTAGAAGCTAAATGCTTTACTAATATACATTTAACAAGGGCCCCGCATCTGCGTTTTGTTTATTTTTATCGAGGCTCATCTCGTTGTTATTTTTTTTAGGGATATCCTATAGCAACTACGTTTCTTGTCGTGTTTGTCTCTATCTATTGAAAGCAGTAAATGGCCTTAGTTGATTATAAAACCGGATTTAAAGTGCTTTTACAGAATAATAAAACGTGACTGCACTTATGGACAACTAGTCGCAAATTATGGGCCCAAACTAGCTCATGCGAGATGGCCAGACTTGGGCCCTGCCTTTCCGATACAGGCCTAGCTGATTCTTTCGATTTGGGATCGGCCTTCCTGAGGTCGAGGCCTAGAACTGATTCTTTGTTCTTTATCAATTTATATGTGACAAACTAGCGAAAGGGGAAAGAACTTTAACTCATGTGGATAGTTTTCCTATTTTGGCCTACATTACAGCATATATGGCAAAGTAAACTAAATCTGAGATGCAAACTAATTTATTGAGAATACTTTTAACTAGCAGCATACGTATACAAACTGATATTCAATTACCATGCATTGACATCTACTAGGCGTGCAAGCTACTTCCAGCATCCAAACCAAAATAAAAATCATTCTACATTACATGATATTTAATGCAACAATCTACGTATAAAAGACATTCTTCAGGTTTTCTCATTTTTGTATTCATCCTCAATTTCCAATTACATCTGACAGTGTATTAGGTGTGTACCTGGTATAGAGAACAAAAGAAGAAAGGAATGATCAGTTGGGCAGTATGCAGTAAATACAGCAGCAACAGACACACAGCAACAACACGGCAACAACCAACTAAGCCAAGTGTTTTCCACAACCACAGATAACCAACAATATCTCCCAGAATACAAGGACTAGCAGATAGTCGAAACCAAGCCAGCAATCCCAGGAAAGAGTAAGGGAATAACAGCAGTAACTGAGGGTTCAAATGCAGTAAAACTAACAGTTCAACAACCACAAACAACTCAGCCAATGCAAGCGACAGAACTTGGCCAAGACAGTTTTGACCAATATGCACTCTTGTACAACTTTCAGGCAGTGTTTGGTTACAATGTCTATTGGAAACTACCTTGTGTTTACGCTATTGTGATTTGGGACTCACTAGACCTCTCTTCAGACTAAAGTTTTTTCTTTTCTGAAGACTCCAAAATCCAGCCCTCTTTAAGTTCTCAAATGGCCTCTTTATAGGCCAAATGCACTAGTGCAGCTGAGCTGCCTGCCCTGCCAATTGGCAGAATACCCATACCCTTTAAACCCATGCCTAAGCATCTTTGGTGCCAGCCCCTTTTGTTCCCCACGCCTGGTCTTGTTTAATCAGGAGTTATGGGCATCCCTTTTTTATTCAATTTAAGCCCCATACCCTTGTGTCTTGTTCCCCATTGGTATTAGTTTAATCCTAAATTAGTACCTTACTTGTCAGCTCATTTAAACTAATCATTTTTGTTCTTTTCAAACCCCAGACTACCCTTGCTAGCCCTTGATTATCACTGCCCTTCTCATTGCAGTATCAGGGCACTTTGGGCTTTGACCATTCAGAACTGCCCCAACCTGGCTTTTTAATTGTTTACAAGGTAGTTACAAGCTAATATTCAGGCAATGCCCAATTCAAATCACAATACAGGCCCATTCAGAATATTTGAACATTCAGTCGTAGGAGACTAATCGACGACATTTATCAAGTCGACTACACTAATTATAACGGGTAATAATCAGTCGTTCAAATAAACAACACATACAGGGACCTAAAGGGCATCAGACAATTTTTGTTCAATTACTGGGGCTATATGAATTAATTCGTTTGACGACTAATCTAATCGAACATGTACATCACAGAATACATTCAAATCATACACAGAAAACAATTGACCAAATAAAAGGTCTTTACAGAGATGAAAGAAATCCGAATGAAAAATAATAACAAAAAATAACAAACAAACACAACGAAACATGCTGACCACTTAATCAAAACTAACACAAAAGAAAGGAAAACTTACCGAAAATGTTTAAATCAAACAGACCCAAATCTGATTCAACTTCGAACTTTTGAGGCCGAACAAACTTTAATCAGGGTGTTCTCACATGAGAACACCTTGATTAAGGTCTATTAGACCTCAAACCCATGTCCAAACCGGCCGGATTCCCCAGGTGCATGTGTTCTAAAGTCTGGATTTCCAGATCTGATTTTTAGGGAGTTGTGGGTAGATTCGGACCAAACCAAGCTTGGTTTGGTCACGAGGAAGGTCAGGGGAGTGTCTGGTATGAAGATGGGGTGGTTTGGCATAGATCCGGGTTCGACTCAAATCTTCAAATGAAGATTCGAGACGAACGAAAGTGATTCGAGGCTCGTGGTTAGTGGATTCGTGTTCAGGACAGTGAGGTGGTCCTAGGGTGTTCAGGAGGCGGTCATCGGCGTTCATGCCGCCGGCTTTAATGGCGAGGGATACTGGGGCGGCTGCTAGGGTTCGAGGATGAGAAGGGGTTGTGTTTGGGACGAGGGTGTACAGTGGGGAAGGTGGGGTTTGGTTTGGGGGCGTGGGGTGTAATGGAGAGCTTATATATGTATTGAGGGTTTAGATCCTGGCCGTTGGATCAAGTGAGATCTATGGCCAGGATCCATCCACTTAGGAAAGACGGTGTCGTTTGGGCGTGATGGTGGGTGAGACCGGGTAAAGGGCATGGATCGGGTCATGTTGACGGGTTTAGAGGAGGGCCTGGATCCGTTGGATCAATGGGGTTGGACGGCTTAGATCATCTTGCCTGAAACGACGTCGTTGAGGCGAGTTGAACAGCCTGATCTGGACCGTTCGTTTGAATCAGATCAACGGCTTTGGTAGGGACGCCGATACGGCGTCGTTTGAGTCCGTGTTTGGGCAGGCTCGTCTTGGACTGGATCAGTACTTTGGTTTTGGGCCTTGTTTCGGGGCCCAAATCAGATTTTCCTTTTCCCTTCTCTTTTTTTTTTTCAAATTAAACAAAAATTCCTAAAACAATGTAAAAATTAAAATAAACCTACACACATATTGAGTGATACCCACAACGATAAACACACATAAATGAAAAAATAAAATAAAAATAAAAATGGTTAGCTCACAGCTGAGAACGAACGATGCACACATACACATTTTTTGAATTTTCTTTTAACGACAGGCATTTTTGTATTTTTGTTTGATAATGCCTAGATGCAAAACGGACAGACCCATAAATGACTAACAACACATGTCACGGAAAACTCGAAAAATTGTACCGCGAAATCATTTGTCACTATTTTTATTTTCTTTTGGAGCGATTGCTCATAAAGCAAAAATCACGTGCTTACAGCTGCCCCTCTTTGCCCGAAGACACGAAGGGTTTTCGCGCAAAGATAAAGCGAGCGATTTTTGCCCATCCGAATACTCCGTGTGAAGCATTTTTTTGAAAAAGATTTGACCGAACCTTTGCTTCAGAGGTTTCCTACATATCCTGGGCTGAACAGGAATCAGGTCAATGTAGTTCGGGAAATCTTTGGTAGCTGGGACTACCGTGTGACTGTAGTGTTTGCTGTTGTTGTGCGCTGTTGTATGCTGCTGTAGGATGCTACGGCTCAACCGATCTCCCTATTACATTGCTCTAAAAGGAAAACAAGAAGCTAAGCTAAACTGAGGATCCTGAAATCTCATCCATCTTCAACTTGTTCTTGTTGCCTTGCTTTCTTGTCGGCTAACGCTTTCCTCCGATGCCTTTATCTTGTGACTTTGGGAGATGATGTTGGTCCTTTGCTGACGTTTGAATGCCAGTTTTCATCACTTTGCTTGATCCGCTGGGGACATGGCTTTCTTCTTTAAATCTTCCAATGGTTTCTTTAGTGGTATGTTTCTTCATCAGCATCGTTATACTGGGCATGCTACAACGTTCCCAAACTGCTTCTTTTGAGACGCGTTCCTTTTTCCTTTTGAATTGTGCGCTTGCCTCTGCAGTTGTCTGCTTCTTGGTGCTGGGATTTCATTGTTTCCCGTTTGGGGATCTCTGTTGTACCCTTCCGTCTTCAGGTGGGGTGACTGATTCCACAATCTAGAGCTGAATGTATTCCCGCATTATACTGGTGGGTGACCTAGAACTTAAATGTATTCCTGCATTATACTGGTGGGCGACCTAGAACTTAAAAGTATTCCCGCATTATGCCGGTGGGCGACCTAGAACTTAAAAGTATTCCCGCATTATACTGGTGGGCGACCTAGAACTTAAATGTATTCCCGCATTATACTGGTGGGCGACCTAGAACTTAAATGTATTCCCGCATTATACTGGTGGGCGGCCTAGAACTTAAATGTATTCCCGCATTATACTGGTGGGCGACCTAGAACTTAAAAGTATTCCCGCATTATACTGGTGGGCGACCTAGAACTTAAAATGTATTCCCGCATTATACTGGTGGGCGACCTAGAACTTAAAAGTATTCCCGCATTATACTGGTGGGCGACCTAGAACTTAAATGTATTCCCGCATTATACTGGTGGGCGACCTAGAACTTAAATGTATTCCCGCATTATACTGGTGGGTGACCTAGAACTTAAATGTATTCCCGCATTATACTGGTGGGCGACCTAGAACTTAAAATGTATTCCCGCATTATACTGGTGGGCGACCTAGAACTTAAAAGTATTCCCGCATTATACTGGTGGGCGACCTAGAACTTAAATGTATTCCCGCATTATACTGGTGGGCGACCTAGAACTTAAAAGTATTCCCGCATTATACTGGTGGGCGACCTAGAACTTAAAAGTATTCCCGCATTATACTGGTGGGCGACCTAGGACTTAAAAGTATTCCCGCATTATACTGGTGGGCGACCTAGAACTTAAATGTATTCCCGCATTATACTGGTGGGCGACCTAGAACTTAAATGTATTCCCGCATTATACTGGTGGGCGACCTAGAACTTAAATGTATTCCCGCATTATACTGGTGGGCGACCTAGAACTTAAAATGTATCCCCGCATTATACTGGTGGGCGACCTAGAACTTAAAAGTATTCCCGCATTATACTGGTGGGCGACCTAGAACTTAAATGTATTCCCGCATTATACTGGTGGGCGACCTAGGACTTAAAAGTATTCCCGCATTATACTGGTGGGCGACCTAGAACTTAAAAGTATTCCTGCATTATACTGGTGGGCGACCTAGGACTTAAAATGTATTCCCGCATTATACTGGTGGGCGACCTAGGACTTAAAAGTATTCCCGCATTATACTGGTGGGCGACCTAGAACTTAAATGTATTCCCGCATTATACTGGTGGGCGACCTAGAACTTAAAATGTATCCCCGCATTATACTGGTGGGCGACCTAGAACTTAAAAGTATTCCCGCATTATACTGGTGGGCGACCTAGAACTTAAATGTATTCCCGCATTATACTGGTGGGCGACCTAGGACTTAAAAGTATTCCCGCATTATACTGGTGGGCGACCTAGAACTTAAAATGTATTCCCGCATTATACTGGTGGGCGACCTAGGACTTAAAAGTATTCCCGCATTATACTGGTGGGCGACCTAGAACTTAAATGTATTCCCGCATTATACTGGTGGGCGACCTAGAACTTAAATGTATTCCCGCATTATACTGGTGGGCGACCTAGAACTTAAATGTATTCCCGCATTATACTGGTGGGCGACCTAGAACTTAAAAGTATTCCCGCATTATACTAGTGGGCGACCTAGAACTTAAATGTATTCCCGCATTATACTGGTGGGCGACCTAGAACTTAAATGTATTGAAATTGTTTCCCCGTTCTTCCGAGAAAATTTTCGACAATCGGCAGAAAATTTTCTGCCCCGGTTTTTGGTAACTTCCATGGCATTGCATCTTGTTGCCGTCATCAATTCTTTGCTCTCCTGCAAAAGACAAAAGGATTTAGTCAGTTTTAATCGTGGTGGTAGAGGGTGCCTTTCTGGCGAGCAATTTTTCTCTCTTCCTCTTTTCTTGCTCTTTGTCCCCATAATTGGTTGGCGGGCAAAGTTGCCTGTTGGGGGTCTCTAGCCTGCTGGGGATTGGTTTTCAATTTATCCCCTTTTCTGCTTTCTCTTTAAACACATGATGTGGGAGTCTGCTTCTAACTCCCGAAACCACTCCCTTTTGGAGCTTACTTCTTCCAAAATTTCCGGGCACAATCCCTGCATTGCCTGGGACCGGCCTTTAAGACTGTTTGTATTATCCTGCATTGGATGAATTCCCCTTTGGTTTCTAGTAGTAAGCTTTGAAAAATCCTTTCAAGACACATTTTAAGGAATGAAATAAAAGATACGGAAAGGAGAAAATCTTTCTGAACCAATATTTTTTGTGGGAGGAGACAATCAAAAGAACTTATCTGGAGGACATGACTGGTCCCCGTGATCATGACGTGCACCATAGATTCCCGACCCAGTCTATTTGTATCAATCGATTTGCCGGATGGTCTGACTTGCTGGGGATGATAAATGACTGTCCATGCTGTTGCAAATGTGGTAGCTTTTGTTGATTCGTCTTGTCGCCTCATAGTGCCCTTCGAGGGGTTTTCACTAATGAGACTCTCTCTTTTCTCTCATCTCCCGGCGCCTTATGGTGCCTGTGAAGGTTTTCACCAATAAGACTCTCTCATTTCATATCCCTCATCTTACATCGCCTCTCGGTGCCTGTGAAGGTTTTCACCGATAAGACTCTCTCATTTTATTTCTTTCGAGGATCCGGGGTGTTGTAGGTGCGACCCTCTCTTCCGGGGATTCTTTTGACTATCAACTCATTCCCAGTCTTACGATCCTCTTCTTTGCTGGGAATCAGTGTATTATTCTCGGCCTTATTTGCCGGATTTGGCATCTCTCGAACATTGATCGGGAGGTCTTTTGGATGTTGATGTTGGTTTTGGTGTGGGATTGAAGAAAGGCTACAAAAATGAAAACAATTTGAAGGGTGATGTGCTACAACTTTTGGAATCAAACCTTTGTTGGAACTTAAAACATAACCTCTGCCCCAGTTTTCTTGCTTGGGGAATTTATTTTTTATGCTTATGTTGAGCTATGTGCGTTACGCACATTGTGCCTATTATGCACACTATGTACATTATGCATCCTATATTTGCTATGATGCATACTATGACCGAGCCGTGAGGCGCCTACGTATCCTCTTTGAGGAATCAGGTCAAACGTAGTTCCCACGGTTTTATATTCCTTGATTTTTCTTTTCTTTCTTTTCATTTTCCTTTCTTTTTTTTTTCCATGTCTTTCCCATTATTGATTCCAAAAGAGGGGTATTGAAAGAATTTGCTTAAGGCTCAAAGGGGGAAGCGAGGGTTAAGAGTGTTTGGATAGAAGAAAGAATTGCCTCCGTCATCTCATTATTCAACAAATGCCAAATACAAACAAATAAACCAAAATTGCCATAATTTAAAGAAATTACGCATAATATCTCTTGACTGCATCTGAATTGATAGCCATGTCGACACATCTACCTTCGACATCTGTCAAACACAAAGCACCATTGGCCAAGACTCTGGTCACGATATAAGGCCCTTGCCAATTTGGGGCGAATTTGCCTTTTGCCTCGACCTGATGTGGGAGGATCTTCTTCAATACCTGCTGCCCTACTTCAAACTTCCTGGGGCGCACCTTTTTATTATACGCTCTTGCCATTCTCTTCTGGTACAGCTGACCATGGCACACTGCTGCCAATCTTTTCTCATCTATCAGGCTCAACTGTTCCAAGCGAGCTTTGATCCATTCATCATCATCAATTCCGGCTTCAGCGACAATTCGGAGGGACGGAATTTCGACCTCCGCTGGTATCACGGCCTCAGTTTCCATACACCAACAAATAAGGAGTTGTGCCTATGGAAGTCCGGATGGTAGTGCGGTAACCCAACAAAGCAAAGGGTAATTTCTCGTGCCATTGTCTGGACCCTTCCACCATTTTTCGCAGTATCTTCTTGATATTCTTATTGGCTGCTTCCGACTGCTCCATTTGCCTTAGGACGATATGGGGTGGAATTGCGGTGCGTAATCTTGAATTGTTGGCATACCTCTCTCATCAAGCTGCTATTAAGATTCGCACCGTTATCCGTGATGATCACTTTTGGGATCCCAAATCTGCAGATGATATGGGAGTGAACAAAGTCCACCACTGCCTTCTTAGTTACTGATTTGAAGGTTTTAGCCTCAACCCATTTGGTGAAGTAATCAATGGTCACTAGAATGAACCTATGACCGTTGGACGCTGCTGGCTCGATGGGCCCAATGACATCCATGCCCCATGCTACAAACGGCCAGGGTGCTGACATCGTATGTAACTCTGTTGGCGGAGAGTGAATCAAGTCTCCATGTATCTGGCACTGATGGCATTTCCTCACGAAAGTGATACAGTCGTGTTCCATGGTGAGCCAATAACACCCTGTTCGAAGGATTTTTCTTGCCAATACATATCCACTCATGTGTGGCCCACAAACTCCAGCATGTACTTCTGCCATAACCGTTGTTGCCTGCCTGGCATCTATGCATCTCAACAATCCCAGATCCGGGGTTCTTTTGTACAATATTCCCCCACTGAGGAAGAAACCATTCGACAAACGCCGAAGGGCTCTTTTTTGGTCTCCAGAGGCATGTTCTGGATATATCCCCATCCTGAGGTATTCCTTGATATCATGAAACCAGGGTTCGCCATCCGCTTCTTCTTCTATGGCATTGCAGTAGGCGTGCTGATCACGGACTTGGATGTGCAGAGGATCAACATACATTTTGTCAGGGTGGTGCAGCATTGATGCTAAGGTGGCTAAGGCATCCGCAACCTCATTGTGAACTCTCGGGATGTGTTTGAACTTTACCGATCGAAATTGCTTGCTCAGATCATGCAAGCATTGTCGGTATGGTACGAGTTTTAGATCTCGTGTTTCCCATTCTCCCTGAATTTGATGTATCAAGAGGTCCGAGTCTCCCAAGACCAAGACGTCTTGGACATCCATGTCAGCAGCCAGGCGCAGACCCAGAATGCAAGCCTCATACTCGGCCATATTGTTGGTGCAATAGAAGCGTAGTTGAGCCGTAACAGGATAATGCCGTCCTGTTTCAGAAATGAGTACTGCTCCTATTCCAACCCCTTTTGCGTTTGCAGCTCCATCGAAGAAAAGCTTCCAACCCGGTTCCTCGGGTAATTCCAACTCATTCGTATGCATCACCTCTTCGTCAGGAAAATACGTTCTTAAGGGCTCGTATTTTTCATCAACGGGATTCTCTGCCAAATGGTCTGCCAGTGCCTGGGCTTTCATGGCTGTCCTCGTCACATAGACGATATCAAACTCGGTGAGCAGAATTTGCCATTTTGCCAACCTTCCCGTGGGCATAGGTTTCTGAAATATATATTTCAATGGGTCCAAACGGGATATGAGATACGTAGTATATGAAGACAGGTAGTGCTTCAATTTCTGAGCTACCCAAGTTAGGGCGCAGCATGTTTTCTCGAGTTGAGTGTACTTGACCTCATGCACTGTAAATTTCTTACTGAGATAGTAGATGGCCTGCTCCTTCCTTCCTGTGTCATCATGTTGCCCCAGTACACAACCAAATGAATTTTCCAAGACCGTCAGGTAAAGGATTAGGGGTTTCTCGGGCTTAGGCGGGACCAATACGGGTGGATTAGACAGATACCCTTTGATTTGGTCGAAGGCCTCCTGACACTCTGCTGTCCAACCTACCGCAGCATCCTTTCTCAGCAACCGAAATATGGGTTCACAAGTTGCTGTGAGTTGAGCGATGAACCTGCTGATGTAATTGAGTCTACCCAGCAAACTCATTACCTCTGTTTTGTTCCTTGGCGGTGGCAAATCTCGGATGGATTCAATTTTGGATGGGTCTAACTCAATCCCCCGTCGACTGACGATGAATCCTAGCAACTTTCCTGATGGAACCCCGAATGCGCATTTGGCCGGGTTAAGCTTGATATCATACCTCCGGAGTCTTTGGAAAAATCTCCTTAGGTCTGCTACATGGTCCTCCTGACGCCAAGATTTGATGATCACGTCGTCGACGTACACCTCAATCTCTTTGTGTATCATGTCATGAAACACAGCAGTCATTGCTCGCATGTACGTTGCCCCGGCGTTCTTTAACCCGAACGGCATTACCCGATAGCAGTAGGTTCCCCATGGCGTAATAAACGCTGTCTTCTCAGCATCCTCCTCATCCATTAGGATCTGATGATAACCTGCATAGCAATCCACAAAGGATCCAATCTCGCGCCCTGCGCAATTGTCGATCAGGATATGAATGTTGGGCAGCGGGAAATTGTCCTTGGGACTTGCTTTGTTGAGGTTGCGGTAATCAACGCATACCCTGATTTTTCCATCCTTCTTTGGGACTGGTACCACATTGGCCAACCACTCGGGATACCGAGTGACCCGAATGACCTTCGATTGTAATTGCTTAATCACTTCTTCTTTGATCTTTACACTCATTTCTGTTTTAAATTTCCTTAGTTTTTGCTTGACCGGAGGGTATGCCGGGTCAGTGGGCAATTTGTGAACCACTAAATTGGTGCTTAATCCAGGCATATCATCATAGGACCAGGCAAAAACATCTTTGAATTCCCTGAGAGTTTTGATCAATTCTGTTCTGACATTCGGCTCAATGTGGATGCTAATTTTGGTCTCTTGGACGTTATCAGCGTCTCCTAGATTCACAGCCTCGGTGTCATTTAAGTTAGGCTTGGGTTTCTCTTCAAATTGGCACAGTTCTCTGTTTATTTCTTCGAAGGCTTCACCTTCGTCACATTCAGATTCATCGTCACAAACGACCTTTTGCATCATTGAGTCGGTTTCAGATTGATTTATTAGACTAGGTCGAAGATCCGCTGTGCATGCCATGTCATTAGGACCAGTAAAAAGAGAATTGTTCAGAAAGAACAAAACAAGAAATTAAAATGGGACAAAAGAAAAGAACTTTATTAAATTTGCAGGATAAAAAGGGTTCACACTTTTACAAAACGAAAGTAAAATTGGGATTACACCCTTGAATAATCCGATCAAACAAACAAACAAACAAAACATTAATCAAAGCCTACTACCAAGACTCCCCTCGGACAGGAAGAGGAGTAACCGTCCAATTGTTGGTCTTGGCCTCAGGCCCCACAAATTGTATCTCTGCTCTGCTGGAACCTTCTCCAGCTTCCACCATACTGACATCCGCAAATAGCCTCTCAAAACTCTGATTCAGGTCTTCATTTATACCGATCAAAGGTCCTCGAATCTTTGGGATCGCTGACCCCTTGGCACTAGCTTTAACAAAAGACCTTGAGAGGCGTGGCACTGGTTTAGGCAGAGACCAGACCCTCTTCTTCATTTTTCGCGCTTGCTTCCTGTCTGCTGCGGTTGGTTTGAACCCCAACCCGAAAGTTTCCAGATTCTTAGGAAGGGAGACAGGTTGGACTATCCCTTGAAGTTCAACTCCCAGGCCTTTTCCCGGCACAAACCCATTACCCAGCATTTCTGATACCATCATGACTGTTGCGGCAGCCACCCTAGGGTGCGGGATGATTTCTCCTTCAGAAATTTTGTTGGCCGACCCTGTATCGAGAATCTGGTAGACCCAGGGACCCTTGTCATCAGTGGTCTCTATGAAAGGCACAATGGTTCCGCCCATGGTGCATGTTGTATCCTCGCCGTGCAACACGACCTCTTGTCTTTCCCACTCGAACTTCACTGTCTGATGTAGGGTGGAAGGCACCGCTTTAGCTGCATGAATCCAAGGTCGTCCTAACAGCAAGTTGTAAGATACCGTGGCGTCCAACACCTGGAATTCCATGGTAAATAGGACCGGACCAATGGTTAATTCAAGTACAACATCCCCCACAGTGGCGGTTCCGTTTCCGTCAAACCCCCGGACACAGATGCTATTCTCCCGGATTCTTCCACGGTCAATCTTTAACTGGTCCAGGGTGGATAACGGACAAATATTGGCGCTTGAGCCGTTATCCACCAATACTCGAGTTACCACCGAGTCTTCACATTTGACAGGCTAGGTATAGAGCTTTGTTATGCTCCGTACCTTCCACCGGCAGGTCATCATCTGAGAATGTTACCCTGTTCACCTCGAAAATCTTGCTGGCGATGGTTTCCAGGTGGTTTACAGAAATCTCACTGGGTACATGGGCCTCGTTCAATATCTTTAACAGGGCCCGACGATGTTCCTCGGAATGGAGGAGTAATGACAATAGTGAGATCTGGGCAGGTGTTTTTCTCAGCTGCTCAACCACAGAATAGTCTTGTACTTTCATCTTCCTCAGGAAGTCTTCAGCCTCTTCTTCTGACACTGGCTTCTTGGTTGCCACTGGGTTGGTTTTTCTTAACTCCACCGGAGCAAAACATCGACCTGATCGAGTCAGCCCTTGCGCTTCACAACTGACTTCTTCCACCTGTTTTCCTTGGTACGTCACCACTGCTTTTTCATATTTCCAGGGCACAGCCCTGCTGTCAAGCATTGGCAGTTGGACCACCGGCTTTATGGTCACCCGTTCTCCACATACCCCTTTCAACATGACTGCCGGTGTGGGCAGGATCCCTGGTATTACCAACTTGCTTGGCTCGGGTTTGCTTGCTATGACGGACGGGCTCTTCCCCCATATTACTACCGGCTTGACGCCTTCTCCCTGCGACTGTACATTTGTTCCTCCACTGGTTAAGACTTCTTTTGGGGCAGCTTGGATCATCATCACTGTTTGTGAGGGTTTTCTTAATTCTCCTCCCTCACACACCAACTCAATCATGTGAGTTTCGTGGTGCGCTGGCAGTGGGTTTTGGTTGATGTTAGGAGCCTCCGGTGTCTGGACCTCGATCTTATTGGTGTCAATAAGATCCTGTATGGCATGCCTTAACTTCCAGCACTTCTCGGTATCGTGCCCGAGCATCCCTGAACAGTATTCACAACTGATTGAACGATCCAAATTCTGAGGCGGGGGATTTGGTTCCCGAGTATGGACAGGACTAACCAAACCCAATTGCCGCAGCTTGTGGAACACAGCGGTGTAGGTTTCTCCCAGTTCGGTGAAGGTTCTTTGCTTCCGCAACCTGTCATTTCTGGCATCTGGATTTCCCCGGAAACCTGCCCCTGAAGGATTTCTATATGCCCTTGGTGGAGGGTAAGTGTTTTGTGGTGGTGCATATATGTTCTGGGGAGCCGGTGCGCGCCATTGTGGGCGAACCGGAGGCTGAGTGTATACCTGGGCTTGGTGTACGGAACAATGTGGTTCTCGAGGTGGATAGAAATTTTGTGGTGGGTTGTATGGGTAGTTTGACCTGTGAGGCCTGGGTTGGTTGTAGTGCGGCCTGCCAGCCCTGGACCAACTGCCTGCCTCGATCGTGGCAACCTCTTCTTTCTTTCTTCTTAGCGCACCTCCCGTGCCGCTTTGAATAGCCTGGGTTGTGGCCTTAAGTGCCGAATAGTTTAAGATCTTGTCCGACCTCAAACCTTCTTCTATCATGACCCCTATTTTGACCACCTCGTTGAAAGATTTTCCAACCGTTGTCACCAAGTGACCAAAGTAGGTTGGATCCAATGTCTGCAAAAAGTAGTCTACCATCTCTCCCTCTCTCATGGGAGGATCGACCCTAGCTGCTTGTTCTCTCCAGCGGAACCCGAACTCGCGAAAACTTTCCCCGGGTTTCTTCCCAGTTCTCAATAACGTGAGACGGTCAGGGACTATCTCCAGGTTGTACTGGAAATGACCTGTAAAAGCCTGCGCCAGATCATCCCACGTGTACCACCTGCTGAAATCTTGCCTGGTATACCATTCCAGTGCAGATCCACTCAGACTTTGGCCGAAATAAGCTATCAAAAGCTCATCCTTGCCTCCTGCCCCTCTCATTTTGCTACAGAATCCCCGCAAATGTGCCATGGGATCACCGTGCCCTTCATATAAATCAAACTTGGGCATCTTGAACCCAGCCGGGAGTTGGACATCTGGGAAAGGGCACAGATCTTTGTATGCCACGCTGACTTGATTGCCCAGCCCGTGCAAGTTCCTGAAGGATTGCTCCAGGCTTTTGAACTTTCTTAACACTTCATCCTGTTCAGGGGCCTTAACCGGCTTCTCAACCTCTGCCGGTACTTCCAGATGGGGATTGTAAGCCTGTGGTTCGGGTGCATGGAATGTAGGCTCAGGGGGATAGTATTGTGTATCGTGAGCCTGAAACAATGGCTCACTGGTCGTTCTCTGCAAAGGGGCTGATGTAGGTCCCACAAAAATGGGAATATTGGGTGTTGGGAGAGGTTGATGGGGTGGTGGAGCTTGGGAATCATGAGGGCTTCTTTCTTGATGATAGAGGGGATTTGGGCGGCTTGTGGAAGGGCCAGAGTGAGGGTACTCCGGCATGTGTCCCAGTGTCTCAGGGCTCTTTTGTGTTTTGGCCAGGGCTAGCTGCATTGCATGCATCTCTAGTCCCATCCTTTCAATTTTTTCCATTGCTTCTTTTAGCAACTGGCTCATCGGCCTTTCTTCCTCATTACTATTCTCTGAAGTTGTCATGCTTGTTGCTACCGGTCCTTTGGATCTGGTTTGGTATGAATGTGTTGCCAGAATTCTTTAACAACTAACTGTCTGGTATCAGACAACAACAAACTTTGTTAGTGTTAGAGCTTAACAGATTTGATCATAACACATAGAGGATGCAATGCACCTAGGCAGTTAACCGTTTCTACATGCTTTGCTTCAAACCACATGCGTCATCCCGGTTTGTTCGTTCGTCTCTTTTAAAGTATTTTGCGAAACCCTGCGTTTTATTTTATTTACATTTTCTTTTCTTTATTTATTAAAAGCGGTCGAATCTTATGGGGATTGCCTACGTATCACGTCCCCGCGTGAATCAGACCAGGCGTAGTTCTGCCTCAAAGTAAAGAAACACACAATTCTTGTGAAATCATTAAATTCATTCTCAAAATTTTGCTATTACAAATTACATCAAGCGAGGAATAGCAATAGTACAGACTCCACAGTTCTTAACCCGTTTTGACTAAAAGAAAGGAAAACAGCATATGGAAAAGCGACAAAGCCAAATAAACAGGACTCAACCAAAGATTAATTTTCCAACTTAGGGACCCGCGAGGCATCATTCGGCCTTTCCGCGGCCCTTGGTGTGAGGTCCCTCTGCAGGTTTTTCAACTCATTCATGATTCGGTGGACGCAACCCATGATGGAAACAAGGAGGGTCTTTCGAGGCTTTTGCTCGCATGCCAGGCATCTCATGTAGATGTAATGCCCAATCTCGTCGATCTTTCCCCGGATGTTGTCCCTTTCTGTGAACAAATGCCTTATCTGTTGGTTCTTCAATCCCAGTGTTTGCGCATTGTTGGCAAGCTGATCCTGGAACATCTCCATTTGCCTTTCCATTCTGGTCATTGCATCGTAACATTGCCTTCTGTCGGCTTGGGCATCTCGTGTTTGCTTGAGGATCCTTTCTCGAAGAGAGGCATTCGTTTCCCTTAATGTCCCGACGCTCAGTTCATATTCCCTTATGACTCGTTGCAGGCGCTGCCTCTGAGCCATCACACCTTTTGCCCACTTGGTTCGCAATTTTGCCGTGCTGGCCCTGGCTTTTTCCAAATCTTTCTGGCATTCCGCAACCTGATCCTTTAACCCTGCTATCAATCTTTTATCTGCCTGGCTTCTTAGCTGGCTATTAGCCTCTTTTTTCATTCTCCGGATCTGAGCTTTGAGGATCTCGCCTTCTCTGATTAACTGGTTCTTTTCTCCCTTGTGGGCAGCAGACTGTAATTGGCACTCAAACTTCATATCCTGAACTTGTTGCTTCAGTTTGCCAGCTTTGACAAGATATTCCTGCTCTTTGGCCAACCAGCCCCACTGTTCTTGTGAAGATTTGGCAAATTCTTGCAGGTGAGGTCTTTTGGTCGGTCTTCCAGGTGATGTCTCCCCTTTGTACCAGGCCTGATACCCGGGCGAAACTTCCCCTTTTGCCCGATTCATTACACAAGTATTTGCTTCTAAGTATTGACATTGGCTCCAAATTTGACGAACCCTTGCTTCAGGAAACTGGCCGTCGGGACTGATCTCGATTACCTGGATGCTCAGATCCTCGTCTTTCGGCACTATCTGATACCTCCCAAGTTGCCTTAAAACCCGATGCGGCGCGTATGGTTGAATGCTCTTAAGTCCCATTAAGAGAAAATGGGGCCTGGCTGCTGGCATGTATATGACTTCGTCGATCGGTAACCATCCTAGCGCCCACTGTATTTGACTGGCGTTGAGGGTATGGAAATATGAGGTCCATGCTGTGACTCCTTCTGGTAGGTAGGTTTCATTAACTCTGGTATAGAACTCCTCTATGCAGGTCTTTCCAGCGGATCCATGGCTCAGAAACTGGGCTCGGTGACATAGGTGTTCGGTCATCCACATTTGCAACAACAAATTGCAACCCTCGAAAAAGCTTCCTCCGGCTTTGCAAGAAGTGAGTGCCCGGAATATATCAGATACTATCATGGGCGCCAACGTACTATCACTCTGTGTGAGCAACGTACTGACGACCCCTGCTATCTTTATGTCAATATTCCCGTCTTTTCTTGGGAATACTAGTAGTCCTAAGAAAGCTATCATGAAAGCAATCCGTCTATGTTCTTCCCACTTTTGGCGATTACCTTTGCTGCACAACTGGTTTTCTGGCTTGTCGAATCCTCCTATGTGACCATATCTTTGATATATGAAACTCATGCTGCAAAAACCTTTTGCCAAGTCAGGGTTATGGATTGTTCTGACTATCTTTAAGGAATCCAGGAACCGGTGTATTGCTACAGCTCTTGGAGCAATCAGATATTTGTGCCTCAAAGGAGTCTCAGCGCTGCCGATATACCCTGCTATTTCTTCTAAAGTTGGGGTAAGTTCAAAATCTGAGAAACGGAAGACATTGTGCGCAGGATCCCAGTGGGGGACTAGTGCCCTTATGATATCTCCTCGTGGCCTGATATCCAACAAACTCGTGAGGCCTTTCAGATACTTCTTGATTTCGTCATGACCTTCTTTGCCCAAATCATTCCACCAGAGCCGCAATTGGAGGGGAATTTTGCTCATGATTAAAAAGGGTTCATTCGGCATCGTGCTCATTCTGCACATTTATTAATAAGATTTTAACAAACGACACTTATCCTGATAAAAACAAAATATATGCGATTTTTTGTGAATTTTGAATTTTCGTATATATATATATATATAAAACTTTATTTTCGTATATATATATAAAAACTTTCTAAAGAAGTTAATAACGGAAAATATTTTGGATTTTTGTTTCGAAAACTGGGAGCCTGAAAGGACTTTTCTAGACCTTTAGCAAGACAAATACTTTTGCCACAAATAAAGATATATATACATTTTGAAGTAAAGAAAAACTTTTGAATTTTTCACTTATATATATACATATATTTGCAGCAAATAATAAAAGTTAAGACAAAATAAGACTCTTTTTTTTTTACTATTATTTTCATAAGAAAAAAAAACCATTTTAAGAATAGGGTCTTTTTTTTTAAAATTTTTTATGACAAGACAAACTATATATTTCTATTGATATTTTATTTTTTGAAAGACAGAACAACGACTTTTCAAAATTTTGGCAGAGTTTTGACAGTATTTGTTTTTTTTTCTTTTTTTTCTTTTTTTTTTCAACAATAAATTCCTAACCGTTATTTCCTTTTTTTTCACAATATTCCAAATATTCAAACACCGGTCAGCATGCGGGCATGAGACAAATAAATGCACGGAAAACAATAGGATGCACCAGAATGGTCTTTTCATATCAGGTTGCTAGTCCTAGACGGACCCAACCCCTGTGTTGAGTCCCCTAAGTCATATGCAACGTGATGCAAATAAGCGTTCCTACTAGGGATCCGGCATGAAGTCACGTTATTCTATGTTCAAAACCTGGGTCGGTGTTCTAGACAGTGTACCCGAGCGGACAACTCGAGTTGAGGAAGGAGCTCCTTTCCGGGAACCAAAAGGCCAGCCGGCTTAGAAACTTTCCGAGCCTCTTTTATTTAGGGTATGACACTAACAGAATAAGGAGTCTCAACCAGTGAGCACATCCCCGGAGGTAAGAAGAGAAAGGTTTCGGCACAGTTTATATACAGTTCAAATAATATCAAAGCGGTAACAGCAGCATTTAGCACGTTAGTCTCAAAACATGTAATAATCAGATAATAAATAAAGCCAAATAATAACAATTATTCTAAGCTAGAATTCTTAACCCTGAACCATTGGTTCTGGGTTATATAGTCCCCAGCAGAGTCGCCAGAGCTGTCACACCTCCTTTTTCCGCGCCCGAGGGGCGCAGGGAGTTTTTCCAATTAAAGGACAGTCGAAACGGGATTGGTTTAATTATTTCAGAGTCGCCACTTGGGAGATTTAGGGTGTCCCAAGTCACCAATTTTAATCCCGAATCGAGGAAAAGAATGACTCTATATTACAGTCTGCGTACCAGAAATCCGGATAAGGAATTCTGTTAACCCGGGAGAAGGTGTTAGGCATTCCCGAGTTCCGTGGTTCTAGCACGGTCGCTCAACTGTTATATTCGGCTTGATTATCTGATTTTATACAAGTGTGAACTTATGTGCAAAATTTAACTTTTAACCGCTTTTATCATTCACTGTTATTTTTGTAGGACTTGCAACATTGTGAAAATGTATCTCGAACCGCGTTACAATTAATGTACCCGTGGTCGTCGACACCCTTTGACTCCGTTGAGATTTGGATTTGGGTCACATCAATGTGCACCCGAGTTTAAGGAAATTAAGTTATTAAAGGCGCGCCTAAAGCGACTAGCGTATTTATTTTGGGTAAGACCGTGGAATTTTACTAAACGGTCCATCCCGAAGTCCAAATAATTTTTAAAGCAAATATTTACTGAGGGCCCCGCAATTTGTATTTTTATTTGGCGAGGCTCATCTCATTCTATTTTTTTTTAAAATGAATTTGCAACGTCATGGACACGCATCTCGAACCACGTCACAATCAATGTACCCGTGATTAGAAACACATTTCGATTCCGTTGGGATTTGGATTTGGGTCACATCAATGTGCACCCGAGTTTACGAAGGTAAGATTTATTAAGGCGCGTCCTAAAGAGTCTAGCGTATTGTTATTTTAGGAAGGTTGTGAGATTTGCTAATCAACCCGTCCTGGAAGCTAAATGCTTTACTAATATACATTTAACAAGGGCCCCGCATCTGCGTTTTGTTTATTTTTATCGAGGCTCATCTCGTTGTTATTTTTTTTAGGGATATCCTATAGCAACTACGTTTCTTGTCGTGTTTGTCTCTATCTATTGAAAGCAGTAAATAGCCTTAGTTGATTATAAAACCGGATTTAAAGTGCTTTTACAGAATAATAAAACGTGACTGCACTTATGGACAACTAGTCGCAAATTATGGGCCCAAACTAGCTCATGCGAGATGGCCAGACTTGGTCCCTGCCTTTCCGATACAGGCCTAGCTGATTCTTTCGATTTGGGATCGGCCTTCTTGAGGTCGAGGCCTAGAACTGATTCTTTGTTCTTTATCAATTTATATGTGACAAACTAGCGAAAGGGGAAAGAACTTTAACTCATGTGGATAGTTTTCCTATTTTGGCCTACATTACAGCATATATGGCAAAGTAAACTAAATCTGAGATGCAAACTAATTTATTGAGAATACTTTTAACTAGCAGCACACGTATACAAACTAATATTCAATTACCATGCATTGACATCTACTAGGCGTGCAAGCTACTTCCAGCATCCAAACCAAAATAAAAATCATTCTACATTACATGATATTTAATGCAACAATCTACGTATAAAAGACATTCTTCAGGTTTTCTCATTTTTGTATTCATCCTCAATTTCCAATTACATCTGACAGTGTATTAGGTGTGTACCTGGTATAGAGAACAAAAGAAGAAAGGAATGATCAGCTGGGCAGTATGCAGTAAATACAGCAGCAGCAGACACACAGCAACAACACAGGCAACAACCAACTAAACCAAGTGTTTTCCACAGCCACAGATAACCAACAATATCTCCCAGAATACAAGGACTAGCAGATAGTCGAAACCAAGCCAGCAATCCCAGGAAAGAGTAAGGAAATAACAGCAGTAACTGAGGGTTCAAATGCAGTAAAACTAACAGTTCAACAACCAACAAACAACTCAGCCAATGCAAGCAACAGAACTTGGCCAAGACAGCTTTGACCAATATGCACTCTTGTACAACTTTCAGGCAGTGTTTGGTTACAATGTCTATTGGAAACTACCTTGTGTTTACGCTATTGTGATTTGGGACTCACTAGACCTCTCTTCAGACTAAAGTTTTTTCTTTTCTGAAGACTCCAAAATCCAGCCCTCTTTAAGTTCTCAAATGGCCTCTTTATAGGCCAAATGCACTAGTGCAGCTGAGCTGCCTGCCCTGCCAATTGGCAGAATACCCATACCCTTTAAACCCATGCCTAAGCATCTTTGGTGCCAGCCCCTTTTGTTCCCCACGCCTGGTCTTGTTTAATCAGGAGTTATGGGCATCCCTTTTTATTCAATTTAAGCCCCATACCCTTGTGTCTTGTTCCCCATTGGTATTAGTTTAATCCTAAATTAGTACCTTACTTGTCAGCTCATTTAAACTAATCATTTTTGTTCTTTTCAAACCCCAGACTACCCTTGCTAGCCCTTGATTATCACTGCCCTTCTCATTGCAGTATCAGGGCACTTTGGGCTTTGACCATTCAGAACTGCCCCAACCTGGCTTTTTAATTGTTTACAAGGTAGTTACAAGCTAATATTCAGGCAATGCCCAATTCAAATCACAATACAGGCCCATTCAGAATATTTGAACATTCAGTCGTAGGAGACTAATCGACGACATTTATCAAGTCGACTACACTAATTATAACGGGTAATAATCAGTCGTTCAAATAAACAACACATACAGGGACCTAAAGGGCATCAGACAATTTTTGTTCAATTACTGGGGCTATATGAATTAATTCGTTTGACGACTAATCTAATCGAACATGTACATCACAGAATACATTCAAATCATACACAGAAAACAATTGACCAAATAAAAGGTCTTTACAGAGATGAAAGAAATCCGAATGAAAAATAATAACAAAAAATAACAAACAAACACAACGAAACATGCTGACCACTTAATCAAAACTAACACAAAAGAAAGGAAAACTTACCGAAAATGTTTAAATCAAACAGACCCAAATCTGATTCAACTTCGAACTTTTGAGGCCGAACAAACTTTAATCAGGGTGTTCTCACATGAGAACACCTTGATTAAGGTCTATTAGACCTCAAACCCATGTCCAAACCGGCCGGATTCCCCAGGTGCATGTGTTCTAAAGTCTGGATTTCCAGATCTGATTTTTAGGGAGTTGTGGGTAGATTCGGACCAAACCAAGCTTGGTTTGGTCACGAGGAAGGTCAGGGGAGTGTCTGGTATGAAGATGGGGTGGTTTGGCATAGATCCGGGTTCGACTCAAATCTTCAAATGAAGATTCGAGACGAACGAAAGTGATTCGAGGCTCGTGGTTAGTGGATTCGTGTTCAGGACAGTGAGGTGGTCCTAGGGTGTTCAGGAGGCGGTCATCGGCGTTCATGCCGCCGGCTTTAATGGCGAGGGATACTGGGGCGGCTGCTAGGGTTCGAGGATGAGAAGGGGTTGTGTTTGGGACGAGGGTGTACAGTGGGGAAGGTGGGGTTTGGTTTGGGGGGCGTGGGGTGTAATGGAGAGCTTATATATGTATTGAGGGTTTAGATCCTGGCCGTTGGATCAAGTGAGATCTATGGCCAGGATCCATCCACTTAGGAAAGACGGTGTCGTTTGGGCGTGATGGTGGGTGAGACCGGGTAAAGGGCATGGATCGGGTCATGTTGACGGGTTTAGAGGAGGGCCTGGATCCGTTGGATCAATGGGGTTGGACGGCTTAGATCATCTTGCCTGAAACGACGTCGTTGAGGCGAGTTGAACAGCCTGATCTGGACCGTTCGTTTGAATCAGATCAACGGCTTTGGTAGGGACGCCGATACGGCGTCGTTTGAGTCCGTGTTTGGGCAGGCTCGTCTTGGACTGGATCAGTACTTTGGTTTTGGGCCTTGTTTCGGGGCCCAAATCAGATTTTCCTTTTCCCTTCTCTTTTTTTTTCAAATTAAACAAAAATTCCTAAAACAATGTAAAAATTAAAATAAACCTACACACATATTGAGTGATACCCACAACGATAAACACACATAAATGAAAAAATAAAATAAAAATAAAAATGGTTAGCTCACAGCTGAGAACGAACGATGCACACATACACATTTTTTGAATTTTCTTTTAACGACAGGCATTTTTGTATTTTTGTTTGATAATGCCTAGATGCAAAACGGACAGACCCATAAATGACTAACAACACATGTCACGGAAAACTCGAAGAATTGTACCGCGAAATCATTTGTCACTATTTTTATTTTCTTTTGGAGCGATTGCTCGTAAAGCAAAAATCACGTGCTTACAGCTGCCCCTCTTTGCCCGAAGACACGAAGGGTTTTCGCGCAAAGATAAAGCGAGCGATTTTTGCCCGTCCGAATACTCCGTGTGAAGCATTTTTTTGAAAAAGATTTGACCGAACCTTTGCTTCAGAGGTTTCCTACATATCCTGGGCTGAACAGGAATCAGGTCAATGTAGTTCGGGAAATCTTTGGTAGCTGGGACTACCGTGTGACTGTAGTGTTTGCTGTTGTTGTGCGTTGTTGTATGCTGCTGTAGGATGCTACGGCTCAACCGATCTCCCTATTACATTGCTCTAAAAGGAAAACAAGAAGCTAAGCTAAACTGAGGATCCTGAAATCTCATCCATCTTCAACTTGTTCTTGTTGCCTTGCTTTCTTGTCGGCTAACGCTTTCCTCCGATGCCTTTATCTTGTGACTTTGGGAGATGATGTTGGTCCTTTGCTGACGTTTGAATGCCAGTTTTCATCACTTTGCTTGATCCGCTGGGGATACGGCTTTCTTCTTTAAATCTTCCAATGGTTTCTTCAGTGGTATGTTTCTTCATCCAGCATCGTTATACTGGGCATGCTACAACGTTCCCAAACTGCTTCTTTTGAGACGCGTTCCTTTTTCCTTTTGAATTGTGCGCTTGCCTCTGCAGTTGTCTGCTTCTTGGTGCTGGGATTTCATTGTTTCCCGTTTGGGGATCTCTGTTGTACCCTTCCGTCTTCAGGTGGGGTGACTGATTCCACAATCTAGAGCTGAATGTATTCCCGCATTATACTGGTGGGTGACCTAGAACTTAAATGTATTCCCGCATTATACTGGTGGGCGACCTAGAACTTAAAAGTATTCCCGCATTATGCCGGTGGGCGACCTAGAACTTAAAAGTATTCCCGCATTATACTGGTGGGCGACCTAGAACTTAAAATGTATTCCCGCATTATACTGGTGGGCGACCTAGAACTTAAATGTATTCCCGCATTATACTGGTGGGCGACCTAGAACTTAAAATGTATTCCCGCATTATACTGGTGGGCGACCTAGAACTTAAAAGTATTCCCGCATTATACTGGTGGGCGACCTAGAACTTAAAATGTATTCCCGCATTATACTGGTGGGCGACCTAGAACTTAAAAGTATTCCCGCATTATACTGGTGGGCGACCTAGAACTTAAATGTATTCCCGCATTATACTGGTGGGCGACCTAGAACTTAAATGTATTCCCGCATTATACTGGTGGGTGACCTAGAACTTAAATGTATTCCCGCATTATACTGGTGGGCGACCTAGAACTTAAAATGTATTCCCGCATTATACTGGTGGGCGACCTAGAACTTAAAAGTATTCCCGCATTATACTGGTGGGCGACCTAGAACTTAAATGTATTCCCGCATTATACTGGTGGGCGACCTAGAACTTAAAAGTATTCCCGCATTATACTGGTGGGCGACCTAGAACTTAAAAGTATTCCCGCATTATACTGGTGGGCGACCTAGGACTTAAAAGTATTCCCGCATTATACTGGTGGGCGACCTAGAACTTAAATGTATTCCCGCATTATACTGGTGGGCGACCTAGAACTTAAATGTATTCCCGCATTATACTGGTGGGCGACCTAGAACTTAAATGTATTCCCGCATTATACTGGTGGGCGACCTAGAACTTAAATGTATTCCCGCATTATACTGGTGGGCGACCTAGAACTTAAAAGTATTCCCGCATTATACTGGTGGGCGACCTAGAACTTAAATGTATTCCCGCATTATACTGGTGGGCGACCTAGAACTTAAAAGTATTCCCGCATTATACTGGTGGGCGACCTAGGACTTAAAAGTATTCCCGCATTATACTGGTGGGCGACCTAGAACTTAAAATGTATTCCCGCATTATACTGGTGGGCGACCTAGGACTTAAAAGTATTCCCGCATTATACTGGTGGGCGACCTAGAACTTAAATGTATTCCCGCATTATACTGGTGGGCGACCTAGAACTTAAAATGTATTCCCGCATTATACTGGTGGGCGACCTAGAACTTAAAAGTATTCCCGCATTATACTGGTGGGCGACCTAGAACTTAAATGTATTCCCGCATTATACTGGTGGGCGACCTAGAACTTAAAAGTATTCCCGCATTATACTGGTGGGCGACCTAGGACTTAAAAGTATTCCCGCATTATACTGGTGGGCGACCTAGAACTTAAAATGTATTCCCGCATTATACTGGTGGGCGACCTAGGACTTAAAAGTATTCCCGCATTATACTGGTGGGCGACCTAGAACTTAAATGTATTCCCGCATTATACTGGTGGGCGACCTAGAACTTAAATGTATTCCCGCATTATACTGGTGGGCGACCTAGAACTTAAATGTATTCCCGCATTTTACTGGTGGGCGACCTAGAACTTAAAAGTATTCCCGCATTATACTGGTGGGCGACCTAGAACTTAAATGTATTCCCGCATTATACTGGTGGGCGACCTAGAACTTAAATGTATTGAAATTGTTTCCCCGTTCTTCCGAGAAAATTTTCGACAATCGGCAGAAAATTTTCTGCCCCGGTTTTTGGTAACTTCCATGGCATTGCATCTTGTTGCCGTCATCAATTCTTTGCTCTCCTGCAAAAGACAAAAGGATTTAGTCAGTTTTAATCGTGGTGGTAGAGGGTGCCTTTCTGGCGAGCAATTTTTCTCTCTTCCTCTTTTCTTGCTCTTTGTCCCCATAATTGGTTGGCGGGCAAAGTTGCCTGTTGGGGGTCTCTAGCCTGCTGGGGATTGGTTTTCAATTTATCCCCTTTTCTGCTTTCTCTTTAAACACATGATGTGGGAGTCTGCTTCTAACTCCCGAAACCACTCCCTTTTGGAGCTTACTTCTTCCAAAATTTCCGGGCACAATCCCTGCATTGCCTGGGACCGGCCTTTAAGACTGTTTGTATTATCCTGCATTGGATGAATTCCCCTTTGGTTTCTGGTAGTAAGCTTTGAAAAATCCTTTCAAGACACATTTTAAGGAAAGAAATAAAAGATACGGAAAGGAGAAAATCTTTCTGAACCAATATTTTTTGTGGGAGGAGACAATCAAAAGAACTTATCTGGAGGACATGACTGGTCCTCGTGATCATGACGTGCACCATAGATTCCCGACTCAGTCTATTTGTATCAATCGATTTGCCGGATGGTCTGACTTGTTGGGGATGATAAATGACTGTCCATGCTGTTGCAAATGTGGTAGCTTTTGTTGATTCGTCTTGTCGCCTCATAGTGCCCTTCGAGGGGTTTTCACTAATGAGACTCTCTCTTTTCTCTCATCTCCCGGCGCCTTATGGTGCCTGTGAAGGTTTTCACCAATAAGACTCTCTCATTTCATATCCCTCATCTTACATCGCCTCTCGGTGCCTGTGAAGGTTTTCACCGATAAGACTCTCTCATTTTATTTCTTTCGAGGATCCGGGGTGTTGTAGGTGCGACCCTCTCTTCCGGGGATTCTTTTGACTATCAACTCATTCCCAGTCTTACGATCCTCTTCTTTGCTGGGAATCAGTGTATTATTCTCGGCCTTATTTGCCGGATTTGGCATCTCTCGAACATTGATCGGGAGGTCTTTTGGATGTTGATGTTGGTTTTGGTGTGGGATTGAAGAAAGGCTACAAAAATGAAAACAATTTGAAGGGTGATGTGCTACAACTTTTGGAATCAAACCTTTGTTGGAACTTAAAACATAACCTCTGCCCCAGTTTTCTTGCTTGGGGAATTTATTTTTTATGCTTATGTTGAGCTATGTGCGTTACGCACATTGTGCCTATTATGCACACTATGTACATTATGCATCCTATATTTGCTATGATGCATACTATGACCGAGCCGTGAGGCGCCTACGTATCCTCTTTGAGGAATCAGGTCAAACGTAGTTCCCACGGTTTTATATTCCTTGATTTTTCTTTTCTTTCTTTTCATTTTCTTTCTTTTTTTTTTCCATGTCTTTCCCATTATTGATTCCAAAAGAGGGGTATTGAAAGAATTTGCTTAAGGCTCAAAGGGGGAAGCGAGGGTTAAGAGTGTTTGGATAGAAGAAAGAATTGCCTCCGTCATCTCATTATTCAACAAATGCCAAATACAAACAAATAAACCAAAATTGCCATAATTTAAAGAAATTACGCATAATATCTCTTGACTGCATCTGAATTGATAGCCATGTCGACACATCTACCTTCGACATCTGTCAAACACAAAGCACCATTGGCCAAGACTCTGGTCACGATATAAGGCCCTTGCCAATTTGGGGCGAATTTGCCTTTTGCCTCGACCTGATGTGGGAGGATCTTCTTCAATACCTGCTGCCCTACTTCAAACTTCCTGGGGCGCACCTTTTTATTATACGCTCTTGCCATTCTCTTCTGGTACAGCTGACCATGGCACACTGCTGCCAATCTTTTCTCATCTATCAGGCTCAACTGTTCCAAGCGAGCTTTGATCCATTCATCATCATCAATTCCGGCTTCAGCGACAATTCGGAGGGACGGAATTTCGACCTCCGCTGGTATCACGGCCTCAGTTCCATACACCAACAAATAAGGAGTTGTGCCTATGGAAGTCCGGACGGTAGTGCGGTAACCCAACAAAGCAAAGGGTAATTTCTCGTGCCATTGTCTGGACCCTTCCACCATTTTTCGCAGTATCTTCTTGATATTCTTATTGGCTGCTTCCGACTGCTCCATTTGCCTTAGGACGATATGGGGTGGAATTGCGGTGCGTAATCTTGAATTGTTGGCATACCTCTCTCATCAAGCTGCTATTAAGATTCGCACCGTTATCCGTGATGATCACTTTTGGGATCCCAAATCTGCAGATGATATGGGAGTGAACAAAGTCCACCACTGCCTTCTTAGTTACTGATTTGAAGGTTTTAGCCTCAACCCATTTGGTGAAGTAATCAATGGTCACTAGAATGAACCTATGACCGTTGGACGCTGCTGGCTCGATGGGCCCAATGACATCCATGCCCCATGCTACAAACGGCCAGGGTGCTGACATCGTATGTAACTCTGTTGGCGGAGAGTGAATCAAGTCTCCATGTATCTGGCACTGATGGCATTTCCTCACGAAAGTGATACAGTCGTGTTCCATGGTGAGCCAATAACACCCTGTTCGAAGGATTTTTCTTGCCAATACATATCCACTCATGTGTGGCCCACAAACTCCAGCATGTACTTCTGCCATAACCGTTGTTGCCTGCCTGGCATCTATGCATCTCAACAATCCCAGATCCGGGGTTCTTTTGTACAATATTCCCCCACTGAGGAAGAAACCATTCGACAAACGCCGAAGGGCTCTTTTTTGGTCTCCAGAGGCATGTTCTGGATATATCCCCATCCTGAGGTATTCCTTGATATCATGAAACCAGGGTTCGCCATCCGCTTCTTCTTCTATGGCATTGCAGTAGGCGTGCTGATCACGGACTTGGATGTGCAGAGGATCAACATACATTTTGTCAGGGTGGTGCAGCATTGATGCTAAGGTGGCTAAGGCATCCGCAACCTCATTGTGAACTCTCGGGATGTGTTTGAACTTTACCGATCGAAATTGCTTGCTCAGATCATGCAAGCATTGTCGGTATGGTACGAGTTTTAGATCTCGTGTTTCCCATTCTCCCTGAATTTGATGTATCAAGAGGTCCGAGTCTCCCAAGACCAAGACGTCTTGGACATCCATGTCAGCAGCCAGGCGCAGACCCAGAATGCAAGCCTCATACTCGGCCATATTGTTGGTGCAATAGAAGCGTAGTTGAGCCGTAACAGGATAATGCCGTCCTGTTTCAGAAATGAGTACTGCTCCTATTCCAACCCCCTTTGCGTTTGCAGCTCCATCGAAGAAAAGCTTCCAACCCGGTTCCTCGGGTAATTCCAACTCATTCGTATGCATCACCTCTTCGTCAGGAAAATACGTTCTTAAGGGCTCGTATTTTTCATCAACGGGATTCTCTGCCAAATGGTCTGCCAGTGCCTGGGCTTTCATGGCTGTCCTCGTCACATAGACGATATCAAACTCGGTGAGCAGAATTTGCCATTTTGCCAACCTTCCCGTGGGCATAGGTTTCTGAAATATATATTTCAATGGGTCCAAACGGGATATGAGATACGTAGTATATGAAGACAGGTAGTGCTTCAATTTCTGAGCTACCCAAGTTAGGGCGCAGCATGTTTTCTCGAGTTGAGTGTACTTGACCTCATGCACTGTAAATTTCTTACTGAGATAGTAGATGGCCTGCTCCTTCCTTCCTGTGTCATCATGTTGCCCCAGTACACAACCAAATGAATTTTCCAAGACCGTCAGGTAAAGGATTAGGGGTTTCCCGGGCTTAGGCGGGACCAATACGGGTGGATTAGACAGATACCCTTTGATTTGGTCGAAGGCCTCCTGACACTCTGCTGTCCAACCTACTGCAGCATCCTTTCTCAGCAACCGAAATATGGGTTCACAAGTTGCTGTGAGTTGAGCGATGAACCTGCTGATGTAATTGAGTCTACCCAGCAAACTCATTACCTCTGTTTTGTTCCTTGGCGGTGGCAAATCTCGGATGGATTCAATTTTGGATGGGTCTAACTCAATCCCCCGTCGACTGACGATGAATCCTAGCAACTTTCCTGATGGAACCCCGAATGCGCATTTGGCCGGGTTAAGCTTGATATCATACCTCCGGAGTCTTTGGAAAAATCTCCTTAGGTCTGCTACATGGTCCTCCTGATGCCAAGATTTGATGATCACGTCGTCGACGTACACCTCAATCTCTTTGTGTATCATGTCATGAAACACAGCAGTCATTGCTCGCATGTACGTTGCCCCGGCGTTCTTTAACCCGAACGGCATTACCCGATAGCAGTAGGTTCCCCATGGCGTAATAAACGCTGTCTTCTCAGCATCCTCTTCGTCCATTAGGATCTGATGATAACCCGCATAGCAATCCACAAAGGATCCGATCTCGCGCCCAGCGCAATTATCGATCAGGATATGAATGTTGGGTAACGGGAAATTGTCCTTGGGACTTGCTTTGTTGAGGTTGCGGTAGTCGACGCACACCCTGATTTTTCCATCCTTCTTTGGGACTGGTACCACATTGGCCAACCACTCGGGATACCGAGTGACCCGAATGACCTTCGATTGTAATTGCTTAATCACTTCTTCTTTGATCTTTACACTCATTTCTGTTTTAAATTTCCTTAGTTTTTGCTTGACCGGAGGGTATGCCGGGTCAGTGGGCAATTTGTGAACCACTAAATTGGTGCTTAATCCAGGCATATCATCATAGGACCAGGCAAAAACATCTTTGAATTCCCTGAGAGTTTTGATCAATTCTGTTCTGACATTCGGCTCAATGTGGATGCTAATTTTGGTCTCTTGGACGTTATCAGCGTCTCCTAGATTCACAGCCTCGGTGTCATTTAAGTTAGGCTTGGGTTTCTCTTCAAATTGGCACAGTTCTCTGTTTATTTCTTCGAAGGCTTCACCTTCGTCACATTCAGATTCATCGTCACAAACGACCTTTTGCATCATTGAGTCGGTTTCAGATTGATTTATTAGACTAGGTCGAAGATCCGCTGTGCATGCCATGTCATTAGGACCAGTAAAAAGAGAATTGTTCAGAAAGAACAAAACAAGAAATTAAAATGGGACAAAAGAAAAGAACTTTATTAAATTTGCAGGATAAAAAGGGTTCACACTTTTACAAAACGAAAGTAAAATTGGGATTACACCCTTGAATAATCCGATCAAACAAACAAACAAACAAAACATTAATCAAAGCCTACTACCAAGACTCCCCTCGGACAGGAAGAGGAGTAACCGTCCAATTGTTGGTCTTGGCCTCAGGCCCCACAAATTGTATCTCTGCTCTGCTGGAACCTTCTCCAGCTTCCACCATACTGACATCCGCAAATAGCCTCTCAAAACTCTGATTCAGGTCTTCATTTATACCGATCAAAGGTCCTCGAATCTTTGGGATCGCTGACCCCTTGGCACTAGCTTTAACAAAAGACCTTGAGAGGCGTGGCACTGGTTTAGGCAGAGACCAGACCCTCTTCTTCATTTTTCGCGCTTGCTTCCTGTCTGCTGCGGTTGGTTTGAACCCCAACCCGAAAGTTTCCAGATTCTTAGGAAGGGAGACAGGTTGGACTATCCCTTGAAGTTCAACTCCCAGGCCTTTTCCCGGCACAAACCCATTACCCAGCATTTCTGATACCATCATGACTGTTGCGGCAGCCACCCTAGGGTGCGGGATGATTTCTCCTTCAGAAATTTTGTTGGCCGACCCTGTATCGAGAATCTGGTAGACCCAGGGACCCTTGTCATCAGTGGTCTCTATGAAAGGCACAATGGTTCCGCCCATGGTGCATGTTGTATCCTCGCCGTGCAACACGACCTCTTGTCTTTCCCACTCGAACTTCACTGTCTGATGTAGGGTGGAAGGCACCGCTTTAGCTGCATGAATCCAAGGTCGTCCTAACAGCAAGTTGTAAGATACCGTGGCGTCCAACACCTGGAATTCCATGGTAAATAGGACCGGACCAATGGTTAATTCAAGTACAACATCCCCCACAGTGGCGGTTCCGTTTCCGTCAAACCCCCGGACACAGATGCTATTCTCCCGGATTCTTCCACGGTCAATCTTTAACTGGTCCAGGGTGGATAATGGACAAATATTGGCGCTTGAGCCGTTATCCACCAATACTCGAGTTACCACCGAGTCTTCACATTTGACAGCTAGGTATAGAGCTTTGTTATGCTCCGTACCTTCCACCGGCAGGTCATCATCTGAGAATGTTACCCTGTTCACCTCGAAAATCTTGCTGGCGATGGTTTCCAGGTGGTTTACAGAAATCTCACTGGGTACATGGGCCTCGTTCAATATCTTTAACAGGGCCCGACGATGTTCCTCGGAATGGAGGAGTAATGACAATAGTGAGATCTGGGCAGGTGTTTTTCTCAGCTGCTCAACCACAGAATAGTCTTGTACTTTCATCTTCCTCAGGAAGTCTTCAGCCTCTTCTTCTGACACTGGCTTCTTGGTTGCCACTGGGTTGGTTTTTCTTAACTCCACCGGAGCAAAACATCGACCTGATCGAGTCAGCCCTTGCGCTTCACAACTGACTTCTTCCACCTGTTTTCCTTGGTACGTCACCACTGCTTTTTCATATTTCCAGGGCACAGCCCTGCTGTCAAGCATTGGCAGTTGGACCACCGGCTTTATGGTCACCCGTTCTCCACATACCCCTTTCAACATGACTGCCGGTGTGGGCAGGATCCCTGGTATTACCAACTTGCTTGGCTCGGGTTTGCTTGCTATGACGGACGGGCTCTTCCCCCATATTACTACCGGCTTGACGCCTTCTCCCTGCGACTGTACATTTGTTCCTCCACTGGTTAAGACTTCTTTTGGGGCAGCTTGGATCATCATCACTGTTTGTGAGGGTTTTCTTAATTCTCCTCCCTCACACACCAACTCAATCATGTGAGTTTCGTGGTGCGCTGGCAGTGGGTTTTGGTTGATGTTAGGAGCCTCCGGTGTCTGGACCTCGATCTTATTGGTGTCAATAAGATCCTGTATGGCATGCCTTAACTTCCAGCACTTCTCGGTATCGTGCCCGAGCATCCCTGAATAGTATTCACAACTGATTGAACGATCCAAATTCTGAGGCGGGGGATTTGGTTCCCGAGTATGGACAGGACTAACCAAACCCAATTGCCGCAGCTTGTGGAACACAGCGGTGTAGGTTTCTCCCAATTCGGTGAAGGTTCTTTGCTTCCGCAACCTGTCATTCCTAGCATCTGGATTTCCCCGGAAACCTGCCCCTGAAGGATTTCTATATGCCCTTGGTGGAGGGTAAGTGTTTTGTGGTGGTGCACATATGTTCTGGGGAGCCGGTGCGCGCCATTGTGGGCGAACCGGAGGCTGAGTGTATACCTGGGCTTGGTGTACGGAACAATGTGGTTCTCGAGGTGGATAGAAATTTTGTGGTGGGTTGTATGGGTAGTTTGACCTGTGAGGCCTGGGTTGGTTGTAGTGCGGCCTGCCAGCCCTGGACCAACTGCCTGCCTCGATCGTGGCAACCTCTTCTTTCTTTCTTCTTAGCGCACCTCCCGTGCCGCTTTGAATAGCCTGGGTTGTGGCCTTAAGTGCCGAATAGTTTAAGATCTTGTCCGACCTCAAACCTTCTTCTATCATGACCCCTATTTTGACCACCTCGTTGAAAGATTTTCCAACCGTTGTCACCAAGTGACCAAAGTAGGTTGGATCCAATGTCTGCAAAAAGTAGTCTACCATCTCTCCCTCTCTCATGGGAGGATCGACCCTAGCTGCTTGTTCTCTCCAGCGGAACCCGAACTCGCGAAAACTTTCCCCGGGTTTCTTCCCAGTTCTCAATAACGTGAGACGGTCAGGGACTATCTCCAGGTTGTACTGGAAATGACCTGTAAAAGCCTGCGCCAGATCATCCCACGTGTACCACCTGCTGAAATCTTGCCTGGTATACCATTCCAGTGCAGATCCACTCAGACTTTGGCCGAAATAAGCTATCAAAAGCTCATCCTTGCCTCCTGCCCCTCTCATTTTGCTACAGAATCCCCGCAAATGTGCCATGGGATCACCGTGCCCTTCATATAAATCAAACTTGGGCATCTTGAACCCAGCCGGGAGTTGGACATCTGGGAAAGGGCACAGATCTTTGTATGCCACGCTGACTTGATTGCCCAGCCCGTGCAAGTTCCTGAAGGATTGCTCCAGGCTTTTGAACTTTCTTAACACTTCATCCTGTTCAGGGGCCTTAACCGGCTTCTCAACCTCTGCCGGTACTTCCAGATGGGGATTGTAAGCCTGTGGTTCGGGTGCATGGAATGTAGGCTCAGGGGGATAGTATTGTGTATCGTGAGCCTGAAACAATGGCTCACTGGTCGTTCTCTGCAAAGGGGCTGATGTAGGTCCCACAAAAATGGGAATATTGGGTGTTGGGAGAGGTTGATGGGGTGGTGGAGCTTGGGAATCATGAGGGCTTCTTTCTTGATGATAGAGGGGATTTGGGCGGCTTGTGGAAGGGCCAGAGTGAGGGTACTCCGGCATGTGTCCCAGTGTCTCAGGGCTCTTTTGTGTTTTGGCCAGGGCTAGCTGCATTGCATGCATCTCTAGTCCCATCCTTTCAATTTTTTCCATTGCTTCTTTTAGCAACTGGCTCATCGGCCTTTCTTCCTCATTACTATTCTCTGAAGTTGTCATGCTTGTTGCTACCGGTCCTTTGGATCTGGTTTGGTATGAATGTGTTGCCAGAATTCTTTAACAACTAACTGTCTGGTATCAGACAACAACAAACTTTGTTAGTGTTAGAGCTTAACAGATTTGATCATAACACATAGAGGATGCAATGCACCTAGGCAGTTAACCGTTTCTACATGCTTTGCTTCAAACCACATGCGTCATCCCGGTTTGTTCGTTCGTCTCTTTTAAAGTATTTTGCGAAACCCTGTTTTTATTTTATTTACATTTTCTTTTCTTTATTTATTAAAAGCGGTCGAATCTTATGGGGATTGCCTACGTATCACGTCCCCGCGTGAATCAGACCAGGCGTAGTTCTGCCTCAAAGTAAAGAAACACACAATTCTTGTGAAATCATTAAATTCATTCTCAAAATTTTGCTATTACAAATTACATCAAGCGAGGAATAGCAATAGTACAGACTCCACAGTTCTTAACCCGTTTTGACTAAAAGAAAGGAAAACAGCATATGGAAAAGCGACAAAGCCAAATAAACAGGACTCAACCAAAGATTAATTTTCCAACTTAGGGACCCGCGAGGCATCATTCGGCCTTTCCGCGGCCCTTGGTGTGAGGTCCCTCTGCAGGTTTTTCAACTCATTCATGATTCGGTGGACGCAACCCATGATGGAAACAAGGAGGGTCTTTCGAGGCTTTTGCTCGCATGCCAGGCATCTCATGTAGATGTAATGCCCAATCTCGTCGATCTTTCCCCGGATGTTGTCCCTTTCTGTGAACAAATGCCTTATCTGTTGGTTCTTCAATCCCAGTGTTTGCGCATTGTTGGCAAGCTGATCCTGGAACATCTCCATTTGCCTTTCCATTCTGGTCATTGCATCGTAACATTGCCTTCTGTCGGCTTGGGCATCTCGTGTTTGCTTGAGGATCCTTTCTCGAAGAGAGGCATTCGTTTCCCTTAATGTCCCGACGCTCAGTTCATAGTCCCTTATGACTCGTTGCAGGTGCTGCCTCCGAGCCATCGCACCTTTTGCCCACTTGGTTCGCAATTTTGCCGTGCTGGCCCTGGCTTTTTCCAAATCTTTCTGGCATTCCGCAACCTGATCCTTTAACCCTGCTATCAATCTTTTATTCTGCCTGGCTTCTTAGCTGGCTATTAGCCTCTTTTTTCATTCTCCGGATCTGAGCTTTGAGGATCTCGCCTTCTCTGATTAACTGGTTCTTTTCTCCCTTGTGGGCAGCAGACTGTAATTGGCACTCAAACTTCATATCCTGAACTTGTTGCTTCAGTTTGCCTGCTTTGACAAGATATTCCTGCTCTTTGGCCAACCAGCCCCACTGTTCTTGTGAAGATTTGGCAAATTCTTGCAGGTGAGGTCTTTTGGTCGGTCTTCCAGATGATGTCTCCCCTTTGTACCAGGCCTGATACCCGGGCGAAACTTCCCCTTTTGCCCGATTCATTACACAAGTATTTGCTTCTAAGTATTGACATTGGCTCCAAATTTGACGAACCCTTGCTTCAGGAAACTGGCCGTCGGGACTGATCTCGATTACCTGGATGCTCAGATCCTCGTCTTTCGGCACTATCTGATACCTCCCAAGTTGCCTTAAAACCCGATGCGGCGCGTATGGTTGAATGCTCTTAAGTCCCATTAAGAGAAAATGGGGCCTGGCTGCTGGCATGTATATGACTTCGTCGATCGGTAACCATCCTAGCGCCCACTGTATTTGACTGGCGTTGAGGGTATGGAAATATGAGGTCCATGCTGTGACTCCTTCTGGTAGGTAGGTTTCATTAACTCTGGTATAGAACTCCTCTATGCAGGTCTTTCCAGCGGATCCATGGCTCAGAAACTGGGCTCGGTGACATAGGTGTTCGGTCATCCACATTTGCAACAACAAATTGCAACCCTCGAAAAAGCTTCCTCCGGCTTTGCAAGAAGTGAGTGCCCGGAATATATCAGATACTATCATGGGCGCCAACGTACTATCACTCTGTGTGAGCAACGTACTGACGACCCCTGCTATCTTTATGTCAATATTCCCGTCTTTTCTTGGGAATACTAGTAGTCCTAAGAAAGCTATCATGAAAGCAATCCGTCTATGTTCTTCCCACTTTTGGCGATTACCTTTGCTGCACAACTGGTTTTCTGGCTTGTCGAATCCTCCTATGTGACCATATCTTTGATATATGAAACTCATGCTGCAAAAACCTTTTGCCAAGTCAGGGTTATGGATTGTTCTGACTATCTTTAAGGAATCCAGGAACCGGTGTATTGCTACAGCTCTTGGAGCAATCAGATATTTGTGCCTCAAAGGAGTCTCAGCGCTGCCGATATACCCTGCTATTTCTTCTAAAGTTGGGGTAAGTTCAAAATCTGAGAAACGGAAGACATTGTGCGCAGGATCCCAGTGGGGGACTAGTGCCCTTATGATATCTCCTCGTGGCCTGATATCCAACAAACTCGTGAGGCCTTTCAGATACTTCTTGATTTCGTCATGACCTTCTTTGCCCAAATCATTCCACCAGAGCCGCAATTGGAGGGGAATTTTGCTCATGATTAAAAAGGGTTCATTCGGCATCGTGCTCATTCTGCACATTTATTAATAAGATTTTAACAAACGACACTTATCCTGATAAAAACAAAATATATGCGATTTTTTGTGAATTTTGAATTTTCGTATATATATATATATATAAAACTTTCTAAAGAAGTTTGTGAATTTTCGTATATATATATAAAAACTTTCTAAAGAAGTTAATAACGGAAAATATTTTGGATTTTTGTTTCGAAAACTGGGAGCCTGAAAGGACTTTTCTAGACCTTTAGCAAGACAAATACTTTTGCCACAAATAAAGATATATATACATTTTGAAGTAAAGAAAAACTTTTGAATTTTTCACTTATATATATACATATATTTGCAGCAAATAATAAAAGTTAAGACAAAATAAGACTCCTTTTTTTTTACTATTATTTTCATAAGAAAAAAAAACCATTTTAAGAATAGGGTCTTTTTTTTTTTAATTTTTTATGGCAAGACAAACTATATATTTCTATTGATATTTTATTTTTTGAAAGACAGAACAACGACTTTTCAAAATTTTGGCAGAGTTTTGACAGTATTTGTTTTTTTTTCTTTTTTTTCTTTTTTTTTTCAACAATAAATTCCTAACCGTTATTTCCTTTTTTTTTCACAATATTCCAAATATTCAAACACCGGTCAGCATGCGGGCATGAGACAAATAAATGCACGGAAAACAATAGGATGCACCAGAATGGTCTTTTCATATCAGGTTGCTAGTCCTAGACGGACCCAACCCCTGTGTTGAGTCCCCTAAGTCATATGCAACGTGATGCAAATAAGCGTTCCTACTAGGGATCCGGCATGAAGTCACGTTATTCTATGTTCAAAACCTGGGTCGGTGTTCTAGACAGTGTACCCGAGCGGACAACTCGAGTTGAGGAAGGAGCTCCTTTCCGGGAACCAAAAGGCCAGCCGGCTTAGAAACTTTCCGAGCCTCTTTTATTTAGGGTATGACACTAACAGAATAAGGAGTCTCAACCAGTGAGCACATCCCCGGAGGTAAGAAGAGAAAGGTTTCGGCACAGTTTATATACAGTTCAAATAATATCAAAGCGGTAACAGCAGCATTTAGCACATTAGTCTCAAAACATGTAATAATCAGATAATAAATAAAGCCAAATAATAACAATTATTCTAAGCTCGAATTCCTAACCCTGAACCATTGGTTCTGGGTTATATAGTCCCCAGCAGAGTCGCCAGAGCTGTCACACCTCCTTTTTCCGCGCCCGAGGGGCGCAGGGGAGTTTTTCCAATTAAAGGACAGTCGAAACGGGATTGGTTTAATTATTTCAGAGTCGCCACTTGGGAGATTTAGGGTGTCCCAAGTCACCAATTTTAATCCCGAATCGAGGAAAAGAATGACTCTGTATTATAGTCTGCGTACCAGAAATCCGGATAAGGAATTCTGTTAACCCGGGAGAAGGTGTTAGGCATTCCCGAGTTCCGTGGTTCTAGCACGGTCGCTCAACTGTTATATTCGGCTTGATTATCTGATTTTATACAAGTGTGAACTTATGTGCAAAATTTAACTTTTAACCGCTTTTATCATTCACTGTTATTTTTGTAGGACTTGCAACATTGTGAAAATGTATCTCGAACCGCGTTACAATCAATGTACCCGTGGTCGTCGACACCCTTTGACTCCGTTGAGATTTGGATTTGGGTCACATCAATGTGCACCCGAGTTTAAGGAAATTAAGTTATTAAAGGCGCGCCTAAAGCGACTAGCGTATTTATTTTGGGTAAGACCGTGGAATTTTACTAAACGGTCCATCCCGAAGTCCAAATAATTTTTAAAGCAAATATTTACTGAGGGCCCCGCAATTTATATTTTTATTTGGCGAGGCTCATCTCATTCTATTTTTTTTAAAATGAATTTGCAACGTCATGGACACGCATCTCGAACCACGTCACAATCAATGTACCCGTGATTAGAAACACATTTCGATTCCGTTGGGATTTGGATTTGTGTCACATCAATGTGCACCCGAGTTTACGAAGGTAATATTTATTAAGGCGCGTCCTAAAGAGTCTAGCGTATTGTTATTTTAGGAAGGTTGTGAGATTTGCTAATCAACCCGTCCTGGAAGCTAAATGCTTTACTAATATACATTTAACAAGGGCCCCGCATCTGCGTTTTGTTTATTTTTATCGAGGCTCATCTCGTTGTTATTTTTTTTAGGGATATCCTATAGCAACTACGTTTCTTGTCGTGTTTGTCTCTATCTATTGAAAGCAGTAAATAGCCTTAGTTGATTATAAAACCGGATTTAAAGTGCTTTTACAGAATAATAAAACGTGACTGCACTTATGGACAACTAGTCGCAAATTATGGGCCCAAACTAGCTCATGCGAGATGGCCAGACTTGGTCCCTGCCTTTCCGATACAGGCCTAGCTGATTCTTTCGATTTGGGATCGGCCTTCCTGAGGTCGAGGCCTAGAACTGATTCTTTGTTCTTTATCAATTTATATGTGACAAACTAGCTAAAGGGGAAAGAACTTTAACTCATGTGGATAGTTTTCCTATTTTGGCCTACATTACAGCATATATGGCAAAGTAAACTAAATCTGAGATGCAAACTAATTTATTGAGAATACTTTTAACTAGCAGCATACGTATACAAACTGATATTCAATTACCATGCATTGACATCTACTAGGCGTGCAAGCTACTTCCAGCATCCAAACCAAAATAAAAATCATTCTACATTACATGATATTTAATGCAACAATCTACGTATAAAAGACATTCTTCAGGTTTTCTCATTTTTGTATTCATCCTCAATTTCCAATTACATCTGACAGTGTATTAGGTGTGTACCTGGTATAGAGAACAAAAGAAGAAAGGAATGATCAGCTGGGCAGTATGCAGTAAATACAGCAGCAGCAGACACACAGCAACAACACAGGCAACAACCAACTAAACCAAGTGTTTTCCACAGCCACAGATAACCAACAATATCTCCCAGAATACAAGGACTAGCAGATAGTCGAAACCAAGCCAGCAATCCCAGGAAAGAGTAAGGAAATAACAGCAGTAACTGAGGGTTCAAATGCAGTAAAACTAACAGTTCAACAACCAACAAACAACTCAGCCAATGCAAGCAACAGAACTTGGCCAAGACAGCTTTGACCAATATGCACTCTTGTACAACTTTCAGGCAGTGTTTGGTTACAATGTCTATTGGAAACTACCTTGTGTTTACGCTATTGTGATTTGGGACTCACTAGACCTCTCTTCAGACTAAAGTTTTTTCTTTTCTGAAGACTCCAAAATCCAGCCCTCTTTAAGTTCTCAAATGGCCTCTTTATAGGCCAAATGCACTAGTGCAGCTGAGCATCCTGCCCTGCCAATTGGCAGAATACCCATACCCTTTAAACCCATGCCTAAGCATCTTTGGTGCCAGCCCCTTTTGTTCCCCACGCCTGGTCTTGTTTAATCAGGAGTTATGGGCATCCCTTTTTAATTCAATTTAAGCCCCATACCCTTGTGTCTTGTTCCCCATTGGTATTAGTTTAATCCTAAATTAGTACCTTACTTGTCAGCTCATTTAAACTAATCATTTTTGTTCTTTTCAAACCCCAGACTACCCTTGCTAGCCCTTGATTATCACTGCCCTTCTCATTGCAGTATCAGGGCACTTTGGGCTTTGACCATTCAGAACTGCCCCAACCTGGCTTTTTAATTGTTTACAAGGTAGTTACAAGCTAATATTCAGGCAATGCCCAATTCAAATCACAATACAGGCCCATTCAGAATATTTGAACATTCAGTCGTAGGAGACTAATCGACGACATTTATCAAGTCGACTACACTAATTATAACGGGTAATAATCAGTCGTTCAAATAAACAACACATACAGGGACCTAAAGGGCATCAGACAATTTTTGTTCAATTACTGGGGCTATATGAATTAATTCGTTTGACGACTAATCTAATCGAACATGTACATCACAGAATACATTCAAATCATACACAGAAAACAATTGACCAAATAAAAGGTCTTTACAGAGATGAAAGAAATCCGAATGAAAAATAATAACAAAAAATAACAAACAAACACAACGAAACATGCTGACCACTTAATCAAAACTAACACAAAAGAAAGGAAAACTTACCGAAAATGTTTAAATCAAACAGACCCAAATCTGATTCAACTTCGAACTTTTGAGGCCGAACAAACTTTAATCAGGGTGTTCTCACATGAGAACACCTTGATTAAGGTCTATTAGACCTCAAACCCATGTCCAAACCGGCCGGATTCCCCAGGTGCATGTGTTCTAAAGTCTGGATTTCCAGATCTGATTTTTAGGGAGTTGTGGGTAGATTCGGACCAAACCAAGCTTGGTTTGGTCACGAGGAAGGTCAGGGGAGTGTCTGGTATGAAGATGGGGTGGTTTGGCATAGATCCGGGTTCGACTCAAATCTTCAAATGAAGATTCGAGACGAACGAAAGTGATTCGAGGCTCGTGGTTAGTGGATTCGTGTTCAGGACAGTGAGGTGGTCCTAGGGTGTTCAGGAGGCGGTCATCGGCGTTCATGCCGCCGGCTTTAATGGCGAGGGATACTGGGGCGGCTGCTAGGGTTCGAGGATGAGAAGGGGTTGTGTTTGGGACGAGGGTGTACAGTGGGGAAGGTGGGGTTTGGTTTGGGGGCGTGGGGTGTAATGGAGAGCTTATATATGTATTGAGGGTTTAGATCCTGGCCGTTGGATCAAGTGAGATCTATGGCCAGGATCCATCCACTTAGGAAAGACGGTGTCGTTTGGGCGTGATGGTGGGTGAGACCGGGTAAAGGGCATGGATCGGGTCATGTTGACGGGTTTAGAGGAGGGCCTGGATCCGTTGGATCAATGGGGTTGGACGGCTTAGATCATCTTGCCTGAAACGACGTCGTTGAGGCGAGTTGAACAGCCTGATCTGGACCGTTCGTTTGAATCAGATCAACGGCTTTGGTAGGGACGCCGATACGGCGTCGTTTGAGTCCGTGTTTGGGCAGGCTCGTCTTGGACTGGATCAGTACTTTGGTTTTGGGCCTTGTTTCGGGGCCCAAATCAGATTTTCCTTTTCCCTTCTCTTTTTTTTTTTCAAATTAAACAAAAATTCCTAAAACAATGTAAAAATTAAAATAAACCTACACACATATTGAGTGATACCCACAACGATAAACACACATAAATGAAAAAATAAAATAAAAATAAAAATGGTTAGCTCACAGCTGAGAACGAACGATGCACACATACACATTTTTTGAATTTTCTTTTAACGACAGGCATTTTTGTATTTTTGTTTGATAATGCCTAGATGCAAAACGGACAGACCCATAAATGACTAACAACACATGTCACGGAAAACTCGAAAAATTGTACCGCGAAATCATTTGTCACTATTTTTATTTTCTTTTGGAGCGATTGCTCGTAAAGCAAAAATCACGTGCTTACAGTAAGTATTGTTTTACTCGGATTTGTTTATATTTCATGATTCCAACATCGATTTTAGTGTTTGATTGATGATTTGAATTTGAGAAATTGGGAATTTTAGTAAAAACTTTTCTAAAACATAAATATATGATTTGAAGACTGATTTAAGGTCGGAATTGGATGATTTTGATATGGTTGGACTCGTATCGGAATGAGTGTTCGGAATTTGTGAGTTTTGTCGGTTTCCGTGGTGCGGGGATGGAGTTGACTTTTTGGTTTTCATTAAAGATCGAATCTTATTGTTACATCTCGCATTTTTCGTACGTTAAAATTCCGTCTTCAGTTAATTGACATAGACTCGGAGATGAGATTATCTCGAGGTTAACATATTTATGTTATTTATAACAATAAATAAGTAAGTGCCATAAAGGATAAATGGTATATGAATTAAAGAAAATGAGTTTCATTGAAGGTTGTCGATTTGGAATAAAATACGGGTCGAGCGATAATACCCGCTATTTATGGACTAGTACCATACAAGGTACCATATGACCACGGTAGTATAATGTGTAAAGTATATTAAAAATAAGAAGAATTTTAAGTAATTTGAGATAATTTTTAATTATGCGGGTAATTGATTAATTACTGGGTAGCGGGATATTACCTAATTAATTAATTAATTAATTATTGGATAAGATTAAAAAAGCCCCAACCCACCCCATATGGCAGCAAACCACTAAGCAATTATGTGACTCATGGTCACATTAGAAAGGTGGCATCTTGACAATTCAATTGCAAGACACCTAATACCTTAAGACTTTTAAAACCAAATCATTTTACAATTCTTGAAAAATTCCAAACGTGAGTTATGCTCCAAAAATTATTAAAGACATTCTTAAGTCTTTCAAACAAGACTTTGAAAAGTCATTTTCACTCTTTCAAAACCAAGAACGTGAGCTTCTGAGAATTGAAAAAGGCAACAGCATGGTTCTATAATTTCAATAATTATAGAACATTAATTTCCCAATAGAATTTTTAGAATTTTAGAAACGGAGGAATTTTGCGGTTCTAACGGAGTACGGTGTAACGTTTTTCAAGGATATCATACGGATTTTTCCTACTCCGGGTATGTTAAGGCTAAGCTTTTCCTTCATTTTAGCATGATATCGTAATTACACAAATCTGATAACGAGGCATAAAGAAAAATTCGTATCCTGAAATTTACGTATATTTTGCTAGTCTCGCAAATTACATATATTTTCCTAGTTTTGTAAGTTACCATATTCTTCTTATCGAGACTGCATATTCAGTTGAGTATTTCCTTCTTTCGGTCAAAAGAGCAGCGAGTTTACATATATATAGTATTAAAAGTATTTTCATTACCATCGAGCTATAATCGATGGGCAGGCCTCTATTGAGCAACCTCTGATCAGATGGTAAGTTATATACCGAGCCTGCTGTGGCTGAGCGCCTATGAGTGAGCCCAGTTAGTTGAGATACAGAGCCTAGTATGGCCGAGCGCCTATGAGCGAGCCTACTACGGCAGAGCAGATATATATATATATATATATATATATATATATATATATATATATATATATATATATATATATATATACCGAGCCTTATAGGGCTGGACAGCTATTTTACTCACTATATTGAGAGAGTTGAGTCAGTATCAGCAGATGAGCATATCTTCAGATTTTCTTGACTCCAGTTGTTTTCAGTTATTATCTTAATAGTTCAGTTTCAGCTTCAGTATATTGCCTTACATACTCGGTACATTATTTCGTACTAACGTCCCTTTCTCGGGGCGCTGCATTTCATGCATACAGGTTCAGACAAACAGACGGGTAGATCTCCTCAGTAGGTGTTTCCCGAGTTCAGCTTTATCGGTAAGCTCCCCTTCTTTCGGAGTTGCTGAGTCTAGCAGTGTGGTGTATATCTTGTGTATATATGTAGATAGGTTATGAGTAGGTCAGGGACCTGCTCCGATCACAGTACATATATCAGTAGAGGCTTGTAGACATATCATGTTGGTTAGTGCAGTATGTTGGGCTTGTAGGCCCTGTACGTATATTTTGTTGGCCTGTCAGTTGTAGTAATTATGACGGCCTTGCCGGCCCAGCTTTATATTGACATTAGTCAGTGTTAGTCTCCATTTAGTTTTATATTTTGCATCGCACCTTATCTTGTAATGTGGCCCATAGCCAAAGTATGACATTACATGTTCAGAGTCTCTTAGTCGCAAAAGGTATGCAAGGATAGGTGAGGCACTAGGTGCCTGTCTCGCCCCCAGGCTCGAGGCGTGACACCTATTATCCGAAATCATATTTATGATAAATAAGCTATTTTGGCTAGATTCTGACCGTCTGGGGGTTGTTTCACCCAGGAGGGCTTCTTAGAGTATTGATTTAACTTCTTTGAGGTAAGTATCTTGTCTAACATTGTGTTGGGAAAAATACTCCGTATGATTGAGCTTAATTGCACTATTTGAATTATGTGAAAGATGTGTATACGAGGTAAAGAGTGTATACACGGTCTTATATGTAAAAATTGACCGGTTTAGTCTCTTAGGCCTTTAATATGCCTTTAATTGAAGTTGTTGTATGGAATACCTTTCATTGTTGATTTATTCCTGTTTTATTTTGTTGTTGTTAAAATTCTTGTACACCTTGTTGTTGAGCCGTGTGCTATGTATTATTGTGGCATTGGTATTGTTGTTTTATAAATGTTGTGGCTTATGGGTACATGGTATGCAGTTGAAATATTGTGTTGTCGTAACCCTGGCACATGTGAAATTGTTAAGAGGATTGTGGGGGTGTTTTTGTTTTGTCGTGCTATTGTTATTATTTATATTTGCACATGCGACTAGACAAGGCGGGCTCTCTCTCTCTCTCTCTCTCTCTCTCTCTCTCTATATATATATATATATATATATATATATATATATATATATATATAGGGTTTGCGCATGTGGTGAGACAAGGTGGAATAATTGTGATGCGCGTGTGGCGAGACAAGGCGGGTATTTACTTTTATTGTTGTGCTTGCGGCGAGACAAGGAAAGACTATGTCAGGGATGATATGTGATGGCTTGGGGGCGTATTATTGATGATATTACGTGATTGTGGTGTTGTTTCCAATGTGCTATTCGGTGGCTCTGATGTTACTTGTTGATTTGAGTTGTGGTCGTATACTTGTACAAGCATACACCGTAGCATGTCGCCTATACCAATCCAAGAGTATGAATCTTAATGTTCATTGGTCATGTGCATGTATTCTTGTATATCACCTTCTGTGGTCTTATATTACAACTATTTATTTTCATTCCAGAACAGTTTTGTATTATGAGATCTTAGTGTACTCAATAGAGCTTATGACTCTGTATTATCGGTTTTGGAGTTGTATGATATGACTCTGTACTATCGATTTTGGAGTTGTATGATCGATGTTCGGTTCAACTATGTTATTTCAATTATTACTTAATATTATGCAGTTAAGTTGGTTAATTCTGTTAATTCTCAACATGAATTATGTTTACCTAATCCTAGGGACTAGGAGCCATCGCAATTCTTAAGGTGGAATTTTGAATCGTGACGAAAGGAAACAACGAATTTGATGAAATTAAAATGTAGGATAAAATCGCATCAATAATAATCAAGTTTTTTTTGGGTACATGCATCAAGTATAATCAAGTGGCGTAGACTAAAGTGAGAATAATATGGTTGGCCAATAAATCAAGAGGAAATTAGAGTCGAACTAATATCACATGAAATAATCGTGCTCTTATTTTTGCAACAAGGATTGGTATACACTTGTGTAGTAGTATGAATTTAATTAATCAATCTCGTGTGTATAAATCCGATCACTTTGCACATAGATGGAAACGTTCAATCAATCACGAATACCAATATATATATATATATATATATATATATATATATATATATAATTATCTTCCATTCGATTTGATTAATTTAAGTAGAGTTGTCAATATGGGTTGGGCCGGATTAGCCCAGCCCAGCTAACCCGACCCATGTGAGCTTTAGTAATTGACGGGGTGGACTGGGCTAGCCCACCATTTTAATGGGCTTTATAATGGTCAACTCACCCCGGCCTTATGTGGGTCGCGGTCCCCAATTCTATCCAATTCTAGTCAACGATCGTAAGAAAATAACAAACTCTATCCAATTCTAGTCAACGATCGTAAGAAAATAACACGAAAAAAAAACAATATTTCCCGGACTAAGTATGAGAAAACAACAATATTTCCAAGAAAACTTGGTGCTACTGGGCCTCAAATGTCGAGCCTCGAACCCATATGTGAATATTTAATAATTAAATCTTGTATAATTATAAAAATTAATTATTTAATTTTATTATAGTCAAAAATAAGTGAGTAATAAACAAAAAATATAACAATAAAATTAACATATAAAATAATAAAATTAACATATAAAATAATAAAACTAACATGTAAAATAATAAAACTAACATTTAAAATAACAGACATGTTGAGTGATAAATCGGGAAAATTTTCTCATCATGAACACAAGATTTTAGGATATCTTGGTGCTACTGGGTCTCAAATATCGATCCCAGAACTCATATGTGAATATTTAATAATTAAATCTTGTATAATTATGTAAAATAATAAAACTAACATATTAAAGTAAAATAATGTAATTTATACTCTTTAATTTACAGTAGACGACATGGAGGTTCCGCCTTTACATCCCAGACCTGCCAGCCTGGAGCTACTATCGTTACAGGGCGATTATAGGTCATCCCACATATGGGAGGGACAGTTACTTTCCCGTGCCAGGAGAGTAGACGATATGTGGGGCTTTCTTAGGGACCACCCTCTCCATCTCCGTATAGTCAGACGCCTCCAGGATACGGGCTTTTATAGGATAGTGGAGATCGGCCGGCTGCAGCTGGATTGGTCGGTGATCGCGACCCTGCTAGAGCGATGACAGCCGAAGACGCACACATTCTATTTGCCCATTGGCGAGGTCACTATCACGCTTCAGGACGTGGAAGTCCTGTATGGGCTGCCCGTTGATGGACACCCTGTTGCTTTGCCACCTGACATGAGAGAGTATACGGGAGAATGCTGTCGACGCCCCCTTTTTCTCTAACCGTGGGGTCAGAAATCGGGTATACGACATTGGAAGGAAAACTCTATTCCCTTTCGAGAATTGGGTTTAGAAGTTGAAGAGTCGCCACCTAATGATTATAGTGCATTAGGACACTTTTTAGAAGAGTTTGAGATGAAGAGACCAGAGATTAGGGTAAGGGCTAGAAATTATCCCGAGGGGAAGGTGTTAGGCACCCTGGTTCCCGGCTATGCTACAATTGTGACTTTACAAGTAAACAATCAAGGCTCAAATAAGGACTTGCATACAACATTGCAATTAGGTTGAAACTTATGAAAGTAAGTAGAAAGAGAGCAAGGATTTGAAAAGTAACAACTCTAAAGGAAGCGAATAAAGAAAAGGGGGTCCTAGGTTTGTGATTAATATGGATCACTTCAATGCAATATCCAACAATCACTCCTCAGAAGAGGGGTCGCACGTGATATTAGTGCACCGGTCATCATATCCATATTCTACCATTCCCACCCTGTTAAGGTATTAAAGCGCGGAATGGTATCGTTACTTATCGCATGCTATTACCCGTCCTAATCCTATCAATCTCGGAGGCATTGAGACTACTAATCCTGAAGGGGAGGGAGTTGGAGCTTTTATGGTTTTAAAAGGATAAAATTCTAGGGTGACCAACAAAACACATAAAGTAGATATGGGAAAACACATAACAGTTGAAAGGCTCAAATAAACCTCCTCAAGTCAGAAAAGCATAGAGTTTAGCATGTCTTACATGTACTGATTAGGTCTGAATTAAACTTAAAAAATGCGTGAGGCAGACTGATTTATTACATACTTCAGATAAGAAATCTGAATCAGACCTGCCTGCTGGTTGGAATTGTCAAAGATTGATGCACTTATGTCTTTTACCCTAAAGCTTGCCTAGGTGAAACCTATAGGCATGATATCTAATAATGCAAAGTATACTGATTTTAAGGAAAAGCTTTACTGATTTTAGAAAAAGGGATCTGCAGATTTTAAGACGGGTTTTAGATTCGAAACGAGGCTGATTCAATTAACTGATCCTATAGGCATTGTTTCTAAGTGTCATTGATCTTAAATAGTTGCAAGAATCCTATAGACATGATATCTAGGCGTTACTGATTTTAAACGTTTATAGAAGTGCAGAAGTCCTATAGGCCTGGTGTCTAAAATACTGATTGTTATTTAAACCTATATACACGTTTGCCAAATGATAGATGCATATGCAGAATACAGAAAGTCCTATAGGCATGGTGTCTATATGAGAATGCAGAAAATCTTATGGACATGGTATCTATGTGAGAATGCAGAGTTTCAATGATTTATAAAATGCAGAACTTTAAAACATAGTAATTCCTATAGGCATGATCTCTAGATGAGATGCAGAATTTTATAAATGATAACCCCTATAGGCATGATATCTACCCCTTGCATGCATAGGTCCCCACCCTTTTCCACTAGCCGACCCCAAATGTTTATTACAAGATTATTACAAACCAGAATTGATAACAGAAAAATAAAATAAAAATTACATCAAAAAACTAAAAGTCCCAACCAAGGAGAGCCTGATTCGTACTTCTGTCTGAAGTATGAAGTAAACCAACTCCAAAGATCAAGTTCCAAAGCCTTTCTCTTATTTGGGATGTGCCAAAGTTCCCAAGAGTCTCAGAGGGGCTCCGGGCAATGCAACCCCAAATATATTTCAGAATCAAGGACATAGTGCAGTGTGGAAGGGCCAGCCCTCAAATGTCCAAGTTCAGAGGGAACTCAAGGTCCCAAAGCAAGGCTCATAGGAGGGGGCAGAACTTAAAATCTAAGAGTAGGTGCAAGTGCAGGGGAGGGGGAGTGATAAGCTGGTGGTCATGCCAAGCAACTTGAAGTACTGGCACACCCCTGACCAACTTGTCATATCAAGTTGAGGAGTTATGGCTTATTGAAAACCAGGCTCAGGCCTGGGCAGCCATTTAAGAAGCTACCAGATCATGAGCCTTAACTCAGCATACATAGGGGGTAAGGGTAGGGGATTCATAACAGAAACAGTAGAAAAAGGAAAAGTGGGCAAAGGACATGATCAGCTATAAAACATACTGACACCCTTTACTTGGGGTTAAAATTTTGTTCATGGACAACAACTCATGTTGCCATGCCCTGAATCCCCATTTACAAACACATAGAGGGTAAAGGTATAGGGATCAAGCATTCGCAAGAAAGTAAAGCAAACAGCAGCATATGAACATGTCAAACTTTACAAGTAATAGGCATAGATGTAAAGGTTCTAAGTAAACACATTAGGATGATTGCTATGGACTGAATCAAGACATACCAGTAAAAGAGCAAGAGCAGGATGCAAAGACAAAGTAGTAGTAGTATATTAGCCTTGACTTTCACCCAACTAATAATAAGCAGGAGCAGAGAACAGCAGTAGAGAAGAGAGCAAGAGGGAATACAGGTTTTGAAAGTAGTAGTAGTGTGTAAGAGTATGCAATTCGAAGTGTGTTGTAAAAAGTATTGAATTGTCCCTTTTATAGTGCAGAGAAGCAAGTAAGAAAGGTAAGAAAATAGTTTACAATCAATCACATAGAATTTCCCTTCAGCTAAGGGATTTGATTTCAAACGGGTAGAAGGTAATTAAGGAAAGAATTTGATCAGAATCTTTTCCAAAGTAGTACAAGAAGGGAAAATACATAGGAACTATTTAAGGAAAGAGTTTGATAGCAACACGGTTTGTGCAAATAAGGAAAGGCAATCAATCAACAGTCAGTAGAATCAGAATTTGAGTTTTGGTATGAATGAACCCAACCAGAAAAGGTGAAGAAAGGTTTAATCAAAGAAAATCAGTAACAATCAATCAAACCCCATTAGAGGATTTCAGAATCAATCAATTAGTAGTTGGCAAAACCCCTTTTGAAGAAAGAATTCCTCATATATAAAGCACACAAACATGTCAAACAAGAAAGAACTGTCATGCTAATTAGAAAGAATCTAGTATAGAAAAGTTCAGAGTTATAAACAAAGAGGCTCAAATTCAGTACATAGACTCAAACTTAGTTTGAGAGAATCCAGGGTTCCATAATAGAACCCTAGTCCGAGCACGAGATTAAATTCGCCAAAAACCCTAAATCCTAGGGTTTTCGACTCGAATCAGATGTAGAGACAAGAAGACAAATAACTGAAACAGACTCAGAGATCTTTTTCAAAGACTCATGAGAAAACAAACAGGTAAAATAGCAGGTTCGAAACAAACATAGTGAAAAAGCTGATTTGAAGCATAAAGAACATGTTTTAAGAAAAGCTTGGAACTTAAACATGTTCAGAAGACAAAGAGGTAGTGTAAACTTAAGGAAACAGTAGATGAAACATGTTTAGAAAGAACAAAGTCCAGAAGAAGGCAAATAAGAACTAAGAGCTTAGTAGAAAATATAGTAAAGGAACGTAGGGGTAAATGAACACATAAGATAAACGTGTGAAAGCATGATATAGAAACCAGTAGAAGAAAGAATGGAGCACAATAGAAGAACATGCAAAATAAGGCAAATATAAAGATACGGGAGAAGAACATGCTAGGTAGAAAAGAGAACATACAAACATAACATAGACAGATTCACACAAAAAGAAGAAGAAGAAGGGTCAGAAAACATTTTAAGATTTTTTCAGAACCCTAAATCGAAGAGAAATAAATTTTGAAAGAAAAGATTGGGGAAAACGTTTCAAAACTCCAGTAGAACATAGATGTAGCATAGATATAAGAAAAAAAACAGGGAAAGAACCTCGAATAGCTTAGGGTTTCGGAGAAACCCTAGAAATGAGAAAGGCTTGGAAGAAAGTCTGATCTAAGTCGGATGAGGTCAGAAACAGGCTCAGAAGAACAAGAGCCACCGGAGCAAGGTCAGAGATGGCCGGAATCTTTGAATCGGTGAAGGTATGAGTAAAGACCTTAGAGGTCTGGCCTCGATCCTTCGAGCATCAGGCATGCAAGAGCCGGAGGAGGTGAGTATAGGTCGTCTATGGCCTGAGAGGCCATGGATTCCGGTGAGTCGGAGGTTGAAGATGGGATGAGAGAGGCTAGAGTTTCAGGAACCTTCGAGAGAGTTTGAGAGATAGAGAGATGAGGAGTCTCGAAAGAATGAGACGGGGGAAGGGGTAGGTGAGGATTTAATTATGGAAAGGGGGATCTGGGCCGTTGATTTTATTTTATCAATGGCTCAGATTAGTTCGGAACTGGGCCGAGTTAATTTAAGGATTGGGCTGGGGCAGATTTGGTTGGGTCTTGGGTTAATTGGGTTGGGGTTAAATTGAGGCTAAAATTGAAATCTGAATGGGCTATAATTGCAATGAAATGAGGCTAAATTATATAAAATAGTTAAAATGATTTTAAAAGCAAATTAAAAGTACTGACCCAATTAATAATATATAAATATCAATTTAAAAATATTGAAACCAATTTTACAATTATAAAATGCTATTTATCTTAAAGTAGGCTATAATTGCAATTATATGCAATTTAGCTTCTAAAATACCAAATAAATTTGTGAAAATATACAAAAATTATATTAACTATATTTTGGTATAAATATGGAAATAAAATAAATTATTCACCAAAACTGATGATTTTGGGAATAATTATAGATTTTGCACTGCTAAAATAGACAATAAATTGATTTCAAAAATCTTAAAAATTAGGAAAAAATACCAAAACTCTTGGGGAATGCTTATATGTGCATGTACATTCTATTTTGAAAGAATTTTGTATAAAAATACGTAGGAAAAAATCGAGTATCAACAACTGCCCCTCTTTACCCGGGAAGGATGAAAGAGTTGTTAGGTAAAGATAAGATGGCCAATTTTGACCGGAAGTGGCAATTTGAAAGGAGTTTTGACTGAGCTCTGGTTCCTGCGCTGCCTACATATCCCTGGTCTCACAGGAATCAGGTCATATGTAGTTCAGGATCCATTGACAGAATATGCCGATGGAGATTTTCGAAAGGAACGAACGCGATGTTTATGTTGCGAAAGGTGGTTGAAATCTAATAGACTGCGGGAACCAGAGCGGGATCGCTCCTGCTGAGACGGCTGTTGATAGTCGGTGTACCTGCAAGTGAGCAATACAAACATATATCGTGCATAAACTTAGACGTGATGCAAGTTCCTGTTGGACTATGAATGTTGTCTTCGGACGGGTAGGATGATGTCCTCGGACCATGATGTCCTGGGCCATGAAGCGTATGATAAAGGATTCGCAGGCTATGATATGACATTCTCGGGCTATGAGAATGATGCCTCTGAACTATGATGCCTTTGAATAATGATATGCAAAAGATAAAATGGGGTCCTCAGGCCATGGCATGGCGTTCTCGGGCTATACAAATGGTGTCTCCGAACAATGATGCCTTTGGACAATTTGGCAATCTTTCAGCCCATGAAATGCAGAAGGTGGCGATCTTTCAGCCCATGAAATGTAGGATTCGGCGATATTTCAGCCGATGCAAGACGTAAATAAAAAGTGGCGATATTTCAGCCATGCGAGAAAGATAAGTTGGCAATCTTTTAGCCGATGCAGGATGGAGACAGAGCTTAGTCTCGGAAGGCAGAAAGGTAGCCTTATGCAAAATGCAGAATAATGCAGGATGGAGACAATGCTTAGTCTCGGAAGGCAGAAAGGTAGCCTTATACGATGCACATGGAGGTAGAGCTTAACCTCGGAAGGCAGAAAGGTAGTCTTATGCAATACAGAGAAATGCAGATGGAGGTAGAGCTTAACCTCGGAAGGTAGAAAGGTAGCCTTATGCAAAATGCAGATGGAGACAGAGCTTAGTGATGCAGATGGAGGTAGAGCTTAACCTCGGAAGGCATAAATGTAGCCTTATGCAAAATGCAGAAAAATGCAAGATGGAGACGATGCTTAGTCTCGGAAGGCAGAAAGGTAGCTTTATGCAATGCAGGAAATGCAGATGAAGACAGAGCTTAGTCTCGAAAGGCAGATAAGTAGCCTTATGCAGATGATGATGATGGAGGTAGAGCTTAACCTCGGAAGGCAGAAAGGTAGCCTTATGCAGTGCAAGAATGTAAAAGGATGATTATTAGTAAGATCTCTTAGCTGATAGCCGATTACGACAATATGACTGCTAGGGAGATTGTATACGAATAGCAATTGCGGACAAGTGATGATTCTGAGAAGTTGTATTCTTGAGAGTGCATAAATATACCTAATGATTTTGCGAATTGAGTGCCTGCATCCAAAGAAAAATTGTGAGTTCTGTAAGGGGAAAGGTTAGTTCGTCTTCCCCGGGCTCTTGACGTTGTGTGTTATTGGGGTAGCGTCGCTAAACAATAGCAATTCGGATAATAGTTATGCATGCTCTAGTAAATATATAATCAAAAATAGTTTTCTTTAGATGAACCAACGACTGCGACGTGGTTCAAGATATTTCAACCTCTTTTTCTCCGGAATTTTGAGGGTCCTCCTCAAAATTCTGCCCCAGTTTGTTGAGCGGACATTTCTAACGGCTGTGCTGAATGACTAAAAAACATCTTTGGAATTTTGAGGGTCCTCCTCAAAATTCTGCCCTAGTTTACTAGGCTGGCTCTTCTGGCGATGCATGAACTAAAATTAACCTCGGAATTTTGAGGGTCCTCCTCAAAATTCTGCCCCAGTTCCAATAGCGGGGAAAAATGGAATTTTTAATAAATTATGACCGAACCCATAGGGCTGCCTACGTATCTCTTCTTAAATGGGAATCAGGTCAGGCGTAGTTCAAATTACATCATTAAGGGAATCATAAGTGGTTACACATAATATCGTTTCACTGCATCTAAATTGATTGGCTTCGGCCAGACTTCTCCATCCATCTCTGCAAGGATAAGGGCTCCTCCCATTAGAACCTGGTGAACCATGTACGGACCCTGCCAATTGGGAGAGAACTTCCCCTTGGCTTCGTCTTGATGTGGGAATATTTTCTTCAACACCAGCTGCCCTGGTGTAAACTTCCTTGGCTTAACGCTTTTGTTGAAGGCTCTGGACATTCTGTTCTGATACAACTGACCGTGGCAAACCGCATTCATCATTTTCCTATCTATAAGGGCTAACTGCTGGTAGCGACCTTTTACCCATTATGCATCATCCAATTCTACTTCTTGTATGATCCTTAAGGAGGGAATTTCTACTCGGCGGGGATGAACGCCTCTATACCATAAACCAGCATGTAGGTAGTTGCTCCGGTCGATGTGCAGACTGTAGTGCGGTATCCCAATAAGGCGAATGATAACTTCTCATGCCATTGTTTGTGCCTTTAGACCATCTTCCTTAGTATCTTCTTGATATTCTTGTTGGCTGCTTCCATAGCTCCATTCATCTGAGGCATGTAGGCTGTAGAGTTCTTGTGTTTGATCTTGAAAGTTTCACACATTGCTTTCATCAAGTCGCTGTTGAGATTGGAACCATTATCGGTGATGATTGACTCCGGAACTCCGAACCGACAAACAATGCGATCGCGGACGAAACTTGCCACAACCTTCTTAGTGACCGCCTTGTATGATGCTACTTCAACCCATTTGGTAAAATAATCGATTCACTAAGATGAACCTGTGCCCATTTGATGTGGTAGGCTCGATAACATCCATTCCCCAAGCGGCGAATGGCCATGGTGAGCTTGTTGCAGTAAGCTCATTTGGAGGTGCCTTTATCATATCTATGTGTATCTGACAGTGATGGCATTTGCAAACATACTGGATACAGTCTGTTTCCATAGTCATCCAAAAATACCCTGCTTGGAGTATCTTCTTTGCTAAGACAAAACCATTCATGTGCGGCCTGCAGGTCCCTGCATGCACTTCGTCCAATAGCCTGGATGCTTTTTTTGCTTCGATACACCTTAGTAAACCCAAATCGGGAGTCCTCCTATACAGGATTCCTCCACTGTGAAAGAAGTTGTTGGATAACCTACGAAGTGTGCGCTTCTGAGTAGCGTTGGCAAGTCCTGGATATTCCCATGTTGTCAAGTACTCCTTGATGTTATGGAACCATGGTTTTCCATCCGCTTCTTCCTCAACGTGGGCACAATAAGCTGGATGATCATGAATCTTTACTGGGATGGGGTCAATGAAATTTGTATCTGGATGTTGGATCATGGACGATAAAGTAGCTAATACATCAGCAAACTCGTTCTGGACTCTGGGGACGTGCTGAAATTCTGTCTTTGTGAACCTTTTCCTCAACTCCTGTATGTGATGCAAGTAGGGAAGTATCTTAGAGATCTTGGTTGCCCACTCTCCTCGAACCTGATGTATGAGCAATTCTGAATCCCTGATCACTAGCAATTCCTGAACGTTCATGTCAATGGCCATTTTGAACCCCAAGATGTAGGCTTCATATTCGTCCATATTATTGGTGCAAGGGAACCTTAGCTTGGCGAATACCGGGTAGTGCTGGCCAGTTTCTGATACTAAGACTGCTCCTATGCCAACTCCTTTGAAATTTGCAGCTCCGTCGAAAAACAACCTCCAACCATCATAGGATTCTGCAATATCTTCTCCTATGAAAGATACCTCTTTATCGGGAAAATACATTTTTAGGGGCTCGTATTCTCCGTTCACGGGATTCTCGGAGAGATGGTCCGCCAAGGCTTGCCCATTGATTGCTTTCTGGGTCACGTAAACAATGTCGAATTCACTTAGCAGGATCTGCCACTTGGCAAGTATGCCAGTGGGCATGGGCTTCTGGAAGATATACTGAGGGTCAATTCTGGATACGAGATAAGTAGTGTAAGCACAGAAGTAATGCCTTAACTTCTGCGCAACCCAAGTCAGAGCACAGCAAGTGCGTTCTAAAAGAGAATACCGGGCCTCGTACGGTGTGAACTTCTTACTGAGATAGTAGATGGCTTGCTCCTTTCTCCCTGTTTCATCATGTTGTCCTAGAACACAACTGAATGCTCTATCCGATACCGCAAGGTAAAGCAATAGGGGTCTTCCTGGCTCAGGCGGAACCAAGATCGGCGGCGTTGACAGGTATTCTTTAATTCTATCAAAAGCTTTCTGACAATCATTAGTCCATTTGGTAGTAGCGTCCTTCTTCAACATTTTGAAGATAGGTTCACAAATGACCGTGGATTGAGCTATGAACCGGCTGATATAGTTGAGTCTTCCCAGGAAACTCATCACGTCCTTCTTGTTCTTTGGCGGCGGCAATTCTTGGATAGCTTTGACCTTTGATGGATCCAATTCTATTCCTCGACAACTCACAATGAAACCCAATAATTTCCAGCAGGAACCCCGAATGCACACTTGGCGGGATTCAGTTTCAGATTGTACCTCCTCAGTCTGTTGAAGAACTTTCTTAGGTCTTCCATGTGATCCCTGGCTTTCTTGTATTTGATGATGACATCATCCACATATACCTCGATCTCCTTGTGTATCATGTCATGAAAGATGGTAGTCATGACTCTCATGTAGGTGGCACCAGCGTTCTTCAAACCGAACGACATCATTTTGTAACAGTACATTCCTCATGGCGTGATGAAAGCCGTTTTCTATGTATCTTCCTCATCCATCCATATCTGATGATACCCATCAAAATAATCAACAAAAGACTGCAACTCGTGCTTGGCGCAGTTGTCGATAAGAATGTGTATGTTAGGCAAGGGGAAGTCGTCTTTGGGACTGGCCCGATTAAGATCCCGGTAGTCAACATAAACTCTAACTTTCCCATCCTTTTTTGGCACTGGCACGATGTTGGCTAACCATGTCGGATACTCTACTACCCTGAGAACCTTGGCTTTGACTTGCTTGGTAACCTCTTCTTTGATTTTCAAACTCATGTCGAGTTTGAATTTCCTGAGCTTCTGCTTTACCGGCGGGCATGTTGGATCTGTTGGCAGTTTGTGAGCTACAATGGAGGTACTGAGACCAGTCATATCATCATATGACCAGGCGAATATGTTTTCACATTCCTTCAGGAACTCCGTGTATTCTTTCTTTTCTGATGGTGACAGGTGAACACTGATGCGTGTTTCTCTAACATTCCCTGTATCTCCCAGATTAACGACCTCAGTTTTGTCCAAGTTAGACTTATGCCTATTTTCAAAATTCTTAACTCCTCTGACGACCTCTTCTGGTATATCATCCTCTTCTAAGTCTGTATCCGTTTGTTGCGTCGTCTCGTTGCAAGTTCGTTGGTTCATCGTCAAGGCAAGTAATAGTAATGCTGTGTAAAATAAAGTGAATGATAGAAAAATAATAAGAGCGAGATATATAATAAACTGAAATGCTTCGATTAAATTCGTAATTTTTTTGAGTATCAGAGCTCTTTTCAGAATTAAAGACAATGCGGAAATAAAATCAGCTAGTAAAAAGTAAAGTGTGATGTATGGTGCTTTTGTTTAGCCTTGCTACCCCGAAGCTTTCCGGGCCCTGGTGGTTCTGATTGACCAATTGTTGAGGCGCTCTCCTCGGTTCACAACTTGTATAGAAGGGCCTTCCTCCCCTTCCTCCTCGAAAATAACACAGCAGTCCATATCATCATCCTCCAGGAACAGATTCTTCACGGCTGCCAATGCTTCATCTTCCTCCGACCCATATATAATATCTGCCGACTGGAAAGTCTGCTCTAGGTGAGGTATCGGATACTCCAGTGGGTAGTAGGGACCGCGCCATGGTGGTGACCAGTGATTGAACTCCTCCCAAGTGTACTCATACCCCAAACCAAATGTAGTGCCATATTTCTTCAGCTTGATAGGTTTGGCGATTCCCTGGAGGTTTTTGCCGAGTCCCTTTCCAGGTTCGTATCCACACCAATTCAGGATACTTTCAATCTTGTTATCCCACCATTTATCTTTGTCTACAGCGTTGACTCTTTTAATGTGGTGGTATGTTTCTCCGCCTATTCTCCTTCTTCCTCCAATCATCGGGATGGTCTGGCGACTATATATGGGGTTGCTACCATCGTCATGAATGATCACCTCTTGGTGATTCCATTCGAACTTCACTTCTTGATGTAGGGTCGATGCTACAGCTCCAGCGGCATGGATCCATGGTCGTCCTAACAGCAAATTGTAGGATGCTGGGACGTCTATCACTTGAAAGTCAACGTCGAACCAGGTTGGCCACATTTGTAAACATAGGCTAATTTCCCCGATAGTAGACCTTTGGGACCCATCGAAGGCTTTGACATTGATGGCCCCATCTTTGATCTCGTGCAGGCTCTTTCCCAATGTCCTGAGAGTTATCAACGGACAGATGTTGAGGCTGGAACCTCCATCGATCAAGACTCTAGTGACGAAGTAATCCTCGCATTGCACGGTGATGTGTAGGGCCATGTTGTGACTCAGTCCTTCCGGCGGCAGCTTATCTTCATGGAAGGTGATTTTGTGGCTTTCCAGTATTTGTCTTACCATATTTTCCATTTCGCCCCCAGTTATGTTGTTGGGCACATAAGCTTCGCTCAATATCTTCATCAAGGCCTTTTTGTGTGCATCAGAGCTTTGTAGAAGATCTAGGATGGAGATCTGTGCTGGTGTTTTGTTCAACTGCTCAATGACCGAATACTCCTTAGCTTGTATTTTCCTCCAAAGATCATCGGGACCAGTTTCAGTAGTCCGTCCCGAGGCTTGCTTACTGGACTTAGCTAGGTGCTCTGGAGTGTAAACCCTTCCTGTTCTGGTCATACCCTGCGCAGCAATTGCTTCTCCCATCTTGGTCTTTCCTTTCCTCCTTGCTTCAGCTGTGTAATCCCATGGTATGGCATTTGAGTGGAATAGTGTTATGTCTGACATTGCTACAGGGATGGGTACCCTCGGTGGTAACACAACAACTTCAAAGAGTACATGTGCCTTTGGAGCCCCAAACTCAACCTCAATTGGCCCGGCCACCTTCGCAGAAGAAGATGCTTCAAATTTGAGAGGCATAGACATGTTTACTTCATCGCCCCTGGAGGGCTGGTTCTGCACAATAATCGGGTTAAGTGTGACTGCTGGTTTCTTTGGCTCATCATCCTCAGCAATCAGTCCTATCGATCCCTCGGGGTCCCAGTCATCTTCGATCTCGATCATGTGAATGTCCCCACCTCTGTGATTAGGTAGAGGGTTGTTGCGGACATTAGAAGCAAGCTCCTTTGCTATGATAACCTTATTGTCGATCAGAGTTTGAATATTGTCCTTCAACGAGCGGCATTCATCAATGGTGTGACCTTTCATGCCGGAGTGGTACGCACAGGTCTTATTAGGGTTGACCCACTGGGAAGAATTTTCTGGAGTTATGGCAGGGATAGGGGAGACGTAACCAGCAGCTTTAAGTTTCTCATACAACTGGTCAATTGGCTCAGTGATGGCTGTATATTGCCTGGGAGGTCTGCGGTCAAAATTTGGTCTAGGTCTAGGGAAATTTTGGCGAGTGGGAGGTGATTGGTAGTGAGAGGGTTGGGCATTATAAGCTTGGTAAACAGGTGCAGGTTGAGAGTATCTGGGTGAAGTGGGTTGATATGTGGGAGGTGGAGAAGATTGGTAAACGGGTGGTGGATTTTGGTAAGAGGGTGTGGGTGCTTGGTAATTCGGGATAGGTTGATATGTAAGTGGAGGTGACGGGTAAGTGTGGTATTTTAGTGGTGATTTGGCTCCCGGTGCGACCATCACGGCATTGACATCCTTTTTCTTGGATGTGCCACCAGACTGTAAAGCCTTGTTGGTGGCCTGCAATGCTTCAAGATTAGTAACCATACCATTCTTAATGCCTTCCTCGATTCTTTCTCCCAGCTTGATGATATCGGAGAATTTCTAGACCTCGATCAGCATCAACCTCTCATAATATTGTGGGTCCTGAGCCCGGACGAAGGATCTGTTCATTTGTTGCTCTTCTAGGGATGGCCTGACCTTAGCAGCTTTTGATCGCCAACGAGTAGCATACTCGCGGAATGTCTCGGTAGGCTTCTTCTTTAGATTCTGGATATAGAATATATCCGATGCATTCTCTGTATTGAATCGGAACCTATCCATGAAATCTGATGCCATACCTACCCAGCTTGTCCATTTCTTGGGGTCCTGACTGATGTACCAGGATAAAGCATCCCCTTCATGCTTCTCATGAAGAGTTTCATACGGATTTTCTCATTCCTTCTGACTCCGTCCAGCTTATCACAATATGTCCTCAAATGGACTCTGGGATCTCCCGTGCCATCGAACATTTCGAACTTGGGAGGTTTGTATCCCTTCGGAAGTTCAACATCTGGCTGAATGCAGAGGTCCTCATAATTCATCCCCTCTATGCCTTTGTTTCCTTCCATGCCCTGGACTCGGCTGGTCAATTTCTTGAGTTCTGCTGCCAAGTTTCTGATAAGAGAGTCCTTGTCATCAGACTCATGTGCACTTGAGATTGGTTGAGTGTAGTGGGGTATGGTATCTACGTAGATGGGAGTGTTGTGGGGGTGGTTGTTTGTGGTGTTCAGTGGTTCAGGAATGGGTAGTGGAGTGTGGCATGTGTTGCAATGTTGAATATGAGTGGGTTGCATCTGTGGTTGTGGGGTGTTCTGTGGAGGTGCGGGATTTTGAGCATTTGAAAAGTTGACATCAGGAGCAGTGAGAGTGAATGATAAATTTGCCAAGTTCCGAACTTGATCCAGTTCTTCTTGGAACTTCAACAGTTTCTGCTCAAGTTGGGCAGCAGTTTCCTTAGCAACCGGGGTACCCTGAGGAATCTCAATTCTTTCAATTTCCTTTCTGGAGCTTGAATCTCCCATTCTACCTTTGTCCTTGTTCCGGATAGGACTCGGAGGAGGGCCCTTGGATCTCGTACTGTATGATGATGGTGCCAGAATGCACGAACTAACCTTTGGGGAGGGGAATAATAAAAGAAAAGAAAAACAAAAAAGGTAACAAGTTAGTGCGGATTATGAAGAAAAAATGTTGCAATATTTAAACACATTGTGCAAGAATATAAATCGCGTCCTAATTTGGGTGCCTCGTTGTGCCCGAGGTAGGCCTAACGACAAATTAACTTGGAGAACTTATAATGTTAAATGCCTCATTTTATTGATAAAAATAAGACGAATCCAAAACGACGCTAAATAACAGAAAATAAAATGTCACTAGTGGTCATCGGCCTTATTACATCATTAAAAGCAAAATAAAAGACTCCTAACTACTTGGTCCCGGAAGGACCTTCCCCAAATTTGGTATCTTTATCCCCCTCGAACAGCTTCACCAACTCGCGCAGTCCTAACAGCAGATAAGCTTGGGCTAAATGTCCGCCTGCATTCCCTTCAGCATTTCGAAAATCTTCAATACTCTTGAGGAACTTTCCTTCTAGCTCCACTAGACCCCGCTCCAAATACCCTAGTCGCTTGTTAGCGCTGACAGCCATATCCTTCCATTCCTCGATCAACTTTTGATGGGCTTCTTGTATTTCCTGATGCTCACTTTCATACTCTCGAATTCTCTTGCGCAGTTGATTGTACTTAACCCGTGCTTCAGCTTTCTCGTCGATGATTCTGTGTCCGTGAATGAACCCGGGCTAACCCATACCATTGTGATTATCTTCCAACCAATCCGAATAGTGTGGCACGCAACCAGCATGATACCTGTCTGGCTTAATAGATTCTTTCCCCAAAATGAGCTTGCAATGCCACATGAGTTGAGCTTGGCATTTGTGAGGGCTATCATCGTCCTGGAAATCAGCCCTAAAGTGACTCATTTTGTCGACCCTTGGTATGATTTTCTTCTCTCCAGCCTGCCTCATGGCTCGAAGGGGAACGTAGGGATAAGTTCCTCTTAGACCAATGAGTATGAGAGATGGTGCGCCTCGGGATCGAACAATGAATTCTTTCGTAGGGAACCATTCGACCATCCACTGTACCTGGTCTTCTTTTAGATTCTCAAATAGCTCCACCCATCTTCCAGCGTCTTCTGGATGAGCGAACATGTTAGGCATATAATTCATACGCCTTGGCTGGTGGAAGGTAATGTGATCATCCCAGTCTCTGCGTAAGATCTCTTGTCGGTATTCTCCTTTCTGGAGGTGCTCCATGAGCCAGAGCTGAAGTAATAAATTGCATCCCTCAAAATGACTGGCTTTTCGCTGACAGTTGTCCAGAGCCTGATATATCTCAGCAACAATCATGGGCACTATACTGAAAGGCTGTCCGCCAATTCCTTCCATCAGAGTCTTGGTTATCATGGCCAGTCTGGTGTGGATCCTAGCCTTCTTCATAGGGAACACTATCATTCCCAGGGAACAAAACATGAATACGAAGACCCTTCTGTGAATATGCCCCAGTGAGGTGAGGGCAAATTCATTTGAGTAGGTGCGGTATGACTTGCTATGGCCGTACCTCTCGTATAGATAGTCGAATGGGATGTAGGAGTCTTTCAAACAGGTCAAGTCTGGGTTCTTCTTCAGTCCCATCATCTTAAGGAAACCCCTACCCTTGCGATTTTCTAGCATAAGCAAACCCGGAGTCTCCCAAGGAATGCCAGCTATGCCTCCTATTTCTTCGAGAAAATGAGTCATTTCAAGGTCCCCGAAGCAGAACACGGACCTGTCACTGTCCCAGAACAGAGTTGCAGCCTCTATGATTTTGTTGTCAGGTTGGATTTCTAGAAAAGAAGGCAGATTCCCTAAATATTTGCAGACGAGTGTCTGATCACTGGAGTGGAGATCTTCCCACCAATTCAGTAGCCTTGGATGAATGTTGGTTACCATGCCAAATCTGGGGACTTCGTGCCTCATTTTCTGCAAAACAGAGTGTTAGACCCTTACCCCGCCAGACTCGACTATTTAAACCAATAATTAGCATAAAAAGCATTTAGTTCTCCAAATAAATGCACAGAGCATGTAGGTGTCCGTTTGGGTTTCAGGGAAACCCAATGGACTTTGAACAAGGCTATCTTAATGAGTCATTATGTGGACAACATAACTGACTCGACTAGGTTTGACCATGATGCATGCACAGTTAGAGTAAGGTTTCTATTGGGGTATTAGACAGGTACCCTTGAGCGAACAACTCAAGAGGGAAAGGCACGGAACCGTCGACTGCACCACTGATCGACTGGTTTTACCGCAAATATGCCTTTGCCAAATTTAAAGGGTGATAATATTGGAAGAGCGCAACCACTCATTATAAGCGTTGTTATAGTATTTGTTTGGCACGAGTGGAATATGAAGTTGAAGATGCAGTTTACAAGAATGAAACAAATTAACATGTATTTTCACGTTCATAAGATAAATGATTACAATAATTGCAGTAATTACAACAGTATTGAAATAAAGCAGTAAAGGAAGGTAGCTAAAGGAAAGAAAATGTCACGCCTCCTTTTTCGCCCGCGCCGCCTCAAAGAGGCGCGGAAGGGAGTTTTTCCAATCAAGGGACAATCGAAACGGGATTTATTATTTAAGGATCAGAGTCGCCACTTGGGAGATTTATGGTGTCCCAAGTCACCGGTTTTAATCCCGAATCGAGGAAAAGAATGACTCTGTATTACAGTCCGCAAACCAGAAATCCGGATAAGGAATTCTGTTAACCCGGGAGAAGGTGTTAGGCATTCCCGAGTTCCTTGGTTTAAGCACGATCGCTCAACTGTCATATTTGGCTTATTTATCTGATTTTTTATTCATATTGAACCTATGTGCAAATTTAAACTTTTTACCGCTTTTATTATTGTTATTTTTCAACGAGAATTGCAACAGCGTGAAAACACATCTCGAACCACGTCACATCAATGCACCCGTGGTTAGAGACATATTTCGACTTTGTTGAGATTTGGATTTGGGTCACATAAATGTGCACCCGGGTTTAAGAAGGTAATGTTACTTAAAGTACGCGCCTAAAGAGACTAAAGCATGGTTATTTTGGGAAAAGGCCGTGAAGTTCGCTAAGCGGCCGATCCCGAGTTCTAAGTAATTAATACATATATGTGTGAGGGCCCCGCAATCTGTGTGTTTTGCTAGGCGAGGCTCATCTCATTTATTTTAAAAGAACAATCCAAAAGTGACTACATTTTCTATTAAATTTGTCTCTAAAAAATGAAAGAGAAAAGGTCCTAATTTATTTACATGCTTACGAGTTATTATAGTCGGGTTCCGAATACAATTTGTTAAATCAGAATGTAAACACAATATGGATAGCCCCTTGGCCAACGTGGGCCCAGGTTCACCGCATGTAGTATTAAACGTGACTTGGGCCGTCTTATTCCAATATTGGGCCTAGTTAATTATTTCAACACATGTTCACAATTTTTGCACTTACAGAGATATAAGATGATAGTATCTAACTAAGCAAGTTACATGCAAGTTTTAGAAAGAGCAATTAATTGGAATGAAGTAACTTAAGGGTCTAGATTTAATCCTAAATTCAAGCAATTGATTGTTGGAGCTGGATTGCCATGATATTAAAACAGTCTACTGGTCTGGTTTTATTTAACATGCATTTGAACCTATACTACCTAATAACCAAACTAAAACAACGGGATATTATTGACTACTTTACTATAACATTGTCCAGTTATACAGAAATGGCAGAAATTTAACACTGCGGAACAGTAGCGTATAGAATGTCCTAAGTACAATCAGTAACAAAACTAAATCAAATTAAAATTTCAACTCTTTATTTATATTCATGCTTCATGTTTCAGCTTACAGTAACCAGCGTATCAGTTGTGTACCTGGTATTGCCAATACAAGAAGAGGAAGGTGACCAAAGTAGTATGTAACACAGCAACAACAACAATAACCAGCAACAACCAGCAAACGAGACACCCAGTGACAGATTTGAAAACCAACACGATTCCAGCACACTCAATGAAACAATATTAACGCAAACCAATGCAGACCAGGAATAACAACTCAAGAAATCACTTAAAAACTCAATTAAATGGTAACAAACTGATTCTGATTTTTAGTAGTAAAGAAGACCTCACTTTTTCAAAATGAATTCTCCCTCTGTATATCTAGTGTATCTAGAGTGTATATCAGGTGTATACTACTCTCTCTTTAGATTTCCAGAATGTTTTTTTCTGTTCCGAAAAATCTCCAATTCTCTCTTAATGTTCAGAAAATTCTCTCAAACTCTCTTAAAAAATCCGTCTTCGAATCCCCTTTTAACTTGTGTCCAGACCCCTTATTTATAGCCAAACTTGAAGCACTCAAATTAATTCTCACCATCTTCTACCCATCCCCCTTTTGAATCCCACTACTTAATGTTTTATCCCTCACTATATTAAACAAATATTAATTCCCACTAACACATATCTTTTCTTTATTTAATTCCCTCATTCCCCACTACCGCATGCTTTGTCCCCCACTATATTAAATAAATATATTAATTCTCACTACCACTTGTCTTGTCCCCCACCATGTATTAAAAGATGTATTAATTTAATATTATTAGTACTTAGTGGACAGAACACTCAAATTAATCATTTTTTAAAACTTAAAATCCCGAAAATGCCCCTGAAACTACTGAAATTACCATTCTACCCCTGAAAATATTGCAATTTACCATTCTACTTCCATCAGCTATAACCAATTCACCTAATTAATTAACCAAAATACAACAGCTATAACCAATTCCTAATCAAATTTCATCAACAAATTTAAGCTAGAAACTTAGATTATGTCAAATATCATCAAAACAAAGACTAAGGATTCAGGGAACCAAACCATATGATGAACAATAAAGAAACAACTGAAATCATTTTGACTGAACAACATTTTTAACAACAAACATACTTTCAGATTCAATAACAGTAACAAATTGAACATAACAAACAAGTAGATTCAAATCACTAAACTCAATAATCAATTGAACTTCAAATTAAATCTAACAACATTACAACCAAGATAAAGGATTCAAGTGATTAAACTAACACACTTCTATATTAAAACTAAACAAGAACAAATGAATAAAAACAAACTGAAGAAATAATCAAGAAATGATAAACAACGAACAAGAAAAGAATCAAACATATACTGATTTCAGATCCGAGAATATCAAACAAAATACGGACAGAAATGAAACTTAAACCAACTAACCGGAAATGACCGCAACGGAACAGAAACTCGGACAGCAACCTCGACGTACCGGATCTCGACTCAACGAAAACCCACCTTCTCTTTTAACCTCGACGAACTCAGAACGACAAATGACGATCTCGACAGATTGAACCTGAAGAACGACGAGACAGCAGCTGAGTTTCCAGGGGTGGTCGTTTGACGATGAAACTGGACGGAAATGGTGTTTGCGAGGCTGTGCGATGGGCTGAAGAAGGAAGCAGCTGCGTTTGGTGTTCGATGAATGACGAAGCAGCTATGGTTGTTTGGACTTGAGGGAGGCATCGTAGTGGTTTTTCCGGCGACTGGAGGGGTCGTTTGGACATGAGGTTGTATGTGTGCGCGTTGAGCAGACCGACGAAGAAGAAGATGAAGAAGCAGCCATGGCGTCATCTGGTTGGCTGCATCACTGGTGGTTATGGAGGATGGGCTGTTGGTTCTAAGAAGACGAGGAAGAACAGCCATGGACGACGAAGGAGCTGGAGGGGTCGTTTGGGGTCAGCCATGGGAGCTGGAGCTTGGGTCGTTTGGAGAAGATAGAGAGAAGAGGGGGGCGGATGTTTTTAGGGTTTAGGGAAAATGAAGAATGAAAAATGGGAAGAGGGGGGGTAACTCGTTTGGGTTATGGGGCGGACCGAGTCGGGTTAACCCGGTGGGGGTTTGGGTTGGATAAGGGGTTATTTGGTTTGGGCATGTGGTTTAAAATTGAAGAAAAAGCCCAATCTGATTTTCTTTTTACTACCATTGCTTTTTTTTTCTTCTTTTTTTTCTTAAAGTAAAACTAAAATTCTAAAAATCCTAAATTAACCTATAGAGCTAAATAAATTTATAAAAATGCTAATTAACTCTTAATAACAATTAACCACAATTAAATAGCAATTACGATAAAATCACACAATTTGGACATTAAATGCTAAAAATGCAACGTACGTTATTTTTATGATTTTTTGTTCTTGTAAAACAAACTTAATTGCTCCTAATTGTAGAATTAAATCCTAAATGCAAATGCGACATATTTTTGTATGTTTTATTAATTTAAACAAATACATGCACGGACAAATACAAATAATTATCCAAAAATGCCACAAAAATTCTCAAAATTGCACACAAAGGAAAATTATTTTATTTTGAATTTTTTGGAGTAATTCTCACATAGGGCAAAAATCTTGTGCTTACAGCTGCCCCTCTTTGTCCGAAAACACGAAGAGTTTTTGTGCAAAGATAAAGTGAGCAGATACGAGCGATTTTTGCCCATTCGAGTACTCCGTGTGAAGCAATTTTTTGAAAGATTTAACCGAACCTTTGCTTCAAAGGTTTCCTACATATCCCTGGCTAGAAGAGAATCAGGTTAATGTAGTTCGGGAAGTTTTGGTAGCTGGGACTACCATGGGACTGCAATGTTACTGTTGTTGCATGCTGTTATTACTGCTTGTCGACCTCCTTATTACACCATGCTGAAAGAAAACAAGAAGCTAGACTAAACTATAGTCTATAAATTACAAAATCTTATCTAGATCTTCAGTCGTGCTCTTGTGTCTCTTGTTGCTTTGATGTCTTGGTGACTTCTCGGGTATTTCTTTACTTCTGATTTGTCTTGTATTCTCCCTTGACTGCCGATCTCGAACTGCTTACTTCCTTCTCGTGAGCTTTGCGTTATTTTCCTATCGAATCTTGAACTTCCTTCCTCTGCTGGGGATTCTTGTTGTTTCCCGATGGGGATTTCGGTTGTATTCCTCTGCTTTACTGACTTCAACACCAATGTATTCCTCTGTTATATGGGCGGGCTCCCAACTTCAAAACTTGAGATGTAACGACTGAAATCTATTCCTCTGTTATATGGGCGGGCTCCCAACTTCCAGACTTGAATTTTAACGACTGAAATGTATTCCTCTGTTATATGGGCGGGCTCCCAACTTCCAGACTTGAAATGTAAAGACTGAAATATATTCCTCTGTTATATGGGCGGGCTCCCAACTTCAAAACTTGAAATTTAACAAACTGAAATGTATTCCTCTGTTATATGGGCGGGCTCCCAACTTCAAAACTTGAAATTTAACAAACTGAAATGTATTCCTCTGTTATATGGGCGAGCTCCCAACTTCCAGACTTAAAATGTAAAGACTGAAATGTATTCCTCTGTTATATGGGCGGGCTCCCAACCTCAACCAACAACTTTGAAAATAAATCGTCATTCCGTTCTTCAGACGGGGCTCCTGACCTCAACAACAACTTCGAAAAATAAATCGACATTCTATTCTTCAGGGGGGGCTCCTGACCTTAATAACAACTTTGAAAAATAAATCGCCATTCCGCTCTTCAGGCGGGGCTCCTGACCTCAACAACAACTTCGAAAATAAATCATCATTCTGTTCTTCAGGCGGGGCTCCTGACCTCAACAACAACTTCGAAAATGAAGTGCCATTCTGTTCTTCAGGGGGGGGCTCCTGACCTCAACAACAAACTTCGAAAATAAATCATCATTCTGTTCTTCAGGGGGGCTCCTGACCTCAACAACAACTTCGAAAAATAAATCGCCATTCTATTCTTCAGGGGGCGCTCCTGACCTCAACAACAACTTCGAAAAATAAATCGCCATTCCGCTCTTCGGGTGGGCTCCTGGCCTCGACAACAAATTTGAAAAATAAATCGCCATTCCGTTCTTCAGGCGGGGCTCCTAACCTCAACAACAACTTTGAAAATAAAGCGTCATTCCGTTCTTCAGGGGGGCTCCTGACCTCAACAACAACTTCGAAAAATAAATCACCATTCCGTTCTTCAGGGGTGGCTCCTGACCTCAACAACAACTTCGAAAAATAAATCGTCATTCCTTTCTTCAGGCGGGCGAGATTTCAACAACTTT